>NW_028263371.1:27092500-28292500 GCF_051168715.1 Poecilia mexicana
CAGCCTAATTTTCCCTTTTTTCCCTCTATTGCTAAAGAGAGCAAGTCACTTTTTATTAGGAATATCTTGCATTCATGATATTCCAAATCTTTATCCTATTATAAAGATAATGAGGCTTTATTTTTTTTACACACACATTATTTCGATCACAATTGGAAAAATAGATTATATACATTTAGTCAGACTAATTTAGCTTCATAAATATTCAATTTGTAACGTAACTGTATATCCATTTCTGAATGCATAACAGGAAATGTAATCTATTTTTATCTAGTATTTGCCAGTGTTGGCAGCAGTGCTTGCTACTAATCATTTTATTTGGCTTCAAGGGAGAAAGCTTTTTAGAGATTTCTAACTATTTAGAAGCACGTTCCTCTGCTTGAAGGACTCAAGGATCTCATCTGTGCTACAAACAGCTTGCCGAATGCTTTTGGTGCTGGAGGTGCCATATTGCATAGTGAAAACATGCACGACAGATGAATTTACAATTACGCTGTTAACATTTTAACTCAGAATTTTATATTTAAGAGGAATATTATGATGAAAGTTTTGACTTCTGATCAAATACTATCAAGACTTGAGTATAATGTGATCTAACATAGTAGTTGTGACTTGAGACACAACTATTATGTTACACTATATGTACTCTTATATATAGTGTAAGAGTACACTATATGTTTGGAAGATCCTTTATTTTGCAACTAATTACTTCATTTCTTCAACACAAACATCTGGTTAAATCATGCAACTGTATTTTTTTGTAAATACCTGTTGATGGGTTTTTAATAGTAGCACATCTGCAACTTGATTGACATCCCATCTATATATGTCAGTGTGTCATCTGCATAAACTGTAATTCTAACATCCTCATACACCTGTAGGAGGTCTTTACAACCTCAATAGCTGTGGGACAAATATTGGTCTTTGTGGCACTCTGATGAGGAATTTTGAGACAATTGAGTGAGTATAAAACATTTGTAGGAATATCTAAAAGGCACCTGGGACTTTGAGTTACGAAACCTGTTGTTTAAACATAATTAGCAATATTAGTTTCTATACTGTCTTTGGTAACCCAAATACTCTTCATCCAACACATCTTCCCAAAGGAGGCAGCTAAAAGACACTAGACTATCTTTTAGCTGTTAATTTAGTTTTTCTTTATGCAGCATTTAAGCAGTGATGAGGAAGGACAGGGACACTTTCTAGCTTTGCATCATCCGAGTCCCTCTTGTCACTTCTGAGACACTGAACAAGATGAACAATGGTTAAAGTGTCGCTCATGCAACAGCCCACAACATAGCACATCTACACATTTAATGGGTTAATATGAAAAATTTAGTCACCTCTGTCAGCATATATTCCTCAGCTGCAGCCAAGTCCTCCAATTATTAGACGCTTGATGCATTAATTTCCCTCTATATGAAGCATCAGAAAGCTAGAAACTAAAGAGTACTATGAGAAAATGTTCATATCCTGTGAAAATATGAATTTGTATTTTTTCATTTGGAGTGTTGATATGGTTCTTCATCACAGAGCTGGATATGCACAGAAATGAAAAGCAACCCAGACGATCATGGAATAATCACCTCATTTCCCTCTGTTTATTAATGTTTATTCATGTCAGCCTACACTAGACTGGAAGGCGGCGACAGGAATATTAGATCTGCCAAAGGAAAAGTGACCATGAAGTAAATAGCTGCATGAAAGGCCACCAGTGTGCAGCAATCACAGGATGTTTAAAGTGGATTGAAATACCTCTATAACAATTACTTCTTCCATAATTATCTTGGTGGCAATGAGCCAAGAAGACAGAATTTTACATAAGCATGTCTGCTATTAAAAAAAATATATCTTTTTTTAATTACAGTAAATCATAAATTTGAATGTTATTGAAAAACTGTTTGCTAATTTGATTATTTTTGGCCTACAGTTAATGAAAACCCCTTTTTCAGTCTATCTATCTATCTCTCTCTCTCTCTCTCTCTCTCTCTCTCTCTCTCTCTCTCTCTCTATATATATATATATATATATATATATATATATATATATATATATAAGTAAAATCACAAAAAAATAAGTTTCTAGGAAGATAAGTTACCTGAATGTTGAAAGTGCTAAATGCCAGAATTTAAACGAAAAGTTGAGTGGAAGGAAGAACTGTAGGAAAACACACACAAAAAAAAACAAAACAAAAAAATAATATCGGTCTTTCAAGATAAAGCAATTTTTGGAGATTTCACTCTCTGAAGTATAGTACTGAAACATATTTCCATTGTGGCTGTATTTTTAAATAAGATGATTATGCTTTTCTTTGCTGTCGAGTTTTATGAAGGTACTTCAAGACTTCAGCAGAGCCTTAGTCTGATTGCCTTAAAGCTACACCCCCACTGACGGAGTAATTAATTCAAATGGAGCCCTAAGCAACTATTAATTGCATATACCGTATAGTATTTTTAAGAAGGTTGTGAGTTCTGTGTCGGATATCCCTTTTTGTGTTGTATAAAACAAATAACAGGCTTTTATTAACTACAAGGTATACTGTCAAAATTATCTGGGGAGAAAAAGTTTAAATGCATCACTGTCAGTAATGAATGTATTTATCTTTCTATTCCACATGTGTTGAATGTGAGATGCTTCTATTGATTTCTGTCTAAATCACATATTTGTTGCACAACTTCAAGTTATTTACTGGAGCTTCAAACTTTAAGTTGCCTGCTCTTGAGGGTAAAGTAAACCCATTTGGCTGAGTGTAAACTCACACAGCCACATTTAATGACTTCATTTCCCAGCTAAGTAAAACAGTCTAGAGACTAAACGGAGACAAAGTAAAGCTTCTTTTGCTCTGCTTTTGACTTCTCTTACAAACTAATGCATCATCTTAGGCATGGGTCAGTTACTGGAAGTGTTTTTGTACAGTTTTTATAGCAAAGGCATGTTTTTGTGTTTTTACCCCAATGGACAGTTGTCACAATTTACTAATGCCTTTTTTTCCACTGAGCAGTGCAGGAAGGCCAGTGAGGTTTGGTACGCTATTTTAGGGTGCATACACACCAGCCTGTTTAATAGAACTCTAGTTAATTTGCTCAAAAAGTTTGTTTGGAAAGGTGTGAATATGTAATTAAACTCTGGTCTGCCTAAAACCCTGGTTTTGATGAGGTTAATGTGAACAACTATCCATCAAAATGACCCAAGATATTTTTGGCAATTTTTTTTTTTTTTTTTTTTCCAATCACATTATTGTTGCATTATGGACACTGACCTTAAGTAAATCTTGTGACACTTTAGATGCTCTATGTTCTTTCATGAGCTGCTAGATAACTTGTCAATGTACTTTTGGAATAAATTTGGCAGGTTGGTGTTCCATACTATTTTCTTCACTAAGCGCAACAGCTCTAACTTGCAATCTTTTGGTGAATTTCATAAGATTAGATTGCAGCAAAAATGTGTTCCTTGTTGGGGACTGTTAGCCTACTCTCACTATTTGTTATATTCATTTATTTTTGCACTTAAGTCTGTGATGTTTGGTGATTTTGTTATTGACAAGAGTTTTGTCCATTAATGAATGTTTTCCCTCACACAGTTGTCAATCAGGTTTTAGATTTTCCTCACCTGTGTAGCTGTGAGTAGTCAAACTCTACTGCATAAATATTCCTTGGTTTAGTATTTCCATCATCACATCAAGCAAGTGGGTTTACCTTTGCCTATTTTCTTTTAAAATTCATCAATTTAATTCATTATTTAGATACCCATTTTTCCTTTATAAGATGATTTCTTGATAAAATTATTATGCCTTTACTCAGGCTATTGCTCCATTTAGAGATTTTCAATACTTTTAAAAAAACTGTGATACTGTGAAGTGTTTTAATTAGGTAATCATATTAAGAGAAATTGAACCGATAATTTGAGCAAATATCACTTTCAAAATGTTGTTGCAGGTTTTGCGTTCATTACTACAAAGCGTAGCGATGTAGTGAACTGACAAACATCTCGTAAAACGCATCGCTTCATTATTCATTAAAACTACAGAGGCATTAAAATCTAACTGCACCAACCAGTTTCTTGGCATCCAAACTCCATCAACATTCAAATTTGTTAACCGGAACAGGGCTAAGCCTGATTTTTGCTTCGCTCACCCACCAGGCGAGTCATCTTTATGCAGAGTTGGCTGTATTGGAATCTCATGGAGAAAAGAAAAAAAAAAAAAAAGAAAAGGAAAATGGTCTGCATTTACAGTGAATGATGGAAATTTATTCTTCAAAGCGGACAGTGATTAAAACCATCCAAAGGAATTCAAGGAGGGTTTTTGTGAACAGGCTAAAAGTGGGTCATAGGATTATAGCACAGAATTTGACAAACAATTGTCTTCTTAATGCCTCCAATCTTGACTGCCTTGCAGGATTTCATAATGAAAGGAGGCACATTTTACAGACGCATTCGAAGTCGGTGTGGAAAGTGAAGGGGAGTAGAGCCAAACGTTTGAGTCGGTGACACTTTTAAAGGACACCCAGCTCCAAACTCTGTGTTTAGTGAAATGCTTAGTGACACATCATCCCCTTCCTTCTTTTTTGAACAGCATTCAAAGCTGTTGGTGAGGCACTTTACCTTTCCACACCCCCCATTCCATTGAACTGCCAAGGCCAAAGGTCATTAGCTCATATGTCACACCTTGACAGCCTCACTCTCCCGTTTCAGCAATGAGACACCTGGGCCGTGTCCCCGTGGTCATCCTTGAATATGCGCTCCCATCAGCCCCTGCGGTCTCCAGTCAAAGACAATCAGCTCGCCAAGAGACGAGACATGGAGTTCATCGCTATGGCAGCTCGCCAACGACGAAACCTTCAGCGTGACCAACTGCGTTCGATGAAATGTAAAGGGTGCCACTTCAGGATCAGCAATGCTTGTTTAAATATTCATAGGAAAAGAGCAACAGGAATACAGCATGTGGGTGTTATTCACTGCTGCAGTATACTGGCATCACTTCAGTTTTTGCTAAAGAGGTTGTGTGCTTGAAACAGTTTGTCTCTAAGTGGTATAAAAAGACATAAAATATCTGACTTTATGTTTCAACAAAGATTAAGCACGGCTTAGTTGGTACATGGTTACAGTCTTTGATTCTGGTTTTAATCTAGGAAATTGGACATTGAATACTGGCAGGAGTGAATGTTTCAGTCTTAAATTATGACTATTAGAAATCAGAAATCCTTGTGTCAAAGAAAACCACAAGATTTGAATATTTGGACTGTTAAGTGATAAGATAATCATGAGTCATTTTGGTCTTGAATCCTGTTGTGCTGCTGTGGATTAGGTTTACGCTAGAAGCAGTTATAATCTCTGTGGTTAAACCTAATCAGCTCTTTCCAGAAAATCCCCCAGGATTTTGTCCTTTTCCACCTAATCACTGCTTTACTTTTGCTAGTGCTTACTTAGCAACAGCTGTTGCCAAGGAAAGACCTGTTCCTGACCCTCAAAAACTTGCACCTAACCACTAGTCAGGTCCTAGACCGAACAGAAGCATCTCATTTCATCTGGAACTAAAGGCAGCATCTCTGGGAACAACAATCAGTCAAAACATTATAAGAGCCATGATTTAAACTCCCCCATTTAAAAAAAAAAAAAAGAACCAAAAGCACAGCATTTCAGTGAGAATCAAATGTTCAGGTGCAGTCAGAATAACAAGCTGACTCTTTTGATTGTTAGATTAGATAGATTGTTATGAAATCACCTGTTGCAGATATTATGTAGGTCAACATGCTGCTTCCAGCTGTGCTCACGGCTGATTATTTTCCACTGAATCCGTAAAACGCCATCTCCAACTCTGTTGACACGATCGTATTTCTACTGCTCTCGGTGGCGTTAACAAACGGAAAAGTTACGCAACGGCTGTTTTCCAGCTGCTGGTGTGGAGGAATCATTAGCTCATTGGGAGAGTTCTGTAAAGTGTTAACAAGCACTGCTGGTTGTCTTGAACCGTGTTGGTAAACTAACATGGTGGTATTAGGGCATCTATTCGCAGAGATGTTGGATAAATGGTCATGGGGTGTAATTGCCTCCATGCTCATAATTCTTCACAAAAACACCAAAACATTGACTGGATGAGGCGTTTAAATTGAAGGGGTTCTGACTTGGTTCTCGATAGTAAAATCCAAACCAAAATATGAAACATCATTAGTGGGAAAACTCCTAAAAACAGCTCGCTTTTTAGAAAATCTTGGCTAGCAGTAACACAACAATTTGTGCTTACATAAATTTAGCCTCACTGTTTTACTTGCAGAGTTGTTTGTAAGAACTTTCCATGGCAGCATAGAGTCCAACAGGAGTGGGTCAATTTTAACCTTTGAGTCAATTTTGTTCTCGATCACAGTTTGACAATGTCTGCAGAGATTTGCTAATTACTTTGACTTATTGTGTGATTACATTTAGGCATTAAAGAAACTTTACTGCACACAATCAAAACCTGCTAAGGTAGCCTACAACTTTACAACTTTGGTTACATTTAGGGATTACAGAATTAGTTAAGTTTTATATATTCACATCTTATTTTTGCTAAGTATCGGTAATAAGGCCTGGTTAAGTTTACACAAAAGTCTAGATATTTAAAATATTAATTAAAACACATATTTATTTCAAGCATTAGAAATATTGCCATTTAGATTTAGACATTTAAAAATAGCCATTTGATAAGTTTACAAATAAAAAAATTGCTTATAACTTAAGGTAAGAATGTTTGGTTATGTTTTATAGGTGGTAAACAGTCAGGCATTAGGAAATCTATGTTTGAGTAGGTTTATGTAAATTGACAATTTGTTCTATGTAGGTAATAAATGAATGTGGTTTAGTGTACGTATTAAAGACAAGTTTGATTTGTATATTAAAATCTGCACAATTTAGGCAGCAAAATGTTAGAAAAATAAAAATTAGGTTCCTTAGCTATATCCTGTTTTTTTTTCAAGTATTAAAACATATTTGAGTGGGTTTATTGACATCCATGACATGTTTGGGTAAATCAAGGCATTAGAAACATGTTTGGTAACCTTCTGTTATCCAAATCTTCCTGTAAAAAAGAACTTTAAAAAAAAAGAAAAGAAAAGAAAACAAGGTGTAGTCAAATAAACATTTCAGCAATATTTTGGTCATATAAAAACATGAGTTTGGCATTTAATTTGAATAACTTTTCTCTCACCTCTATAAATATTCAAACAGAATAAGCCGAGATGTACAACAGACTAGAAGGCTTTTATTTTCCATTGTTTTCCAGGTTCTAATGAAGCTAATCTCTTTTTACCCTTCCTGATCAACAATCCTATATCAGTGTCCTTGCAAGAACAGCTGGGACAAGAAGACCCACTGAGGCAATCTGCATGTGCGGAGTACTTCACTCAAGTTGCTTCAGAAGGTCAGCAGTCTCACCTGAAACTGCCGATGACGGGGACAAGTAGTTCAAGGACTCTCAGAGGCGTCTGAGAATAAATGAAAAGCCTCGTCCCACATTTAGAAAGCCATCAGGGACAGACGAGGTCAATAATATTGAGTGGGTGTGCAGTTGGACACCACGAGACCTTTATGTTTTACTGGGGAAAAAAATGACACGTCATTGACTTATGCCAATGTCTTTGGTGTTTGTCGAGGTTGTGTTATGACTACGTTTGTCTTTTCGCTGGGCTTGGATGGCCTTTCCACCTTAATGTGTTGCACTGTAAGTGAACCGTGAACGTAAATGGAAAGGAGGAACACATGGGGTAGGTATATTCATAAATTCAAAATAAACTGTCCTTTAGAAAGGCAAAAGCTTTCAGATTGGGATGGAAACTAGTGTTTTATACCTGTTAACAGCCTAAGATTGAGGGTTATAATTAGATTGGACATAAAATTTGAAGCTTACATCACCTAAGTGACTCCTTAAACAAGAGTAATTCGCATTTAACAGTGGAATAATTGGCTCTCTCCGACTTTGAGAGTCTAATTCCACCCAATACTTCAGGGGATGAATTGCTGCTGTATCCACATGCAGCCACCCACCATCACTCCTCCTTAAATCAACCTCCTGTGCACCACTGTTTATCCTCTGGACAAAAACAGTTCCCTCGCACCGACTTTTTCCTCCGCGGCCATATTTAGATTGCCGTGACAGGCTACCTGAGCTATCTGGGGCATGGTAAACTTTCATGGGCCTCGTTTACTCCTGGCTCCAATAATCATCACAAGACGCTGTAAACTCCTGCTAGGGAGAAATTATTTATCCTGCTCTCAGCTGCGGTGCAAACAGGACATACTCGCTTAGAGGCTCACTCTGACTGAGGCGTTACAAATAAAGCCCATTTGGATATGCGCAGCCACAGCCATGCTTGTTTTCATCTTATTATACTGTTTTGGTGCATGACAGCAAAATAATTTTTGGTTTAACAAAATTATGATATGCATTTGGAATAGGATTTCCTGGTAAATGAGTCTCCTGGGGCTAAGAGTGAATTCTGTTTGGGTGTAATTTTTACAGATTGGACACATTTTGTTTTTCTTTTATTGTTCTTGTTTTAGGGTATTTGCTCATAAAAACACAGCTACTTTGCTGATTGCCACGATGGAGAGATTGGCCATCTCATAAAAGGTTGTAAAGAACAATATCTTTAACAGAATAGCTTTTTACAAATTGAATTTCTGCACTGTCATTAATTAGCAAAGTCAGAGTTTTCTCCAAGAACTTTGTATTGCAAAACTCAGGCTTATACTGTCTTTTAAAAATCCACATTTCTGATTAATGTTCAGAGACAAAATAGCTTGAATTTTCTTCTTTTATGGACATTAGCAATGTTAGAAAAGCCACAAAATTAACGAATGCAAATCACATTTGGCTTGTAAGTTAAAAGCTTCAATGCCATAGAGGGAGATGTTCAAATGGTGGATAGTTTTATGTCCCTTAATTTGAATTCTGACTCACATCTAAGGGTTAAATAGACACTAATCATACCCTCCTCACCTTTAGAGGGGAGGATAGTTTTGAAATTTACAAAATTAAAATGAGAAATAGCATTACAGGGAGTGAGTGGAAGAGTTATGAGGAACCTCGGAGTTACTCGTATCTATAAAGTGTTTTGCAACTATTCTAGATTTTGATATAGTGACTTAAACTGGCATTTATATAAAAATGTAAAAACTTGCTAATTTTTCAGTTTCGAATGGCTGGATACACAGTTGTTTCATCAACTTTGTCACTAAGCATGTCATCAGACGTTATCAGAAATTAATAGTCACTGTTAAAAAGGAGTACCTGGAGTTGTCAGTTTTGTAAAAGTAAAGTCTGATAAAGATTTTTTGTAAGTTGCTGAGTGGATGATTGAGTTAAAAGCAAAACAAGACTTAAGAGAACTAAACTTAAGAAAAAAAACAAGACTTATGAAGAAAATACCCTGAAAAGTGTTGTACGTAACTAGAGGGTTTCATGTAGCCACAGCCAGTAGCTACTTTCCTTACTGAGGCATTCATAACTGTCTCTGTCATCTCATTAAAAGAACTTTAAATTGAAGGAGAAAAATCTTCTTCCTTCAGAAAAAAAAAAGTGTTTGAAAAACTAACGAGATGCTGGTTTACTGTTTTATCGGCGCGTGTTTGCATTCAGCTCCGCCTTCGACTTTGAAGTCGAGAATTGGCGCTCTCTTATTTGTTTGACTCCTCTTCTCTTTGTACATTTAATAAGCAACATCAAGCTCATACAGAAAAAGGAATATGTCTGCTTTCGGATGAAACTCATATGTGCCTCATTTTGTGCTGACCCAGCAAAATGAGCTCCCAGTCGGTGCTGCATTCTGCTGCTGCACAAAACCCTTTCAAATCTTGATCTCTGAAGATGTTGGCAGGGATTTGTAAACATTGTCAGAATCCACAATGAAACCAATTTTTACAGCTGGATACATGAGGAGCGAGAGGATTGTTGTTGTGGAAAGAAAATGAGGACCTTTGACTTTTTAGTGAAATAGAACTGCAGCCTCAGGGCCTTTGTCCCGTAGATAATTTCGGAGCTCACTCCATCACAAATGGTCCCCATCCTCCCATTTCACAGATTGTCACTTGCAAATTATATATAAATTAGAGTTTTATGTTCTTTTTTTTCCTTGGTTGTGGATGTCAACAGGGGTGTCAAAGTAATTTAAGAAATTAGCGACTACCTCATCGCGCACATCCTCGACTTAGTCCCGCTTGCCTTATCTCCCGTTACACGTATAAACAGACGGTGACATATTTTGCAAAAAAACATTAAAAAAAACATTAAAAAAAAATTTTGCCGGGTCGGGCAAAATAATTTGCATGATAGTCTCTTGTATGACTTTGCAAATACGTACGTTCGCCAGGTGAAAAATCTTGTGAATACTGATTTGAATGGCAAATTCGCTCTGCTGCTGCTGGCGCTCAGGGAGGAGGTGACGTTTTGTCAAAGAGTCCAAGAGAGTGACAAGTGAAAGCGGCACAATATGAAGGTGACAAGTGTTTGAGGAGGAGGGGGGAGAAGAAACTGAGTTAGCCACCAGCTGGGTGTGGGGGAAAAATAGGTGAAATTTTAGATGGAGGGGTGGAAGAAGAGGCAGGCGGTTAAAAAAAAAAAAAAATGTATGTGCTCAGGGGTTGGAGCTGTACAGGAAGGAATTGCTAAAATAATATGCATGCAGGCGGCGATGGAAAACAGCAAAGTAAAAAGTAAAGTTATATACAGACATTGAGATGGAGGAAGAGGGAAAAAAGCCTTAAGACAGAGGACGAAGATGAAGAGACAACTAGAGACCAAAGGAAAAAAAAAACAAGCAGAAGCCGCCTTGCTGTGTTTATAGGTCCCAGATGTCCGGAGGTAATTGTGCACTGGGATTGCTCTGCAGACATCTGGCTGCTGAGGGCTTCGGTATTCTTTGGCGCAGACACACAAACTCCCACAAATCCCTCTGAAGAGCCCCACATAATCCCTTTGGATGCATTACTTAAAGCATGTAACTTGGGTTCATTTAAAACATTCAGGTTTCTCCATCCAACTGAATCCAGAGGTGATTCTTCTGAGGTTAAATTGACGTCTAATCCCCCGGGGTCTTGGAAGTTTCTTTTATAGGTTTTAACTTTGATGCGAACTGAATTCGGAGAGGATAAATATTACGTCGGCTCGTATTGCAGCAGTAGATATAGGTATGGAAAAACCGCACCTGACAGCTTAATTGCGATTTGCGTTTGGTTTGCGATTGGACGTCCGCTCCGGTCAACGTCAGCTGTGGGAATTAAAAAAAAGCTGGAGAATCGAATTAGGTCGTTTTCCGCTGTTTTGATGCGTTTGCAATGTTGTCCTTCACCACCGCGCATGGGAAAATCACACATAGGCAAGGCATTGTCATGCTTTGCACAGATGAGCTCTTTTCGAAGGTCTGTTACCTGTAATTAAATTTCTAATCAAAGCGGGTAGAGTTAGCACGGAGCTGGGGTCACACTGAGATCAGATGAAAAAGCCGTGGCATCTGTGATTACATCCTTCTCAGAGAAAATTGTGGGTGGTGTATCTGTTTGTTGATCAGGGTAGATTGCATTTCATCATCCAACCCACCAACATCAGTTCTTGTATCGACCTCAGGCCTTTCCATATCAACCGTAATGTTTTAGAAAATAATAAAGCTATTATTTTCTAGCCCTCACAGAATATGACTCATTTTGCACAATGTTTTCAAATAAGCTGCTCTTGAAATCTTGATGCATAGATGTATTCTTACTCAGTCTGGTATTAGGATTAGCATTTAAACATCCGGAGAGGATGAATAATTTACAGTTTTGCATCATACCTTCCCTTTGGTTTAAAGTCCGTTTTTATCAGAGAAAGTGCCAGTGGCTCAAAACTTCTGTATTTCTACTCAGTCTAACAGTTTGCATGTGTAACTGCAAAGCACCAGACTCCAGGCTAGTCACTATTAGTTTCAACATGTAGAACCAACTTGTCTGTCAACATGTGAGCAGTGGCTTCGGCACACAATGCCATTGAAAGCTTTGCTAAAGCCAAGCCGAAATAGCTGCTAAATGATGTCAAGTGCCTGATGGGAAGTACAGCCAGGGGCAGGACTGTCCATCAGCTGGTTTAAACTCACCTCCCAGGAGATCAGACATGCCTTATAGCCTTTCGAGTCCCTTTTACCAGACAGAGACGAAACTACAGTGGCCACTGCTGATTGAGTTAGCTAGTACTGATGGACTTACTTTGATGAGTGGTCAGTGCCATAGTGGTACCATTTACTGTGACCCGTGGCTGCCATTAATATCGCTGTCATTGGAATTGTTATATATATATATGGGCCATATATATATATATATATATATATATATATATATATATATATATATATATATATATATATATATATATATGGCCCAGTTGAGATTTCTGCTTTCTTCTAAATTGCTTTAAGCATCAATAGAAAAAGATAGATTTCTGAAATAGAAACTTTCACCATTTTGTAAAATGTAAACTGTGAGAAGGAGAAAGAAGTTAAATTAAAAACAACTGTGATAACTTGGTCGTCATCGCCTCTTTGGCTTTTTAGGAGACACCTGTCATTTTTGGAAAAACCAGCTGGTGCTTAGTCTTCACAGAAACTTCAGCTTTACCTGAATTAATGTAACATCAGAGCACAAAGCATATTTCGCCTTAGATTTGATGTACACTGATTTGCGGTGTTGTTTTTGTGCTGAACTTATTGGTCGTTGTCCACATATTCACTTTTAGTTTAATTACACCCACCGTGGTTCAGCCCAAGGTTTGGGAGATGGGGATAGGCTTGGATATTTGCTTTCAAAATAATTCATTTTGAATGGAAAATGCAAGAGTTAATCACATTAAGGACATAAATTGTGCTAATTTAAAATTTCTTTAGATCTGTTGATCTTCTCTGTCTGACAGCCAACATTATCAAGGATACGAAATTCAATTTATTGAAATTGTTGTCCCATGTTTTATTTTATATTATTATTTGTGACTTCCTTATATATATTTATGCATGATGGTGTGTAATAAGTTTGTACTCTTCTCCTGACTGATACTTTTGAGATTTGACTAAGGGATGCAAATCTATGAAGGTCAGGAAATTTCAGATGATCATATTCACTGTATAGAGTGAACTCCTGGAGATAGACTGCAAATTTATATAAAACTGTTTCAATAAAACATTTGTTTTGGGGTTTCCACATTTATGTAGTCATATTTCATATTTTTAATATATTTTCCTTTTATAAATTAGTTTTCAATTACATGGCACAAGATATGTCGGTGTGTAATTTTTCATGTCGGCACGCTAACAGAGCGTGCCGACTGGTTGTTTGGAAAAAAAAACAACAAAATGTTAAAAAGGTAATATTTTACTAAACAACTGACAGATACTTAACATTTAACATACCTATGCTTAAATCCAAGAAGCAAAACATGTATTGATAATATAACTACATTTATTTTTGCAGTTTCAACGATAATTGCATTTCGTTTAGCATAAAAGCAATTAGACCAGATACGCATTTATTTGTTTTAGTAAATGCTACAACCCTGTCAAACTATATTTCATAATTTATCTTACCATGAGTATTTTCTACATGTGGTCTTATATTGCCTTTTACATAAAATATGGCTCTCTGAAGCAGGCTGCCAGAGCTCAGTGGGATTTAAAGTTTTGTTCTTTCTATTGCTTTGTTGTTCCATCAATGCCTGAATAAGGTCAAGAGTGAAAGAAGTGAAAAATTGTGTATACTAGCAGGAAGTAGTTGCTTTGGCACTCAGAGCAGGGTGGCTTGTTGCTGAGGATAAAAAAGCGTAACCTGCAAAGTCATCCTGTGCATATAAACCAAAACCAGAGTCAAAGTTTGAAAGATTAAAATGATTTGTCTTCAGTGTTATCTTCCCCGCATTAAAATGTCAGGATAGCATCATACAGCTTCTTAGGAGAAGTACTGCTTTGTGCTAGAAACAGTGTCTAAGGGGCAATTCAAGGTTGAGGGAAATGAGAGCGGAAAATTTAATTGGGCTTGCTCAGGATCCCAAAATATTGACATTTCTCGGGAGCAAGTGGGACAATGCAGAGTTTTTAAAGCTCCTTTTTCAGATTAGACTCATCTGGAAATATTCAAAACACTACAACTCAACAGGGAATGAAACAATTTGAAGAACAACACATCCAAGTTGTTTGCTTTCATTTCAGACATTAATAATTCAGACATTATGTTCTTGTTAGACACTTGGGACCCATGTGGGTATACTGTTGCATCAGTGCCACCAACACACCACCTCAAACCTGAGGTAAGCAGACAAAAGAAAGAGTTTCTCATAATATAGATTGTATAAAACGTTTTACAGCTTCTCCATTTGTATCTGTGGTTAGGAGTCGTTTCTCAGTAGTGGAACACAGATGACGCGGCTTTTTCTTCAGGATTTACTTCAAGAGCATAGGATTCACGACTTCATCAATTATGACCATTTATTCACATCATGAAGCAGCCCAAATTAACACACAACTATCAGGTGTGACTGATAGTTTGGCATTTTTATGAAATGCTGTTTTAGATTAAATGTCTTGTTATGCATGGTCAGTCTTACAGAAAATCTTCCCATATGTCTTGTGGATCATAAAGGCTTTTTCTTTTTTTTCTTTTTTTTGGCAAATTTGTGGCTCGCCTTTTGTGTTTTTTGGCTAGCCATTCTCTTGGCTTTGGAACTGTGTGAAATATGCCATTTTTTGCCCAATATCCTCCCCATTATTGAATCGGGAACATTGGCTTTACTGAAGCAATTGAGGTCTGCAGTACTTTAGGTCATCTGCTTTCTTTTGTTACCTCTGTTCTGACAGTTATTGTTGTACGCTGGATTTCCAAAGACTTAAAAATTAGTTGCCCTTTCCAGACTAGTAGGTTTCTTTGCTTTTCATCTGTTCTTGGTTGTATTTTGAGGTGTTATAGTTTTCTTTATATTGTCAGTCAAGCTTTGTTAAAGGGATTTCTTGATTTTTCAGACATTCTGCACTCCTCAATCAATGGTTTGTGAAGTTTACTTTAACTTTCCCCAGCATTTGTTTGATTATGGTGGATTCATAAATTATCAAGCTGGACAATAATTTAGACATTTGCACTCAAAGTATACCTAATTTGAAACATAAAAACATCTGAAGTTGGGCAAATAATGTACTCTAAGACTACACTGTGAAAGTGTGAAAAGAGACTTGTCTTGAGTCGAAATAAAAAAAGGCAGAAGACTGAAGTAGATTTTGTTTTTTTTTTGGAACTCTTTAACTTCACGTTCAGCTGAAAGGTTTGCAGGCGGAATAAGTTTTGAAATGGATGTAGCACCTTGGACCTTGCAGCAGTTAGAACCTGAATTAAAGAAAAAAAAATTGTGTATTTTCTTTGATGTGAGGCATGTTGGGGGCAAAACATAATTTTTCACCAGAAATGTAAATTTAAATTGCAGCAGGTTGCAGCTCGCATTTATGATCAAGCGACTACATCAAAGGAAATATAGATTTTTTTTTGGCTTCTCATGACCCAGAGCTTTAAAACTTGATGCTAATTTTAAACGCTGGACTTTAAAAAAGCAAATCTGTCACATATTTTATCTTTGAAACGTAGTGGTGTCTTTACCTTTTCGGTAAATTTGTACTACATTCCTCTTGATCAGTGGAGCGGGAAATAGATCCCCACAGAAGCAGTGATGTAATAGAGTTATCTAAGAGTCAATTGAAAACGGTCCAATTTACATCAGGCTCTACTTGATGTAAACGACCTTCATGTATGGCACGAACAACATCGTAAAACATCCTGCTGGCGAGCGGCACACCATCGCAAACGGCTTTCCACTTTGCACTGTCACATCGATAGGGCATAGCGTATCTGAGAAGATGACGATCTCACACACACACACACACA
Source organism: Poecilia mexicana (assembly GCF_051168715.1). Taxonomy (NCBI): domain Eukaryota; kingdom Metazoa; phylum Chordata; class Actinopteri; order Cyprinodontiformes; family Poeciliidae; genus Poecilia; species Poecilia mexicana. The sequence continues at coordinate 27,108,410 of NW_028263371.1, forward strand.
CACGCACACACACACACACACACACACACACACACATACACACACACACTTTGAAAAAGACAAACTGATTGCCCAGATCGGGGGTTGTGACAAGGTGTTGAAGCGGCACTGTTTGGCCAGTGGCCCCCCGGACCTTGGGGCATGACCGTGGAAAAACACCACCAACTCTGTGTGTGCAAGTGTGTCCTAAATTTGTGCCACATTTCGGCAACGACGAGAGGAAACGGTGGCTTGAGGGCCATTACCGATATAACCCTTGACAGCCATGTAACAACACAAGGTCATTATATCCAAAATGCTAGCCTAATGATAGCTGGATGTACAGTAGACGGAGTGAAGATAACCACATAGTAATGAGGTCTTTTAGGCTGTTATTTCTGCACAAGAGCTTTTCTTTTTCGAAGGCAAGAAATCATGAGTCATTAGAGCCTTGCCCTCCAACGACAATTCAATGCAGCAAAGGCAGATAATTCTGATTTAGATGAAAGCGGTGAGCGGACAGAGGCCTCCAATTTCCCCAAGCCTTGTGTGTGCTAAAAAAAAAAGCGAAATAAATGACTTTCAGGTACCTCTAATGTCCCATTTTTTCCTTTTTTTTTTGCTTTTTTTTCCCCACTTGACAAATTAAACAAGACTTTTTGTTTAAAAAGAAAAAAAGAGGAAAGTATTACAGTGTAACAGGTTTCCATGTAAATCCGTGCTTGCTTTTGTCAAGAGAAGCAATGATTTGGAGAAATTTGAAAAAGGAGGACATATCTAAGAAAAACTTAAAAGTAAATGGCTAACAATAGCAGCAACTTGAAAATGTGTTTTTTAGTTTTTATTTTCAAAAAATAAAAACTAAAAAGCAAAAATAAAAACAATTTCCCCACAGAACAATCTCCCACGGTGTGTCAAATATGCACCCTGCACACATTACAAAACCAGTTGTTGGTCCGAGGCAAGACGGATAAAAACGGCCGTGCCAAAATACGAATGTCAGAGTTGAAACAGACACGCATCAGATCAAGTGTTATTTTTCCAACCTGTTATGGTTGTTGACACTAGCTAAAAGGAGCGGCGACTGGTGTGAACTTCAACTGCTGTAGCCCATCTGCTTCACAGTCGGACACGTTTTGTGTTTGAGTTGGCGTCCTTTAAGCCTGCCTGTGACATGTGGTTATTTGAGCTCCGTTTGCCTTCCTATCATCTCGAATCAGTCTGCCCTCGTTGACTTCTGACATCAACTCCACACAACTGCCCATCACTGGGTATTTCTCCGTAAATCCAACAGATCGCAGTGTGGGGGGGGGACATCCCAGTAGTTCCTGCCTTGTCGCTGAATTGTGCCACACAAATAAACTTTACTAGTTCAGCGGTTTGTGAAATAGAGAGCAGCCTGTCTGGCACAAACTAACACACTCAAAGTCAATTAGTCAGTCTATTTTTCACAATCAGATGGTTATAAAACGCATAAGCAGAGCAGAAGACTTCATTTTGTGACGTGCTTTCAAATGTTTGCTAGTTAACACGCTGCAATGCACCGTTCTCATGTTTTCTAATTACAGAGTTCAGACTTTGTTTACCGTTTAAACTGTGTGGACTGATGCTCGTTGTAATGTCGTCTGCTTGGTGATCGTTCTCTGTGTAATAGAATGCAAGCAGTTTTGCAGCCCAAATCCAATCTTTCCATTCCAGTCCCCACTGGTTCTGTTTTGAACAACTTCCATGTAATTTTTTTGTTGCTAAATTATCTGGAAATCAATGCCGTGTTGGCAGCATAAAGCTCAGGGGTCTCTCTGCAGCCATACAGAATACAAGTAAACACCACAAAGGAACAAATGGTGGTAATAAAAAGGAGAAAAACATAATAAGTTGCTATACTTGGCTTTCCTCCATTATGCCAATTTATGCCTCCTTAGAGTGACATGGAAAAAGGTTAAAGTTTGTTGGAAAGTTATTTTTTCCAATTGAGTTATGAATAAAAAAAACTGAAGAGTGACCAGTTAACTATTATTTGGGTTTTAGTAATAAAAAGCCTGTTATTTGTCCTCTTTAGTAATGCCACATTTGTGAAGGAAATAGATTTTCTGGGTTAAGCAGTTTTAATTAGTTATGTGGGACTTCGGGAGCTGTAATGTTCCTCTCTTGAAGGCAAATCGGTTAGTCTTCTTGTTGGCACTAAAGCAGCAATGACATTAAAAAAAGGAATCCATTGTACCAAAGTCAGCCACAACTGACTCTTATCTGCTTGCATTTGCGAGATAGTATGTTTCAAGAAAACAGACATATTTGAAATTTAAGTTGATTCATTGCACAAGTGCATCATAAAATGGATTTTCTATTCTCTCTGTTACCAAATTCTGGATGTGGTCTGATAAATCCTGCTCTGCGGGGGCGAGTATTGACAACTTGCTGGACAACATTTGGTTTCCAAAATTGGAGATATGGGATTGCCTCTGGTTGCACAATCTTATCTCAGCCTCTCTCTGCATTGAGATTGTCTCCAACGATGACAAGCCTTGTATTTTTTATTTTTTTATTTTTTCAGAAAGGGAGTTGCTGCACCACACAGTCACACTGCCTCCAGAAAAGCTGTTTGGCATTGACAAGAATGATCTCACAACTTTTCCATTGAAGCAACTCGCATGTGCATTAATGGTTTTCTTGATTTTTATGGAAAGCAATTTTAGACGTAAAATGGTAATCAAGTGACAAGCTAGTAATAAGTTCTGACGTTTTAACTCGGGGTGCGTGGTATTAATCAGACTTCGCCACCATCCGCGTTTTATCTGTCGCATTAAAAATCTTTTTTTATTCAATGGCCGCTTTGTGAAAAAAACAACAAAAACGCTCCAAGATCATTGGAGTGGCATTAATGTGTTTTTGCTGCAGAATAGAATTAACTTTTAAACTGTGAGCACGCCGAACGCTGGAAAGCTGCATTTCAACAACTGCGTGGCTGCCCTGCTCGCCCACATGCCTTCCTCTTCCTCTTCCCCCTGAGGGTGTATTACTCTCAGCTCCGCACTGAGCAGCAGATTGTGTGAATAACTCGCTAGCGGTCTGCGGCCTGGGTCTGCACAATTCACACTTTATTTCTCCCAGTGATGATAAGCATGTTTAAAACTCTCTGAAGAGAAGTGGCATGTCTTGGGCGCACTGGCGTGGAACTCCTTTGCCTCTGCGCGGAGGTAAAAAAAAAATTACTCTGCTTGACACACTTCAGCACTGAGTCCGTCAATACTGAGATGCCATGAAGCTTTATTAAATTTTAATTACAAAACGTCTGTTGTAATGTAAAAAAAAAAACAACTTATTTGTATCAGTTTGCTGGAAAATTTACATAAATGAAGAATTCCTTGGTGCAAACACAACATGCATTAAAATACAGCCTGTTACCATGGAAAGCAAAAGACTCCTCCATTGGCTGGGTGTAAAGATGCCTGTTGTCACCTACATTGTGTCAATCTGAACGGGTTAGTTTGGTTGCTAGGGTAGCAAGTTTTTCCCAAGCTGAGGGGGAAATTCTCTAAAACTGTCAGGATGTTTTCAGATAACAAGATGAAAAATGTATCCGTTTCCTAGACTACTTAAACATTGATTTGTTAATCCAATAAAAAGTATTTTTGCTAGAATCTAATAAAAATCCAGTGATGTAAATCTTAATTTTAGGTTACAAATTTATCCAATTTACCATTATGAAATAAATTTTGTATAAACACATTTAACAGGATAAGTCTAATTCATATCATGTGTTTTATAGACTATGGACTAGTCTATAAAACACATGATGGAATTTATGGAGTTTTATAGACTCCAATTTTGTCGAGAGTTGACAAGTCCAGTATTTCATTGGAATGCAATCTACCTTTACAACCCAATTTACTCCTAGTTATATTTCAAGTTCACTTGGAAACTTAATGTCACTGGCAATGCAGAATTATTGGATCCTGGAGTACTTTCCATTTCTCTGGACAAATCCAATGTGCAGGTATTGGCCGCCTTGGCTTCCAACTCACAGAATTATGGTAAGCAGTAGTTCTGTCATGTGACACACAGTTTAAAGAAACACTGAACCAGGACTACTTTCTATAGGCAGAAAACTTATGGAAGTAGAATTACACGCAACCAGGTCGACAAAAATGGAGTGGCGTGAGATTATAGGGTTTGTCGGATTTCTCTTGTATCTTCAGCAAAAACCATGAGACATTTCTGCTGTTATTGCTGGACACGCGTGTTTGTTTTAGTTCTCTTTACCCAAAATGCCCTATGCTCTAATCTACTTCCTGCTTTTGGATCAGTCTCTTGTTCTATGCATTTGAAGCGGACCAGAGTTCAACTAGACCTAGATTTGTAGATGTAGAAATTTGAAAACTAAAATCACGAATCTACCAGGATACGTTGCATAAATGACTCAGCCTCTCCGCCCCCCATTCCCAAGATGCCAACACCGTTTCAAGAGCCTGGACAGTATGGATGGTGTTTAAAAGTGAAAAGGTGAAAGGGCCAAAAACAAATGCGTAACCCTTTCAAGTTTAATAAATGTCACATGATGTTTTCATTGGAAATAAAACACTAATTAGACTTGATCTTCTTCTCCAATTGTCAATGTTCCCTTTAATGAACAGGCTTTATTCTTCACTAACTCCTGTGTCTGGAAATCTGTTTTTTCACTGGCAAGGGAAGCGAAGCAATTACTGCAGATTAGAACCCACAAAGTACTGTTGTCTGCAAACACCCATCAATACCAACACTTTTGTGGACCCTTAGACTTTAAACCTTAGCATGCTATTCTTCTCTTTTTACCAAACTGAAAGATGCAGATGTTTCCTCTTTTACTTCATTTAGTCAATTCAATTATACAAACAATTGAAAACCGGAGAATGATTTTTAGAAACAAACAAGATGACACACAAGCACACAATGTCATACCGCTTGACTAGGCAAATTACATCAACGTAAAAAAAAAAGAAAATGAAGGATTCGTTCTGCAATATCACAAATGAGAGACATGTGAACAAAATACTCCTGATTAAGAGAAATGACGAAGAGCGGATATTAAAAGTAATTTACTCAAATTCAAGTCAGAGGTAGACAGAAAAGCTTTTATAAGAACCTCCCTGCGTGGAAAGAGGTGTCTAAAAGGGATCTGATTAGAGCATGACGAGATGACATGCAGATGGTGCGGGAAGTCAGTCCATTAACAAATAAATTGGTACAAATTTTCAAACATTGTGTAATGATGTGCGGAAATGAAAAAGAAAAGGTTTGAAATACGCAGAACTTACTAAGAACCATTAAAATTACAGACTTGCGATAGTATTAACGCTACTTGCGTAACAACCACAAACTCCAATACTCTTTCTTTAGATTTGATCTGCTTTGTCTTGTGAAGTAATGCATGAATACAGCTGTTCTGTGAATGCTTTGGGTTTAGTTAGAAAAGAGCTCCGTGAAGACTAAAGAACACAAGTGACAGATAAAGTTTAAACCAGAGTTGGGTCATGAAACATTATAATAATTATCAAGACGTGGCGAAGCAACTACACAGATAGTCGTGGCAAGTAGACCATTAATCAAAGAAGAAGGAAAAATAATTACAGTAACTCTGGAGGAGCTGCAAAGATCCACATTGGCATTAGGTTCTGTCTCTAGACATGCGAAGATGGTACAGACACAATGCAAAAAAAAAACCCAGACTATTCAAACCCCTTCAATAAATTAGAATATTGCTGACAAGTCCAATTATTTCTGAAACTTTCTCTGAGTGAAATACATTATGTAGATTAATTACACAGCTGGATGTTTGAAAGCCTTCGTTTCTGTTAATTATAATTTTCCACTTACAGGTAATGAAAACATGGCATTTAAAATTAGAATATTGCATAACACCATTAAAAACTATATATTCATGCAGAAATGTGGGCTTAATGAAAAGTATGTTCAATACCTACTTGGAAGTTGTTGTCAAAAGGTACTTTTAATCTGACAAATGGGCCTCATCTGAACGCATGTTCTAATTTACTGAATAAGTGTATATAAGTTGGAGCACATTTTTCATTATATGTATATAAACCATTATTCATTTGCCTTTCATTTCACCAATATGCTCTTCTCATTAAATCTCTGCAAAACATTATTTTGTGGTTGCACAGTGACAGACTGCAAAACGTCTGGAAGTTTTTGTAAAAAGCAAAAATGTAACTTTGCATTTGATTGACTTTTTCCACAATGGAGACCCACTGTGCCTGTTTAAAAGTTTGTGGTACTGGCTTTGCTCTGAGTTTTTTTGCTAGCTTGAACTTTGAAAATGTTGCTTTTTTTTTTTTTAAGAAATAGAAATCAGAAACAAATTTATGTAAACGGCAAAGTTTTAAAAGACATGCTGGGACACAAATTGGACCAACTGATAGGTGTTACATCAGATGGTTTTCTGGGAAAAATGGACATTTGAAGCAGATGCAAGATGGTGACTGAAATTAACTCCGACCGCAAACTGATATTTTGCATTGTATCTTTGTAGATGTTGTGCGACTCGATGCTGAGCTCTAACTAAGGAATCAATTTCTTCAGGGCAAAATCACAGTTTGTATCAGTGAACATGGTGTCAGAAAACGGTGAGATGGCTCAGCCTGGACAAGGTTCCAAGAGTCTGGGACTTAAAAGCAGACACTCAGGAGTTTTTATTTATTTATTTTAGAAAGAAAACAGCATCCCAGAGCTTTCAGCTGCACACTGGATGGCAGCTCTCGCCTTTGCTGTTACTGACTTTATTATGAAGAAAGTGAATTCATGTTCTCACTGGCCACAAAGAGGACTGAGGTAAACCAAATAACAAAAGGGTCACTGGGTGCAGTTATTTCTTTAGGGGGAAAAAAAAAATCATTGTTTGATTAAATTTATTTTATAAACAATAATTGTTTACCTCCATTCTTACTTGATTAAACATTGATATTTTTAAGTGCTTTTGTAAATACTGGCTTATAGAATGGAACTTATAAGCAAATACATCAATCAAATTTCTCATGTAGTTCCTTTTTAAATTTGAATTGCCCACCACTGACCTACGCCTCGTCTAGTTCTGCTGGATGCTTTGTGAACAAATACCACATGCTTTCTGTACATGAGTAATGGTGTCAGAATCAACAGCTCTGTGTATCCTAACGTCGGATAACTTTAGGGTGTATTCACACCTCACATTTGGTCTGCTTTAAACGGACCAGAGTTTGTTTCCCAAGTTGGTGCATGAATGCAGACCAACCTCGATTGGAACCAACTACATGAAATGTACATTGTTTTGGACTTAAATTGTGGGCCTTACGATGAAAGTCAGACCTCTAGAGTTGCTAACAGTACTCTTGCATGTAGGGCTAGAAATACGGTTTGCAGTTTTCTGCTTAGCAATGTTCCTTCCAGCAATATGTGGGTCTGAACATGCAGATCATCTCGCTTCGTTCAACTTGCAGAACGCTGACGTTCCAAAATTAGAAATATCACTTCGCAAAACCTGCGTTGAATTAGATGTATTGCAGTTGTAATAGCAGCACAATTGCGCACAAAAGGAAATGCAGCTAGAAGGAGTTCCAATGTTTTTCTTAAGACTACCAAATAGTCTTAAGTGAGCAAATGATTTTTACAGCTTTGGTTTTGAATTGTTTCTTTGGAGCCGCTGGACTTGATAAGAATGTAGTGGACTGATTGACTGAACTGCATTCCATATGTCTGGATGTGATTTGGACATGTTTGTCTTGTAAAATGCCTTTGAGATTGGTTTGACAACATGATTACAATAAGAACAGTTATCTCTTAAATGATTATCATAGGCTTGTTGTGTTATCCCGGTTTGGCCTCTGCTAAGAACTTCCACTTGGAGTCTCTCTGACTGCTCGGAAATCTGTCTGCTGATAGGGCGAGGAAGCAGAGGGGCCAATTATGTGCTCGAAAAACCCTTGCTGAATTCTTCAGAGCTCATCAAGACAAATCGGTAGAACAGGTCTAATCCTGTTTTAAGGCAGGAGGAAAAGAGTAAACAACATCCGCGAAGAGTGGTTGTCAAACTCTTTATTTGACGAGTGATATTCTGGCTACAAAATCCCTTGTCACCTCAGTTTATCCCACAGAGGGTCAAACTTTGACGGTGTTATTGGTGTCTAAAAGGTCCCTCTAAATCTGTTGCCCATTACATTTATAGACCGTCGGGTTTGTTTGACGAAATCATTCGACCGTGCTGTGAGGCTTCTCTGACGTATGAACTGTGAAATTACAAAAAAAAAGAACAAAAAAAAAAAATCAATCAAGGCTTAAAGGATTGTTCTCCACATATAGATGCTATTTCTTTTCCCCCCCTCCCTCTTTCTGAATAAGCCATTTATCGCCGCTCAACTTTGTACTTGAAACAACTTGAAAACTGCCAAAGCTCCTGCGAGGTAATCCATCACGGTAAACACGGAGGCCTTAATTTGCGTTTTGTCAGAGTTTGTTTAATCGCAATTTTGTTGTGCCACAGTTGAGCGTTTCCATATCAGAGCTGCGTTACACTATACCCCGCTCGCCATCATCCACCTGTCACCTTCAGCATTGAACAAATGAAAACCTTTAGCATAAAATAATCCCTAAAAAAAAGAGAGACAACAGATTTTCTATTCAGGGTTGCTTTAGAAGTTTGGTTTTTGTAAAAAAAAAAAAAATTCCCCACCCTTTTTCTTCGAAAATCTTGTTTACTTTGCCGTAAATTGCAAAAGAATTTGAAAACAAGTCACCTTAACAATGTGCACTCCAGCTGTGATAATGGTACTGGATCAGGTTTCCTACTGGCAGTTTGTAAAAAAGAAAGTTTCTTAGTATCCAGCTTTCAAACACCTTAACAAGTGTATTTCAGAAAAGATGGATAAAAACAAAGAGCAATGTCAAAATTTCATTCATCGTGTGTTAAGGATAGATTACATCAGCTAATATATGATTATATTATATATTTTTTTCCCTCAACAATTTCCACCTGTAACTCATTCACCAGGCAAGTATTAAGCTTCTGGAAATTCCCTGACCAATTTAAATTAATATTCCATTAATTGTGAAGCTGTGTGAATTAGAGAAAATTCACCATAACCTTGCACATCCAATTTAAAACAGATTCAGATTTGCTTTACAATCGTTAAGGGGGAAATATCACAGTTCAGATCTATCGTTATATTGCAGTTCATAGCATCCTGATGTATTTGGGACCAATTACTATCAATTTAAGCTAATCTCTCACATTTAAGATGTTGGAAGAGAATTATGAGGTATGCAATTTGCTGCAAATGGAAAAGACACCCACCAAGTTCCATTGATTAAGCTGATGTGAAGCCATTTTAGACTTTTAGTCTCAAATATTAACAAAAAAAAAGAAATATCCAGAAAATTCTTTCAATCACAGAGCAGTGAAACTATAAAATCTTACAGCTGCTGCACACAGGAGCATGACTCAATCACATTAAATCTTTCATTTCATATTTTGGCACAGAAGACCGACTTTCCTAATTGTATATTACTTTGCAATTGCCCTGCCTTCCTCCTTATCTTGCTGCCTAACTGTGTGTTTAGCACATCCGCTATCGCTAATACTTCATAAATTTGACCGTAATTGACAGCTGACATTTTCATGCACAAGCTCCAAATTTTGTTGAAAGATAAATCAGAGTCACCTCAAGGCAGCAACATATGGAAACCCAAGCTTTCTGTGCAGAGCTCCAATAATGTGAAAATGCCTGCGGTATTGAAGTAATCCCACGCATAACCTTCCAGCGCCTCATTATCATGACACAAAAGGGAATGGGGCTTGTCATTGTATTCCATATTTTATCCATGATTTAGCACAAAGCTACCCTCAAGTCACGGTGACTGCCTCTTACCTGTAGCTCAAATTATGTGTAATAAACTTAAAACTTATGTAATCCCTCCCAAGCCATTGTGCTGAGCTGAGAAGTCCCTGAGGGACAAGAAATGGGGGAATTAGCTTTTAAGTTTTGTGTTTTTTAACTCTGAATTTCTACAATTTCTTGAAAGGTTTTCATGGAAGTGTTACCTTTGTCACTAAAATGCTTAAGAAAAATTAAATAATCCTTCATTAGATTTAAAACGTGGAGAACAAAACATGTCCAAAAGTCTCTAAGCTAATGTAGGTTAAACCAAGCTATTTAAGCTAACATTGTAGCGGTATAGCTTAGAAAACATAAGAGGGGCTTGAAAATGGAAAAATAACTTGAAGATTAACTTTTTTTTTAAATAAATTGGACTGCTTTGAGTACATTTATGAAAACAAATACAGTTTACAACTAGTGGTGGAGTAATACATAGTTTATTTTTGGCTGAAAGAGTACAATCTGTAACCTCTTCGAATTCATGACTTTCCGTTACTGCTGTAGGACGGATGGACGGACAAACTGATGAACTTAAGGAGCTGTCAGATAGATTGGTAACCTCATTGGTGGATGAAAGCTTTCACATAGGGATGGAACAAACACACAGGCTGGTGGTTGGACAATATAGTCAATGGTTGGCTGGGTGAACAGACAGATAGGAGGACTAATAGATGGAGTGATGAAAGGATGAATAGTTGAATGGATTCAAGTCAACTAACCTTGAACAGAAGCCTCTGGTAATGGACTGTGGAAATGCAGGCTCTGATATAAAGGGAGGAGTGATTAGAGAGTGGAAACAGTCGCCAAATTAAGAATAGAGGACATGTGTGACTAAGGAAGCTTCTAACCTGAGGACATCTAGAGGCAGAGACCGTAGCAGTAACAAAGACTTCAATGGAAAAGACCAGCTTCATGAGAAAGTTCCCATAAGATGACGGTGTGTGGTGGAACAATTCAGAGTATGGGAAAATCATTGTTGTGCAAGAATGTACAAGGCGTTGACTCCTTTTTACTGATCCACACACTTGGTTTGGAGGGAGAAATGTAAATATTGTGTATAAAAATAGAAGTAAGTAAGTAAGTGTTTTTCCGCTGCCTCTGCTGCTAACGTTGCTACAATCCACATTTCAACAATCTAGATACTTAGTCTTGTCGATGTGGCATTAACATAAGACATCAAGCAGCGACGGCACAGTTTCTGAGGTGCAGAGGCAACAATGAGGCTCATAGAAAGGAGAGAAAAAAAAAACAACTACTGGCACGTAGGTGAATGCCAACAGTATAAGTCAATTACTGTCTTGCAGACTGGATCATGTGGATGATCTGTAATTAACTCGACAAAGTGTCAGCAATTATTTGCGCAGTGTAAAAAGTCTTATTCAGAGTGACAATGCCTAAACCATAAACAGTGATTTTCTCTGCCAAAGTTGCACCATTATATCATATTCAATTTAATACTGTCGATAAATTCATAATTTCCTCGTGCTCCTCTGCAGCAGGATTTCCTATGGTTGATTGAACTAAGTGAGAGGAAGGGATGCAATTAGTCCTTTATATAGTAATTTATGGAAGAGGTAAGGTTGGGGTATGTGGCTTTTCCAGGTGCTCTAATGTCGGCCAAGTGTTATAAAGTCAAGTAGAGGATTTTATTTAGATGGATGTTGTTGTATAACTTTTATTAGTGTGTCTATTGTTGCAGTGTAACCTGTGCCAGTCTTCTGCAGCAGCTGAGTTGCATTAATCCATAATAATAAACATTAGTCTCAAATCAAAGCTTAATAAATAATCAAAACTTAGAGAGAGAGTGCCTTACATTTTGCCTCTGTCTTGTCACCTATGTGTTAGTTGTTCTGATTTGGCTCAGCTTCTCGTATGTCTTGCGTCTGTTTGCCCTTCCTCGAAAAGTCACAATTCCGCAAAAGCTGGATTCCATTCTCTACCTCAAGTGTGAAATCAAAACAAGACTTCCTGGAACTGTAAATGAAGATGCTAATCAACAAAACTTATTCTCGTAGCTGATTCTTATACGAGGTAATGGCTTGTCCTTATTCTGATTCTCGGTCCTCCTGGACTCGCCCAAAGCAGGATGTCATCAGATGCCAACCATGGAGTTTGGGAAACGTGTCCATGTCACATATCAAACAAAAGAGCTGAAAAAAACGAAAAAAAAAAACCCAGATTGCATTTGGGTGCTGACTGTACAAGTATTTAAAGGAAGAAAGCTCCAAAACAAAAGAAGATCAAAGATCCTTCCGGCTGCAACCTGTGTTTTCAAGGTCTACTGACATGCAATCCTCATGAAGCGTACAGGAATTCAGTCATTTCAAAAGCTTGTTTAGTTCAAAGCAACCATAAAGCAATCATTACTTTGAAGAGCATTAATATCATAGAGAAAACTTTGTCTGACATTATTAGATGAGTTAGTCGTATGAAGCCACTTTGGCACTTCCTAAGCCGACCTTAACTTTGAGAAGCTGTGTCACACCGTTTTGGTTAGTGTACAAATTCAATTATCCCCTACTTCTGCGTCATTTTTAAACTTTTTTACCCTCTGTCCTGCACTAGAACATCTTTCCGTGTATCTTGTTTTGATTTTTTGAAGGATAGCAGCTGGCGTTGCTGTTTCAGCCGCACCCAACATCTGCAACGTTCTTCCTTAAGTGATCATCAAACACGCTGCAGCTACAAATAAACCCCTTGTGTGCTTTTACCTCTCTTGTTTTTGATATATATATCAGATATATATCAGATATATCAGATAGATTTTTGTGTACTTTTGTTTGGGTTTCCGTGCAGTCTCGTGTGACAACACGTCGTAGGAGTCCTTCATGGTTGACCGTCGGTGAAATCTGTCAAACAAAAACAAAACAAGCATCTTTCATTCTTTAAATGCTTTGGTATTTTAAAATAGGCAAAGGAACATGAGTCAATCTGTCCGAAAATGTGCAACACTGAAGAACTTCAATGACTGTAAATAAAAGGCTGTTCGCTTACTTACCCGGTGCTTTCTGTTGAAACTGTTGCTAGGGAGCATGGATAGAAAAAAAAAGAAGAGCCCCATAGTGATTGACAGTAAATGGCATAGGGGATATAGTTTGAATGCTTGAGTAATTTGCTACACCTTTACACAAATGCCAAAACAAGCTTTAGTCAAACTTCGTGACTTTCAGACAAGAACTGCAGCCGCATCTGTTTTACCTTTTTGGATTTGGGGACCTGCTCGGCTACACAAGCTCTCCGTCTCAAAGAGATTTGATCTTTAGAGATTTACTCTTCCTGTCCAACTTCTCCGCAAGTGGTGCATGCCGCATAATGAGATTTCCGTTAAGTTGGAGGGAGGCTCTGGCTCATTTGTGTGGGTGCAGCAAGGCAGCTAAAAATAACCCATGGGGGTGATGGAGCAAAAGAGGGATGCATGTGCTCGTAACGCAGACCGATAGCGGCACGTTGATGCATTTTTTTTTTTTTTTTTTTTGTCAGGATGGAAGGCTAGGGATTGTAGGGGAGTGGGAGGAAGAGATATAGGTAGAGAGGCGAGGTGAAAGGAGAGGGAGAGGGAAGTGAGGAGAATCAGGAGAGAATCCGGCAGAATGGAGAGGGAGGAAGAGGCCAAACTCCGAGAGCTCGGAGACTCTCTTTCTCCAAACTGACAGCCGGCTCGAGCTCCTGCAGTGAAGTGCTGTGTGGATCCAGTTACACAAATCCCCGTGTGCACCTTTTTGGAAGTGTGAGCGTGTGGAGGGGAGCTGATGAGGTGGAGGAAAGGGGAAGGCGGGGGCTTCCTGCTGAAGCGTGTGACCTAGCTTACAGCAGATAGTGCCAGAGTGGATAGCACTGCAGAGTCCGTCCCCTTCACATTTTCTTATTTGAAAAAATATGCTGAAAGGGATTTTGTGTGATTCATCTTGTTTGTTAGACTTTCAGTCTGCTTTCAGAGTCCTGCATGCCATGTCCATGTGCAGTGCATTGGTAGGTGGCCATGATGTTGGCATAGTCCAGATGGAGAAGAAAATTCCCCAAACTAATCTAACCTCACGTGAAAATACAGTGAAACTTCCTCAGCAGTAGCTGCATTTCCATAAAAAATGTGCGTAAAACTTTATAACTCCACTAATGCCGAGAAAACACAATTTCACAATCGCAGCGCTTCCATTGAATGAGAAGCGCAATTAAAATCACACATGAATAAGTTTGTTCACTCGATAAGTTGTTAAAGATGCCGCGCCATCATCATGCTACCACTTACTGTCATCCTCCTCATCTTTGCTGCCAGTGATAACATCCAGCTGTTGATCACATGATTCATCTGATGCGAGAAGTGTTTCCATTTCACTTTTGCAAAATACACTAATTGTGATACAGTCAAAAAGGAAAAAAACTCCTCATCCTAGCAAAAAACTTTTTATCAAAAAACGTGAGTTTTTGTTTTTAAAATTGTCATGAAATAGGCTAAAGGTGTCATAAAGCAACACCTCATGGTAGTAGCAAAATCCAATCAAGAGCAGACGACCACACCACAAGTCTTTGGGATTCCAGTGATTTCACAGAGAACTTGATCTTTCTTGCTATAATTCAGTTCAGTGTTTATGATTCAACATTAAGAAACTGGAGAAAAATGGCAACCATTGGAGAGAAAAAAGGATTGTGAAAAAACGACTCAGATTGTCTTAAGATATTTGCACTATAAAGTACTTTTTAAGATTTTGTGTTTCTGCAGTGAGTTAATAATCCTTGCAGTTTGTTTGTGACATCAGGGTTTCACAGTAGGACAGCGGTCCAACACCTAACCAACAAGTCCAACTCTGAATGTCTCGGAAAGTTAAGGTCTTGGATAGGTCTAGTAGAACTTTACACTTAAATCTTAAAGGAGGTGCAATTTCATGACTTTAAACAGGCTGTTCATGGTTGAAAAACCCTCCATTGTGGCTGAATTACAGCAATTTTTGCAAAGAATTGTGGACCACAAATCCTCCGTAACGATGTAAATTACCCCATTGTTATACAAAGGGTGGCAGAACCAGGCGTTAGTTTTGGGGTACCATTACTTTTTGTATATAAATAAGTTTTCTTTTTAATAAGTCATTTGAGAATCATCATGTTTCTACTGAATCATCAATGCCAGATGGTGCGACAAAGAAGAAAAACAAAATAAGTATGTACTTTTCACAGCGCATTAACAATACAAAGAATGCTCTCCACACTTATCATCATTTTGTTTTTGTTAGTTTTTTTCAAATTAATAATGTTTTATTAGACAAGCGGAAGTTCTGAATTCACTGTCTGATCTGCACCAGCTTAGTCAGCTACATTTTTTGGTGACACACCCGACTCACAGCCTCTTGTCTTTCCAGCGTGGGCACGTGAGTGAGTGAGTGAGTGAGTGTGTGTGACAGCGTCACCGGGACAAAATTAGCACAGGTTGTGAAATTTATTCCAACTGGGTGGCATCATAAAGCACACGCTGGCTTTAATAAGGGCTGAAACTGAGAACTGCGAGAAGGCTTTGTGTACATGACACACACAGGCCCTGCACACCCAGCCGTGTTCACCGGGTCATGAAGCGGCAAGTCGTCACCGTCATTCCAGAGCAAGCTGAGGCTCGCCCGTCTGCGTTTATTGTGTGGTGTGTGCGTCGGTCGGAGTTTCAGCTGAGCTGCGAACGCTGACCTCCCTCAGGCTCCAGACGTTTGTTTTGCAGTCCGCGTGAACTCCGTTCTCCTGGAAACGCTGGCGTTTACCGCAACAATCACGGCGCTATTTATGACAAATCGTACATGATTACAATCTGTGTGTGTATTCAGAGCGTCAGGAGAGAACGATTTGATGCATATTGCCACTTCACGCTGCTGCTGAATAGAATTATTTTACAGCCACATACTGAAGAAATAATGAATAAATTTGAGATGTTGGACAGAAAATTGATGTCTAAACAGTGATAAAGTGGAATTTTAATGACATTTCTTTATTATATACGTGGAATCCATGCAAACAGTAAAGTAAAGGTTATCTGGATGATGTTTCCACTTCGAGGTCTGGAAGTTTTGGCCCTGGTCCAAATAAGCTTTTTGCAATTAAGCAAGTAATCGCAAGATAAATTAAAATTTGCTCCATAATTTACATTCTGATATTTTGTGAGTTGCAATGTTGTAAGAGACACAGTCTATCCTGACCAGCAAGTTTGATTTAAATGGTTTTTGCTGAAAATGCTGGTTATTCAGACTGCTGAATCCAAGCATATCCATAGAAAGTTGAGTGGAAGGAAAAAGTGTGGTAGGAGAAGGTGCAACTGGGATAACTGCAGCCTTTAGAGGATTTCCAAGCAAAAAAAAAAATCAATTTGGGAAAGGTTCGCCCCACATCAGTCACCAAAATTTGGATAATCAAAACTGACATAAGCGTGACCCCAACCTTACTGAAAAATAATGGATTAGGCTTCAACAGTGACTCTATATCACAAAACGCACCAAGAGCCAAATTAACATGACATATATGCCTGTGTTCTAGTTTATAAACGTCTGACTGAAACTGTAGCCCATGTGGTTTCCTGTAGACTGAGGCCTATGGGCGAAGAGTGACTTAATTTCTTTGACTTCTAACGTCAAGAATACAACAGCAGGAACATGTTAGGCCCGGAGCCAATGGCTCGTGTTTTCCTTCATGGATTTAAACCCCGTAGAAGTGAAAAAGGAGAAAAGAAAGGAGGTCAATCTCTGCAGTGTGGGTTAAAAATGCATGCTTGATTTGGCAGTTGTTGAAGGATGAAAGTTGTCGAAGTTCAAAGCCGGTTGGTGGAAATTGAGGCGCTTTCTATCAGAATATTGCTGAAATATTACAGAGCTAAAAGCATGGGAGTGTTTTTTTTTTTTTTTTAAACATTACGTCAATGACTTTCTGCAAATTAAGGAATATTTTTGATCTTAAGTACAACGTTTTCCTTTCTTCCAGAGCAATCCTCTTCTGCTAAATCCAGGAGATTAAGGACTTGTTATAATTCCAAATAAGAAGCTTCGAAAATCCACATAAGAGACTTGAGGGACTTAGCGATTTCACAAGGAGGGACGTCCCCTAAGCCCCCAGCCGACTGGGGAACCAAGTCACGAAGTTCTGAGGATCGTCCAGACCGCTGGGAGGGGTTGGGGGGGACATGACCTGCGAGTCATGTGTCTAATGATCTGTGGCAGAAAACTGGAAAGACGGCATGGAGCAACTTAAGAAGCAGACATGTTTAAAGAGGCAGATTAAAAAGCAAGACATCCGCTTATTGACAGATTTAAGAGATAACCGTGACATGGAGCAGCTTTGCTTATGCATCAGATAGACAACTTTTATGTTTCATGTGATGCATTTCTTTGATTTGCACCGTCGACGGCGCTTTTTTTTATGCCGCTTTTAAAAGTAAAGAAGTGAGTTTCATCTCGAGTTGTAGCAATTGCAAGTCTTTTTAGGTATAACATTGACACCCAAAAGAATCAATAGTCCCCTCATTAGTCTTGTACTCAAACCAGCAATGCAATTTATTGGAATCAGGGTAAAAATGGATTAACTGCCATGAATTTTACTGCAGAAATCATAAAGTGTGTGTAAAAGATGAACGTAGCCGGTAGGTTGGGTTGACGTTCCAGTTTGTAAGATTTAATAGGATCATTTTGCAAAGAGTGCATTCAACATTGATAACCGCTTTCCTCCTCAACAATACGGACGTTGTGGCGCTCTAAAATAATTGTTTTCCAGTCGATAGCCATGTTGAACTGCAATGTTTTTGAGATGATGAAGAGGAGCGTTCGGGTTCTCAGTCTTTGGTGGTCTGCTTATGATTTGTCAATTGGATGAGAAAAGCAAGGCCAGCATATTTTATTGAAATGTCCTTGTCCTTTGGAGAGTTTATCTTCTCCACTTAAAGTGCTGCCTTGCAACTACGCAACCAGAATAGGATCAAGTTGATTTAAAAACGTGTGCAGTGGACTGCCGCTTAATTGAAGTTTAGTATTTTCAGATTCACAGATTTTTTTTTTTTTTTCTGTGGAATAACTCCAAATCGTTTGTGGAAAAATTAGCTTATTTGCAGATTATTCTGACGAGGATGTCTGAAATGTCAGTTTTGGGATATCCTGTCCATTAGGTAAAACCTCAACATATTTCCATTCTTCTTCTTCGCATTTAAAAGAAAAATAAGTTTGGTTCTACATTGTTACTCCTCCAGGACTGAGTGAACTTATTCAAATCTGTTTTGTATCAACTCTGTCTATAAAAAAACATATTTTTTGGTGGTTTCTTGACTTATTTTACCCACATTCTGCATCTCTACTAGAAGATCAAATAATAATAAAAAAATGTCTCCAATAATAAAACTTCTGATGTAAAGCACCAAGATTTAGTAGCCAGGTCTAGCAGCTGCGGGCTTCATTTTCAACGTGTTGTATATTCTGTGAAAAGTCGATTCCAAGCTGCTGTAAAAATATGTTGCATTAATTTGCGGTTTTGAGCTCCTTAGATCTTGTAAATGGGAGGCGCTGTACTTCATTCCAAGACGGAATATTATTGAACATCATAAAGTGCCAAGAAGAGATTCATGGTAATTTTCAACATATTACATTCACAAACACTTCAGGGTAGAAACTTCAACAACTCAGGCTGCATGTTGTAGCAGGAACACACATAACCCAAAACCTGTTCTTTTAATTCAGTTTTTATGCTTATTTTTGCTGCTTTTATGTTTATTCCAGGGGACATTTTACCCATCGACCCCCAGGTTAATTTTTGAATTTGCCATCTTTGGTTACAGTGTTCTATAGTTTCCGTGCTTTCTTTCATTTTTTTAAAGTGGGAAGCTAGGATCATCTACATATTTGAAATAAACAAAATCTCAAGATTGAACCATGCAGTAAAATAAATAAAAACCTTTTAAACATAAGGATATAAACCATTTCTAGAAATGAATTAGCCCTTCTGAACAGACTGGTATATGCCTACATCAGCTGAATGATTGACCTGAACATTCAAATTAATGAATAGTAAGTGAATCAGGTCAGTATGATAAAATCCAGCCGGTGATCTCCGTCCGGTAGATTAGATTTATGTTTGCTGGACATTTATGATGGCAGCTGTTAAAGACCTAACAAGCGTATTAAACGTCAGTGTTGTTCCTTTGCTGGCTCTAAACTCTTTTAGCTGAGTCATACATTGAGTGACTGGTGGAAATGCATCCCCATTTAGAGTATTACTTTAGCTTAAGTGTTCAGTTTCATGAGGACCCTGACAAAAGTTCATCTTTTATTGGTGTCAGAAGGTGGGGAGTAAGAAAGTCGGATGAAATTAAACCTGCTGCATAAAACTAATCTCTCTGCAAGAATTCCTATATGTGATTGGGTTACAGTTGCTCTATGTGTTCTTCATACATACTATGCAACTGCACAACACATCCAACTTCCCTAATAAAACCCAAATGCAACCCATAATAATCTGTCAGATGCTAAAAACTGTCAACTCTTTGAAATGTATTTCTAGACTCGTAATCCAACAAATATCACCTCTGATATTTGCTCTATAGGTGCAAGTTAATTTATTCCAGTTATTAAATTCAAGTGAAAATTTATTTCTGGCAACTACTGCCTTCCAGCAAACGGAAATACAAAATTCAGTTTCTGGAGAAAAATAACATGAGAACATTAAAAACAGACTTAATATGCCAGATTATAGTCATTTCATGGTGATGGGGAAGACTGATTGTTTTTTACAGAAGGTGTTCAGAGTGTGCACAACCCAGAAATGGCCACAGTCTTGAAATAATTGTGTAGCAAAGACAGTTAAAAAGTTTCAGAGAGAATCAAAGACGTATAAAATATAACATCAGTGCATAAAGCACCAGGAAACAAGATGCAGCTGTCGTTTAAATTATTTTGAGCCTCTCGTGAACTGCAAGAGAGAAAAATAGCTGCTGTTGTTCTTTTTTTTTTCAGATGAAAGTAAATTTCAAATTTTATTGGAAATACTTGTGCCAGAGTATGAAGGAAAAGTAAATGTCAGAACTGAGTTAACTTGTTTCTAGGCTTCCACAAGTGAAGTTAGTCCTTAAAACGGTGAAAAAGGTTTTGAGTGTAATTAGAAGAAACCCTGAAGAGAAGGTAGAACCTGAGGGTGTTTTAAAAATATCGACGGACAAAATCACTTCCCCTACCTGCAAAAAAAAAAAAAGTTTCCTGTAGAGAAACTAATGTGCGTGGAAGTGGAATAAGCGGGGATTTCTCCTCTGGATGCAAGACTCTCCAATGGGCTCAGGAATAAGACGCAGGCTGACCTCTCTGCTTGAAATGCTCTTTCAATTAAGCAGCTTTTGACTCAAATCTGTGGCGGTGTTGCACACTCAATACTTCCACAGTTTCAAGAACTCGCCTAAAGCACCACTTCAAAATAATTGCCGCCCTTCTAAGTGTGTTACTACTTATGGATTTGGGCTAACTGTAGAAGGTTAAAAGTTTACATCTCTGATATTGAGATTCAAATGCACCACTCCGGTGAAGAGGAGAGGAAGACAGGAGGAGGGAAAGGAGTCCAAAGGAAAATTTGGAGGAAAATGGAATCTAAAAACGGGGAGGAAAAAGACTTCCTACTTCTGTTTTATCTCTTTATGCTTCACGACAGCTCTTTGTGGATGAAGAACACGATAGCTGGGAGCGGCACTAACGTTGGCACCCTGTGAAACATTTAATTGCGCCATCATTCAGGGGAGGAAGGGAACCGATGGGTTGTGCTGCTGCGTCGGCACGTCTTCTCCAAGCCGCGTAAGCCCATCAGTGCTCCCCGCTCGGCGTGCCAAGTGGGCCGGGCGAGCCACTTTATGAAATGGGTCATTAGCTTGTAATATTATTAGAAACACTTAGGGCGACCGTCTCATTTATCTGCAAGTGTGATCACATGAGGAAGTTTGTTGCAATGTCGGCAGCACAAGTGGGACTTGTGACTCTTGTCCTGGAGGTTGTTGATCTGCTCCTCATTATTGCAGACTTTGAGGACACGCTCCACAGGCTAACGCCGCTGCTGGCGAGACAATCATGTGTTCGCAGATGATGCATGTTTCGCTGTTGCATGAATGGGCTTTTTTTTTTTTTCCTTTTTTTTCTCGCCAGTAACGTCCAACTCATTGAATCTATGGGGAGGCGCTTCAGAAATGAGCTTTGAATTTTAGCTACGTTCGCAGGTGTGCCATATGGAAGAAAGCGTGACCATTTGTACGCTACATGTTGCGCGGTTGTCAGCTGTTGCCTACCGACCGTCATCACTTTGTTTTTTTGTTTTTTTTGCTGCAGTGGAAAGTGCATATATTGCAAGTCCTTTTTCTGTATTTTTGGAATATTTGGAAGCATTGATCTTGTGTTGCGACGTAATTACAATGATCTGTCCTTTAAAGTCAGCAACATGCATCACTGACTCTCCTTTATGTGGCCTTTCTGCCAGTACTAGCAGGATTAAGCTGCTTGTTCTGGCCATTTGAAAATAACTCTAGGAGGTTTTCACACCTGATAGTCTTCAAATTTGACGGTGAATTTCTCTTTTTAAAACTTTGTGGTGCATCCCCGTGGGTTTGAACTGCAACTTTCTGCCTGATATAGTGGGGCTTTCTTTGCACATGCAGTATTCAGTCTTTAGCTCGGCGCTGCTTTAGCCCGGTTCTGGACGGCGTTCTTTTGAAGTCTGCAGTCATTAATGCTGATGTCACTTCTGTCTCGCTGGAGCGTGGTTAGGAAGCTGAAGCAATGACTTCATAACTATGCCAGCTTAATTAAAAAAATGAAGTGTTCACGAAATGTCTGGATCTTTTTTAACACAAATTAATCAGAAAAACATGAAAGATCTTAATAGAGCACATTGTCCTTGATTCGGTCTCCATGACTTTCCCCATGAGTTATTATTTAAACATTAATCAATTAAAAGACAACGGCTTTACACTATGTGCATTGTAATTCATGAGAGTTGCTTCTGATTCGATGGGAAAAAGGTCATTTTGTGAGAAAAGGACAAATCGATGCTATTCATAAAGCACTTGTCTCAGATTTATCTACCATTTAATCCATCAATTGGTTATGATCTCATTCCACATCCATTTATAATGTGTTACGCAGTATATGCGATACCTGATAAAATGCTGCACACAATCTATTAGGAGGAGTAATTCCCTATCGCTGATTCCCATCATCAATCTGGGATGTGCAGTGAACGCCAGGAGCTATTTGGTGATAAAGTGCCGCGGTTGACTTTTCGGGTCACCCCTCACTTCCTCTTCTTTCTTCTTTTTGGTATTTAGCAGAGTTGTATTATAAATCTACTGGAATTTCACGTAAAAAGCCTAAACGTCCCAGGAAAATTTAAAGCCAACACTACCTCGCAAAAAAAAAAAAAACAAAAACAAAAAAAAAACTAATTGCATTTCATGTCGAGGATACGGGTGGAAGAACAATTGTTTCTGCAAAACGAGAGAGCATGAGAAAAAGAATGGCTCATGGGGAGTACTGAAAGTACCTCAGTGTAATGTTTCATTGTCTGGAGCAAAAACAAAAATGAGGGGGGCGAAAAAAAATCGTGAATGGAATTGGTTTTGGTTTTAGGGATTTTTTCTTTAATGCTGTTTTTGATCCCCCCCTACCTGAGCGGCTGCTCGCACAACAAAAGGATTCGACACAATCCGTCCCGCAACTTAATACTTCTGATGCTGGGATGCTAAAAAACTGGGTCACCGGCTTTGCGTCTGAACTGTTTGCCAAGCAAACAACAGGATCGGGGCTCGGTGTCCGCGGTGTCAGCGCAAGCTGCTCAGCCTGGCAGACGGCATCATAAGATCGCCCCCAGGGTAGAGCTCAGCAACAGACTACAGTTCAGTCAGGAAGTGGGGGTGCGCTGAGAGACAAAGGTGGCGATTGTGATGGTGCTTCATTCATCGGTGCTGCTGAGTACACTACGCAACATGCGGACACCTGAGGTGGAATGTTAAAATTTAACTCTGCAAAAATATTGGCTTACTTATCCATGTTATTTGACAGCTAGCAAAATGAGCAACTTCTATAAGCTCGAATGTAGCCCATTTCTAATTTAAATGTTAGCTATACAAGTGAACACAAAATGCAGTTTTTAGTGTTTACTGTTAAGGAATAAAAACAATAATCCAAACCTACATGGCCATGTGTGAAAAACTGATTGGCCCCTAAACCTAATAACTACTTGGGCCACCATGAGCAGCAACAACTGCAATCAAGCATTTGTAATAACTTGTGATGAGTCTTTCACTGCACTGTGGAGGAGTTTGGCCCACATCAAACACTTGTCCACACCACTGTGCACCAACAGCAACACATTAAATATACAAATGATATGATTTAAGCCTGTAAATCCACAATGCAGGTCCACTTAGTATACCTTTGTTTTGATGGACTGACGAAAAATTCTTAACGGCAACATTAGAGGTTGGCCAAAGTGATAATTATATAAAAACTGAATCATATAAATCCTGGAATTATCCCAGAAGCAAACAATTCTGGCATCGTTTCAAAACAAAGGATAAAATATCAGCTGCTGTAATTTTTAAACATCCATCAATCTCCAGTCCAGGTATATCCAACTCTTCAGCTTAAGCCAACAGTAAAGACCAGAGAAGAAGACGTACGGGTCAGGTTACAAAGTAGGGAGCGAGTTATCTGGGATGTTCTTGTTTCGGGTTGGAAGTGACTTTTGTTTCATACATGGTTAAACTGCACTGTTTAGCATAGCTTGGGTAGATTGTAGCCTTCTTTTGACCTTGTCGAGCAACAACATGGTTAAGAAAGCCTTAGACTGGACAGATCAATGGAGTTTAATTCTAACTCACGTCCCATCAATTAAAGGCAAAACGGATGGATTAACAGTGAGAGACTTTTTGCAACACAAGTCGGCTTGCTCAGCCAATGCAAATATGTTATTGCTTCACTTCTTTCAGTGCATCTCTGGCTAAATTCAACTTTTGGTCTCACATCCTTCCGCTCTGCGGATCCTAAACCCCCTTTGCTGCTCCAGCAATCACATCCAGCGGAGGCCATTGTTCGGCCTTTCGTCGCTCGCTGTTCATTAAATGTCAAGCCGGAACTCAAAAAGGCGAGAAAGCATCGCGGCCTGGGCGATGTCATGTGTGAGACATTAATTGACTAGTGCTTACTTCAAAGCACCACGGTGGATCTCTGGGATACAAATAAGAAAAAAAAAAAGAAAAAGGGTGATCAATATTGTTGCCCAGAAGAGATCTTCTGTTGTTGTGCTGTCGGATATGAATATTTATGACCTGCGGCTTCGGGGATGCTGCATCAGATAGACCATTTTTATAAATAACTGGGTGAAATCTTATGGATTTTTTTTCAGACTTCTGTTTGAAAACATTTTTGCTAATAAAGCCAATCTATCATCTGTGGTATATATGAGATGGTGGCCACTTTATTGCTGTAATACACATTGTTATTCTGTGTGTTGAAGGCATTATTTGGGCATTTTCTTGCAATGTTTCAGGGGGATCTGGGTAGGAAAACCACATTTCCAAATCAGTAATTACATTTGAGGATACAGGATATTTTTTCTCTCTGGCTGCTATTCAAGTCAAACATAGGCACAGTTAAAAAGGAATTGTAAACAGTCACAGCTGGTCTATGGTGCACTGTTTGAATTAAGGTCTTAGTTTGTTTGGCTGTGTGAGTCGAGCTTTGAGCGTGTGCATAAGAGTGTAAACAGGACACTTTATGTCCAACTTTCATCCGTGCTTTCCATTTCATTTCCAGTGAGCTCGCTGCGCATTGTGCAGCGGGCGGCATTGTTCGCATTTCCACATAATTGCCTTACACATGATTACAGTTGGTGTACAGCGGCATTACGTCGAGGGGCTACAATCGAAACCCGGACATCCGCGGTATCACAGCGAGCTCTGCTCATATGGAACAAGAGGCACTTAGTCCTGATGTACCACCGGTTTCATCATTGTTGTGCAAATTTATGCAGCAAAATGTCACCGTATCAGCCACTCTGGTTGCGACGCTAATGCAAATTACTTTAAGTAATGTCCTCGGGTTCAGAAGAAACCCTCGCAGCAAGATGCTGTATGATAAACAACACCTACAAAAAAACATTGCGTGACATTGATTCACGCTTTGGAAATGATGCACAACCTGGGTAATTACTCGGATAGCTTGAAAGCTGGGTCCCATCCTGCGGATATATTTACTTCCCTTGAACTTTTTTCACATTTCGTAACATTACACCTTTAACGTGTTTGGTGGTGGTCATGTGATGTATAAACACAAAGAAGGGTGTCAGAGAAAAGTGAAACGATATTTTTCAACAAATGAACATCTGAAAAATATCAAAGGAATTAGCAGTCAGCCGCATTTCCTTTTAAAATCCCAAGGATAAGCAATATGACGATGCAAAAATGTGACGGATTAGAATATGTTGACAATCTGCCACCGCAGAAATATAGTGGGATGGTCAATAAGGCAAATTCTAATCATAAAATCATATTTTTATGATCTCACTCAGCCACATCATATTTCCTTCTTTCTCCCTCAGCTTCATAAATTAGCTTTTATGTACCTGGGTTGACATTCTTATGTTGGGTCATTACAACTGTGGAAGTAAAGTATTGGTGAATATTATTTGATGGTTTTTGATTGTCCACTGAACATGTTGTGAGACAAATTGCTGAGGATGAACCGTGTTTCACATAGCTATCATTTTGCTTCCCTTCATGTAGAAGGAATCTGAGCACTCATTCTGCAGCTATAAGGTGCTTAACAGTTAATGCAAAGTAAGTAAACACTTAGCAGGATGTTTGCACTTATCTAAATGGTCTTGTTTGTGCTTCAAGTCTAAAATATGCTAATGCATTTATTACATGTAAATTATGCTTGATAGAAGTTAATTTAGACAAATGACTTAAAAATATTTACAAGATGCACTTTGTCAAAGTGCTCTATTTTTTTTCTTCTTTCAGTTCCAGGTGCTTTTGTAGGTATTACAGGATATGCTGTTAAAAAAACAAAGCTGCCATAATGGTTGACCTGTTCCTTACCAGAGGCACAAAGCAGGGAGGATTCTGCCTATTTCTTCTGAGATGAGTGATTCATGCTAGTTTTCAACTTTTACATCTTATAAGTCGTTTGTAGCGTCAACATATGATGAAATTGTGTTTTGCATAGCTTGGTTGATTTGCTCCTTACCAACAGATGGAAACGCAACTAATTCAGGTTATTTTTTATGCAGCATTTTTAAGTTCCCACAAATTTTGCATGATATAAGGGATGGAATCATAGTTACATAAAAAGAAACCTCAGGAGACCTGCCGCTGCCAGCTAGCCTTAGCAAACACAGAGGACATAGAATTTAAAAGATGCTCTATTCATTTGAGGTTAATGCTGCAACTAGTGATTTATTTAGTAATTGATTTATCAGTTATTCTGATGATCAATCAATGAATAAGAAAAAAAATGGTACATTCATTTAACCACTCATGCAGTATTAGAAATACATTAAGATATAAGTAAACAAATCAGTTTCTTAAATAAAATAAACATTTTGACAAAAATGCAATAACATTGCATTCCTTTAGTTAATCTGAAACAGGTGCAGCTAAAACTCTGGCAATGCATGAGTTATGGCTAAAAAATATTCAGTTAATGATTAACTGACTAATAAATTAGTTGACGATTATTTGAATGATCAATTAATCATGATTAATCGTTTCAGCTCAAGTTCAGATGCAGAAAAATAACCTTCTAAACATGGAAGCTGGCCGGCACTCAACAAGGTAATTAGCGCAAGTGGTTTGAGACTGAGGGACAAGCTTACATTTCCAGCAGCATCTCTGTACATACAATAATCAAACCAAACTCATTCTGTAGCAAGGGTTGAAAACGCAGCTCACAGACACCCACCGTGGAAATGAGCAAAAAATTCAATTTCTATTTGTGGAAATCTGGCAGGAATAACCCAAAGTCTCCATTATGGGTGGTGCTGAAAGGTTTAGTGACGAGATGTTTATTAATATTGTCAGAAGGAACTGTGCATTCCATCAGAGGGTTGAAATTTGACTTGCGTGACAGCTGATGTAGGATGTTTGAAGGGCACCTGGGCAGCACCTGCCAAGTAATAAAATATCAACCTGTCTGGTTTACTAGCTAATCTAAAATATTTAATCTCTGAATTATTTTCACATTATTTAGCTTACTTACTTTGCTAAAGGCACACCTTGAGGTAAGGCTCATGCTGCTTATGTGTAGAAGCTGCTTGTTTGCTGAAACAATGTGTGGATGTAAATATATAGTTATTTTCCTCATGCAGACGGGGGGATTCTGTTTTTAGATGCCAGCCCTGCATGCCAGATTGTGTGCTTGCGCATTTCAAGCTTCAGAGCCTATATGTATTCTTGCAGCAGAACTTTAGATCTGCGGGTTATTATAGGAAAATGAGGATCTGCAGACGAAATGGAGAAAAGGAAAGAACTCTGAAGGCACTGCAGTGTGATTTAAGACTATGCTTGCTCCAGTCGGTGGGGGGTGGAATTATTCCACAGCAGGAAAAAGAAGGAAATGCAGCTTAAACATGTACATCCACCTAAATATCCATAAGCACTGCAGAGGATAGATAAAACATGTCAAGAAAAAGTCGTAGTATTGCAGTCCAGGTTACCCGGTGTGTTAATTAGTGAGGAGGCGGAGCACTGCTGAGAAGCAGACAATTTGCAGTCATGTTGTATAGCAATTCTTTATTTTTCCTCTTTCAGATACAACTTCTGTTTATATTCTGTACAGCACTGAAGGCACACAAAACCCAAAGATAAAATGCAACAGAAGTATATACAAAATATACAGAATAAATAAGTCAATCTAGTTAAAGTAGAAAAGCTACAGAGAGTGTGCTTACATGAGCTGTTTCTGAAAATAGGGAACGTAAATCCGGTCCACTCTGAAAATGTCTCTGTCCTCAACTGTTCCTGGCTGTTTGTTGTTTTTTTAATGATTTCAACAGAAAAATAATGGCGTCGGTCTCCCACATGAAATGAGCGCATGGTGAGCGGCTCGTTTCTGGCAGAAATGAAAACTAAACCGTTTCAGCAGGACTCTAGTTGATTGTCATGCACCATCTTATGGCATTTTAAATAGTGCAATGCGTTTTGTACAAGTCGTGTAGGTACTGTACTCCACTTTCTGACTGATCTGCCTCAGTCTGTATAAAAATAAAGTTCCTCTGACTGCAGCTCTGCAGCGCATTGGATCAATCATCTGTCAGGAGGAGAACCTCTCTCCTATCGCTGTGTTGTTGTTTTTTTTTTTCAGTGTACTTGGCTGTACGAACTGCTGACTCTACGGCACAACGAGAACTCCGGTTCCAGCGTTAAAGCTGCTCTCATGGGGGGTTGACAAGAGGGGCGGGGGTGTAATCAGGTCACGGCCAGAATCGGGATAGACTGATTAAGCGGAATTCTGGGTCAAGCACTGATTGAAATTCACTCAATTCTTTCCAAACATCTGCTTTATCCTGGGAGGAGGCCGAGTCGGGGGAGTGGAGGGAGGGAGTTGTGCTGCGTGGATCAATTCTCTTGGCTGCTGTAGGAGCATGAAAATTTAATCACATGTAAAAAGCTGATTGAGTGGATTTCGGCGTGGGTTTTAACCCAGGCCTGCTCTGCAGACGGCCACAGCTTCTTCCAGGTTTGATTTGGCTGAAAACGCTTAGTAGGGATGCACCGATCATTTGGCAAGAGATAAAAACAGGACGATTTTCCCTCCATCAGCAGGTTAAAATACAGGTAAAATGAAGAAAAAAAGAAAAGAAAAAAAAACATAATTGAATTGTTTTTATTGATGACATACATCAGGTTTCCTCTTAAAGAAGTGTAACATAAAATTTGGCACAGAGTAAAACAGAAATTGGTCTCAGCCGGAAAAAGCCTGATTGGTGCATCTCTAGAATATTCCACCTCTGACAGATGAGCAGAAACGGAAAGATACATTCTGTGCTACAATAAACACATGTGCCTGTGTGTATATATATATCTATCTATCTATCATATTTCTATGTTTATACATTTCACACTGTGGAAAATAGAGTGGGGCAAACAGGCCAAGGCACTTGGTTCAGACATGATATGTCAGCTCAGTTAAACGCAGTCTGATGTTCCAGAACCTCCAAGTAGTCCGGCTCCGTGTGCAGGTTCGCTTTGAGCTCAAAGTACTCGTTCTTGGTTTGTTCCAGCATGACCTTGCGTGGTCTAGTGTACATTATCGTCTCCATTAGCTTTAGCTCCTCCGGGTGCCCTGGGACCTGCATGTCCATGGCAGGCTGCAGCTGCGGCAGGTTTTTTCTGAAGTACTCGGTTATTCCGAGCTGCTGCTGAAGCTCCTTCTCTCTCTCCAGGATGTTCCTGTACAGAGAGCTGGGAGTCCCCAGGGTCACAAAGTCACCCGGCCGCTCCTCAGCTATGGCCCTGAACTTGGGGTTTCCCGTCAGCGGGGAGGTGTTCTCCTTCTCCATGATGCTCCGGCAGACGTGGTGCTTTGGATCATCCAGACTGTAATCCAGATCTGAGTCGTGGCCCTTGTGCTGGGAGCAGTAGGTGGGGTTCCGGCAGATCTGGACAATGGGGCTGTGAGATCTGTCCTCGTATAAGGAACCGGGTCCTGTCCTCTGGGTCACGGTGTGGTGGGTGGTCTTCTGCCCATACATGCTGTAGTGTAAATGGATTGGAGAGGTGGTGCTGGTGTTTTCCCGTGCTGGTTCCTCCACTGCCTTTTTCTTTGCCCTCCTCCGCCTACGGTGCACCACAAAGACCACCAATCCGGCCGAGCAGAAGATGATCATGAGGACAAAGATGAGGAAGCTGAGGATGAGCACTGAGAGCGGTATGTTGTCGGTTAGGGAGTCTATGAGACTCTTGTTTGGAGGCGGCCCCTGCGTGACGGTGGACGTCTCCAACCCAGGACAGAGCATCTCGTGGCGAAGACTCCTCAGCTCCGTCTGCTTCACCTTCTTGGGGGTTTCACACAGAACAGAGCCCACCACCGTGTCTGTCTTAAGCTTCTCCACCCACTGCTTGAGACTGAGCAGGTCGCAGCTGCAGTCCCAGGGGTTGTCCTCTAAATAGATCTGCTCCAGCACGTTGAGCTGATCCAGCACGTTGCTCACCGGCAGGTGCATGAGCAGGTTCTTCCTCAGGTTTAATTTGACCAGGGGAACGTTGCGGAAGATCTGAGCCGGAAGGGAGCTCAGTTGGTTGTTGTTCAGTGAGAGCAGCTTCAGTTTGGGCAAGGGGTTGAATGTGCCTGGCGCAATCTCCTTGATGAGGTTGTATTCCAGGTAAAGAGACTCCAGGTTGTGGAGGCCCACGAACATGGTGGAAAACAGCTTCTCTATCCTGTTCCCGTTCAGGTGAAGCTTTTTCAAGCTGCTCAGGCTGAGAAATGTTTCGTTATCGATGTAGTCGATGCGGTTGTTGGCCAGGTTGAGCAATTCCAACCTGTCGTATGTGACAAAGTCATACTTAAAGAGTTTCTGGATCATGTTTCCTGTCATAACCAGCTTAGTAGGGCTCTCCTGAAGTATTCCGATATCAGACACCTTCTGAATCCCTCTGTCCTGACAGTGCATCAATAACCCAGCCTCCGGGTGATTGTGGCATGAACAGTGCTCCATGCAGGGACTGTCGGGAACATGGGAGGGTGTCTGTTTGGGAATCTGAGCCACCTTGGACGATGGCGTAACAACCATATCCATTGATGGCGGTCCCTCCAGTGGGAGGTCTTTGTGGAACGGACACAGAACATCCCGTTTGACTTTAGCCAGAATGGTTCCTTTCAGGTGCTGCGGTGAGCTGCACACCACGTCGCTGATGACCGACTGCGCCCTCATGTTCTCCATCCAGGTTTTTAAATGGAGGACGTCGCAGTCGCAGATCCAGTCATTGTCCTCCAGGAGGAGCTCCATGATGCGCCCGATGTGCTCCAGAAAGCCCACGTACGGCAGCGTCTGGAGCTTGTTGCCTCGTAGGTCGAGGTGAGTGAGCGGCACGAAGCGGAAGATGTTGCTGGGTAAAAACTCGATGGAATTGTCATTGAGGATGAGGACTTTGAGGCGGATCAGCTTGTTGAATGCCCCTGGCTCGATGATCCGGATGAAATTCGTGTCAGCTTGAAGGAACTCTAGATTTATCAGACCCTGGAAAGTGTCCTCTTTCAGGGTGACAAGAAAATTGCTATTTATGTGGAGCTTTTTCAGCGAACCAAGAGTGTTAAAGACCCCTGGCTCCAGCTCTTGTATGCTATTACCCCCGATGTGCAGAGAAAGGGCGCCCCTAAGCCCTTCCATTTCCTCCACTCGGAGCTCCACTAAGTCATTTTTGTAAAGGTTCAGATGGAAGGAGACACCTGACGGGATTTGGATTTGGGAGATTTTGCTGATGTTCCTCTGCTCGCAGTTGAGATGAAGGACGCCGTCCTTTGCCTCGCAGGAGCACAGAGACTCACACGACTCGCTGATGGAAGACAACGCCTTTGAGGGATAGATATCTTGGCTGTGAGCTGCTGACAGAAACAAGCCGATAAAAATGATCCAGGGCTGCATTTTGGACCTGGATATCTGTGGAGACAGAAAGGAGAGAGGGAAAAGAAGAGGTTTGAGTACATTTGCTTCAGAAACAAATAAAAACACTTGGTAATTAAAACATGATTGTTTAAAACATGATTGTTTTAATTACCATACTCCAAAACATAGTTTCTACTGAGTAATGTACAGAGGTACATGCTTTCCCCCTACATGCTTTTGTGCATGTAGGGGAAAAAAGTGGTTCTGTATTGGATTAAGGCACAATTCAGGAAAGCCTTCAAATAAACAAATTTACTAACTCATTTAAATGCATATCTGCAACGCTGGATAGGTTTGTCT
Organism: Poecilia mexicana; assembly: GCF_051168715.1. Lineage (NCBI taxonomy): Eukaryota > Metazoa > Chordata > Actinopteri > Cyprinodontiformes > Poeciliidae > Poecilia > Poecilia mexicana. Next base: position 27,140,230 of record NW_028263371.1, read on the forward strand.
CCTGCAAGACTGTGCAAGGTTGGAGAAACTACAGGGAAATATACAGTACCTTTCACGTCCTTTTATTTAAAACATACAATAAAATAAGTATTTTTGGCCTAATTTCTAGTGCAAATATCCTGGTATCCTTGAAATAAGATAAAACTGACAAGTAACTTTTCAGTACGATATAGGAGCTTGTTTTATAAAGTCAAAATATTGAGGAAAAAGTACTAGCTATAAGTGAAATAATCTGCAATGTAATAGGACATTTTGCCTTATAGTATGTGGAAAAATATCTTGTTCCACTGGCAGATTATCTCCTGTATCCAGTAGATTTTCATAAATATCAATGAATTATTGACTTAAAGCAAGCACCTCTAACATACTGAACATTTACTTATTTAGTTTAATCTTATTTAAAGTACACTAATATATTCGAACTAGAAAGTAGACCACAAATACTTGGTAAAATTTTGTTTTTGCAATGTGATAATAAGGCAAGTCTTTTGCAGGTTTTTTTTTTCTCGTAGGATTTTCCTGTATTTTGCCCAAACCATCTTGTAACTCTGGTTAACTTCCCATTCAAATGAATTTAATTATATAGCACCAGTAAACCATATTTATTTAAATCGGTCCATCTCTCCTCTTTGAATTTCCATCGCAAACTTTTCAGGACATGTAGCACCGCCTTATGCTGTCACCACCATTGTTCTCTGTGGTTGATGATGTTCTTAAGGCTGGTTTTCTTCCAGAAAGTGTTTTGCTTGCAGGAGGAAAAAGGTAATGTATGACCTGCTCTGACTGGAAATCCTTCTTTGACATCTGTTTGATGTCCAAAACTGTTGGAATGCTGTTTTCTGACATAACGTTGCTAGGAACTTCTTTACTTCTTTATCCCTGACTGGTCTGGTGCGTTTCTTGGTGTCCATGATGCTGTCTGTTCTTAAGACTTAAGAAAGCAACAGGATGTGTTTAGAGTAAAAGACATCCAAACCACCTGAGATGTGTCTTGATAAAAATGACTGGCATCACAATTGGTATTCAGACAGAAGGAATTAATAAGATTTTCTGCAGCATTGGGTTTTATTTCCAGAAGCCAAAATGCATTTGGATTGTACCGAAGGACATTAACCTTCTGACTACACAAGAAAAGAGACGAAGATGCTCCCTTTCTACTGACTCAGTGTGGGATACTGCTACTTAAAAAAAAGACTCTCATTCCACTGAATTCTCTGCCCTTTATACATGCTGACTCATCTGACTTAAGACTTTCTCTGAGTGAGTCATGCAATGTAAAAATCGCTTCAGTCCATGTCAAAGCCACATTTATGACAGCTGCTCTATCTGACTGATGAGGGGCTTTGTGTTTCTGGTTTAAACACATCAGTCTGAATCCTTTAAGGTTATCTGATGGTTCCATCTCAAAAGCTGGCAATGCTGTTCGCTAAACTTTCAACCGAGCCCTTATGGAGAGGATTCCAGCTGAATTTCCCTTGAGTGACAAAGGGAATAATAAAAACGGACTTCTCCAAAAAGGCAGAATCAGCATTTGATCGAAATCTATTACACAAAGTTGACTAACACCGCACGGATCAAAAGCTAATTCAGTCCCAGGGGGACCGGTGGGGAAGTGTAGACATCTTTCTAAGATCAAGGAAGAGTCAGACATGCCGTGTTAGCTAACAGAGTTCTTCAAAGAGGTAGGATACAGAATATGACAGCTCTTCTTGGTAATGAATCTGATTAGCTTCTGAAAAAAAGCAAGAATGGGGCGAGCCCGGCTCAGCTGGGTTTGTTGGAGAATGAATCCTCTGACTCATGATTCAGCCGCGATAGTCAGCCTTTCTTTTGAATTAAGTTCGGGAGAATACTTCCACCCAGTTGAGAGTCGATGAGGCATGGGCGCACACTGAAGGGGTGTTTGGCCTACAGCAGCTACTGGGGGTGTGTGTGTGTTGACACTGGGGAATGTGGACTCAAGTAAAAATATAAATCCTACCTCTGTTACGCAACATCACACATATTCTTTCAATCTCACACTACAAACAGAAGACCTCAGAGAGAAGATTGGCTTTCTCCGACATTCCCTCTCCACTATAACTTTGCTCACTTTCTTTGATAAATTATTGTGCGGTCGAGTGGAAATTATTGATTAAAGCCAAGTCGTTGCTATTAGGTATTCAGACATAAACTGCAAGGTCACTGTTGGCATTCCAGGCACATATCTAGACTTGCGCTCATTTCCAAGGACCGGAAAATCAGAGGTATGCCTGTTGCAGATGACTGTAAAAAGCTGCTTATTCCCAAAATAAGGAAATCGATCGCTATAAATGTGATTGATCATTCGCGTGCAGTGTATCTTAAAGTGAATGTACTAGTAATACCTCCCTTTTCCAGAGTAATTAGTTGTGTGTTGTTGCCCCCAGGGATATCTTGTGCTCCAAATTGCCATGAAAATCTCTATAAGTCAGACATCAGCACGGTGGAAAATCTCCCCGAGACAAACTCATTATAGAGCTGCTGCAAAACCAGGATTTGAACACATCAAATAGGAGAGCAGTTTATTGCAGTCAGAAAGCCCAGTGTTGGACATGCAGGAAGTTACTCCTATTGTAATGTAAAAATCGCATACTGTTCCAGACTAAGGAATCTTCAAAGACCCAAGGAAGAAAGGAATGACTAGATAAGAAATGACAGACAAGTAAATAGACACAATGACAAATGAACAGATGAAGGGGAAAGATGAACAAACATGAGCAAATTAATAGATATAAACAACTTGACAATTGAGTAAGCCTGCAACAAACAATTGGTCAGACAGAAGAATGAACAGACACAAATGGTCAGCGGGACAGAGTGGGACAAAATTCAGCTTACAAGTAGAAAATTAAATGGACAGACGGGCTAGATCAATAGAACCAACAGGTGAATGAAATGGCAAATGGATAGAAAGGAATGGACAAATAACAGATGAACAAATTGACATAAAGCAACCAAATGGAGAGACAAACAGAGAAAGGAAAACAAAAGGACACAAGCTATTTCTCTTTGCCTCCAAGTTTATTCCGACCTGGGGAATTCTTTAATCAAGTTTTATCATTTCTTTTGGCTTTTTCAGCATTCCCCCAAATGTACCAGCCCCACGAGTGTGATTTTCTGCAAGCTCCAGCTGCTAATGTTTATGAACGGTAAAATGAAAATCTAATTCGTTAATCTCATTAATTATGAATTGTTTATTCAATAAAAAAAACACTGGGACAGGGAATGTAAGACTGGGACGGAGATATCTTCCCTTTTATTGGTTATCAGCAAGAGCTTGTTTGAGTCCCTGCCTGAAGCAGCCACCACTGTGTCCTGCTGGCTTCCAGGACAATACGAGATGAAAAAAGGGACTATTAGAAGATGTTATCTGCATGATAGCACTGCTGATGGGAGGTATTGGAGGCAGGAGCCTGCTGCTCTCTGTCTTCTGTATTTCAAACAGACTTCTTTAACAGATCCATTTTTCAGGCAATCAATGTTGCGTGCGACTCCTCTGTGACGGCTGAGGGAGATGAAACATTTTTCCCGTTCTGAATTGCGCTCCCATGTATGGATTTGAATGTGCTTTTTTCGCTGTTCAGACAATTCAATTAGGAATCTTGCGGGGGCCCTGAGAGATCTTAGCTCTCCTCGCCGTCTGACATCAAAAGCGGTGCGGACCTGAGGTGGGTCGGACCGCGAAGATGGAGTCAAGAGGAGGAGGGAAAGGCGGTGATGGAATATTTATCAAACATGGAGCCCCTCCAGCTGCTGTAATGCAGAAAACAGGGTCTGCCCACTTATAAACCCATAAATAGCCTCTTCACACTTCATTTAAGCCAGCTGTAAAGTGTTTCGGTGCACTGAGGTGCTCCATTATATCATGAGACCTCATCATATCAAGTCTTGTATGACCAGGACTGCAAAACAGATTTGTATTGCATAGTTTGGTATTCTCACATCTACTCTGATGCAGTAGGCCCTGTGGTTGCATATGTCTTATCTGAACGTTTGTCACAGTTTGGCACTGAAGCAACACACAGAACAGAGCAGAACATGGACCTTGAGTTAAACTGTACTGCATAGAGTGCGCTCTATCCAGCAGACAGCTTAGTGTATTAATTTGAGAGGAAATGAACACAGCTGTAGTCGTGTTCAGTGCTTGTCACTGTCAGAGTAAGTAATGCACGCTGGAGCCGTGAACAGTCCACGAGGCAGAAGCCTGATCCATTTTTCTGTAGGGGAAGGCGAGTATGAAAGTCTTGTTATCCACGGTGGCGTCCCACAGATCCGCTGGCTCGTCCGACTCTAATAAAAGTCGTACGGATGTCACTGCGCTGCTGAAAATTGAGTCAAAGATTCACCATCAGCTGAGAAATGGATGATACTGTACAGCCTGAAAGCAATCAGAACTTCTGTAAACTTCCTCCATCTGCAGTATGTTAGCATTAACCAGAACCAGAATAGATTTGGTGTAAATCTCTACTTGCGGACCTTAACTTCCTGATACAAACATATGCTGATAGAACTAAGAATAGAAGCACCAGGTCTGCATAAGGAGAAGGAGAGGGAGGGCGGCTCACCTCCCCATGGCAAGGGTGATTTGCCAGGCTTGCATTTCAAATGGTCTGTTTAACTAATGCGCAGTAATTAGTTATCCAGAAACGAACAGCAGTGTTATAACAGCGGCATCGAGGTGTGTTTTGCAGGAAGACCCATCTGCGGCCGGCAGATGTATGTTTGTCGCCGACGACACTGTCGCTTTAAAAAGCGACGCTTTCTGCTCTGCAGTGAGTCACCGGCAGGGACTGGCATACTGGAAATGGATCTGTTCAGAGCAGGCAATAAAAAAGGTAGCTGTATGAGAAAAGCAGGAAAATGACATGCAGCAGAGACCATCTATTCTTGAGTGGTGCCCAGCATAGTTCATAACGAGCGGTTAGCCTGAATCGGAGTCGATAAACTGATCAGAGGGAAGGTTGTTCTTTTTTTGGAGATACTGGCCAAAATATTACAACTTTAAAGATTTAACCAAACCTCAGTTTCTGTGACAGCAACACAAATCTGAAAACTGTGGGATGCATTTCCACCTCTGATGCTTTAAAATAAAATCCAGTGCAAGAAAATGTACTTCTGACAACTAATTATAAGATAGGCATTCTGTGTGTAAATACAGCTGCGTGTTGAAGTTAACAGATGTTTTTGTTAACCTTAACACTTTGTTTGTGGTGAAACATGGTAGCAGTGTCATGCTGTGGGGATGTTTTTATTTTCACAGCAGGGAAGCTGGTTGGTCTTTCCAGGAGCTAAATATTGATATTGATGGAAGAAACGCCTGAAAAACTTGCAGCTGATGCTACGGTAAAAATCATGGACTTGCAAAAGCAATTTCAGATGTTATTTGGAAAGACTTAAAAAAAACTTATAAACACTAGATGTTGTTTCATAGAAGCAAAACTGAATAAAAAAAGATAATATCCTACGCGTCAGATCATTTGGTCTGATTTTCTTTTTTATTAACCTGCCAGTCACTGATTCCAGTGACTGGCAGGTTAGGGTCAACAAAAGTTTAATGTCTTTTGTTAAGAGATCAAACTTTTGTTGATCTCTTAACAAAAGTTTGAATAAAATATGTTCAATTTTCTGTCTTTAAGGCGTTAAAAATGAGGAAGCAGTTGAAGCGGTATGAATACCTTTGCAGAACTGTCAGACAAAAACACTTAATCTACATCTAAAATATGTGGAGATGACAAATCTGCTCACTGAGCTGGAACAAAACAAGTTTCAGTGTAAAAGATTTTCTTTTACAAACTCCTTAAGTAGAAAACATTAACAAAAACATTTAGAAAAATGTTTAAAGCAGCAAAAAAGGTAACAATTGAGTTACCAATCAGAAACTCAACCTGCTGTTAGTATAAACAGACATGGTATTATCACATCTCCCCCACTACCTCCTAAAAAATAAAATCTTATTGGGAAACTTGTATAAAACAGTCAGTAGGTGCTAATTGTATCGAACGGTAAGCTCCCAGCTCTTCAGCAGAATCCTGCTGGGTTAATTAATTGGACAAACTTGTATAAAGTCGACCTACCAGTGACTGGAATAATAAGAAACTAATTAATGACAATTAGGGAAGAAGCTTGCTAAAAAGACATTGTGGATGCCAGAAGCAAGCATCTGCTTCTGGGTGACTATTGTTCATGTTGGCACATTGTGGAGGGATGTTAAGCTCATGCATGCTTATGAGGCATATCGTCAAAACAACAGGGGCCCCAGCTTTAAGCCCTGAGGGTAAAACCTTTCAGCTACCCAAGCAAAAACACTGCTACTATCTGTATATCCTGTTATGGAAAAATAGAAAAAAGAGGTCAAAAGCTAAGCCTGAATCTACTGCTTGCTGCTTCGCCTTGCCCTCTGACTGTACATTCACCAGATGCTGGCGTAATTCGCTCCTGTGTCACACAGAGATCGGCGCAGGTTCGCTTTGTGATACGCAGCCGGCAGAACTGAAAAACTCCACCTGCGTGAAGCTCTGAGCCGACCGATTTCTGGTCCGGGGAAATCCAGTCTGCTGCCGGCGGAAACAGAATAAGAGAGGCTGATGGAAACCGTGTGCAGACAGAGGCAGATGAGTGGAAAATCCTTTCATGGAAGACAGAATAACACCCTTCTGAATTTAAAAAAGATGTCTCACTGAGTTTTAGTCTCAGCGAGACTAAAATTCAGTCTCAATCTTTAGTTTTCCAAATCTCTAGATTTGGGAAACTTTAGAAATCTTTCTGTCTATATGGCCTCTTTTCTGCAACAGTGGCAGACTTAATTGAGTGCCTGACGACTTAACAACTGGCCAGACTTGAGACGACCTGTATCGTCTGCCTGGACAAAACCAATTAACTAGGAATGCCACCGAGGGCAATTAGAGCGGTTCCGGTTAAAACCTGGGACAGAAGCTCATTAGTATACTTTTTTTTTTTTTTTTTTTAAATAAAAGCCAATCTCTAAAATACCCAGAAGTCCTTGTTTGTTATTGAAACAGATTAGGTTGGATATTGGTATTGTGAAGATTAGCGGCATTTACCAACAATACAGGAAGACACGTGATGTGGGTGCCACAGATGGGAGTGTTTGACTTCAAACAAAGACAGTCGGGTGTTTGCTGTCCTAAATAACCTGCTCGCTAAGCATTTCATCAGAATCACAAAGCCATCATACTCCTGAGAAGCCTTTTTGTCATTTAAATACTATCAATCATGCACCATTTTTTGTCAGAGTAAGAAGCAGCAGTGCCCCAAGTGGAACAGACATAATGAGGAGCCCTGTGAGGACTCTATTGACTCACCAGTCCTCCAATAAAAGATGGCTGGCCTGCAGCTCTTCTATTCCTCTTGAAAGAGAGCTTTATAGCAAGTAGCACTTTTAGTGAAAGTGGCTATTTCCTTGCAGGTGTCGCGGATAAGACACTCGCGGACAACAGTAAAACAGCATAATAACTAGGCGTCTTGTCCGACAACATTTGCTGGACGAAAAGTCCAACCTGGTCATTTACTTTAATACACGCTGATGTATTGTGTGCAAAACCACAACAACCTGCCTCAGCACCATCTCAGTGTGAGACAGTGATGGTTGTTTCATTTCATTTCAGCGTGACATGGAATAGCCTCCCTTACTCGTCACCATTTTCCCCACCTCCTCTGAATTGGAAGTGATGCTGCTCGCCCTAAAAAGTCAACATGGTCACTATATACACCCACGGAGTTGCTGGGATCCTGCCAGCGCCAGCGGCCTCTCCGCTGCAGTCCAGGAGAAATGATAATTATGACATCCGCCCCCTCAAGTGGCAAGAGACAGTTCAACTCGCTCAGCCAAGAGAGCAGGCCCTGTTTTATTTTTCGCTGCATATTTGTGATTGATTCAACATTTTCTGGGCTGCTCCTCTCCGCCTGAACAGAGCCTGATAGCAGCTTAAAGTTGCAGCTCTAAATCTGCATCAGTCAGGCCAATATTATTTGGCTGCTATACTCAATAAAACACCTGGTCAAACACATAATTGTGTTTACCTTCATTGCCAAGGTACTTATCACCACTAAACCGCAGGGTATCTTCGACAACATATTTGTTTTTGCCCTAGTTATTCCCTGTAGCTGTCTGATTATTTCATATGAATCTATTGCAAAAAGTCAGGATCTGACACCTCTTACACTTTCACCGTCAAAATGTCAGACTTTTCCAGGAGGTTAAATGTTTTTGGCTAGTTTTTACAGTATAGCAAGTCTAAAAATACATGATTCCACAATCAATTTTCCTTTCTAATCACACTTGAATCCAGACTTTTCTAGACTGAATAGACATCTGAAGCATGCGGCATCATTTCTCCCTAAATCACCCAGGAAAAACATTCACGCCACTCCAGTGACATATAGCTAAGCTGTTTGGCTATTAACCATTGATTCATCCAAGCAAGAAATTGGAGCCCAGACTCAATTATGCAATTCACAACCTAATTAGAACACTGCCTTCCTCATTAACTTCCATTTAAAAAAGAACTATAGCCTCATGTCGTAGACAACGATGCTGCAGGACCGAGAACTGAACGAATTAGCTGTTATTGAAAGCGTTCTGATTGGCTCTGACGCAGCGCGCATTAAACACACCTGAGACAAATGAGTCTTAATTAAAATATTAATGCGCAACATGTTCCTCTATAATAAATGCTGCATAAAGCAAACACGTCGGTGATGCGTTATTATAATACCACTAACAAACGCTAAAAAGCTAACTTTAATAACGGGCAACATCAGTCCAGGTTGCCATAAGGCAGCGCGGCTCTGTGGGAATACTGTAACTGTGTGTGGCAGACGGCCAGGTGTGCTGGAGTTAGGTAACGAAGCACCCCACACCTCCCAAGACATTTTCTGTCAAACATGCCCTCTGCTATGTTATTTCTGTCCCACGTTTTTATTTTAAAAATAATATAGAAATGGCTGCAAATTGCGCTACAAGCTGGTTTGAACATGCCCGTAATTGGACCTGAATTTCCACAGTAAACTGCTCCGCCGCTGTAAATAAAAGTAATTAAACATCTTATACATACATGCATCCTCAACGCCTCTCAGCTTCGTGACTTACCGAATAAAACCGAAGTGAAGAAAAGGAGGAGGGTAGTCCGAATGTCAGCATACTCGTACCATTTTTAAATGTGGCCAGCCGACGCATGAAAAGGGAGCGAACGGCCGTCTCCCTTGTCCAATATGAGCTCCGTTCAAGCCAAATAAAAAGGTGAAATAAACTTCAAAGCCGTCCCGTCTTGCTCCCGTGTGCCCTTTCTTCTGCTTGTCTCTCGGGTTCCAGTTATTCCAATGCAAGGAGGGACAAGCTTGAGCACTCAAGTCCCGGGATGATGGGTGTACACCCTCCGCAGAGTTAATTAAGATTAAAGTTGAAAGTTCGAGGTAACTAATTTAAAATAGGCTGCGGTTGCACCCCTCCAGAAATTCGTGCAGCTCTTGTTATATCAGCAGCTGTCAAACACGCACTCTGCTCTGATCTGCTCTGGCGCTGCACGCGCCGCGCGCTCTGTTTAGTTAACCAATCTGAGTTGTATTGGTCTCGCGCAGTCATTTGCATGCTGTAGAGGTGGACAAGTCAGAGAGCCGTTGTCAGGGTAACTACAGTATGGAAAGGTGCTTCCGTTTTGGACTTTAAAAATAAAATCTGCAACGTGAAGCTTTTTTTTTTTTTTTTTTTTTTTTTTAAATTACGAACCCGATTGCTTTTTTTTCACTTTCTGAATGTATTTGAATCATCTTTCAAATAAAACACAAGTAGGATTTTTTTTAAAGCTTTGGTAACACTCAATTCTTTTACATCCAAATTCTAAAGTCTAATTTTAGATGAGGTAAAATCACCAAGCTTCCGTCATTTCATTGGTAAAACTTGGGAAATGATGGGTCTCTTCCTTGCCAAACAGCCGTTGAGCGACTTGACGGCAAGATATGACTAGCGCTGGGGGAGGTGAATCCTTAAATTAGCGACAACCAGTACACAGTACACAGTTTAGTCATCTGTGGAAACCTTACTATGTCACTAATTTTACTGTAAAATTTTATACATTTCTGTAGAAAAACACTGTATTTAAAACAACCTTAGATTAAGCACACTGTATTTTTATTCTTAATTGTCCCACTTTTCTACACCGTGCAGCTTAAAATTAGATGTGGCTTGACTTCCTACCCTAAAACAGTTCATTTGATTTTGGTTGAGTAAAATGTTAAGCATTTTCATTGTTATTCGAGTCATTCGCCATATCGTTTTAGTTGTTTTTAGTTCATTATTAACCGAGGAAGAATGTCATAGATAATAATTAAGAGTATTTTTACTTGAGAAAATGTTGTCAAAACTGTATCTTCATTGTGCATAGCGTGTGCTGCAAAGAGCTTCTTGTTAGTGTTGAACCCAAATCAGGCATAATTTTGTATAATTTTGACTTGTCTTCAGTTATATGCGATATATGACTATTATTAGTCATCCAGAATGTAACAATTAAGTACAAGGCTTCTGGACTTCTTCTGTTGTATCTTTAAATTATTTCCCCTCTCATCTAAAATGCTTCTTTAGTCCTGAACTTGGTTGGATGTACTATTCATCATAGTCAGTTGTGCTCTAAGCTATGTGGCTAAACTTCTCCAGAAGATAATGACAGACCCTTGTTGACAAGAAAATCAAATGGTTTGGGAATATTTATAGATTAGAAATTTTCACCAAACACTGCTGTGATTTAAAAAAAGTTATTTTATTAAATTTTATTGTAGTGCAGTGAAGTATTAATAAAACGTAAAATAGTACTTATTTTTAGACTGCACACTATCTGGGGTCTATGTTGGTATTAAATCTGACATTGCACACTCAAGGATTTTTATGTCCATTGTCGCATCATGATAGATACATTTAAGAATGTTGTGTATTTGATGCTTATGTAATTAGCATCAATCTAATCTTGGTTTATTAGATTAACATGTGTAGCACTGATCTATATTAGTGATTTATACCACAGTGTTTGTGATCTGAAATTTGTCAGCCCTGTAGACATCATTGTCTTAATAATTAGGATGTCAAAAATGAGGTCCTAATTATTAAGAATATAATTTTTATTCTTGCAGTGTAACATTTCATAAAATGACTGACTGGTCTGCACAAATTTCAACTCTGTCTCCTCCCACCCACGGTCCAATTTACTTTGCTGGTGTCTAAATGGGGCAGAGCCGGTAACTCAGACAGAAAGGCTCTGTCGCTGTTAGACAGAGTGCCTCCTCTATGAGGTTCCTATCTAATTGTGGGCCAAAAAAAAAAAAAAAAAAATCTTACATTGATAAGCTTTAATTAACCTGCTGCTCTCAGCCCCAAGGACAAATACAATACTGTATGCAGCTGGCATAAACAGATAATGCTTCCATAATAGACTTGTCTAAAATAAAAAAGGAAACAATAGTTTACCATTGAGGTGCATCATTTATAACACTTGTAATAGCGTAAAATGGCTTCTTGATAAATAAAATTAGAGTCTTGTTGTATAGTGAATGCTAAATCCATCACACAGCCAACAGAAATCAAGCCACTTTGCGTCCTTGAAAACGACTCCAGCGCTACCAGCGCCAGCTGAGTTGTTGCTCAGCCTGACCCCTACCCTCCCTGTGGCGCGGACACTCACAAACCATCACCATCATCCGGACTCACGCCGCCACGCGACAACTTTCAAAGTGCCAAATAGTTTATCTGATTAAACTGCTCTGAGTAATTTAGGGGAAGTAAGTGATTAATCTGAGTCTAACCCGTCCCCTCTGAGCTGCTGCTCTCCGCAGGCTGATCGCTTTCAGATGGGTCAAGAATGTCCTCCCTCACCTTGTGCTTCAGCGTACTGGCTGCTTAAAACCAGACAGGTTTGTCACGGATTAGTGTAAATTTGCTCCCATCTGGAACATCAGAGAGGTGCTTGACCTCACTGATCACACAACCTAGATATTCTCTCAGAGGAGGCCGTCTGAGAAATGAGAAGCCAGACTTTAATAAACCGGAGAGGTTATAACCTTGAAATTGCACAAGACGCTTAATTATCCTAAATGTTGACGGTCTCTGCAGTGTTGTTTCTCAATGCACATAACCTTGAACGAACCAAAAATGAGCCTGAATTTTATAGTATAAACTTTGCTTTTATATTTGGGTAATAACAGATGGTGGGTAAGTGGACAGTGGAACAAAACCATCCGTTTACTGTGCTCTCTCAATTTTATTATGCCAAAAAACTCCAGACTTTTCTAAACAAATTTTACATAACTTTGAACAGAAATAGAAAAAATAGTCCGTCCATCTATCATGACAGATCCTGGATGGTTAAATGGATGGACATTGTTATTTATATCTGCAAACAAGTGATTTGATGCAGGAACAGGTAAATGGAGCCAATCTTCTCAATCGTTCATAACGTTTTGTCAGCTGCTCGACTTCATTCTGTTTCCAAAAAATTTGGTTCGACACAAAGTCATTAAAGTTCAAAACGATTATATTTATTCCAAAGGGAATTTAAATGTTGTGTTTTCAAAGAATGGCTGCGGATGGGATTGTGCCTCATCACTGTCATACGTGACATGGCATGTTGTGAAATGCTTTCGCCTCGGTTCCTTGCAGTAAAGATGATATTTCAACATAACATGCCTTGAATATCATCATCCGCTGTTGGTAGATCTGCTAATCCATCTCATTTGCTTTTGCCACTCCAAATAAAAAAAAAAACAAAACAACAACAACCAAAACTGCAAAAGTACAAAACTAGTGAAAGGGAACTATGACAAACAGTGTGACCTGAACGTCTCATTCTTTCACACCCGAAATGACCTGGGTTCCAACTCCAGATATCTGCTTGAACAGACTATGCGTGCGAAAGCATCATTAACACGTCCCCTCTTCTAAATAACTGTTTAAAATTCCCCATTGTCCTTTTCTTGTTTTTGGAATATAAATAAGTCCTTTATTTCAATTGCAAAGTAGGCTTGGTTTTAAAATAGACAAAAGACGAGATGTGTATCTGTTTTGTTTGCATGTGATGCTTTGTGGCTTGAGGTGCTGACAGGCCCCGCTGTTGATGTAGTTATCATCTCACTGACGGCGCACTATGTTTAATTATTTACTTCTTTTTCCATCAGCGTGTTGTTTGATCAAACAATGAGGCGCTTTTTGCTCATAACCAAAGATAATGTGCCGCAGTCACGGGCAGATGGTTTCATCAATAGGGACTACGTTTCATAATAAACTGGACCTGATTAACAAATGAGTTTCGTGCTGCTTCCACCTGCAGTAAATTCCACTGAAACGAGGCCGAGCCGAAGAAGAAAGGACGCGCGGCTATGAAAAACAATGTTTACATGAATAATTTTAGTCAAATTCATATTCCACCCCCAATTCAGACCCAGTCACCCCTCATCTAGCGACACATCTCACACTGCAACCCAGGGAGGAAACTCTGATCCTTTTCTGTGTGTTTTAGTCGGATGAAAGGATTTGATACATTCTGCGAACAGCAGAGCCACAAAAATATTAGTTTTGGCCTCTTATTGGCGTTTGTTTGTTTGGTTGAGTCCAGACAGTCTGGGGTTTCACAAACTTTTTGAATTGTTCCTTCACTAACTTTAGTTTGCTCCAGCAGCAAAACACTGAACACAGACATGTTGTGCTTCCTTTAAACGTAGATTAAAACCTGCATGATGACGCTGATGCTCAAGCTCTGTTGAGCACACTTGGCAACAATTATTTCCCTCTATTCATTTGGCATTGTAAAGGTTAAAGTTCATGAAGACACAATTGGAGAGGAACTTGTTTGGAAAATTTGCTAGGAGAAAACCTTTTCTCTCTAAAAATGTGGTTGCCCAACTTACATTTGCAGGTGAGGGAGTAAACTGGTTTTTGAAAAGGTTTGGTTCATTTGACTCAGTACAGTGTGAAGGTCTTCACCTTCTATAGTTAAACACTCTTGGTCTTTTTCACAGTGTCTTGCCTTAAAACTCAACAATGGATGGCCAATCTTGCTCATTTTTTTTCCTTTTTTCAGTCGATTATAAATCATCAACGCTAAACTGTGACAAGCGAGGCCTTCGGCTGCTTATCTGCTGCTGGAACTACTCTGTTGAGTTCCTTCTGCCACAACTTGTAAGATTTACAACCGTTTAACATTTTCCCCATTCACGGATAGCGGCTCTCTCAATGGTTTCTACAGCCTTAGAAATGGATGTTTAACCCCTGTAGGTGTCGGTATGTCAACCAATTTCTTCATATTGGGCCCATATGTGATTTTTTTTTTTTCTTTTTAAAGAAAGTTTTTGAAGTTGATGTGATGGTTTATGGGTCGACAGGCTAGAATCCATTAAGGTGACGTAGGTGTTAGTATATCACCGAGACACATGTACAGGAAAATGGCTTTTGAATTGCGGTTAGTGATTGCTGTGTATGAAAGGCCTACATTGAGTAACGACAGCAACAAAACGGCGTAGGAGAATGTGACAGGAACCGCTCACCAAAAGCTGTTTCAACACATCTCTTTTTTTTTTTTTTTTTGTTATCGCAATCATGGTGCACTTAACGGTTTAAATCCTTCCGCTGAGTCCACAGCATGATCTGTGCCCTTGCTTTCTTCCAGCGCTCCTTCAGTAATGAGTGCAATGTTACCTCTGCATATCGAAGGGGACAGAGCAGACATTGTAGCGCACAATTACACGCTGCCCCCCCCAACCCATTCGCCTGATAAGCAGCAGACAGAAACATGTGCACTGAGAGGAAGAGAGCCTGGAGATATTTAAGGGCAGCACACCATTAACTAACAGCAACAGCAAGACTTCATCTGTCCTCATGTTAGATGTGGGCTGCAAATATGTGGTGATTACTCAAAAACATTCATTTTTTTTTTTTTTTCAGGAAACTCTTACATTTATTATAAGGCAATGGAGATCTGGTTATTTTCCAAGTATTTGGATTTGCTGCGGTACAAGTTGAGGCTCTTCTGATGCATATTTTAACAGCTCTCAAGTTGTATCTTTCTGAGATAACTTCCAGAGAGTGTACGTTTGCTCAATGGGGAATTTTGACATATTTTACATAACTATTCTGCAACATGTACAAAAATGACCCATGTAATCCTCTGTCAAGGGCACATTTTCCGCTGCGTTGTAGAGGACAAATAATACAGTAGCTGCATTCTTGGATTTGTTTAGACCTGAAGGCACGTCGATTTTTGCAGCTCCAGCCCTCGCTGCCTCTACTTTTAGTCCTTCTGATGCCACTTGCAGTCATCCTCACGGAAATAACGCGGCCCCCGCCACAAGAAGCCCAGAGGAAGATCCTCCCCGAAGACGACGTCCTGGAGACAGGGGACAACTTTGGCTGTTGTGCGTGAGGAGAATCTCTCTCCAAACAGCGGAGATCCTCTCGCATCCGCGCGTGTTTTTTTAGTCTTGGCCCAAGGAGTCGATCCGCCTACAGTCCAGCGCCGCGCCGCTCATGTGCCGCAGCCTGTCTCACACGCTCTGCATCAGAATGTTTATGGGAAAGAAGAAAAAAAAAGAAGTAGACTTTCCAGGGCTCAGGCTGTTCTCCTGTCAATAAGAGACTGTGGAGAAACGGGCCTTCAAACCTTAAACTTCAGAATCCCATCGAATGCCTGCACACCGCTCACCTCAAGCTGTCAATCACGCAAAGCTGATCTGGTAAGCAAAAGTCTACAGGCTGGAGCTGTGTGGGATTGGAGTCGATGAGCACCGCGTGTTGTTGAGCCTCAGAATGTCCATAGCAGACGTTTGGAAAGTGAACTGGATGTAAATTATGTGCCAGTCTCTGACAGTATTTTAAAACAAGCATCTTTTTTTATTTTGCCCAGAAAGCAAGAAAAGTGTTTGATTTCATGCTCAAATGATACAATATATTCTGTATCATTGCAAACTAGCTTTTTAAACAGTTTGTTTTACACAGAGTGAACACAGTCAAACCCCATAAGTGTTGAAGTATGTAACCTGGTGCGAACGGAAAGCTTGACCTTGACTTGGCCATTGCAACGAACTGATTATTCTTTTTACTCGAGCCTTCTGTAAATTTGTTGTTCTGTTTTAGATCAGTTTACTGCTGATGACCCAGTTTTAATCAATCAAATGTAAGGGCAAATGGCCTCAGGTTTGACTACAACACTTTGATGTAGAGGAGTCAAGGGTCAACTCATTAACTGCAAGGTTTCGTGTTTCTTTTTTTGCCTCAAAACTATCCCACATCACCACCTCCATCATCATCCTTGACAGTTTTCAGTGTTTGTGCTTTTGGATTTTGTCACTATGTGTGATGACTTTAAAAACCAAAACAATCTGAATTGGCAGGTCAAACATTTTAAAGACTGATGATTTATGATCGGTCAGAAAACTGCCATCGGTGCACCCCAACTTCAAGCTTCCAGAAATTGTCTTGTAACCCTGTCCAGATTGATGGATAGAAACATTAACTCAGGTCAGGAATGATCATAGCATTTTAGCACACACCTCTTTGCTCCAGGGTTGTTGTTGTCTTTTTTTTTTTTTTTTTTTTTACAATAGACTCAATTTGTTGGGGCAAACATCACTTAACTTCGTTCATGGGACATGCGTTTGCTTATTTCCATCAATTCCATATCTGTAAAGTCAAAAATTGTCCCTGTTCTCCTGTTTTGCACCGATAGTAGTGTTTTCCTTTCAATCAGTGTACTTGTGTTAAAACGAAGATCAAGCTGAGATTTTGTAAAACATGCATGACTAAAAGCCAGGCTATATCCTGAGTTCTGACAGAGTCCAGCTGTTATAACATCCTGCACAATAAGAAAATGGATTGAGCAAGCTAGATCGAACCAGTTCCCTGTATCTTGTTGTAACCACAAACAACAATGCCCTTCAATCAAAAACAGAGCGTACTGATACGGTATTCCTTTCATACCGTTCTTCAGATGGGTATATGTTGTTGTTAAGCTCATGCAGGCATGAGAGGCAGTTTACTTGGAGAGCTCTCATTCTTCACACGTTTGGTTCTCCCTTAACTGACGCAACCGAGAGCCCCAAGTCCCCCTCAGGTCAAAATAGCTGCTCTGTTAGTGCTCCGTTTGGAGGAGTTTACACAGTGTCATCCGGCTTCTTTCCTCATCTGGCCTATTTAGTAACTTCTTAATGGTATATCAAATGTTTGCAGCCGGCACTTTTTGTTAAAGGTTCAAGCCGTGCTGTCCTTGCAGACTCTGCACAAGTGGTCTGTTTTCATTCAGCTATTGTTGGCGTGAAGAACCAGACCATGGAGGGACACCCAAGAGACACGCGGATGACTATCTCTTCTCCATCCTTATCTCTTGTTTTTTGATATGTCTCAGAAGGCCTCGTTTCGTGTTTTTTTTTCTAAGCACAGACGGTCCTGAGATTTTTCAGTATAGGTATGAATACCATGCAGTCAGACTTGTTGTGAGTGGAGAAAAAGAGAAGACGCCGCGTCCCTTAAGGGTGAGGCTGAGCCTTCAGTTTGGACTGCAATAGCTGTCAATCAATAAAGGATGGAAATGCTGAGGCAACCTCATGTGCAACTTGGCTGATATTTACAGAGTCTAACACCTAAACCTTAAGATGACAGCCTCTTTCACAATATCATCTAGCAGAGGGGACAGCGAGTCACTTGCTATGTCGGAGAAATGACTTTTCTGAGCTCTGCTTCGTTCTAAGCTTTCCCTTTTGCCATCATCTGTACTGGTAGGAAGCACCTGATTTGCACCCTTTCACACAGATCCAGACTTGTACGTTATTTCAATGTCAATGTTTTGCAGTCAAACCTGTCTTTGTGGAGTTACGTCATAACAGCATTGTTGTCCAACTGAAAAATGTACAGCATGTGCAGCACAAACATGTAACATTTCATATGGTTTCTTTTAGACGAAGTCTAATTTATGATCATATGAAAATTGTTATCAATAACACTACAAACTTTCTTAAACAGGTTTAATTGCTCTTAGACCTGTTAGTAATGGATTAAAGTAAGCAAATTATTAATATATTGGAGAATATCTAGAGCTAGCTCTTGACTTTCAAATTAGCATAGCACTGAACCAACATTGACCCTCTTCTGAGTTTTTTCCCCTAAATATTTAAGTTCTCAGGGAGTCAAATTCTCCAGTGGAACTTGTAAACTGTCTTAGCAAAAATGTCCTGAGCTACTGGAGTCATATTTTCCTTCTCAGCTTGAATTCCATTTGAAATAATTTTTCCTTTTGTTTATTTCTCTTGGTGGTCCTTCATTGTTGGTGTCTGTATATCCCCCCTTTTGCTTTTGGGACAAACTTTTTAAGGTTTAGAATTTTTTTTTTTCTGAAGGTCCACCTTACTGCAACAATAGCTCCTGAGCTGATTCTCAATGTGTTTTTTTGCAATAAGACTGCTTTTTTATTAATTTTATATTACTTTCTCCTTCCCCTACACCGTGCTCAGCACCCACTCCGAGACAGTTCAGTTATTAATCACAACCAGCCTTTTCCTCCTCTAGGTGTGTGTTTCTTTGTTTTCGGTTGTGTCACTGACAGAAGGGCAAAGGTGAACCACGATGCAAAGCCATGGCTGCATGGGGAACATGGCAGGTGTCTGATTTGATCCTTCTCCCACCTGAGGGCAACACGCTTCAAGTGTATGACAAGTGTGTGAAAACAGGTGCCACTGGCTAGCCGGCTGAGTACAGAGATGTGACGGGAAAGGCAGGAGAACTAGATGTTTGGCATTATTTCCACTTTGAGATTGAAGTCCAGCATTGTTGTGCAAAAGTAAAGTAGCCCTGAAACAAAACGTGATTGAAAGATATTTTTCCTTACCTCTGAACATGTAAATTTGGTTGAAAGGTTGCTAGGATTTATCAAATGGCCTTACCAAAATCAGAAAAGTTGTGTATAATTCCAGTGTTTGGAGGGAAAGACCTTGAAGGCACCACCCAAGAAAGGGTTATTGACCTATTCCGATCATAATAATGATCAAACATACAGTCTAAGGAACTTTTATCAATGACTAATGGTTGATAAAAGGGAATCCAACATCCTGCTACCAAGGTGAAGTGTGAATGTGAAACAAATTGTGAAAGAAAACCTTCTGTCCTCTCCGGAAATGTACATTACTCATCCTACCTGAGCTTTGATTAATTATTGAACCCCAATCTTCTTAGAAATCCAACCCCATTTATCAATCGGTGCCCTTCCGTTCAGAATCAGGACTCCTTTACCTGTCCATCGTGAGTCATGAATGCGGGATGAAAAAAACGGTGACACCCTCTTGTAATTTTCCACCCCACGAACACCTGTTCGCTTTCGAGCTGTTCACTCGACACCGCTCCAGTCGTCTTCGCATCAGATCCCACACCCCACCACCACCGTCACCACCTCCGCAAACTGCTACAAAAGATGACGAAGCGGGCAATATCCTGCTTCATTGTTCACCTGGGGCAACTTTTAATTAAAGCCCAGTGCTGCCTTTTGTGTTTGTGCGACAAAAGAGCCAGTGCCATTGTAATCAGGTCGGCGGGGCCCACTCTTGCTTTTGTGTCCAGAACTCTTGAGTCTCGTGTTATTGACCGGTGATCTATGAGGGCGCTTTAAGGTGACGTGGGAAACGATGAACCCACCGTGAACTGAGAGCAGAGCCGAGGTGAAATCTGGTGTAGGAAGACAGCTTGTTTTGCAGACAAAGTAGCTTGGAGATATTGGGAAGGACCTCAGGGTGCTTGCCTTCTGCCACATGGTTCCCCCCCCCTACCCCCATGGCTCTCAAATGTCTTGGGGTTGTGTGTGTTTTGTTTCTTGGTGTGTCCCTGCATGTCCGCTCTTACTTTTCTGTGACTTCTTTCACCCCCGCCTGAAGTTGTCAGTTATATTCTCTCGGTAGAATCGTGCAGATGAGATAGGCCGCTGTGTTACTAGGGTCAACTATCAGTCGTAGCAGTTGTGATACCTGACATGAATTACTATCTCCATGTTGTCATTTTATGTACTTTTATACATTATATAATTCCTGAAATTACCAAGTGAAAAAATACTGTTTTTGGTAGTAATTTTGCTTCAGCCTCATGTTCAGCTGCATGAAGAAAAGTGAAATGTGGGATTAAATTGTTTGCATTTGGCGCCATCTGGTGGTGTTTTGACAAAACATGCAACTCATATTCAAATAGGTGCACAAAAATGAGCTGTATTTAGAATATAGAATGGAACTGTATAAATTTGATTAAAATATTCTGATAACTCCCTACTGTACTATACATTCTACACATCTATTCTGACCTGCAGTAAACCTAAACCTGGACCTTACACGTTCCTGTTCAGCAGATTGGGGGAAACGGTGCATTTCTGTTTGGAAAATCTAGCAGCTTTATAGATTATAAGTAGCGACTAATTGTTTTTTTTTTTTTCCACCTCGAAGCCTCCATCGATCAAACCTGTAAACCATGAGACAGACTCGACTTGAAAAATTACCCTCACTGGGAGGTAGTTTGAATTGATACGTCGTACATTGTCAGTGTTTGCCATCTTGTTTTTGGTGTGTTTTGTGCATTTATCGTAATTTAGAGAACAATTTCCTGTTGTCGTTGTGCATTTCCCCTGACTCAGCTTGTTTCTCCTCCAAAACCCGACCAATCTGCATGAAGCAACCCCTGAGCTTAAAAAGACGAGGATAGAAATCAGCCATCCGTAAGCAACTTGACCTGTCCACACCCACTGCATGTACTACCTCAAGTCTGCTGACTTGAGGTCAGTGTTGACATTTACCTGCCACTTACCATCAGGGTATCATAGCAAGATGAAGAAATGGCCTTATCTCACAGTTGTCTGAGCATGTGACTCATGCCTTTAAGGCAAGTCTTTATGCAATGCACAGGTTTACATTCTGCGCACATTGTACAGTGCACTGAAAAAATATTTCCCCTTGCTGATTTCATCTTTTGCTGAACTTAGCTGTTTTGCATCACTAAAGTAGCTTTAATATCAAAGACAACCTGAATTTGAACCAGTGCGATTTTTTTTTTTTTTTTTTAATAATCTCATTTAAGGGGAGAAAAGCTATCCGCACTAAACTGGCTCCCAAATCCTAATGACGTAATAAACTCCACAGTGAATGAAGGTCACCACACGGCGACTCGTCTGAACTTTGACTAGGTCGCTCCAAATGGTATACTTTGGCTCTTTATCTTGCTGCAACTTCCACAGCTTAAAGAGTCTCATTCAGCCTCAGATGGTCACACTGCCATCATTATGCTTAGTTGTAGTTATGCTGTTTTATTTATTTATTTTTAAATGCTATTAAGTTGGACCGTTTTCATAAAGCTTTGTCCTATTTTGTTTTTGTCTATTACAGACTTATAAATAGCTTTGTAACCTTTTCTACCTTCTTGAATTTCTGTAGTTAGGGGCAAAATGTGGCCCGTTGTGAGATCTTTAACCCTATTTTTTCACAATGTTCTCATTCAGTGAATAAAACCAGCGACTGAGAATTAAATTGTCTTCAAATATTTTTTTCCTCTGCAGATAATTTTGTCCATCGTGGTTGCTGCAAATTTCAGTAGGACTTGAAGGGGTACATTTTGGAGCAGGGGGGGGCTTCTTTCCAGGTCTTTGCCTTAGGTGAAGGTGATGTAAAAATAGCTTCACTAAAAATCATTAAAAGCCTGTAGCTGTACAACACTTGCTTCAGGTAAAACGAAGAAACATTGAGGCAGAGGGGGAACTGTGGCAGGCGGTTTTGATAACTTGCACATAGAGAAGCAACAGTAGTAAATATTGCACTATGTGAACAATGAAATATTGATATGGTGATGATAACATATTGCACTTTGAATAAACCACAAAAGCCGGTTTACAAAAAAAAAGGTACTCCTAAATGTTAATTCTCCCAAACAAAATTAATGCCATTTCAGATATGAAGCTTAAAAACAGTAATTGTTAAAGTTGTCAAATAGTACCATATGTGTGAACTTCTTTCTATTTTGTCACAACATGACAACAAACTGCAATATATTTTACGGGAGTATTGAATCAATTCGGATATTGTTGTACTATATAAAGGCTGCTTTATACTTGAGTGCTTGAGTAATTTAGTCTGATTTAATTAGTGGAAATTAAGTAATCACATAGAAAAACATTTAAAGTACGTGCAAAGTTAAATACGTTGAATAATATTAAAAAAAGACTGAAGAAGTTGCATTTTATTATTGCATTTAGTACCTAATGCAAACAGTCAATGCATAATCATAATAAAATGAAGACATTCAACACAGTAAACTATTTTAAATTTAATTCTTTGCCAAGGAGGTAAAAAAGAAGAAAAATAAAATTCACAATGAAACAATTTGCCATATTTTTAAATCCAAAGTACTTTGCATTTAATCATAGCACTTTCAAGGGATACAATTTGGATATTTGTAAAGGCTTTGACTGATTTACACCAAATCACTGTATAAATCTGAATGGCCCATTTAAAGTCCAGACCAATTCTAATTGAAAATATGTCACAAAACTTGAAAACTGATGTTCAGAAATTCTGAATCCATTTTTTTTTTTTTTTTGGAGTTTCAACTCTTTTGCAATGAACTGGTCAAAACAATTTTTTATGGCAGTCACAGTTCCATAGGACGATGCTTTCCTTAACATTTAGCAGATTTATACAGTTGTGTTTAAACAAAAGCTTCATGGCATTTAGGCTCGCTGAACTGCAGCTGGGAAAACTGCAGCCCAAAATTTTACACACATATACGCACATACTATAGCTTGGGCTCAGCTGCAGGTTACCCTCCACTGGCAATTACTTTCATCCACAGACTGTGACCAGGAACTGCTACCCTTGGGGCCAGGACACACACGCATACACACACGCACGTACGCATTCACAGAACACACCTCTAACCTCCTGAATGCTGATTTTGGGCTTCTGCCTGTGCAGCTTTAGTTCCGACTCCAATGCTGATCCCTCCCTGCACACAGTGCCAATCCTCCTAAATGCACCCTGATGGCTCCATGGTCACTGGTCCCTGCCCAAATATACCGGTCAAACCCACACACACACACACAGCTTTTAGGTCCTAAGAAGGAGGTACACACTACAAAGGCAAGGACACCTGCATACACCTACAGATCAATAAATTCACTCATAGACAAAAGGCGCACACAGTGAAGCAAAATTGCATGAGGCTTAAAGAGCCTTGAGGACAATTAGAGAGAAAGCTAACAGTGAATGAGGAAGGACCTCGGAGAGTGGGGATTAGGCCGGCAGTGTTTGGCTCCAAGGATTAGTTCAGGGGTGCAGGGTGCTTTAAAAGCAGGAGATAAGCTCTTTGACAACTAAAGGTCACCCACCAAACAGATTGAGTGCTTAGCAATGATGAGAGGAGACCTTAGCGGTAGCCAGGTAGAGCTCAGGAAACTGTGTGAGATGTTGTGTAACAAGAAGCATTATATGATGCTACTTAAATACACTTGAAGTCTCATCAGTCTCAAATTCATCAAAAGTCTGCAGTTTGGTTCTCTTCATCAGAAATATATCTGTTTTAAACTACGCATATTTATAAATTGCACATCGATACCACATCAGACAAAAAAATAAAAAATAAAACAAAACTGCAAGCCTGTCCTTGTCCATACTCATCACTACATACCCAACCAACCAATCACACATTTATAATTCAACATGACTACATTTGTCATGAAGGTCAGAATCAAAGTTGCTGACAGAACTTAAGTGTTTAAGGTTTAGCTATTTCTATGCATTTCAGCTGTTTGATGGTGAACAATATGTTAAAAAAATCTTAAAAACTGCTAAATATTAGAGGAAATACTCTGTGTCAGAATGTAATTAGACCAAGACTACATAGTTTAAACCAAAATGTGACCCAAATGGCAAGACTACATTTACTGTCAAACCCCTTGATCTTGCAAGTATCTGTTCAATTTTGAGTAAAATTTCATGCAGCTAAACAAAAATGTCACTAGCTCGCGTCTCCACTGACATACATGTGACATACACATTAACTCATGCAGTTCAATTCGATAACCCTGTGCAGTACAGCTGGTAGAAAACGCTGAGACGCCCTTCTGCAATTCTCCAGCGGCAACTAGACACAGAAAACCCACTGGGTTTGCAACAACCGGCCTTGTTTAGCATGTGGAACAAGGTCGTTTAAGTGATAATGAAATCGTCTCATTACCGTAATTAGACACATTTATAATGAAGGTGATTTGTCCAAAGCTGGTACACACCGACTGGTAGATCGGCGTAAGACGAAGGTGTAACGCACACGCACAAAGCTGTTGACATGGAGACATGGCACGCACACTTCAAACACAAACATCCAGCAACTAATTACCAGGCAAGCAAAACATATTGTACAAGGTTTGTTTGCAGAGAGTCACTATCTCCCCCCCAATGCTAAGGTCTAAATCAGTCGGAGACTCTTTATAGCTGCTGTGCATCTTTGCATTAGCTTATCTGTTCACTTTCAGCCACCGCCTCAGTGTTAATTATGCTGCTATAAAGACTGGTGCTGTCAACAGCAAGCTGGATGAGATTAAACAGAGTATTATTCTATGGAGTGCTGGAAACAAACATGTTATAAATGGTAGGGATGTAGCAGCTGTAGCAGTTTCCTATTGTGTATATTGAGGGATTTCTAACAGAAGTTAAAAACATCTGCTCATGCCACTGTTGCTGGTTAGCATCAATTTAAATGGCTTGACTTAAAGGCGTGAAACAAGATGAAGTCTAAATGAGAAGACACTCTTAACCCGAAATTGTATTTGTAGTTGTAATAAAAGCTTTAAACTGTGAAAAACATTGTTCTGAATGCCTGTTGTATTGTTTTTAATAATAAATGATCTGATTGTGCACTGATTGTGTACAGCCTGTCATGTGGAAAGCTTCTCAAAAAAAGTTTAATTTGTTTCTTGTATGTAGCAAAGTTGGTTAAATTATTTCAATGTAAGCTAACTAGGTCCATTTCTATGTTTACTCCTCTGGGAAAAAAAAAAAAAAAAAAATATATATATATATATATATATATATATATATATATATATATATATATATATATATATATATATATATATAAATGTGTATTTTCATAAGTTTCTGAGAAAAACCCAACTATTGGTCTACAATGAAACTGTAAACAGGATGTTATTCATCTACCAGGGCCAAAACCTGCATTTATTTGAAGGCTTTTTACATATATTTAGCAGAGGTGCCAGTAAATCTGGAGGACCCTGTACCTCTGTCAGGCTTGTAGATTTAGTGCTCTTCCCTACATGGAGATGAGGCAAACAAGGTTGATATGACAAATGAGAGAGGCCTCAAAATTTAAGCCACATTGAAATAGCTGCAGGCTATCACGCAAAGTGCAAGCTCAACCATGTCATTAGACATCAGCATCAGCATAAAACACAGCAACCCCTGCCAGAAAGAGGAGCAAGACATGGGAAATTTAATAAGAGGTGTGGTCTTTGTTTCTGGGGCTGAAGCCACAAACGCAAATGATACAAGATATCTCACACTTCAAACAACACAAACATAGCTTTCTTCAAACAAAACCTGGCAATTATCCTCGTCTGGCCTCAAGTGCGTTTCTTTCAAAATATCAGACAGCTTTTGCTTGATGTCACTCTAGAGGTCTGCGTCAAAGTCGTGCTTTTCCTCAAGTAAGAAACTTGTTCCCCAAGTGGGGAGGGAAATAAATAAATAAATAAATCAAACCTGCACGACCTCGCTGAAAACTGATAACTGATACCAGCTGTCAAAAAACCAAAAGTGGTAAAGATAAACGAGACACCGAGTCCGATGTTCTGATGAGCTTGTGGAAGAGGAAGACGGCATGAGGACAGAGGTCGATGGATCTGATTTGCGCTCGGGAAATTTATGAGCGTGCTTTGCTGAGTCACCAGAAGGGCCCCCACTCCATAATTTGGCTTTTAACCCAGCTTGAACTACCTCCACTACCTCTTGCATAAAAGCCTGCTCTGTGCGTTAATGCCACAAGGTGGTGACGGATTTCCAGACTGAATCAGATGCATCAACGAAGCACTCATTGATTCAGAGAGTTTCACAATTTACACTCTTAAGCAAGTGTGCATACAAACAACTATACCTTGTGGCTCTTCAAGGTGTTTTGCTTATTTTTGGACACAAGATGGCACTGTTTACTCTCTGGAATGTCAACTGGAAAGCCAATTCAGTCATGCAGCATTGGCCCTAGAGCAAGTGGCCTACTCTCTAGTACTCATTCCTATATAAATAGACCTCCAAGGTGAGCATCCTGTAAATTGTCTGCCGGTGAATAAAAGGGATCACAATTAGGCCTGTCATTGAGACCAAAACAGATCGAGACCTCCATGTCACTCCATACGCACAGCATCCAGTGCTTGGCCATGTATCTTTTGCCGTCCTCTCTCTACTTTGTGTTTTGACCCAGCAAAAGAGGAGGGATGTAGGTGGCACCTAAACGACATCACTCACATCCTGTTTTAGAGATCACAAATGGCCACTCTAGCGCTCTTGACCCGGCCCTTTTAGCTAGTCGAGTCCGACAAGTAGTCGCCATGCCCCCTCCTTCAAAGGATGGACGTATCGGGTGGTCAGGGTTGCCCTTTCCGTATCAGCATTCATGTTGTTCAACTTGACAGAGTTACCTCATGTCAGGTCCTGTGATGAGAAGTCCCTTTGCAAAACACAAACATGCGTCCGCCGACATTATCCGCATCCATTACGGATGCAACAGTGTGAATGATGCAAAGGACTTTGAGGTACAGCTACAGCCTCAGAGGTTTAATGACAGTGTGTTTTGTGATGCGTCCCCTATTTGTACTTCCACAGACATCTTGTGTGCATTTCCACTGTAAATGTGTGTGTACTCCCTACAGACTCTTGCTCATCTGTGGTTTATTCATCCCTGTGGATAGCAGGGCTGTGCATGCTGAAAGGATACATCAATCATTGGACAGGGGGGTAAAAATAGATAGGCTTGGCTGAATACAAATGTGTCTCTTAGCTCCCCACACATTTACTGTACAAGGAGAAAATGATCCGTGCGAGTGAAAGGAAAGGAGAACAAGGAATTAATTGTATCCTCTCCCTTTTTTTTTTTTCTTTTGGTCTGTGCTCAAAAGCCTCATCACAGCCTGAAAACAAGTCAGGCTCTCTCCGCCCCACCACCTTCTAATCCCACACACAGAGAGGCTCCTGCTGTCCATATCAATTAGCAACATTTAGCTGGTCACACCACTGTGCTACAGATGACTACATTCCCCCACGTCTCGGTGAGGCAGATTGCCTCCCATTATTAATGGCACCGCTGGGGAGGAGATAGCTGCTGAGCACAAAACTGTGAACCCGCAGTTGAATCCTTGCCATCAGACTGCTGCAGGAATCTCCTCTGCTCTGCAAAAAAAAAAAAAAAAAGGTCAACGATTGAGATACGACGTTTGAGAGACGGCTGCGACGCATTTTCATTGCCCGTTTTATCAGTTGCTTAGCTTTGTCGGCTCTTTCTGCTTGTATGAAGTGCTGTCAGCTGCCTAGTGAGATAAATATGGCGTAGATATTCAGCGTGTTGCGTACATCTACGCCAAAGAAATGGCTCCATGCCGTTAGTGGGCAATGGAAGGCAGAAGATGACAGCCAAGGGTGACTGATCAATCTTGCCGTGATGTTAATAGTTTCAGTGATGGAAGGCATTACTAGTACTATTTGTCTCAGTGGGAGCACGCTCATGCCTATACTTCCCAACTGCATTGATCTTGTGCCAAGGGCACGGGTTAATGCTGAGCCTTTTTAAGTGTTCAGGTCAGGTGGAAGCCAAAATCCCTGCATGAAGCGCCGCTGGCGGGAGGTGTACATGTTTAATCCCAAAATCAAGAGGAAGAGGTTAAACGTTGCATGTCACCTTCATAAATAGTTTTGTGGGGGCGAGGATGATGCACTGCCAGTTTGACGGTGTACTTCACCCTTGATTTTGAAAGGCATTTTTAAGACGATTAAATTTTTTTTTACTCTTAATAATTGTTCTTTTTAAAATGTATGATGGAGTAATCCAGAGGAGCATGCACAGGAGTTAACCATATGTACTTTAGTGATCACAAAAACCAGCACTACTCCAATGTGGATGTTACCAAGTATTTTTATTTTTTTAACCATAGATTTTGAATAGCTTAAGCCACACTTCTTTGGGTTAATTGTGACTTTTCATAATTGTGGCAAAATATAGTTGTTTGTAGTAAACAAAGATAGATTACCTCTTTGTCTAAGCCTGCTTCTTAACTCTGACTTTTAAGTTATCACAGGTATCATTTGAAATATTCCTCTTGGAAACTCGTCATTCCCTCAGCTCTTTCTTATTTTGTTTAAGTATAGAAACCAAACATCATTAGGTCAGTTTATGCCATCTAAAACTAGCAAGCTAGCCACAAACAGTACATCTTTTGTTGTTGTTGTTGTTGTTGCTGATAAAGAACTCCAGAAACAAAACAAATTGAATATATGTGTATGCTTTGCCTTTTTTTAAAGTGCAAATAATGGCAGTTGCACATTTTTACCAAATTGTTATATTTGCTTGCAATCATTAACTCTGAAAAGCTCAAAAGTAAATAATTTTATCATCGATAATCATAAATAAGCTGAAAATTGACCCAAGTTTTTGACCAGTTTTAATATTGGGATGAAATTTGGATTTTACTTTCTCCTGATATTGTCTATATCAAATCTCTTTTTCCCCACACTTTCCAGCAAGGAAGAGTTTGAGTTGGGAGAAATAAGTCCAGTAAGTAGAGTGTGTAATACAAAGATGAGTTGTACTACACTCTCACTCTCTGTCTCTCTCTCTCTCCAAAATTACGAATAGTTTTTCTATTGTCCGCCCATCCACAGTGAAAGCGAAGACCGCCATCTACTACGACAACAGAACAAACACGGATGTCCTTACCTGCACCAGAAGGCTTTGTCTGCTCCACTTGAGAGTTGTGAGTGTGGTGTCCACTGAAAACAACTTTCATCACCGGCCCGTGTTTTGCATGGCTCACCATTTTAATTTATTTGGTTTTAATAGCATCTGATTTAATCTCTTTTTAGTCATAGTTTGCACTGATTAGATTATCCCAGACAGAAAATCTCCAACCTTCAGCCTCAGGATTTTGCCATGCATGGCTTAAGTGCTGATCTAAAATCTAATTGAGAGCTGCAAACCAAACTTTATCAACTATATATTCTATATTTTTTTGTTTGGAGGGATATGGGTTGAGGGTGTTGTTTAGGCTCTTAATAAACCGCTGATTCAACCAGCATGACTGCTGGCAGCATAAAGCTCCACTTAGCTTAACGGCCCTCATAAAATTAACCGTGGCAATAAAGCACATAGCGCCAAAGTATGTTTCTAATGACACCTGGAGCCCCGCAGGTCATTTGTGCAGGAAATTACACAGTAAAATACTATCGAAGCCAACATTTTCACAGCTCGGGTTGTCTCATTTTTTTAACCAGAATGGCAAAGTTTGAGTTCTTCAGACATCAGAATTAATGCATTTCTTAGTGTAACGTGAGTTTGGCACGTTTCAGGAAGCACCTCCAGCCACCGCAGCGCGACATGTGTCCATTTTGTTCCAGCCATGCCTGTCACCTCTCTGATATAGTTGTTGAAACATGTGTATTCCACAGTGCTTCCTGAAGATAGTGGCGGCTGTAAATTGTAACTAGAAGCTACCTCGACAGTCACAAAAAGCCATTACTCAGGGCAGGAGTCTCAATATGTTTCAGGAAACCCAGGAGGAACATGGAAATTGAAAAATCATCGGCACCGTGCTGCCGTGTGGAGTAAATGATCCTGTGCTTTGGTGAGAGAGGGAGGGTAAAAATCTTATCTGTTGCTCGTCGTCTTGGGTGAGTCATTAAATCCTTCAGCCTAAAGGAACATATGTTTGGGCAGAGGAAAGTTATTTTTAAACCGTTGGCCGCAAACAGCAAAGTACCATCCATCTCTAAATCTTCCCTTTTATGTCTCTTATAATTCCATAAGAGCTAAACATACACTGATATTTCCAGCAGATGGAAGAAAATTATCTGGGTCACAGGAATCATCAAACATCAAACCTGCCGTAATAAGCATATTTCTGATGTGTAAATTTATCAC
The DNA here is from genome assembly GCF_051168715.1 of Poecilia mexicana. Classification (NCBI taxonomy): domain Eukaryota; kingdom Metazoa; phylum Chordata; class Actinopteri; order Cyprinodontiformes; family Poeciliidae; genus Poecilia; species Poecilia mexicana. The sequence continues at coordinate 27,170,447 of NW_028263371.1, forward strand.
AAGGTGTTCACCGCGTGATCCGTTTTAAAAGCCCAAACAGGGACAAAATGTTCCTCAAACATTTGATTTAAGTTTTTTTTTTTTTTTTTTTTTTCCTAGGACAGAACACACAGCAGTGTGAGTCATTTGTGACAGGGCCTTAAGGATCCCAAAATGCCAGTTTTATTCTTCTAATTTACTCCCAGATCCAAGCTGTCTGCAGGACTTAATATTTGATCCGACAACAAGCCATGTCTGAGTCTGTTGCCCACGGTTACATATCTCTGCTCTGCTTTTATACAGTCAGTTTGTTGGCCAAGAAGGAGTTCATCCGAATAGAAAGGTTTGGGAGTACTAGCTTAGCAGCTAGTTGTCTGGATTAACATAACAAGCTTACAATGAGTATGCTACTTTTGTAATTATTGTCTGCTCATGCAAAGAACCTGACACTGACGAAAATGTCACTGCACTTTGTTAGCTACAACTAAGTTCAAACATATATAGATGCTTAAAAAGGAGGGAGAATAAAAATGTTGACATTTTGAAAAATATTACAGACTTATCGTGCCTGACCTAAAGAGAAAATATTGCATTTTAACCTGTTCGTCTCAGGTTGTCATTCACAATGACAGGGGTGTCAAACTCCAGTCCTCAAGGGCCGCTGTCCTGCAGTGTTTAGATGTGCCACAGGTAAAAAACAGTGGAATGAAATGGCTTAATTACCTCCTCCCTGTGTAGATCGGTTCTCCTGAGCCTTGCTAATGACCTAATTATTCTTTTCAGGTGTGGTGCAGCAGAGGCACATCTAAAAGTTGCAGGACAGCGGCCCTTGAGGACTGGAGTTTGACACCCCTGTCACTAGAGGACCCAAATTTGGGTCCTCTAGTGACAGACAGGTTAAAGTTAAATACCCACATTTTTTGAAAATATGAAACAAATAAATTCTAATCCATGTTTTTGTTCCTAAGCATAACAAATGTTTAAATTCCTTCCTGGATATATATATATATATATATATATATATATATATATATATATATATATATAGAAAAGAATAAAAAAAAGTCACCCATCTGACACCAAAAGACAAGATTATGTAATATTTCATATGGAACTGCAGAGTATGACTGCTGTAGTTGTGGTTTGGATTAGACAAAAGTTTTCTAGTAGGAATATGTTGAATGGATATGTGGCATGATGTTTGAAAAGACATACAACCCAGGATTGAGCTATAAACCAAACCTTCAGTTTAGTTGTGAATACAAAATATTCTCAAAAGTCCACAGATAAATATAATTTTGTCAGTCACCTTTCCTTTTACTCTGTGCAAGTGTAAAGAATGAAAAAAAAAACTTCAATTAGTGCATTAATTTTCTTTAAAGCCACATGTAGGCTTCAAGTGGATGTTGTTGCAGAAGTTTTAAGTGTAGATGGATTTATAGTTTTACTAGTGTGACAAAAGTTATCAAAAATATTTTAAGATTAGCAGTGATTTAAACTCAGGAATAAATGCAGTCTTATGGATGAAAAATAGCATTTTCAACAGAATACAGTTTATTGTATTCTGTTTTCATTGTTCTTAATGCTTGCCTGAAATAGATCAGACCTTACCTCATGGGTGGCCACAGGTGTGTGTTTTAGATGTTGTTTGAATTCCAAATCGTGACACAAGCAGTCTTTGCCTGATCTCCTTGTACTTTGATGAAGCACTTTTAAATACATTGGTAGAATGCCGGTTTGTTGGGTCTCCAAGTTAATTCTCTTCAAATTCCTTCAGCCTTTCTTCTCTACTTACTGAATAAATCACAATATAAATCTTCTCTTTCTACCTGGGTAGCCTTTGTGCTAAGCAATGATGCCCCGCTTTGGAATTCAGTATGCCATCAGCATTCTCATCGGCTGTCTTGTGCTCACTTTCTTCCTTTCATAATTTTTTATATATTTCTTGACTTCAGACATGGAAATGAATATAAATAGCATGCTTCAAGTCCATTACCTATCCATCCATCCATTACCTTCCAGAAACTAAGAGCTACTTTTTCTATACACCTAGATGTAATTTTGTTTATAAACCCTTTGAGTTTTTATGCTGTGGTAAATTTATTTAAAGTATCTTACCTTTTACTGAAGCTCTAATTTGCTTCCCACCACCCCTTTAGGGAAGATAAAAGATGTATTCTGCGCCGTCTCCACCAAACAACTGCTCCATACATTTAGTTTTGCTGTATGGAGTTTGATTTTTGAGCTGATCTGAAGTCCTCTTTGCCTGAAAACAACTGCAACTGAAAATGACAGTAATGAGAGTGCTGAGACCAAAGGTCTCAGAAGACAAGATTCACCTGGCAGCCACACAGTTAATGCCTGCAGGCAGTTATTTCCCAGAATACCTGGCTGCAGACAAGACAGCCATCCATGGCAACCCTGCTGAAGTGGACAGAGGCTCACCTACATAGAGCAATTCTGATCTTCAAGCTTATTTCTTTTGAAATATTTTTCAAAACCCGTCACTCTTGTAAGGCTCTTTATGACCACCAATAAGACGAGTCATTCACTGTGTTGATCTTTCTGTTATGCAGTTTTCGCAGGTGAGGGAAATATCCTCAGCGACGTTGACATTTGGCACGCGCCCGAGCATTTCTGAAGACCCCGACGTAACTGCACTCCGTAACAGCAGGGAATCAGGGAACTTCACAAAAGGCTACATCAAAAGACAGGATAAAAACTCTGAGGCGTTCACCCAGTCTCTAACCTGCCCAGATAATAATCTGAGGGGATCTAAGAGCATCTGTCAGAAGCAGGACCAAACCAAGGAGATTCCCCCCTTTCAACCCTAGCTTTTGAGATCAGATATTAACATGTTGATCTGAGACGTCTTTACACCCTGACCAGAGATATTTTCCTAGAAGGATGGAAACCCAAGCACATGGTGGCAAAAACATAATGTGTAGTTATAATTTAAATCCTTTTTACCCTCAGATTTCTCATCCCTAGTATTGATAAACACATTATATAAAATGTAGAAGATGCATAAGGGAATTTATTAACTAAATTTCTTTGCATGATATGTTATAAAATAAACTACATCTAAAACTACATGCTTTTATTTACTTTTCTACCCAGATTATGGTGAAATTAAAAAAAAAAAATGTTAGTCTTAGTCAAATGAGTATAAGTTCACTATTCTCCACCATGTAAAAAGATTAAGCATTCCATTGCAATGACTAAGATGTTAGTCACTCTGTTTACCCCAGACTAAGACCACTCAAAGATGACGAAAATGAACCAGAACGTAAATTGTACATCTACTTGAAGTCAGATGAAATACATCAGAATTAGTTTCACTGACCATCTGAACATGCACCAAACTGTGGTTGTTCGTGGTCGTCAACTTAGGTTTGTGATCACTTCCTGTGAAGTAGGGCTCCCGACTGGGTAAAAGGGTAATCACCTCCAAATTACAGATGTGGCCTTTTTACTGAAAGTCCAAAGAGAGGAAGTAACATTTTCAGATAGAAATTCATTTGCAAGATGTACTAGATGTACTTTGGACAATGTCAGAAAGAACTCAGTCAGTACATGAATAATCTTTTATTTCAATTGCATTAACCTGCACTGAAATTAGTTCCAAAGTCATTTTAATCCCCACACACATCTTCCAGTGGTAAATTGCTACTGATGGGATTGGCTTTTCCACAGACAGGCTAAAACCTTTGGTGGAGGTGCACATGCATATATGCATGTGGGATAAAACTGCACACATGTCATACAGGTGAGAGTGGAATATCATAGCGTGGTTGAAAACTACAACAGAAAAACTTAAGTGCACCAATTTTTTGTTTTAAAACGTTGTATTGATAAACACATTATATAAAATGTAGAAGATGCATAAGGGAATTTATTAACTTATTTATTTAAGGATCAAATCAGTAGACTTGATCCTTAATGCGAATAGAATTGGATATTTGTGAACACTTACAGGCGGCATTCTATATCTTTTCCAACAAAAAATGATTAAGTACTATCTCAATAATCTCTTTTTTTTAATTAATGAGTGAATGAGTTGCGTCAAATTGCATTGACAGGACGGCACAGAAGCTTATAAAGAACATTAATTTTAAAATCTTTAAAAGTGTCACCACAAAAGCCAGACCTAGACTTGGAATTCTCCAGAACTATCGTTTTTTTTGCTTGAAGTCATATTTTCTTTGAACATTTTAATAAGGATTATTGCCATTTCTCTTCTATAAAAGAAGGGAAAAAAGCTTGTCCTTGGTAAACAAAAGTAAGGTACTTGTACGCTAGGAAAATGAAAGATGAATAGTCGAATGAAGAACTGACAAAGCAAAAGCCTCATTTTTTTTACAGTCTTTTTACTAGGCAGCCTCCATTTTAAATTGCAGTTTATAAAGTGTCAGCAAGAGGGCATTAAAAGCTTAAGACACCAACAAAAGGAAATATGCCTCTCCAAGGACTGATTATGTCATTCTCCCTCTCTCACCCTCATGGTGTCTGTATACAGCCACAGGAAGCTGAATTTCATATATCTAGAGGTAAAAACAAAGGCCCGATGTCTCCGGTGCTTATGCCGGTGTCCCATTTTCCAGCCACTCCAGCAGGTCCTCCCACACACTGTGCCACATCACTTGTGCTGTTTTCATTGTAGTCGGTGTGTAAAAATCCTCTAGTACTGTAAGCACACGGTATAAATATCAACTTTGGCAACGTACAATGCCAAGAATGAGTGAGCGAAGTGCTGATGGGTTGGGTTGGGAGGCGTGGGGGGGGCGGCTAATTGGAGAACTTGGAGCGAGCCATTGACAGTTTCTGAAATGTTTGAGTCGTTCATGTTCACAACAGTGCGGCCCTCAAATTCGAGTCGGCTCCGACTGGGCGGTGACTCAGGATGGGTGTTAGATTATAATGAGGAGGATGTGATGGATCCCGGCGCACATGCATAAAAAAGCTTGAAACACCTTTCTTCTTCTGAGAATGGGGCCTTGCAAAAATATTCAGGCACCATGAACATTCCTCCTTTTCGTCATTTTACACCCGCAAACAAATAGACCAACGGTGTTGCATAGTTGTGAAACTAACAGCTAAACAACATGGTTTACAATATATTTTAAATTATAAATAAGAAATTTAATGTCAGCCAACCTATATGGACGCTTTGTCGACTCACCTTTTGTTGCTCACAGACATACTGTCTTTCAGAGCATGTCTAGACAGAGTCATTTTTATATAACGTTTCAAACTCTACAAGTTGCACATTTTGTTCTGTTAACATTTTCATTTGGATTTTTGTCCATGTTATTCTAAGACGTGAACATGCTTGGTTCTCTGACCAGAGTACAATCCCGCCCCAAGTCATTTAAGAGTTCTTGTAGGAAACAGCAAATAGGATCTGTGACAGTTCTCTTCCAATAGTTTCAATTGTTTGACTTTCACAGTATTGGCGTGACTAATAGTTGTTCTGTCAATGTATTCCCACTCTGCTGTGAATCTCTGTAGCTCTGCCAGAGTTAAAACAAGCCTTTTGGTTGCTTCTCTGCTTAACCTCGGCTTATATTGGTTATCATGTCTCATACTTCTGCTAATGCTCTAAAAGCGGAGATAACTTTTTGCCTATCTTACCTGTGCTACCTGGGAAACTAGCACGAGAGCCAAGTGCTTCGTGGCACTTTATACTGGTCTTAGAGCTTGAGGTTGTAATATCAGGAAATTTTGGGGAGAAATATGCCTTTTACAAAGAAATAAAATAAATGTTTGTTCCAAATTCTTTACTTAGAACTTAAATATTTTAGAGGCATTTTAGGAATATAAATTGTCTGAGAGAATGTGGCTAGATATCTACTACTTTTTTTTTTCTTTTTTTTAGTTCACAGCTCAAACCAACGATAAATGTGACTTGAGGGGTAATGAAACTTTCAGAAAAATAACATTTAACTTTAATGAGACTGGCAGGATACCGTACAAAGGAGCAAACAGAGTGTTACAATGAAAGCAGCGAAAGGCTTTAGGGGAATGATCCATTTTGTTCGCTAAAAAACAAGACCCAAAAAAAGAAAAACTGGAGCAGCAACATCAGGGGGAAAGGAAGCAGTATTGATCGGAGTGGGTAAAGTCAAGAAAGACATTTTATTGTTGCTGTTGTTCACAATAAGGAGGACAAAACTGCAGAATCTCAATCTATTGATTGCATGCGATGTTGTTATACATCACTATAGACGCAGGGTTTTTCGTCTTCTTGATTAAGACCACCGGAGGTGAGAGTCTAAAGTGTCAAACTGTGATTACACTCCCTTTGAAGAAGGGAGGGGTTATTTATATCTTCCCCTCATAAGGTTTTAAAACCATTTTTAGCATGCTTCTATGGGACCATGTACAAGAAATACACTTTGATTATGCTCTGCAAGCAAACTTCTGATAGTCTGCCTGCAGCATTGTACTTAGCTGCTTGTGAAGGTGCGTAATCATATTGTTAAATTTTTTCAGCAACTCTGCTGTCCGTTTCTTTAAAAGCACTTTTCATTTCAAGACGTAAAACGTGTGACGTGAATTCGTGTGAAGCCCGATGACTCAGTCCTATGAAAAACCATTGTTCCCTTCAGGTGGAGCTGCTTTTGGTTTGCTGCAAACTATCGTTTTCAGAACAAACATCTTCAAATGTCACTGATTAAAATGGATGTATGTCTGAATTTTGACTGGGCCATTTTAATTAATTTACTTTAATGTAAACCAGCACATCAAAAATGGATTTGATACAAACTATTAACTTTATGTTAATGGACAGAATCTGTGTGGATCAAACATGCTTAGCTAATCCTGAATAAATTTGTCAAAAATTGGTGAGGCTATGTATCCGTTTACCAATTGTTCACTAAATTTCTGAGAAAACATGAAGGACTTGGACCCAAAAGTAAGAAAAAAGAAATGTATGATTTAATCAACTGATCCAAATTCTGCCTGGTGGTTGCATTGTGTATAACTTTAAAAAAAAACAACATTTTTGCAACTACAAGGTTAGCAGGAGCGCAGTTCCACTCAAAACTTCTAGGTGGCTTCCACTATGACATTATTGTAGTTGAGATTTTTTTAAACGCATTTCTACTAAATGGCAGAATATGCCGTCCATTTTATTGCCTTTGACGCGGTGGACTTTGTTGGCAAAGTACTTGAGTGGATACTTTATTTTCAATGCAACAGCTAGACTTACAGCTCCGCCTCAATCCAAATCCGCCATCTTGCTCCCGAATATAACCTCAGTCAGCCGCCCACAAGTGACAGGACGTGATGGCCAGCCAAATGGCTATCAAGTAAAATCACATCATGCAATCTCTGGAGGTAGCCTGAGCTAGAGGGGCCACTCATGAGTTGTAACAAAAAGAAAAAAAAAAAAAGACAGAAGCACTTAAATACAATTCATCCAGCCATCTTTCTTTTAAATGAGTCCTACGTTTTGCAGCAACTAAAAGCACAAATGTGTGAAAAAACAAAGTGAGACAAGAAATAAAGCCTTTCACTTACCATGATGTACTAGTGTGTAGTGTGAACTTAGGTTTCATTATAGCAACTGCATTTTCCAGTTTTCAATAGAACAGGTAGGCGAAAGAAGGAAATTGATGAATGTTTGGGCTATTGTTCACTCCCACCGTCCTTGAAAAAGAACTTGGCTCCATTAGTCAGTTTAGTCACATTAGATGAATATCCGCTGAAAGGCTAACAAGCTGATGAAATCGAATACAAATTGTGACAAAAGGCCTGCCCAGATGGACTGCACTGAGCATCTAAAAACGGCCTCAAATGACCTTGATCTGTGTTTTTTTTTTTCCCAAGCAAAACACGGCCTAGATAATGATCTCAAAAGAAGACAGCAATTCTGATAAAGGATAAAGCACAATCACAGAACATTGTTACATTTTAACTTTAGACCGCTGATAAATATTGTGTTTAAGGCCCCAAGAACTCCTGTGCAGTCATCTGAGTCCCTGAAGAACATGTGTCACTACGATGTAGTGGCAGCTTGTTTACTTGGAAGTAGCAACTAAACTTTTCCACACAACACAACATTCTCCCTCTGTTATACACTTAACATTAACAGATGCTCCATTAGCCTTGCACAGAATGAACTGTTCGTTTTGTTTAAAGATGCCAAGACATTCTTCCTCGAGAGTAAAGTTCATGTCTGTGCAAGTCATGTTATAATATGATATTATAATTTAAGTTATGCAGACAGGCTCAGATGTAAACGTATGTAAACCTAAATATTTATTCTCTGTTTTCTAGATGTGCTTGTGTTTCGACCAACGCAAGTCTGGAAATGAGCAACAGAAAAATTGAAAGTAAAACCTATTTAGCCACTACGCGAGAACGTCGGCGCTCCAGATGTTGGGCTGTTTTGGAATTGGGCTGTTTTGCCCGAAGGAAACCAAAGTGAACCAGGTCAGTGATCAGTGATGGAAAAAGATAACCTTGAAAATACAGTGGAGCAATATTCCCGGTGCGGCTGCCAGCAGAAGATGGCTGTTTTGCGGGCAACTATGATGCAGCAAAAGAACCCCACCACATGAGCTTGATGCCTCTTATGATCAGAACATAATATAATTTATGAGCTGTGCAGATAATTACAAACAGAGTGCATCAACAAAACAACCTTAAAATGCATTAGGGAGATAAGAGTGAGGACTATTGAGTAAAATAAATAAAACCGCAGATGCAGTACTGTTTAGTGGATGTGCACAACTCACTGTTTCTTGTGCTTACATTTTTAAGAATATATATATATATATATATATATTTGTAATATAAGAACACTTTTGTTTGCTGTTTCCACAATCAATACAACTGTGTATGTGTGTATTTTAATGAAAAAAAAAAAAAAAATCAAACTGGCAATTTATAAAAATCAGAGCAAATATCAGAGAACTAAAACAAACTCCAAGGTGATATACAGACCGATTTCATATTCAAATCCTCCTACAAAAGGAAACTGTCATTACTTTAATCTACGTGACAATAAATAAATGATGGCATCCAGAGCAATTTAGCTAAAACCTATCCTTTGACCACAATCCTTTCATCTTAAGAGGTTAATATAATCCCAACGAAAGACATAATTCCAATCTAATCCCGCACACTGTACCTGACACATTTTTTTCCTGATTCTTCACCTCTTCCTCTTTCATCTCTCTGTCCTGTTCCTCTGCATCCATCTCTTCCTCTTGAAATGGCCACAGCTGACACTGACCTTGTCTGCTACTAAGCAACAATAATGATGAATTTTGTTGCACTTCCACAAAGAACTTGCAGTGTAAAAATCAACTTTAAAAAAGCTCTAAACACATAGGGAGTGAATCATTATTTTTATTATTTGTATTCTTCTTGATGTGGTAAAAGAACTAGATAGATTTTTTTTTCTTTTGAATAGAGACTTTCTCCAAATACATTTTTTGTAATAAAATATGAATTGATTTTAATTTAATTGAATGTTCTGTGTGCCCTGAGCACATTTAAAAAAAAAAAAAACCCACAAACCATGTGGGATGAGAGATGATGGAACAATGTAGGCAGTTCTTGCTAACCTGCTGCCACTTTTTCACTGACCTTGGCCTCTTCACTGTTGGAATTATCGGCTAATTTGGCGCTTTTGGCTGCATCTTTCATTAACTTTCTTCTTTTTTTTCCCCTCCCTGGGTTTTTCAGTCCCAAAATGTTTCTTCCAATCGTTTTTGGCGTGTTGGCTAATTAAATTTCCTCCTCTTTTTATCCTTTCTTTTTTTTTTCAAATTGGGAGAGGCCCCTTGAATCTCAAAAGTATCAAACTGTTTCACCTTTAAAAAAACAAACAAGAAATACATTACAGCTAGTAACGCAAAAAGACTTCTAGCATCCCTCTCCTGACTGTTACATTTGTACAAACATACTAGTTTTCTGTCATGTGTAATTTTACAGAATAAATCTTGCAGAGGTGTTATTTAATTTTCCATAATTGTTTATTAATTTACAAAGAACATGATTTTGGAACATTGACGGTTTAGAGTTATTATGATGTCGGTGGTGATCGTTATGGCTGATGAACTCATTAGAATAACTGAAACTCAAGTTATTTATTGGACAATATTCAGCTAAATAACATAAAATACCCAATTTTCTTTCTAAGTTTTTAATGTAGTTTAGCTACTTGAAAAGTTTTTTGTAAAAAGAAAATTGAACAAACTTGTAACAGTGCTACAGTCTATAAACAACTAATTTTGATTGAAAAAAAAACCTTTTCAATGGCAAGAACAATATCTCTTTGGGTTACTGAGAACCTTGATTTTGTTTAATTTCTGATAAAGGATGAATGGTGCTCATAGATGTGTTCATTTCTAAACTCATGGCAGACGTCACAAACATTCAGGGAGTAAACTGAATGTCTCAAAGCACAATCACTGAATTTAACAAACTTAACAAACCGATATGGAAAAAAAAAGTTGACACTGTAAATTTTGCACAGGCTATTTACTAATTGCGCTGGGTTTTAGTCATAAAATCAAATTGTATCAAAGTACATTTAGTGATTTAGATGCTAGCTTTTGCAAGGTAAGGATATCTGATCGCACGATAAATTAAACCTATCGACCTCATTTTAATTATCGGCTTTATCATCTCTTCCTGCTGTTTTTTCTTTCTGTTGATGACACTTAATAAAAAAAGGCTCGACTCCGGTGCTCTGCACTGGCCCTCCCTTCCTCATTTCCTTAGTGTAATGTCCAGCGCACACTACACAAGTTGTCGGCCCATTTTCAAAACCTGAGACCACACATTAGCCGACAGAAACTCGAGGTAACTGTTCGATTGGGTTCGATTGTGCCGTGTGGTTTCCAGCCACCTGGGCACAAAATAATGGCTACAAGTCCAATTAACTAATTTTAAAACGAGGCATTAATCAATGCTTTACTAGAATCTACCAGTGATGCATGTGGTTAGGTTCAGCGTAAAGTTCTGACTGAATGAAAATCATTATAACCTATTTATGTCACGTTAACGAAGAACAGCTGAAAAGTTACCGGGTTTATCAACTGCAGTAGCAATTTGGCTCCAACTCCTCTTCTTGTCATTTTACGGAAGCGCATTGCTATCATGCAGTAAAAAATTTTTTTCGATCGCTATCTCGTTATAACGAGTTACGTATCTCGTTTTAACGAGTTACGTATCTCGTTTTAACGACTTACGTATCTCGTTATAACGAGTTACGTATCTCGTTTTAACGACTTACGTATCTCGTTTTAACGACTTACGTATCTCGTTATAACGAGTTACGTATCTCGTTTTAACGAGTTACGTATCTCGTTTTAACGACTTACGTATCTCGTTATAACGACTTACGTATCTCGTTTTAACGACTTACGTATCTCGTTTTAACGACTTACGTATCTCGTTATAACGACTTACGTATCTCGTTTTAACGAGTTACGTATCTCGTTTTAACGAGTTACGTATCTCGTTATAACGAGATACGTAACTCGTTAAAACGAGATAATTTTAGGTCCAGGAAGTGGCGGTATTATGCTAGGCTAGTACAGTGACTAACATGAATTGGTCAGGTTTCCCTTCATGTTTGGTCTACAACATGTAGAGATACGGATGCTGCTTTGCACTGTGGTTAAAACCATTAACAGCATGCCTACTCTGACAAGATCCTAAACAGAACGGGACTGCACAGAAGGAGACGTCAGTCCGGTCCTCTAGCTGTGGCGGCGTTCCTGACTGGATCGAAGCTGAAGTTGGCTTTCGATTGTAGCTTCTGATTCGGGAAATGGCTAAAGGGAGATTATAACGGAGGCTCAGATGTATTTGATGAACATTTTCTGGTCAGATTTTTTATTAGAACAGTACACTTGCTGAACAACGGCAACGGCTGTTCGTAACCAAGCAACCGAAATCAACAGAAGGCTAGGTAGTGGCAAAAGACAAAACTAGATCCTGTTAAGCATTCTTCAAAATAAAAGACTTCCTCTCTCCAAAATAAATCATACACAAAGCTTTGAATTTAATTATTTTTCACGTCACCTTTTGGAATTGTGTACAATCAAGTTAAATTCGGTGAATAATAATTATCATGTAAATTATACTTAACATATGACTTGACATATGACTGTAAATAAGTAACTGGAAATTATATTTAACATATAAATGTTAAGAAATCATTTGTTATGCTTTAAAAACGAACATACATCGACACTTCAAATCTGGAGTAGATTATTCTAATCTACGCTAATGGCAGAATATTTCAAACCTAGTTTGTGATTTGTGAAATCTTTATCTGAATTGAAACCTCAGTAATGAGAGATTTAAAAATATTTTTGCATCTGGAGTGCATTAGAAATAAACTCCTATCACATTTACAATATTTGTTATTATTTTAACCTTCTGTTTTCTTTCACTTTTTTGTCCTAGAGCACCTGCCTTTTTGTGTGGCTTACAAGGATCCATCAGCTGGGATAATAATGCCAACAACTTTTCAGATTCCGATTTATAGTGATGCAACATAGCATCAGAGATGAATAATCTATTCCAGGTCGGAAGTGTCTAAGTATGTTAGCTTTAAAAGTTTAATAGTTAAAGATGCTACCCATCTCCTTAATTGGTCACATCAATATTATAAAAATTACAATATTGCCAAAATTCTTATATGTTTTCCAATCAGTTTCAATTTCCTCACTCCCCTTCTTCTTTAAGGAGCTAAATATAACTTTTTCCAACTTCACTTAAATGGTAAACGCCCAATAATGAAACTGTTTCTCTTATATCTCCCATATGACAGAGGGTGTTAACAATTATCAAACCTATTATGTTATTTCAACCCAGATCAGGGCAGCAATGTTTTACTTTACTACCAGACAGCCCCCAGCATGGGTTACTATTGTGTCCCACTGGATCTCTATTGCTATAGACTTGTACATGTACTCATCAGGCAGGAAAAGGTTAATTAAGCAAACAAAATACCCATTTCTGAAAAATACAATGATGATCTGGCAAAAAACACTTGATTATTTGGGAGAAATGCAACAACTATCCGATATAATGTTCATCCATGTAGAGCAGGATTTAAACTGCTAAGAATATAACTAAAGTGTCTGATCTTTTTTCAGGGAAGGTATTTATGTAACTTGAAGAAATTAAAAACAAACATGATATTCCTACAAAATATTTCTATAACTATCTTCAAGTTCAGAGTTTTATTTTATCAAAGCAACACAATAATCTTTATCTACCCTCTTTGTCTTCATTAGAAGACATTATTGTAAGTCACCTATATGGTAAAGGAGAGGTGTCTCTTCTTTGCTCCTTGTTTGTCGACAAATATTAAAAATCTTTGACCAATATTTGACAAATATTATAATTTATTTTTTATTTTATTTTTTTTATTTTATCAGGTAAACCCCGTTGAGATACACATCTTATCTTATTTTCAAGAGGGACCAGGGTAGAAGTCTGCAACACACAGCAACCTGGTTACAAAATAAAATTAATTATATGCAGAAGTGTAAAACAGTAGAAAAGAATTTAAAAACAGTGACACCGTTTAAGAGAATCTCGTCTGTTTTTAAGAATTGCTCGAAATAAGTCCAGTGAAACCAGTTTTGACATCTTTATTTCAGACTGGAGCTGATTCCAGGCTGTAGGAGCCATCACACTAAAGCTTGCTTCCCTTTTTCAGTTTGGAAACGTGGAACATGCAAAAGAAAAATATTGTAAAAACGTAAAGAATGGGAATTAACAGATCTATGTTAAAGAAAGTTTAAGTATGCTGGAGCCAAGCCGAGTAGAGATTTATGAATCAGGATCATTAGGTGATTGTTTCTCAAGACGCTTAAAGGAGGCCATTCAGCTTTTGCTGATTTATGATTTATTTTGGAGAGAGGAAGTCTTTTATTTTGAAGAATGCTTAACAGGATCTAGTTTTGTCTTTTGCCACTACCTAGCCTTCTGTTGATTTCGGTTGCTTGGTTACGAACAGCCGTTGCCGTTGTTCAGCAAGTGTACTGTTCTAATAAAAAATCTGACCAGAAAATGTTCATCAAATACATCTGAGCCTCCGTTATAATCTCCCTTTAGCCATTTCCCGAATCAGAAGCTACAATCGAAAGCCAACTTCAGCTTCGATCCAGTCAGGAACGCCGCCACAGCTAGAGGACCGGACTAACGTCTCCTTCTGTGCAGTCCCGTTCTGTTTAGGATCTTGTCAGAGTAGGCATGCTGTTAATGGTTTTAACCACAGTGCAAAGCAGCATCCGTATCTCTACATGTTGTAGACCAAACATGAAGGGAAACCTGACCAATTCATGTTAGTCACTGTACTAGCCTAGCATAATACCGCCACTTCCTGGACCTAAAATTATCTCGTTTTAACGAGTTACGTATCTCGTTATAACGAGATACGTAACTCGTTAAAACGAGATAGGTAAGTCGTTAAAACGAGATACGTAAGTCGTTAAAACGAGATACGAGATACGTAACTCGTTAAAACGAGATACGTAAGTCGTTAAAACGAGATACGTAACTCGTTATAACGAGATACGTAAGTCGTTAAAACGAGATACGTAACTCGTTAAAACGAGATACGTAAGTCGTTAAAACGAGATACGTAAGTCGTTAAAACGAGATACGTAAGTCGTTATAACGAGATACGTAACTCGTTATAACGAGATACGTAAGTCGTTAAAACGAGATACGTAAGTCGTTAAAACGAGATACGTAACTCGTTATAACGAGATACGTAAGTCGTTAAAACGAGATACGTAAGTCGTTAAAACGAGATACGTAAGTCGTTAAAACGAGATACGTAACTCGTTAAAACGAGATACGTAACTCGTTATAACGAGATAGCGATCGAAAAAATTTTTTTTACTGCATGATAGCAATGCGCTTCCGTATCATTTCTATATTCTTTGTACGAAATGTTAAATAAATATTATTGTTGTTTCCACATATCATCTCCGATGTCCGCTGGACTAAGGGTTGCGCTGTGTCAGCTGTTTGGGATTCCCCTCCGTAATTTCCCCTCAGAAAGCAGGAGGAGAATCCGCGCTTTCTGATTGGCTACCTGTCACATTCAGCGTTAAGCTCCCAGTCGGGGAAAACCCCTGATTTAGATCGGAGCGGCCACGACTATCTACCGTAACTCACCACACACTGCAGAATGATCGGTTACGAAATCACCAGCGACAATCTTAGATCGGCCAACGATCTAAGATTGTTGTAAGGGGAAAATAGGGGCAAAAAAAAAAAAAAAAAACGTGTAGTATGAACTACTGCATCAGGTAGTCGGATGTGCCCATCTTCTCTATTTAAATCTAGTGATTACTGAAGGCAATATAGTATACAGACTTCATATCTGCACTCTTTTGGTTGACTGTCGTATTTATTTTCACTTTGGCTTTATGTTGTTTAGTTTTTATTCAAGTTCATTTTTTATTAATGGAGACTGAGAATCCATTTTATTTTTGTTTTTGGTTGTTTTGTTTATTTTAGTTTATCAGTTCCAGTGTTATGTGTTCTTTTGAAAATAAAGTGTATCTATCTATGGCAGGAAATCACATGCATTATTAGTCATTTTCATTAAATCACTGTCAAAAGGTCTTGAGACAATATTATCGTTTATCGCAATAATTTTTTAGACTATTAATCGCTCAGCAAAATGTGTTATCGTGACAGGCCTAATCTGAACTGTTAAAACGATGTTGGAAAAGTAGTAGCTGTAAATATTTAGGATGCAACAATTTGAAAAGATTTGTTTTTCTGAAATGTTTGAGGAAAATAAATGCTCCACAGATATTACTGGCCGCAGATGGCTCAATGTCACTATAGGATGGTAAAGATATAATCAATAATTTCGTCTGCATTGTTACATAGTACGTACATAGTTGTTAAATTGCATGCTTATTGAAGGTGTCATTCTGATATGCTGATAGAAATTTCAAATCCTCGTGTGTCGTTGCTCACCCATAGTGAGCAGTGTGTCACCAGAGTCCTCTGGAGGCAGATTCCTGAGGTGAAACAGAGAGAGGCAGGGACTTGGCACGCCACTTCTGTGACTCCTGCCGTGTCCATGAGCTGTCTCAGTCTGCCGTCACTCCCCTCGGTGTGTATCCATGCAAATGTACAAGACTGAGAAAAAAAAAAAAAAAAGGGAAAAAAAATGTCAATGTTTGTGTCACTGTGCCCAAAGCACAGCCCACATTAGCTGTTGGAGGAGGGGAAGGCAGCCACAGTCACTCACCCAAGATCCTTCTGCAGAAAATGCAAAAAAAAATCTGAAACGTTGGTGCTTGGAGTCCTTCCCACATTTTTTCCTTATTCATTTTACCAACTTGATATATAGACCAACTGCAGGTCAACACAATCTTCACTTTAATTTTAAAAGTTGAGAGTGCGATGGTTGAGGGTGGAAGAAGCAAAAAGGGAAGAAGGACAAAAGGAGGGAATTGAGAAAAGGAAGGACAGATGGTTTTAAGCAAGGAAAAAACGGGAAGAATAAAGTTATGGAAGGAACTGTTTTTTAATGCTCCATTTTCTTTTCCTGTTCAAATTGAGAACTAACTATAATTAAATCAGACCCCGTACTTTTCCTGACTACTTAAGATTTCTGAACTAAAGTAAAAGAATCAAACACAGAGGTTAAAAAAAAGAAAAAAAAAGTCCATGATTCACCTAGTCACAATCAATGCCATTAGTCAAATCAAACAACCCCGCGCCGCAGACATGACACCGTGTGACTGCAGGATAAACCGGCTCTTCAGAGTCGTGATGCTGCCATGCTTACACTTCAAACACATAGGCACTTTTGAAGTGGCATGTAGGGTCGCTAAGCTGTTGCTAGCAATAACAAGTAACGGATTTATCAGTCGAAATCCAGAAACGGAGCAGACATGAGAAGGGGATGGTAACTTCTTGATCGCAAGATTGGCATTTACTCCCAGTGGTCCCTTGACATTGGGTAAAATATACCCTAATTTTTTTATTTTTTAACAAGAGAGAGAGTGAAATATAAAACCGGAGTTCAGCCGGGTCCTCGGAGGAGGATTCACACTCCATCTGGGAGATGTCAAGGGATGAAAACTGCTAGCTGCCCTGCTGGTGATGAATAGAAGACCAGATCAGTAGTGCAACATGATGCTGTTGTGAGCTTTGCACCAAAATAAGCTTCATATCTTTTTTTTTTTTTTTTTTTCAAGCCTGGTGTGGAGCACTAAATATGCCTGTGGGTAGAAACATAACGCTGAATGCTGCCACTGTTTTCAACAGTGCTGTCAGTAAAAAGTGTGCAAGAAATTAGTTTTAAAGGATAAAGATGTACAGATCTTTAAGGTAGAGTTTTGGAGGACAGATAAATAATTTGCTGCTTTTTTGCATATACAAACAAAACAAATCTCTAGTGCTATTGAGATAAACAGAAATCCGACAACCCCTAAAATTTGACACCACGAAGAAGGAAATGATACCAAATTTACTGAACTATGAAGGGTGAAAACATCTTAAAATGATTGCTTTCCACAGGTATGTTAATTTAAGTTGGGGATATGGAATAAATAATGTTTGTTAAACACCAAGATAATTGGCCTGAGGGGGGAAAAAAACCCTGCACTCAATAACTTCAGTACAAAGTCGTGCTTCTTGACTGCACAGCGCCATACGTTTGAAGCTCAAACTTCTACTTTTTAAACTGCGGGGTTGTTTGAAGCAAATTTAGTGCTGCAACATGTGATTATAAAGAATATAAATCAGCTTTATCCCCTTGATGTGTCGCTGTCCAGCTTCTTTGAGCAAGCCGCTATAAATGAACATCTACCGCCACATCATTAGCCGGTGGAGACAAGAGCCGAGCTCATAATTTGCACTGACAGATCTGAGGGGAGCTCTAAATTATCCAGAAACAACAGAGGAGTTGGCTGCGGCGTCGGCCAGGACAGTGCAGTATTTCTGGGAAACGGGGCACATTATTCCTCATTTAGGGGGCTGACAGTTCGACTCGTTGGATAAAATTGTGACAAACAGATATTGTGTTCCCAGAAAACTCGGCATTTGTTTGCGGACACAACGTCTAATTTGGAGGATAATGGGAAACGGCGAAGTGTGAGCCAGTTTTGGGTGTCATAATTGCATCTCGGGATTTTATATTTGTTTCGTTATTTCTTTTTTTAATGACAAGCTTGTGTTGCCTTGAACGTGACTGAGAAGATATAACCCGCATTGGACTTTAGGAAATGCTAATTACACTGCAGATTGTTTCTTTTTTATAGTTAAAAACTCAATATTTCCAAAATCGTCAGAGGGGATATCCAATTGAAGCAGTCTGAACATTAAAAATGCTTTTTTTTTTTTTCCATTCACTTGTGGTCATCAAATTATTTTTGAAATATTTAATCTGAGAAGTTTGTTTTTGGGAAAGCAATAAAACATTATACAGATGCCAATATTCCTTGAAGGCAACATATCAGCTAATTTTCTCACAGCTTGGACCGTGCAATGCTCAGATAAATGACTAAATTAAATTTTTCATTTTATCTACATGGCGCCAATTTACAGCAGTCCTTCCTTCCTAAACGTGAAATAATCCCGAGCTATATGTAGCCCAACAGGACCCACGCTTTCATCGGCGCCATCCAGTTCAACCTCTGCTGCAGCCGCATGCTGTCAAAAAGATCTTCTGTTGCAAACTAAAATCGATCACAAGCAGCATATTTCCCCAAATGTTGCAGATTGATGTTCTGATGCTCTGTGAAATTAATGATTTAGCTCTGGCATTATTAAAAGCACCCAGCCGATCGCTTTATAAAATTATTCATCAAACTGTAAAATTCAAATTGCCATGTTTTCCAGCCTCTTTGTTTCTTTGTCAGATTGGTTTTAATCAAACGGATATTATTTTATACAATTAAAATCCATTTAAAACAAATCTGTGTTTAGGATTATTAAATATTCAATCAGTGAACCAGATCAGGAAATCTTCATTTTTGATAATTGTGTTGGTCTGTCTTCTTTTGAGTTGTTTGCTCTCCGACTGGGTTGCCATGGTGACTATGCCTTTTTTTTTTTTTTTTCCCGAAAAGCTGATAAATTGCAGCTTAGTGCATAGTTTCTATCGGAGTAACAAAGGCCCCTCGGCTATTCTGAGTATAAGTGGTTGTAATTCTTTTAATGTGAATCACACAACTCCCATTCTTTAAGAGAAGTCATTTTAAAAATCGTCACGAATTATGAGACACAGGAGGTTCAGCTTTGCAAAGTTAAGAAATGTTCCCTTGGCATGTTCTGAAATTCTTCACTGTGCCGAT
This sequence comes from Poecilia mexicana, assembly GCF_051168715.1. NCBI lineage: Eukaryota > Metazoa > Chordata > Actinopteri > Cyprinodontiformes > Poeciliidae > Poecilia > Poecilia mexicana. The sequence goes on from NW_028263371.1 coordinate 27,189,745, forward strand.
CGTTATTTTATGTCTGCAATGTATAAAGAGCAGCTCCCAGTCCAAAGGAAAAGAGGGAAACGTTTTTCAAAGTAAGCTAACGCTGTTGCTTTAGAATTAATCCTGCTGATGGTTTTTTATGCAATATATTAAAAGAGAACGTTGCATTTTGTCCACTTAATTCTGTCTCTGAACATCTATCTCGGTTATCTTTAGCACATAAATCCAATGTGCCGGTTTTGGAAAGGTTACGCGTTTGGGGTCAAATGTGAAGCCTTGAATTCCCCTGTGAAGACAGCTGGCCTATTTCTTGGTCTATCTATGCTAGATTCAGAAGGACAAGATAGAAATACAGTGATGTGGAAAAAGTGGTTTTCCACTTAAAGGTGTTTTCAGTTAAAGAACAGAATTCCCAGGCCCAACAATTACAGCAAGTTGTCCATGTCTTGAAGCAAGGAAGCATATTTTCAATTTTTTTTTTTTTTTTTTGGTTAAGAATGGCCTTGGTGTCTTTGGATCTTGCCCAGAAATAAACTGAGGCATTTGAGGGCCGCAGTGTTTTAGATGTTTCCTGATGCCTTTTGTAACCTCCTCGAGTTTTTGATGAACTCTTGGAGTAATTTTGATTGTGTGACCAATGTTCCATGTTCTCCTTATTTTAGGGTTCTCTTATTTCTTTGCCCTCCAGACTGACCATTTCTCGATGATTTCTTAATTTTCAGCTTAATATTGTTACACTTGTTCTGTTCTATAGGCCTGGGTGTAATTAGGTAGTGGTGCACCTACTGATATTGTTATTGTTTCTTTTGTCCAGTTAATGCAAGATTTACCAAAGGGTTCGTCACTCTTTCACAAAGGAATTTGTGCTGTATTTTATAATTGAAAGAAAAGGAGTCATTTCAACCAAAATGTATGTAGCATGCAAATTATCAACCATCATATCTTACCAGGGTAGCTTCATATTTTATTTATTTTCGGCACCACCTCTCAAAACTCTAATTTGTGCTTTGTATTTCATGCATCTAGAAAACTATTTGACCAGTCATGTTCACACTGCTCTTTATATTGTACAACCAGCATCTTTTTTCCCCTCCAATTTCTATAATTGCAGCCCTATTCTGGAGAGACGCATTGCAACTTTCATCAAGTAAAGTTATGATTGTGATATTGTAGGAATCCTCAGTGCTGCACAAAAATCAATAAGGTCATTTTAGTATTTCTGCCGTCTCATTAATTGATCGACTGTAGCTCTGGTTGCATTTCATCGTATCCTCTTTCCTTCCCTTCTTTGAAAGTTGAAGTGTAAATGCCCACAAGCCAGTCTGTGGGGGATTATGAATATTCTAAAAAAAAAAAAAAAAAAAAATCAATACTTGTAAAAAAAAATATGCTTTATTTAAAATGCAAGTTTTAGTTCTCATTTCTACCACAAATACTTTGTAATAGCTGTTTATTAAAAACGCCAATCATTTTAACGTGATTTTTCTTGCACAACTTCCCGTTCACTCTGCCATCCAGGACTTTTTCCATTTGACACAGTGAGAGATTTGTCATGTGCCTAATTTAGATATTCTATATTCTGGGTTTCCGGACCCACAGGGAAGGACATAATTGAATAGGCCGTGTCAAAGCCTCCCCCCCCTCAACTTCACAAAAACCTCCCAGGGACATGCTAACGTTAATTATCTCCCATTGCAATATGGCCTAGTTTTATAATTACTGGTCCTGCCAAATTTACTACAACATCTAAACCTCTCACCAGACAGTTATTAATTCAATGCTTGTGATCCAGAGTTGTGTTCTGTGCAGTTTGCCTACTTACCTTATTTACAGACGGAATTACAATATTTGTGCTTGAGGGTTTGATTGGGCTGGATGTCGCAATCACAGACGGAAGGGGAAAAAAAATAGACAGGCTCTTCATTAGCCGTGCATATCTTATCGGCATTAGTGTTCTCATTTCGGCATCAAAGGGCTGCAGTGCGCATTGTGAACATAAAGATTAATTCACTTGTCATGAGCTTTATGAAACCGACTGTTTTCATTTTTGCAGCTCTGAAACATTCTGCATTCATAATGTTTGAGACCTAAAAGAACCTTAAATATAAAGAAAAAATAGATATATTTACAAAGCTTTGAAATGAAAAGCTGAAAAGTGTGGTGTGCTTTTGTACTTGGCCCCCTTTTACTTTGATGCCTATAAGTAAAATTGCTGCAAACGGAAATTTGTGGTTTGTCAGAAAGCTAAACCTACAGATTACCTGAAACACACCATCTCCATGGTGAAGCAATGTGGTAGTGGCAGTATTATGCAATGGGTTCCAATTCCAGAGATTAATAATGGTTTGGTAACATAAAAATTGCTCACATTTTGTGTGAGTAAAGTCTCTGTTTGTTTATGTATGTAGCATTGCTCACCACCCAGGGCTACATTCCCACAGGGGGCGACAAAAGTAATCGCAGATGAAAAGAAACACATCTGTACTTATTCTGTCTCTCAAAAAAGTTTTCTATTGCTTTATTTTATGCATTTACTCTATAAGGAGCTTGCTTCTTCAAACAGCTTTGCTCTGTAAAATATTTAAAGCTGTTCTTGCACAAGTTTCCTCCAAAATACAGCTAAAGGCTACTTTAGTAAACCTGTGCGTCTGTCAGAGGAGTTTGGCGAAAAAAAAAAAACCCACTGTAGGCAGTAACTTCGAGACAATCTCAAATTTGCACTGGAGAGAAAATAAATACTGGAAGTGTAATTTAACATTTTAAAAAAGCAACAAAAAAAGTGAGACCGATGAACACCAGTTAAAATCTGAACAACAGAGGTATAGGAAAAAAAATTAAAATTTCTTAAGTTCAGAAATTGGGCTAATAAAAAGTGTAAACACAAGGAAGGCATGACTGGTGAGAATAAGTTAGCTTGATTAAAAATAGGAGACAGGTGCTGGGTGAGGTGAGCACAACCATAACAAACAAAAACTAACATTCAAGGAAAACCACAAGGAAATCATCTTCAACTTTGACATGAATTCAAAACAAACATTCAGGGCTACTGAATCTGTGAATCTTCACAGAATGAAGCACAAATCATTGCTGGAAAAGTAAAAACATTGCAACATGGCATCCAGGTTGCCTTTAAGCCCCGACCACCAGCTGAGACTTTCTCTTGTCAAAGAAAGTTGGAGCAGAAGTGCTTTCCACACGGTGCTCTTAAAAGCATATTTTTTGTGCAATGAAATGTATTTGGTGTGGAGCATATGGAGTGAGACTTTTTAATTAAAAATTCAACAGCTGGATGAATTATTCTGTATCTCATCATCTTTTAAGAGCCTCGGGGAAAACTCAGAGATTGTGTAATGCTGACCAGAGGTGCTTCTCTTGGGCTTGGAGTCCTGCTGCTGGAAAATGTATGTTCTGTTGATTTGGAAAAGTAACAAAAAGGGCAAAACTGGAAAAAAAAAAGTGTGATTTTAATAAAAATAAGATGATGAATTATTGTAGAGGCACCAGTAATTATTTTAATGGCCAGAACATTCGAGGTCTGATGAGCTAATTTCAATTTTGGTCAATTCAGATTTTTTTTTTTTTTTTTACGAATCGAGTGTTTTGATTCATGGAATAATTGTGCTGGGATTTTATTCACTTAAACACAAAGAATCAGAGCATAATCATTAAATGAAATGAAATTAATGGTTTTCGAAGTTAAGTACATATTAGAAAAAATGTGGCAAGTATTTAGTGACCTTTTACTCTAAACCCAATTAAAATCAGCTGCCTTCAGAAATAAACCTTTAAAAAATGTGATTAAAAAAATTGTTTTACAGATACATCAATAACTTTCCAAATTTATGTCCCCAAATGCATTTCATACTTAAAAACTGAACCAGCAATACTATTTCAAAAGTAATTGTGAATTATTCAGTTTTGAGGAGTGAAATTAGAGACTTTATTGCCTTATAATTACATTAAAAAATGTACATTTTCACTTTACATAAGCCACCTTCAGCTAATTCCTTCTACATTTTAGCAAGTGTTTTATTTTTAAAAGCTAATATTGTGAACAATGAAAACAATGAATTGTCTTCCTTTCAATTGTCCAGTGCTTTGATTGGCTTGACAAACTCAACTAAATGCAGGAAATACTTTCAGAAGGAATTGTAAATGCTAAATATTTGTTCAATTCTTTTGCTAATAACAGTCAGTTTGTTTTTGTGCTCATTCCTAGTATCAATGAATAAGTAAATAAAATAAAACTTAAAGTACCTGACCTCCTGATTACCTGTCAGTCAGAGCTAATTAGAATAATTTGCTGACTAAAAACAGTTCGTCATGAACTATTGTGGTAAGATGTACGTCATTTAAATAAACTGTAAGAAAAAGGTTTGAAACTGCATCTATTATAAAGATTCATAAAGCTGCTGCTGTCTGGGGCTATTATCAGGGGCTGCTCTGCAAAACTCTTTAAATGGGCTTGTTTCACAGTGTGAAGAAATCATAATGAAGTGAATAATCGCATGCGTCATTATGCCGGGGCATGTTTACATGTTTAGCATAAGCGACACTTGTTGAGGCTTTAGCTGCGGATCTGAAATATTAATATTTACAGGCATTTACTTACATCTGCTTTGACGGGATCTCTCATTTGCCTCTCGACTTAGTTTTGATAGCGCTAATGCTTTTTCTTTTGACAACTTTTTCTTAAGAGAAGATCAACATTTCAACTTCCACCGCTAAACCGTCGGCCTCCAGTTGCTGAGCACGTGCTTCGCCTTTACCACGGGCCGGAGCCACCTGGGGCCATTTTTATAGCTTCTATTACTGAGTGCTATTCTAAAATTAAGGCTAGCAATTAAGAGACAAACCACTTACCCAGATTATATCATTGACTAAAGGTTAACAGCAAGCACACCCAAATATAGTTCAACAGAAGGAAAGTTCAGAAAAGAAGAGCTTGGTAGGTTTCTCTGTCTCCCCCCCCCCCTGCAGAATACTCCCAAGGCATCCGGCCTACATGGTGAGGGCAGCGCATACCCAGTTAACCCTCTGATCAAATTTTAGTGCTCTGATCCCTCCAAGCTATAATCTGTATCATGCAGAGGATCCTCACCATTATTAGCATAAACACTTGCTAAATTAAAGCAGTATGGACTTTTTCTCGATGCCCTACTTTTGGAAAATCGACGTGTGTGTAAAGTTAATGGTTGTAGCTAAAAATAAAACATTAAAACACACACACAAAAAAAAAAATCAGGATTTTCTTTTGCTTTCCTGTTGGTTTATTCCATATTTTATTGATCAAGGAGTACAAACTGCTGCTTTCAACTTTTAACCTGCTTGTTGGCTTTTGTTTATTAGGTTTGTGGTGCTCTTTTGGGGGAAATGGAGGTGTAGATCAACAGCAAGGGATTTAGGCATTTTTTTCTTCTTGTTTTTTTTCTTGGCTGCTAGAAAGTGCAAACAACCCCACACTTAACAAGAAACTCCAGTAATAAAAAGCTCATCTCATACTTCCTTTCCTTTGACAATACATTTATTTATCCCTGCCAGCTTTAGACTGAACAAGTGTCAAACAAATGAAAATATCAAAACGTTACTTTGTCAGTTCAGTTTCAATTTGACAAGTGAAACGAATTTATAGATTCATAATACGCAGAGTGATAGATTTCTCTTGTGCATTTCTAATATCAGGTTTGCATAAAATCTAATTAATACGGAAATGTTAAATTAATGTTGACACAGTCATACAGAAGACTGCTTCCCTGAAAATAAGGACATGTTTATAAGGATTTATTTATTTATTTATTTTTTAATCAACAGATTTTGGTAAAACTATATTTTGACAAATATTTGTGTTCAAGATTTCATGCAAAATCTTGAAGGCAGTGCTTTTGTACTTTACAGAATGATTTGGATCGCATGCTTAAAATATTTCACTGAAGACTAATCCCTACTTTAACAAGCAGATTTTTTGTGTTTATACCCTTTTCATTTTCATAGCTTATATTCTCTCAATTTTTCCATAGTGGATGTATTTTTCTGTGTGTAGAAATCACGCATATACTCATAATTCAGAGTAAAGAGCTTCTTGTGTAAACCAGGACATGGTTGTGGGAGGTTTCCGTGCTCCTCCCACCCGCCGCCTCCTCTGGCTTCACATACCTAAATATTTCATAGATGTTTCAATGAAGAAAAAGAATTTGATAGTTTCAAATCTTTAAATTTTCATAGGAACGCGCTTTAGAGGGATGTTTTAGACTACACAGGCGTTCCGTGTCTGGTGACATGTCTCTGGCGAACCCGCTTCTCTGTAAAACTCAGACAGAATGATTCCGAGAGGCAGAGGAGACGATAAAGCTTCGCTCGCATTATTGTCGTTTTCCAAAAGACTTGATTTGCAACCTCTTCTTTCAACTCGAACCCACAACCTGGTGAAACCGCGGTCATGACACAGAGCTGAACCCAAAGTTTACTTATAAAGCTACTAATCCTCTCTGAGGGAAGGTTCTGGTCTGACTTTTCTCTTCTTTTTTTCACGGGTAGCTGCTTCCTCGCATTAGGGCATTACTTGCTTGGCTGACAGATGAATTAGAATAATAAAGTCATCTCTGAGTGAATTATTCAAACATTTCATTGGATCTATGAGGCAGTTTGCGTGTAATGATGAGACCCAAATAAATCTTGGAATTAAAATCGAGTACCTGACCCCTCCTTGGTTTTAACGCGAATGTCACAGTCGGGCATCGCTTTCCATCAAAGCAGCAACGTATTTCCTCAGATTTACAGCCTGTGAGTGGACGGTAAATCTAAAGCTGCTGTTGCAACTCAAGCGCGATCTCGAGTCATGTCACCTCTTATTTGGATCATTTGTCAACCCTGAGTGCTTTTCAGTTTGGGTATCACCACCCTGACAGGTATCCTAACGACCTTTTTTTTTCCCCCTTCCTTACTAAGATTTCACTTTTGACTTTGAAGGATTGTTTCGTTGGCGGGCAGAAGGTCTTTGGTACTTTTTGGTAAGCTTTTCTTTCCGGAATATTCTTTCTTGAGACGTGGCGTACGGTGCTTCGCTCTGACCAAATTTAAAGTCAATGAAACGACATGGTTGCAGAAGTGTGCGGACCCTAAAACTAGCACTTTGTTTTAAAGGTATTTTTAATCAATTTTAGCATTTAGTCATCTCTGACTTTATTTGATTTTAACTTCGACACCATCCAAATGCTCTTTCATCAATACCTAACAGTATTATCACCAGTTTCCTCTGGGGTATAAACAGTAACTCCTGTTATCGCTCTGCATCTGCAGGCTTTTTAGCTCCTTCCCAGCAGGTGTTGGGCTTCCTCTGAGTTCGTAAAGACACATGAAGTGTGCTGCAGACAGGAGTATAAGTGTATATCCGTGTAAACCGTGTGACTGACAGCTCTCCTGACGCCGTTCTTCCTACTGCCTGCCAAGAGCCAAATGCATGTTGAGTGAGGCTCCCAACCGTGAGCCCAAAAAGCCAAGTAAACCCGGCGTCGCTGTAGGTGTCGGGATGTGGATAACGCAGTGCCAATGCAGAGGTTTTTGTGTATCCTCTTGCACGGGCAGACGTGTAAATGTCACTGAGGTGAGGCGACACTTGAGGCAGCACCCTGCACCGCCGAGGACAGCAAGTCCACCCACTCCAAAGTAAGCTGTCTGTAGCAAGAAGCGTGGTTACAAAGAACTGCGAGGCAGCTCTCCTTGGTCCTCAGAGACGATGCAGGCCATGCAGGAAGGTTTCTTCCTTTTGGAGTTGCATTATGAGAAGAATGACAGAGGAGCCAGGCTCATATATAGGAACTGTAACTTGAAAAATGAAGACTGACTTGAAGAACATCTGAGGTTAAAAAAGGAAACCGTTGTAAATCTTTCCACCAAAGCAAGAACACTGTTGCAACTTCCTGCAAGAAGTTAGAGCGCCGAAAAACATGAAACGCCTTGGTTAGATTTCAGTGCTAATACATTACAGGTGTGGCTAATTAAAATAGAATATCATTATCAAGCTAATCTATTTCAGTTACTCAAAAAAGCTAAATTCGTTCATTGTATGGATTCTTTGCATGGGGAATGACACTTTATAAGAGTTTGTACCCCAAATTCTGTTCCCCAAATTTGAACATTGTGTACAATTTCACTGTAAAGATAGAAATAATCACGATCAAGACTTTTGAGTTGAATTGTCCAAGCAGAGCAAGCCCCCCAAAAAACCATTGTTAAAGAAGCTAGCTATTTAAAGAGCGCCTTGCCAGAAAATAGAAAAAGCTGAACAAGCAGCAGAGACATCCTCAGCGAGTCAATTCTGTAGTTTCAAGAACATTCACAAGGCGTGCAGCATCAAAACACATTCCTTAAAACGACCCTTTACATTTGATTTGGAAATCAAATGCAGGAAGAGTGGAGAGGCACAGAGTCTACATTGATTGAGATCCAGTATGAAGTTTGCAGTCAATAATGATTAGGGAGGCCATGTCATGTGCTGACGAGCTTTATGGAGATGCTGATGTCTTACCAGCTTGACCTGGCACCTGCCCACACCGCCAGAAGTGCCAGTAGTTGCTTTACTAACTGTGGCATCAATGCTCTTGATTGGCCAGCAAACCGGGAGTCAAGGAGGAGACCCCAGAGCCAACAACGCAAATAAGCCGAAGGCCCAACATTTAGGCAACCTAAATCTGCTTAACACCTCAGCAGACCCAGAGGCCGAATGTTTCCATGCCTCATTGATTGTCATTCATGCAAAAGAAGTGCCAACCATGCTTTTGATACTTATAAACTACATGGGCTTCCAATTGGCCAGAATTGACACTTTAGCTGATACTTCTTTTTTTAATGTAATTAAATAAGATAACTTCAAAAGGTTATCAAGATTTTAGAATCACCTAAAAGCAATGCAGTTTAATAAGAAAAAAGTTTCCTCAAGACCACAAATCACATTTTGCAGACTCACTCAACATCTGAACATGTCGCATACATTGCAGTCTGAGAGGTCTTGAAGGCTAATCAGAATTAAAGAACCAGAACCTTTTAGCCAGTGTGACAACCTCTTACCTAAAAAAGGTGCCGCAGTTCACAAAAAGATCTCCCTCTTTGTCATGCAAGAGAATTGATTATGCTCCAGGCTTTTGTTGCAGCGAGCAGAACTTGGAGCTTTCTGCCGGTATAACGAAGACTGACTTCAAGTACAACGGATCAAATTCTGAAGATAAATATGAGGATCTGTACAAAAAGAACAGGGTGAAGCTGGAAAAGTGTGGCAGTGTCCACAAAATAAAGTTCTAGTACACATCAAAATCTACATTGGACACACTGTCCCCATGAATGTTGAACGTTGGCTCACATCCCCCACTTGAGTAAGCATAGCTGAAAATCATTAAAAGCAAAGCTTCACAGTGCCTTGAGGAAATCTTATCTCAACAAATAGTTGGTCTGAGATAGTGGAGGTCCTGCTGCCCTGAAAATATGAAGTGGTAAAGATCAACATTTTATCCAAATCAGGTATAAAAATGTACCTGATCGCACGATCGTCATAGAGGAGGAAATAAACAAACAATAATCAAACAGCAAACTATCACAGGAAGTTACAAAATAAGCTGGCATGGGAATTATGCTTGTAATAAGGCATATTTTTATCTTATTTATTGATATTCAAATTCCTTGTGAGTGACTGACTGACTTGGTAATTAGTCGACCAATCGGCGCAGGCATGCTTCGAAGAAGAAAATGTATTGGTGTTTTGGTGTTTTAAGCATCTTCCTCGCTAAAAATAAATGTTCAACACTATGAACAACATTATTTCAGAAACAGCTGAAGCCATAATTGAGTTTGTAAATGTCTGAAAAAAAAAGTGGGCGGGGGAGGGGAAGCAACATTGAATGAAAGAGCAGGAAAAGCATTTATCTTACGTGACATATAGTTAGTTGTAAAGTGTAATATTCAACAAGCTTTTCACACTGTATTTGCTGTGTCATTCATCCTCCTTGGCTTGATTTTCCTCGCTAGCTGTTTCATTGTTCTCAGGGACTTGGAACATTATCATTATGTCTCTGTGCTGTTCTCCTCAAGGCTACACAAAGCCGCCTCTTTTTTTTTTTCTCTTTTACTACTTCCAGCTTATTCGCTATTCCTCGTCCTTTGTTAATTAAAATGCTGAATGGCACACTTCAGGTTGGAAACACAAAATTTCGTTGTTTGACCTTTTCTTTTTACCAACATGTGGTGCTGCCGGAGTATTGGCGCCTTGATGAATGGATGATGTACTAGCCGAGCTGACAGGCCTCTTTGGGAAAAATTAATGAGAACACAGTAAGCAGGAAAGAGGAAAAGAGGCAGTTTCTTTTTTTTTCTGTCTTTATGTCTTCTTTTTTTTTTTTTCTTAAGCATAATGTTGGCTTAGTAGCTTTTGATTGGGTAATGGTTGCAATGTACCTATTTATCATGTAGACACTTAAAACACTGACTGATAGACGGGACGGTAAAAAACAGGAGACACAGTTGTTGCTTGGCAGAGACAGGTACACACAGTAATACCCATCATGAATGTCATTTGTGGTTCCTTCATTAGCGCAAACGTTTGCCGTGCAAAATGGAAAAATTAAACGTGTAAAATGTGACAGTAAATTAATGTTTCTAGAATTAGTGGCTGTCAAGAATGTCATTTATGGGCCTCATGTTGGAAAGGAAACAATCTCTTACAATTAGTTCCATGGAGCTGAATGCCAAAAACCATGCAGCCACATAACCGGAGTTTCAATTAATCTCCGACTGATTGTTGAATTAAGCAACTCCTTCTGTCTGTCTGTCCGGCCTTCCGATCCTTCATTTTGTCAGAGCGCACTTCCAAAATGAGAAGCTGGAATGGATAAAAATCTATTATCTGGTGCAAATTAGTCAAGCCTTCTTGACTGTCTCATGAGTCATTACGGCGAAGGTGAAAATGATTCTCCAGTAGATTAACACATCTTCCTGAAACATAATAAATGGTCCTTAACCTAAATGATGACCACATGCGTTGCAGATGAAGACTTTCTTTGAAGGCCCAATGGAAATGTCTGGTAAGTACCAGCTCATGGCACTGATGTACAATATCGAATGAGGCACGGAGTATACTCTAATTAGACAGCTCTCTAATGCATGCTCCTGGAGACTACTTGATGTTTTATGGCTACAGTTTCCATCTGGCTAAATGGACCATTCCACCCTTGGGCTAAATCGGGATTTCTCCTGTGAAAAGGATGTGTGATTTCAGGGTTGCCATGGGTGCAAATACTTGTACGCATTAGCTACAATAATGCAGAAAACATCTACCGTGCAAAGCAAGAAAAACGATTCACATCGCAAGACGAAGACTGAATTGAACTTTGTATATTTCTATGACAGCCATCAGGGAATCGAAGTTTAAAGCGTATAAATGGTCTGCAACATGTTGGTAGGTGGTACAAGTCAAAGTAGTACACGTATACATGATTCATCAGCCCAGGATGCCTTCTTTGATTGCTGTTTTGTTCTGACTGGTCTGCGATGAAAGCCAGCCTTCACTCTTTGTTCTTTGCCAACAATTACTTTATTGCTTATACACCATTGTTTCTGTGGATCCCTTTGGGGAAATACATATCACTGCAGAGTAGGAACACCCAAAAAGAGCAGCAACTTGGACAATTTCAGCTGTTTTCCATTGGCACACATTCCTAGAGATGAAGACCCAACCTGTCTATTCACGTCAGTCCTGATATCACTTATGAATAAGACAATTGAGAGCAATTTTTTTTTGACAGGCTGATTGTTCCACTATACCAGCAATGCTGCAAATTATTTGGTGTTGGTTTGCATTTATGTAGGCCTTTGGTATGTATAGGAAGAAGTGTAGTGGTCAGCAGTAAATTCAGGTCAAGAGTGTGTGTGTGTGTGTGTGTATGCATCTTTTCCCCAAGAGGAACAGCGTGCAAACCCTTAGTCACCACTGCAGATCTGAAAGGGAGCTAAAATTCATCTTTCATTCCTCGAGATCGTGACAGTTCTTTGCTGGAGAATGTTTATTCATTTAAGTTTATATATTAAGTTTATTTTAATCAAAACTTTCAATGAACAGTGCAAATCAGTGTTAATTTTGTAGACTAATTGAATTCCTTTAAGATGTCCTAATTTGAGCAAAGCAGAACTGGAGGAGCCACTTGAAGTTCCTTTCTGATCTCTAAGCCCCTCTGGTGGTTATTCTAAAGATGCCGTTTCCTGACCACATAATCAGTTGCTTACGAACTAAACTAATCACTTCCCTCCATTTTTCTCCAATCAATGCACTAACTTTTGCAAAGAGACGCAATTGATTTGTGCATGCTTTGTTCTCGGAAATAGATAATTGCCTGTTTTGGAAGTTCTGCATCTGCTGAAAGCATTGACAAACAAACCGTGGACTATCGGCAGCAGCCGATATCTCTCATTTCCTTAAGACAGCTTTGGATGTGCCGATTGGTTTAAGTAGTTTAAATATTGATTTAAAAATGTGCCTGTCTTAGATAATCTCTTAATATTTGACAATGTTTTTGTCCACTTTTGCAGTTTTATAGAACATCTTTTTATTCAAGTAGAGACCTCTGCAGTACGATAAGAGATGTTTCTTGTTTGTGGACGGAGTGTCTGTGAGCCATGAGTTTAAGGGGAAGTTCTTGGGTGTAAGTGGAAGTTGTGGAAGTGAAACATGGAAGCTTCCATACTACCAAATTTCTACAGACCCTTTTCCATGTTGTGAAGTTATAGTCTTATACTTCTCGTGATCCTAATATCAAAGTAAATTAGTATTCATGTTTTTATTGGCACATCTGCAGCTTCAATTTCTTCTATTTGTTTGTGTGAGCAAATAGAAGTTTGCTTAGACAAACTTCTTTTTATGCCCATCATCATTGCAAAAGATTAAAAAAAAAAAAGCTGGCTCACGTCGTTCACTTCAAAGAGCCTGATAAAAATAAAAGAGGATAATAAAAGGAAAGTACAACTAGTAACAATGATCTTTTGTGGTGTACCGATTGCAACAAGTCTATTCTATATCCTGCAACTTCCAACCTCACACTTCTTCTATCAGTCAATTTAACCAATTACATCTTACACAAGCTCCTCCCACATCCAGGAACTTCCCCCTTAGCGACTGCAGAGATTCCCTTCTTCTTTTATTAGTCCGAGTTTTACTGAAATGCCGAATTTTGTATTCAGAACAGGTCATAATGGGAAGATGTCTCCTCTTTCCTCACTGTAATATCCAAACACCACAGCACTTGCAGCTTCTCTGCAGGTCAATGTTTCAGAAACCAATAGATTCATTTGAAATCTCCATTACGTGGGAGGCACGCTTTGCAGTTGTTGCGGTATCAATCATGTTGTTGTCTGCTCCTGAGATTGTGCTTTTAAACATCATCAGCTTTCCCGTGGGGGGGTGAGGGGAGAAATGAAGCTGTTTTTGACTTCACCTCCTCTGAGGCTGTCCTCGGAATCTGAAATATCGCTTGTTTGTGCAAGGAAGACAAAGAGCAGGGAGGAGACAAAAAGCAGAGAGTACCGCTCAACTTGGTGGGAGTTGTGTGATATTGATTTGCCATTATGGTGCAGGTTGACCCTGACGTTGCACACGGAGTGTATTTATGCGACCGAGAACAAGGTACTTTAAAGCCAGTCAGCTATCAGAAGTATTTTTTAATTACTTTTCAGATTTGATGGTGTCGTTCTTGTATAGATTTGTTTATTGAAAAAAAAAACAAAAAAAAAAAACATAATTAACCAGTTAATGCCACCGAGTTGGAGGATACTTGAATGAATAGTTTTCATGAAACTGTACAGATTTTGAGTTTTAAGAGCAAGCAGTTGAGAGAAGTGACACATTTGACCATAATAAGCAATTGTTTGACTCTTATTTGCAGGCATGGAGGTTTAAGTGCTGTATTGCCATTATTTATAGGATGCCAGAGCTGCCATAAATGTGTGACCTTTGTGTTGGATGATGGACTCAGCTCAACATTTTTTTTAAGACGGAGAGCAACAGTAAAGGAAGCATTTTTTATTAATGGAATAAACCAAAGCAAAATATATGTTTTTATATTCCCTTCATGTCATGTCCAGGTTGATCTAATCAGGTTAAATGCAAAATGTTCCTTTTAAGAATACAATGTCTTTTTGGGGTTTAGGTCAGATCAGCACAGTAACACACCATCACCATAGAACTAACTTTTTGTATATTTGGCAGTATAGACAGGTGCTAATTTCTTTTTGGAAAAAGAAATTAGCCTTTCCATTAAGCTTCCCAACAGAAGGAAGCATTAAGTGCTGTGAAGTTTCCTGATTAAACTGGACTTTAGGTCATGTGGATCCTGTCTCTATGCTCTTCCTCCAGACTCTGGGACCTTGGTTTCCAAATTAAAGTCTTTTGTTTGAAAGATTAAAAAAACTCACAGTTTCTTAAATCCACTCCTGTTATTTATTCAAACTGGCTTCTTGATGAATAGGAGATGGCCTTGCCAAGACCCAAGAAAAACAATGACATTCTTGTTGATTTTTCATATCTTCTGTGCATGGTGCCTGGTGCTAGCTTTGTAAGGAGAACTTTAGCATGTTTTGCTGCTGGGTTTGCCCCCTTATTTCCAACCTGCTAACAGACTCGTCTGTGTCACCGCCTCTGTTGGCTGTTTGATTATCTCACTTCACCCTGAGGTGTTTCACAAATGATATTGATGTGCAAAGAAAGCCTCCATTGAACGTGTTGTGTCAAAGGGATTTGTGTCTTGTGTGGATAACCCTATAATGCAGTACGCCTTATTCTATTACAGATGGAACATTCAGTTTTAGTATTTTTCTTTCAAGTGGAATCTATTTAAAATGATCATAATGGAATTGTAATCGGATTTGATGAACTATAATTTAATCTTTTGTCGAACTAAAACACCCCAGACTAAACAGAAGTGCATGCGTAAGCACTTGCTTGCGTGTTTATTGTAAGTAGTACACCCACTAATTGCAGACGTTCTGTAGTGTTATATATATATATATATATATATATATATATATATATATATATATATATATATATATATATATATTTTTTTTTTAGAAGTGCATCCCATCATCTGCTCATGTGCGCGGAGATTTGTCTCTCTGTGCCTTTTCGTGTTTTCGTGTTTTCACCATTTGTGAACTGGTTCATAATGTCCAAAAGCTCCAGTTTCTCACTATGATGACTGAAGGCGCAAACGGGAAGAGAGAATAAGAAATTTGTGAAGGAGGGCAGCTGTGTATGCACATGCATATCACTCCTGAATCTGTATGCTAGCTCTGCCTGCTTCATCTTCTGTCTTTTTATCCTTGTTGTTCTTTCCCCTGGGAGGCTGTTTGGGTTTTCATGTCGCACCCCTCCACCCCCCTCCTCTCTATTTTTTTTTTTTTTATGTAGGACACTGCTGCCTGGTTGATACTCGAGCTAGGAGGGAGGGGGGTGCTTCTTCTGTTTTTGGAGGAGCAGGGACAAGATTCAAAGGCCTGACAATCAGATGCTGAGGAGTAGAACAACAACAACTATTTTGGGTACAAGAGCGTCTCACCAAACAGCGATTTGACTGAAGATGGTACAGAGCCTCTGCTTATAGCACGTTGTAAGAGCGAGTCGGAGGAGATGAAAAGTAGCGGGTGAGCCTGCAGGCGTTCCAATCAAGACGAACAGAGGAGAAGTGATGTATTGTTAATATCAATAAACAGAAGCGGCATCATGAAAGGTGAATGAGTTGAGCACTGTGCCACGAGCAAGAAGAATGAGTTGTTGAAACATCTTGTTCATCATGAACTCAGTTTGGTGGTGGTGTAAAGGGAAGCAGAGTCAAAACTGCTTCTTCAAAGTGCTAGCACAAACAAGCTTTCCAGCAATCACAAAGAGGCTGAGGATTACTTAAGAACTAAAAGGAATGGGTCGTAAGTATAATTTTAAGGAAATTCAGTTTATATTGTGTCACATAGCAATCTGTGACTGCCTTCTTTTCAGATTAGGGGTCTCAAACTCCAGTGCTCAAGTTTACAGACTTAGACTTGAGCTCTAAAAACTTGAGACCACTATGTTTCACTGTTGGTATGATATCACTTTCTGAAATTACATCTTTTTTTTTTGTACAAGATGCAGCACAACTGGAACCCTACCAAAAATATTTTAGCATGTATACCCCCCCCCCCACCCCCCAAAAGTCTTCAGCATCATCAAAGCAATTTTTTTAATCATTCAGTAAATGAACATGACCCTTTCTATTGCAGTTTTTCCATTTGCTTTTTGGATTGCATTGTGATGTAAACAGCTACATAGCTATAGAGGTAGAAATTAGACTTTATTTTCCTCACACTTACAGCAAGCCTAAAGTCTATTTTAATACTACTTTTTCACCTTGTTATCGCCTAACAAGAATTCACATCCTGATAAATTAGCAAGCGGTCTCTGACTCGCATGCGATGGAATAAGGCTACTCTATGGTGATGTGACCACCACGGTGGTGCAAAACATCATTG
The DNA here is from genome assembly GCF_051168715.1 of Poecilia mexicana. NCBI lineage: Eukaryota > Metazoa > Chordata > Actinopteri > Cyprinodontiformes > Poeciliidae > Poecilia > Poecilia mexicana. The sequence goes on from NW_028263371.1 coordinate 27,206,257, forward strand.
TTCTTGGTATTCATTTTGCTGTTCTTAGAATGTCCAGAAATAATCCGTCATTTCTTTTCTTACGTAACACCGGGGCTTCTACAGAGGTGGCTGTAGAAGTCAAATGTCAAAGGAAGAGAAAATGAAAAAGAACGTATTAGTGGCAGAATTTGAAAGTAAAGCCTGGATGATACCAATGGCAGGGCAATGATAAAGCAGAAGAGATGAGGGCGAATGAGAATACAGTGGATAAGAGGATAAACTTGTATCAGGCCTGGATTTAGGATAAAGGCAGTTAATTTGCTGTATGTCAAAAGAACCAGTCTGATTTACTTTGTTACGAGGTTGTTTAAAGTTCTGCATTTTATGGATTTAAGTCACTGGTCAATACATATTTAAATATACATTTTAAGTAAGAGGCTTACTTTGTTGTATCCCAGTATTTCTGGGTTGTAACGTTTAGTCATGGCCAGCTGGTAGATGCTAAACTACTTAGGAAATCAGCGGCCGCAACAATCGGTAAGAAACTGGATTAACTTTTTAAGATTTTAAGCCGCGCTGTCCCCCTGCTGCGTTTCCTCTCGCACAAAAAAAAAAACAAAAAAACATTGCCATCATCTCATGAAAAATTCAGCTGGCATTAATGATGCACTTTATTTTGGGACCAAAATAGATGAACTATGTAAAAAAAACAAAAAAATAAATAAATAAATAAACAGCATCTCTCGCTGATGGAATCAAACATTGCTTTTAATGATTACTTAAGCCCGTCTCCAGCTCACAAACAATAATTAATACATGTAGAGAGTAGAGAGGGCAATAAGTGGTTTGAAGGCCAGGGCTAATATTATAATTAATGAGGAACACTCATTTCTTATTCCCTTTCTTGTCCTCCATCAGGTTTGTCCTTTTGTGTCCGCAGCCCGGGTGCCAAGGAAACCCAAAACATCTCTTTCGTGTGGATCATCTATGTTCATTAGTGGCAGCATCTAAGTCAGCTTTAACGTCTCCAATTTCTCATTTATCTTTGCATTCCTTGTAGACTCAGCTCCATTATGTCATAGAGACCAAGTTTGTTCAACATCATCAAAAATAAATAGCAGAAGATAGGGGAAACAGTGAAGCAAGCACAGCAAACAAATGACCCAATTCCTTATTCACATCTAGCAATTAGATGTACAGCCCAATAAGGATGTCGCTTGTTAATGCATGCAGGTGGTGCTAGAGGTCATTTGCATGATTTCATACAAAACACGACTTCTGACGAACAACGGCAAATTATTTATCACCAGAAGACGTGTGAGGATTTCCTTGTTTGTTGTAAAGTTTTCTTTTGAGTCAAGTCAGGTCCTGCTTGACATGTTGGCCTGCTGTCAAGACAATAAAATCCACTGGATGTTAAACCTGATTTAGCTGGACAGCAGATGTTGGCATCTTTATATTGATGATATAAAGTAATTTATCAAGTCAACTGTAAAGACTTATATTTTTGGTCTGTAGTCACGGTCTTTCATATTTTAAAGCAGGCAACTTGAAAAAAAGGGATTAAAACAAAACAGTGTGTTTTACAATCCAGGCCATCAGTTTTCAGCATATTTTTTTAAACCATTTATTTCCATAATTTACGAAAACACAGTGTGAAAATGGTGAAAAGGACTGAGGATGGGAGGAAATTGAGGTATGGATTGTGAACTGATGCAAAGTGGAAATGACCAACATAAATGGCCGTAATTAATTTAATATACTTGAGTGGACTAATATGTATGCATGCCTTGATCTGATCTCACGTTCCATTCAAGTCATTTTTAAATTAACAGCATCAAACCCTTTTAACGAAATCTGTAACCAGTGCTCCTTGGTGTTGGAATGTCAGATTTTTGACTTAGCAGCTTTTTTTGTATAGTTTCCAAAGCTGTATTTTTGGCATTGTATGTTGTTTTGTTTTTCTAAGAAATCTCAGATTGTTCTGCTGCTCAGAGTATTTTTCATCCTTCACAGTGATGGTCAAAGTTAGAGACGGAGTGTGTTGGCCGCTGCAGTTTCCTGATTGTTTTGTGAACTTCCTGCTCACAAAGCGCTTCCTAGAAAGCAGCTGAAACAGAAAATCTCAATTGAAAATATAAGTTGTGGAAACAATAGATCAAGGTTATCAGTTTTAACTGCACATAATTACTTAAAACTGTATTTGTTACAAGCCAAACCATCAGACATTTTCCAACAGGCATCTTAGCAAGTCTCTCCACATAAAAACATTTAATGAAGACTTAAGCAAAATGTATATTTGGAAATTTGAGGTTTTCCTGCTTTATCAACTTCTGGGACAAAAAAAAACAACAATCTGTTTCTTTCAAGACAAGCACAACATCCCAATATGCCGCCTGCTGTCAAAGTGTGCTGATGTCATCAAATTACTCTCGTTTTGAAGTGTCTTGCTTTTTTCCCCTCCTTAGCCTCAATCTAGCAGTTCTTTGTACTCCTACTCTGCGTTATTCTTGTTGTGTTGCTTATGAGGCTTAAGCATTTGAATTCATATTCGCCTGAAGGAGAAACAACCTAAAGTTACTCCCTGAAAATGTGGCTTTTCACGGATCTCATAAAACACGGCTTACTTTTAATATCACTCAGCTTTTTTAAAGATGCATCAGGCTGACGTGGAGTTCCAGGGTAATGCCACTTGCCGATAAAGGGTGTCTGTTTCAAATTTAAGTTTGGACTAGACTTGCCATACCACTATTACTTTTATTGTATCAAACTAACTGAAATTAAAATCGTTTTCTGTTCAAGTCTGACTCTGTTTGCACGGAATAACATCCACCACTCAAGGGATTGGCACGATGTTATGAATTATTCCCTTCAGAAATCAGGAACCAGGCAGACTGAATGAAGGCTGCAGATTTGGGGATGATTTGATCTTGCGCCGGCGTGTGTAAGTGTGTCATGTCATTTTAGGACAGGAATAAAGCAAGAGAACATGCTTCACTACAAGCTCGACTTTCTCTACCACTCATATTCCGAGACAAGTGGAGTGGTGGTAACGTTGGTATTCACTGATGGAAGAGAAATAAAAAGAACTCTCCATTGATTGGAACTCTAGCATGGAGTCCCTTCTGTTTGCTCTTCTGTTATTTTCATCGCTGTCTTCGCAGCTGTTGTTAAACCAAACAGACTTTGACAATGTTGCTTGTACCCTTCCACGATAACGTCCTTCTGCACAGGTTTTGCTTCTTTTTTATGTTGCTTACACCAAATTTGAACCCTACCAAATTTAGAATACCACAGCTGAAAATGATGCATGTAATTTTCCTATTTCGGGGAGTCTGTATGAATTGTAGGTTTTGTTTCAAGAAGTGCCACTCTGTGCGGTTTCCCATTTGATTCAAGTTTGAACATGTGGACATTGGTTAGTGTTGTTTTTTTTTTTAAATTATTATTATCTTGAACCATTCTGGACCAGAAATTGGACACCTGAGAGATCGCTCTATACCAGCAGACAAGCAGCTTCTGAAAACTGAGACCAACCAATCTGGGACCCAACATCCATAACGCTTCCGGTATCACTTACATCCCGTTTCTTCCCCACTGTGAACCTCTGTTTGAATTTTAGTAAGGCGTATTCAAAACATTTACATGCCTAAATTCATTGAGTTGATATCTTGTGATTGGCTTTTGACTTGCAGAGAGGTATTGCTTTTTAGATTTTAGATTATGTCTGAGCTGAACATGGTGACTGGAATTGAAATCTTCAATTGTGCAGCTAAGGTCTTCCAATACACAAAGAAACAAATCAGAATGTCTGGGCCTTCTGATGCTACCCAACAAAAGACATTTAGCCCGTTCGTTTCAAGACGACTGTGAGAATAAAGGAAACCCGTTTAGCTGCTGTTAACTGGAGGTTACGCAGAAATAAGTGAACTCTTCTAACAAGCAGGCACATTCAGCTACTGGCTGTCTTACTCCATCCCCCTGCCGTCCACAGAATGACTTGACTCACGTTGCCATGGAAACAGGAATCACCAAAAGCTCAATAAGATCTGGATGAAGGGCAGGGAGAAATGGAATGAAACAAATGAACAGTGTTAATGTGCGGGGTAATCAAGAACCTACCTATCACAATGATTTGTATTCAATATTCAAACAAACACCATTATGATTGTTCCTCTCAGATTTGGTTCTTTCAGGTTGGATGGATGGATGAAAGTTACCCCGACATGTCGAAGTTTCTCATGGATCCTTTAAGCAAAGACATATATGAATATTTTTTCTGACAACATGATCTGTTAGGAAAACCTGCATCAACACTTTTTGCACACTAATCACTCTCTTCCCCGAATTGGAGACTTTCCCATCAGACTTTTAGGTCAAAAAACATTTTCCTTAGTGATGCATCTGCATTTGTTTGCCTCCATTTTCAGAGCTTCGGAGTTGACAAAAAAATCTGTCAATGGACATATTTCAGAGACAGGCACATAAATTTCCATATGTATTTTCTCCATAGATGCTCTAAAATAAAAGTGTATACCATTGTGTATCATGATTGATCTTCCTTTTAAAAGTATACTTGACTTGGAAATGTGCTCAGAAAATGTAGCCTATCTCCAGATATTGGAATACCATGTCATCAAAATCATCAAGCAAATATACAGCAAAGTTATTAGAAATCAAAGGCGACTCGAAACGTGTGGATTTTGCCTTGATTTAAAGGAAGTCAGTGTTTTAACAATCTTTTAAATCAGGGGTGTCAAAGTCAAATGGATGGAGGGCCAAATAAAAAATTTAGCTACAAGCCGAGGGCCGGACTGATCGAATGTTCATTGAAATTTTTTTAAATGACATATAGTCTAGTGAACCTAATTGAACCTACTGAAAACCTAACAAATATATTCCAATATGATCATATAAATAAAGCAATATTTTCTTATGGCTCTGTCAGTAATCTTTAATTTTCAACAGACACAACTGAAATATTTTTAAAATATAATTGGATTGAAATACAATAAAATAAAGTGCAAAAATCTATTAATCCACATATGTCAGAGTCAAGGCATTTAGATGTGTCGCCGGCGACACATCTAAATTTGCAGTACCGTAATTCCACCACACGTAGCGCTAAGTGGAAAAATTCCAACGGTTTCTGAAAGGGGAGACGTTGCACTTTCCAGCAAGTATCGGGTTAATACGGTAACTTCGCAGCTGCAGCTGCAGAGAGTGTAATTAATCCGGGGGGCACTCGTTTAATAGACGGTATATTTCGGCAATAACTTGGTGGATATTGAAAGTTCCGGTTGTTATGGATACATGGGTAAGTACATCATCTCACAGAACATTTAAAGAACTACTTACAGTTCAAATAAGGAAGATATTTTTTTTCAGACGGGGTGCCGGCTTGCTGCGGTCTGCGGGCCGGTTCTAATAATAAATCAAGATCATCCCAGGGGCCGTAAAAAACCTTCTCGCGGGCCGGATGTGGCCCGCGGGCCTTGACTCTGACATATGTGTTTTAAATAATTCTACGACTGGAAACCAGACACAATAATTCTAGATGTCCCTACATTTCATTTTCTATCCTGCTCTGTACTTTTGCACATTATTCCCTTCCTTGTACACGTGAGCTCTTCAGGCATCTTTTTTTTTTTTTTTTTCCAATAATCAGCACTGGCAAATCTGTGTGAAGTTTCTGCTTTTGTTCTGTTCAGCACATCCAGCAAGTATGCTTACAAGTCAGATTCCCATGGCACGGCTCCATCTTTCTCCTCACCACTATCACAGACATAATATACCGAGCTACAATGTTGGCGAGAAGGCACATCCCCTTCCTCTGCTATGAATTAATCTGCCAGCAAGCAGGATCACTGCGTTCCCCTCCCTCTGCTTCTTATCGTCGCTCGGAGGCAACTTCTTAAGTGGGAATAGGAGATAAGATGGGTCGGAGAGAATGAGATATCGCGGGCTAAATTGAGATTTAATTTGCGATGGAATTTCTAAACATGCTGTGTGACGCCGAGCAGGTAACACTTTGGGGCGGGGTGGAGGGCTGCCTCCATCTGGGCAAACAATTGCTCTCCGCCTGTGCAAACAATTCCTAATTACTTCTGTCTGATTAAGTGGAGATTTTGATCAGAGTCCCAGACACAAATGGGCCACAGGTGCTTGTAGAGCAGCCGCCACAAGGAAGCGGATGCGGAGACGCCGACACAAACGCCACAGGAATGCCTTTTGCAATTACGGCGCTCCGTCTCAGCCGGTGCCAAAGGATACCACAAGGAGGTCATGTTTGTTTTCAGGTTGACTACATTTTATTTTCCAGGTCTTTTGAGTTTTAGTGTTGTCAGTGTGCACCAACATTTGAAGGAGGACCTGTGCTTATCGATAGATTTTGAACTTTTCACACGTTTCCTTCAGTAATCTGGAGGAAGCCATTGATGTAAAATGCAACATTAACATGTCAGATCCAAAACGTGGAGGAAAAGCTTTTAGTTTTATTGCAACACGTGTCTGGAACAAACCTCCAGAAAACTGCAGAACTGCTGAAACACTGAGTCCCTTTAAATCAAGGCTAAAAACTCACTTGTTCAGAGTTGCAATTGATCCCCAATTACTGGAACATTGATCAATATATTTGCTTGATGATTTTAATGATGGCATTTAACAAAATGTAAAAGTTTCTGCTTGTTTCATAGTTGTTTTTTTAATGGTGTGATGCATTTTGGTAATGATGGACATTCAGAAAACCTTCTTTTGGAATGCGTAGTTGGTCTTATCTAATCATACACCCCATCTGACTTCTTTCTAAATGTCATCCCGCAGTTCTGGGCCGTCCTGGCCACGACACCCATTTCTGTCGAAAACATCAAACAGGATTAATTACCCATCCCACTTCTGCGTTTCTCTTCCCATTTCACTCGTCGCTTATATATTCCAAAATTCCTTTCATCTGGAGCTTCTTGTCATTCTTGCCAAAAAACATCGAACGTGTTCGCCGGTTTTTAAAATCTAAGCCACGCTGATCAAAAGGCGATAAAAATAGCCTGGAGATCAAGGTGACAGATTGCATTGTATTCTGTATTATGCATTACAATAGAGCCGCAGCGCATCCTTTACCTTCTTGTGCATCCAGCAGGCATACCTTCGCAGTGGGCGGCGGAGAAAGACCCAACCTATGCATGTTCTTTATCTTTGATACACAGACACCAAACGCATTTGTGATTCCCTTTGACATGAACATCACAAACAAAGAAAAGCTTAAGAGATTCTTCTTCGCACCACTGAGAAATGAGAAGGCTGCAATGAACAAAAAATTACCAGTATGGGGATTTCTTAAACCTCTTTTTTTTACCCTCCTAGGAAAAACAAGCATAAGAAGGAATGAAGTAAACCTGTAGAAACAAGATTAACTTTAGCCAGAAGATGGTAGTTATGTAACAATTTGATTAATCGCTACAGTGATGCTGAAGTCCTGCCTCCCAGTTGTTCCATCATAGAAAATACTTTGGTATTTTTTTTTTTTTTTGTGCTTCTGCCTTAAGTAGAGCAAGGCAATGCCAGCAGGGGGCAGTACCAATTGACAAGACTACTGAATTTACCTCACCACAAAACATGAATGCATCTTAACAAAAACGTAAGAAACGATAACACAAATTCATCAAATAAAAATGTTCTTTAATCCTTCAACCAAATGTACAATTTTGTGAATTTTGTAGCAGGTTTTATTCACTTAAAAACAATGTTTAAAGTTATAATCATCACAAGAATCTTTTCAATTTGTCCATCTACATTTTCTCTTTTCTTTTGGGTTCCTCATATTTTCTCCTCCCAAGCTCTGAATAATTATAAATCTCATAGTGTATCGGTAAAAGTGGTTGTCTTAGACTGTGGTTCATACCTTTACTTGACTAAACCAATTCCCCTTACCCTGCGGATGTTTTCACAGTAACTGTAAATCTGAAGTTTTTTCATTCTTTCTGTTATTTATTTTTTGTACAACAATGTATGTCATCGCCACGTTGTTCCAATTTGCTGTAGGGGGTTGGATGCACTTGCGACACAGGGCTTCTCTTTGATAGAACAAACTGATACTATTATTCAATGAGGCAAGGCACATGTGAACTGTGGCGTATCAGCAGAAAAAGAAATATGCTGCATGCGCTACTTTATAGATTGCCTAGCAAATATTTCAGGGGGCCATTATACGGGCATATGAATGTACAGTTGATACTGTCCAAAAAACAGAAACGGGGACGTGATGGATTTCCTCACTCTAAAACTGCACCAGATATGAATTTCGGATGCAGCTGTGCGCGTACCGCTGAAGTGGTTACCTCGGCCTGATTTGCATTTTATTTGAAAGCGCTTCTGAATTTAGCGATGGATGTAGCGCCGGCGTGTGAAACACCATCGGACGAGTATCTGAAATGTTCTGTGAAGAAATCCCATTTCAGGGTTCAATGGCTCTTCTGAAGCTGCCCATCCGGGAAGCCATGAAATATGTGCTCGTGTAAAGCTTGTCTATTTAATCAATTCACCCATTTTCAATTACTGACATTACTGCTCTGTATGCTACTGTTTTCCTGCATAAAATGTATCGAACAAGCGTCGGGTCGATCGAGCTTGAGGGCCATAATGGCGGCGGATCATTAGCTTATGTGTTACGCTATTAAATACATGCAGAAGGTGCTCGAACTTTCTTTCTTTGTTAGATCATCTCAAGGATGCAAAGTGAATAACATAAACGGGAATTCGATTTTCAACATCCGGATTAATGGTCATTCTTGTTTTCTACCACTTTGTTTTCAGGTTTGAATGACTGAAAGCTCCTCCTCAAACTAAAAACAAACAAAAAAAGTTTCTGGAAACTTTGACACTGCCATAAAATGTGCAATATTGTTTTTGTCCTCAGGGAAAAGTGACCAGAAACGATGGCTCTAAACACAGCGAAGTTAAAAAACTTTGTTGAACACGTTTGTCTTGGAGGTTCAGATGTTTCTTTTGCTCTTGATCTGAGTAGTGTTCGTATACGGGGATCAGTGGTGTGGAATTAGGAGTTTTTTGGTGCATCGTTACTTTCTCGCAACTTTAATTGATTGTTTTTAAACTAAGTTTGTTGTAAAATGTACTGCCAGTGTTTTTTTAATTTTTTTTATTGTGTTTTATACAGCATTTCAAAGCATACTTCCACTTATTTCAATAATCTGTTAAAAAAAAGGTTTGCTTACTTCTTATTGCTGATCAGTCTTACAGATGTTATTGTGAGAATTTATCTTTGGATTTCTTTCATCACAGATTTTCTAATAGATTCACGTCAGGATTCCGGCTGGGCCCACTCTAAATGACTTCAGTTCAAAGAAAAAATGCTGGTGAAATTAAGAGAAAAGCCAAAATCTGGCTTCTAAACAACATGGAGCAGAGAAAAAGAAAAAAAAAACATTACTTGTACAAGAAGCTGCAACTGGACAAACTGAACTTTGTCCTTTTGGAGGCACAGTGGGGTATTTATTTTTAAACCAACACAGTAAAATGTCAGAGAAAATTGACAAGAGTTCAGTCCAGACTGATGGTGGATGGTTAGTGTGGACTCTCAAGCTCCACCACGTCTCTCTGGAAAGAGGGACTTCCTAGTTAGGTGTAGAAGAAGGTATTATTATTTAAGCTAATATGTAATTACATCTTATGGATTGATTTGTTGTACTCATTATTACTCATGCTAATTAGTTGTATTGAATCACAGCAAACAGGGACAAATGATGGCAGGCGTCGTAATGTTTTGTTTGCCGTCTAAACTTCCTGCAGCGTATTCCAAAAAGGTTTCAAGTAACTAAACAGAATATTGACTGGCACAAATTATATGAAAGGACGCCTTATCTGGAGGAAAGGAAGAGGCAAAGAAAGCCTCCAGCAGCGGTTGCCACAGAAACGCAGGGAATCTCACATGTTTTGCAATTGAGATGACTGCTTTTTAAATGTTAATGACCGCCACAAATGTACTCTGTTATAAAACATACGTTGGTATTGTAAGCCCACATATTTATGTTGAATAGTTTCACCTATAACCTCCATGTTTGTTGGCTCAACTTGAATCCTGAGGAACTTGACGTGCTTCTCTATGTTGTTTTAATTATCGGTGTTTACCGCAAAATGTGAGCTTGCTTTTACGAGCGATTTGTGTTGACGAGTGCATCGGGAGGAAGAACACGACAGTCGGTGTGCCAGAGCAACTTAGCTGAGACACAAAATGTCTGCTGGTTATTTCCAGTTTGTCAAGGGTTTGGTAATAATGTGTCTGTGCCAGTTCATCCAAGCAAGTTCCATCAGAAAATGTGGAATTTTTCTTTCTTTCTCTCTCTTTTTTTTTTTTTTTTTATTACACTGCCTGGCAGAGCACAGTACATCCAGCTATAGATAAGTGATGAGGTTGGTCAGCCTGATGGATAATGAGAGGCTTTTTGATGCAGTGCGGACTGGCTTATCGGAGGTTATCCCAGCGGGCCGGATGGAGCAGATCCCCAAAGTGACCAAGTTGACCGGCTGTGCGCGGACGCCGCCGGTGGTCCATATGGTCGGCTGTCGTTTTCTGCATGCGTCCGGCTGGCTCACGCGGAGCTGCTCTCGCAAACCGGATCAGATAGCGGTTTTCCTCTAACGCTCGAGATCCGCCTCAATCTGCAGCGTGCTGCTTTAGATTTCACAAGCAAGACGCACAGGAAGAATAAGTTGTTGAGGAATATGTCGATAGAGAGGCCGACTAAGCTTTTCAAAAAAAATAAAAATAAAAAATGTGACTAATCATGACTTAACAAAAGAAGAAATTTCTCTTTTTCTGCACCAAATGATTCATCGTTTGAAAATTGCTGTTTGTCTTTACTCAGTTTGTTTGTTGAATAAAATCTGTTAGATATGGGATATTAAAAAGAAGAGAAAATCTTTCATGATTTAGAGATGCTTTTACAAAGCAACATGTTCCTGCTCTTCATTAGTATAAGTAAAAAAGGCCAGAAAAGAAAAAGTGAGTTTTTTACTTATTGTTTTGCAACTTAAATTCCTTTTTTTCCTGGAATGAATTGCCAATAAATATAATTGAGATTCTCCGATGTGTAACTTTTTCAAAGTACACGTTTCATCTGTTGTAGAACAAATATTAAGCACTTCTTTTTTAGTTAGGACTTCTTGCCAAATGTTTCGTTCTCCGTTTACGGCGTAAACTTCTATAAATATGCTTCTATAAAATTTAAGCGTCCACATTTGCCTCCCATCCAGGCCCTCCTCCTGTCGATAACAACAGAATTTACCGCGCCTCCCCCACCAAAAGCAATTTCTACACTCTGCGCGGTCACTGCCAGGCCAGAGGAAGACATATGCACTGTCAGTATCAAATCTAATCAAGTCCGCGGCTCCGTACCTGCTATGGTCGCTCGCATTCAGAACGGCCCTAATGGCACTGTTGGTGCTGTTTGCGTGTCAGTATTCAGACTCCTAACGTGCGTGATATGCACAGTTGCACTTTCTCCGGGACGCGTTACATTTTTCACACAGTAGACGGTCAATACGTTTCCATGTAATGTCATTTTGTCTTGCCCGTTTTCTCGTTTCCTCGGCGATGGCTATCTGTTGCGTTCCATAAGGATTTTGGAGCAAAATTTAATCATCGGCGCTTGCACCGCCCCTCCACCCCCTTCCTGTCGATCTACCACTTTGTCTTTTTCCCTCTGCACCTCCCCCCCCCCCCTCCATTTCTCTTTCCGTCTCTAAATAATTACTTAAATGAATCTATTACCGGCCTGGCCTCGGCATTAACTGAAATGCCAGCCTCTGTGGGAAAGTGATGCATTCCACTGGAGGTGTAACGCTCGAGGGGACCAAACTGTAGAGAAGATCTTATCTGAGAGGACACGGATGTGCTGGGGCTCACAACATTTTCTGCTTAAGACAATTTTTTTTTCTACTTGTATTAAAAGAGAGAAAAATATGATTTTGCACACATCTGAGGAAAGTGCAAAGGCCTAAAATGAAGCCCAGTGATCACTGTCAAAGTGATTGATTAGTTGCTCGGCTGTTGTAACAGCATCAAAGTTTTTTTTTTCTCTATTAAATGGCGAACCTTTGATCAAATGGATGTTAAGGCTGACTAGTGCTCAGCGCCTGCTTTGTTCACATTCCTGTGTAGCTTCTTGATCTCATTTTCAACCACTCGCGATGCACACAGATTCCGTTATTGCCTTTGTATCACTTACAAAAGACTCCACAGTCTGAACTGTAAAGAAAAAAAAAAAAACAAGTCTTTCAAGTGAACAATAAGGTGTTGGATTTTCCTTTAACGTTGACAGAATTGGTGTAACTTTTTTTTTTTTTTTTGCTTAATCAATCGGAGGATAGAACAAATTATTATGGTGGTATTTTCAATGTATGTAGTGGACAGTTTATTGAAGATGAACTCATCCAGGAGGTCAATGACTCAACACCAAATTAACCTTACTGTACTGTTGGATAACTACAATCAATTGGCATCTATTTGTGATTGAATTGAAATGATTCATGTACTTTGAGTGGTGCAGATGCTGCCGTATCACAGTGCAATTGGAGCCATCTGAACATTGCACTGATCCGATGGAAGTAACTGGGGAGCAGCCTGTGAATATCACCAGAAACACTCCCACTTGAAAACAACCGATGCTCATCTGCTCGAGGACAAGTTTGAGTTGGTCCTTTCTTTGAAAATAAAAACATGCATTTCTTCTTTTTGAAAAGGGGGGAGTGAGAGATTGTAAAACATGCAGCTAGCAATGTTGTGCTAAAATCGGAGTCTGCAGCATATTTTATGTCGTGGGTGCAGGTGGAACTCGGGCGCCAAAAAAGACAAAAACTAAAGCTGTTTGAGAATATTTCAAATTGTTTCACACCAAAGAAGAAAAAAAAAAAAAAAAACTGCCGCGCTCCAGTTCAGTCTATTTTTGATGACAATGAACAGAAAGTTGGATAGTTTATTTTAAATAATTGACAAACTGCCCTATTTTAAAATAAAGCTATGCACAGATTGTCATAAATCTGTTTTAATACTCTTTAAAAATATGTAATTTTTTTTATTATTTGTCACAGATGGCATGATGCCTCTGCTTTCACTATGTTCCTGTTTTTTCAGGCTGGAGCTAAAGCTGCCTTGAACTGAATTCTTCCCCAGCCTTCATCTTTCACCTGGCATGTTACAGACTCTAGCTTCACTCCTTATGGAAATGCATGTTTTCTTTTCATGAAATGTATTTCTAAAGACATGTAAGTGTTTGATTCTATGTTTTCAACGCCTGTTTTTTTTTTTTTGTTTCGTTTTGTTTTCTTGGTGCAGGGGATCACACCCAAATATTGCTTCACCAAGCTTCTCTTTACGACGTTTCAGAATTGAAGCTGCTTCAAATTGTGTCAAATTTCTCCAAGATACATGCTCAACCATAGTGGCATCAAAGCAGTAACTAATGCTCGGAGGTGTAGTACTATGGCAACATTTTCATTCTCTTGAGAGTTGATTCCTAATCATTTTAATACTAAAATGAAACGGAAGAATAATTCTGACGGAAGAATAAAAACGAATGCCATCCTATTTTTCAGAGACACTTTAAACAATCGATGCCCCCTCCAGAGTAATCCATATTCTCCATATCCATATTTGCAAGTCCTAAAACATCAATTATTGTCAAATTTGTATTCAGAAGCCAGAAATGACAAGTAAGGCCTGCATACCGCAACACACACGGACTCCTCTCAAGCTTTTAATCATGTATGCTTATGGCCAATGTGTCTAAATCACACACACACACACACACACACACACACACACACGCACACACACCAAAGCAAATTCACATTCACCCCAAATAGCAATCCTTTTGTGAAAGGGGAAGTGGGGGCTCGCTAGCTAACGTACATAATGAAAAGTGCAAGCTCCGTCATTTTCTGGAGATAAAAGTGTTCTGATGAGAGCCGAAGACAATAGCAGGACATTAATCTCCTTGACGTACCCAAGCTTTTGCTTTAAAACACTCGCTTCCCCCATTCAGGCCCGCTGTACGCTCCAAAAGCGTATCTGGTTTTGTCACACACACACGCACACACAGCATAACCTTTTGCAAAAAAAATGGAAAATTGCTCAAGAGACAAAATACATGGACTGACTTACATCATGAACACATGTGCAGTCCATCCATAAGACTTGGATGACAATAGCCATATTTACATGGACGAACTCATAGCAGCAGAGGTTTGTAAAGTACAAGAAATCGAGCCATGTGGATTTCATTTCATTTTAAACTGGGACACATCAACCTTAAACTACACAGTCTACTCTGTTTAGCATGGACACATATCAGGCAATTCTGATTGATCTCCAGATACTTCAAGCTTGAATTGGACACCTTTGATGGAAAGATGGAGGTAAACGAGGGCCGTCTCTGAGCTGCCAAATGCTTCCCAACTTGTAATAATGACCTGGATTAAAGGTTTAGAAAGTGACAGGTCAAACATTTTCTGTACAGTGCTTCACAAAAAAAAAAAAAAGAAAAATTCCAATCCAGACTTATTTGGTAGCCTGTTAAATCTGAAAAGTGGGTTAATGACGCGATTGGTGAGGTTTACAGGACATTAACTACATCCTCCATAGTTCAAGTTTCATCAGGTTGGATCTGAACCCAGTTCAGTCCAGATGAACAGTTTTTTTTTAAGGTTAAAAAAATAGTAATAATAATAAAAAAACACATATGTATACGCACTCACACACAATGACACAACAGGTGACTGATGTGATGTATGCAAACCTGATCTACCAGAAAGCGAGTACAGAACAGAATTGTACAGGGATATCTTAAAACATGAATGACAGAAAATACATTTTTCAAACATTGTTGCATAACCCAATGTTCAGGAAATCGCCTTGATATTGTCCCATTTACTTTTTGTACATTTTGAACATGAACAATATGATAGACAAAAAAAAAAAAAAAAGAGCTAACAAGACAAGTCATTTCCCTTTTCTTCTCGAACAATCGGAGCTCCATTTCTTCCAAAGGTTACAATAAGCTCAAAATGATGAGTTTGCAAGTGCCCTTTATATTTCTGAGTTTTTTTTTTTTTTTTTTAATGTTATGCAGGGCAGATTTATCGTAATATTGAAGGACAGCGTACAGTATGCGGCACTTGTGATATTACATGCAAGCGTCTCATTCTTCCACCTTAGAAAATATTCCTTCATATCGTCCCAAATATGAAGGTACAGTATTCAGCTTTTTTTAAATCATATTTTGCCAAGTGATTTATGGCTTGCTGAGCTGTACAGATCGGTGACGCTTGGGCACGAAGTGTCGTGACGGTTTGACAAGCTTGAATAGCTCATGATCAGATGTTGATATGAAATCTCTTCAGTTGGAAATTGCTTCTTCTCCGGGTTGTTCCCCCCCTCACCCCCCTGCCCCGCCGCTCCCTGAGGTTGAGCACTGCTTTGCATACTCTGGACATTTTCCTGCTGATTTTGCAACACACTGATTTGTGCTCGTGCCCTTTAGTTGTGCAGACCAGCCTTTGTGAGCAACTGGCCCCTTCGCAAAGTTGAGTAAAAGCTAAATGCAGACTTCCATTTTCTGTCCGCACGAAGATGCTGGGTGATGCCTTGAAAAAGTTTCAGGTCTCATCAAACGGGAAATTATCAACTTACGCTGAACAAAAAAAAGAAACACACAACACATTAATCATTCATGACTCAGCAGAAGATAAGGACCTGATTGGCTGTTAAGTCATCCCTCTAGATGCCAGGCAACATCTGTTTGAGCAATTGGTCCCTTGCTACCTGAATGGTTAATTACCCAATGATTAAACTGGTTGACCGTATCGACACGGGGGTTTTTAGAGCCTCCAAAAGCAATTCCCGAAGAATTGCTCAGCCTTTGACCGTACATAGCATCAAAAAGCCCTCTGACCCATCCGTGAATGTCTTTCTGACTGGCAGAGGCAAAGGAGAGTTCATTGGAACCTCCTAATGGGGCCCCTGACAAGTGCGTCCAGGCCTGCTAACGATGACAGAGGAACTTCCCACGCAATCAGCCACTGCATCAGTCTCCCAGGGAGAAAGGGGTGGTGGAGGGTGGAGGGAGGAGAGGGGGGACAGGCATGAGGTGGCAGAAGGGAGATTGTGCATGCGTGTGCAAATGTGTGTGTGAGCTGGAGGGATGACGGCAGGCGGTTGACATTTGTCTGGCGGAACACACAGGCTCACGATTTGAAGTAAGCAAAATGTGACATGTTTACCCAGCATGTTTAGTTATATCAAACCATCGCATTAACACTTGAAACAATAAACCAGTTTAAAAAGAAAATGGCCATTTTCCATTTGAAGTTGACATTTAGATCATGAAGAAGTCTCTGGTATCAATGCATTTTATTTGCATTTTGATCGACCAACACCCACAGCCAAGTTGAAGAAAACTTGATCCCAGAAGATCAAAATCACAACGCAGCAGCAAAGCATTGTGGGATAAATAGAATGAGCAGTTTATCTGTACCTGCAGGCTAGTTCCAGCAGACTTTGTCTTGGTAGGTTTCTTCCTCCACAACTTCAAAACTTCCACATACAAAAGCAAGCCACACTTTTCAGGGTCTTATGTTTAACTGTCTGAAGTTCATTCAGATTTATGCTTGCAACCCCTTCAAATATATAAGTAAATTTAAATATATATTAATGAAAATTAAGCAGGTATTAAATATGATGCAAGGCAAAGTAAGAGCTATTTAATAGGAATTGTAACCAAGAGTCAGGCCTCATTGCAGGACCAACTCAATTCCTATTTTTAGGTCAGCTCCCACAACTGTGTGTGTGTGTGTGTGTGTGTGTGTATAATTTTGAGTCGCAAAGCTTCGAGGCGACAAATGAGGCACAGCTGATTTCTGTTTTACTCAGACAAATTCGCTGCGATCCCGGACATCCGATTCGCTTGCATCACGCGGCAGCAAGTTTAAAAAAAAAAAATAAAAAAAATAAAAAAGCTTGCGAGCTTCCGACGACTGTTGACAGCGAAACCAGAAAGTTTGTTTTCACTCGTCTTCCGCTGTCTGCTCTCGTTTATAAATCAATGAGGGAAACCAGCCGTCATGCAGCCTATTGCTGTTTCGTAACAGGCTTGTCTTGCTTAGTCAGGCTGCATATTTTCCCCCTCTCTGCCTTGCTGTTTTTCATCTTTCTCGCCTGGCTTTTGATTCCTCTCCTCTCTTTCCCTCTCTCTCTCTCTGTTTCCCTCTCTCTCTCGGGTTTTGATCCGATCATTTGCGATGATGTCAGAGGCTGCATGCGATGCGTGCGTGTGCCCTTTGATAACTCGCCTGGTGTGAATCTATCCATCCACGCCGCTGGTGAGGCACTGCAGCTAGTTTGCATTATCTGTGATGTTGTAAGTGATGTTAATAAGAGGAACCAGCCACAAAATAATTAATCATGTGTCAGCTTTAGTACAAGGCAGGATCTGAGTGAGTAAGGCTTTAACACACACACTCACACACACTAGCAGTAGCAGTGATATTTAGATACAGCAGGGTGCAGTCATTCTGCCTCTTGGAGCCTTGGAAGATTGCGATTGGTGGTGCCGCAGACTTCAAGGCAGTGTATGTCTCCCTGGGGGATAGGGCCATGCGACAGTCCGCGGGTGTGTGTGCGTGTGTGTGTGTGTCTGGGCGAGAGCGGGCAGCACGTGGCAGAATGAGCGCGTTTGTCTGCGCTAAGACCTGCCACAAATGTCAAATGTGAATTTTCTGCCCTCTGGTCAGTCAACACACATTTATGTTTCCTTTCTTGTCAGTCCATCTGAAAAGCAGCGAGGCTGTTTATCACAGCTTTCAGTCTAACCAATCCTTTCTGCTCTTTTTTTTTTTTTTGTGTGTGTCTTTTATTTCGCCCTAGCTGGGTCCGGTGCAAAAATGAGGAAAGAAAAAAACATCCAAAAACATATTTGCATAACTTTCACAGCTAATCTCAAAGCTGCTCCAAGCAGAGGGCAGAAGGAACAATGAGCGTTAAATTTGCCTCAAATAGAGGCTGACCGCTCTAAACTCCTGTTGTTTGCAATCCTTGCAATAAAAGGCATACATTAGTCCCTTTCTACTCTGCTGGCAGAAGCATAAAGCTGGCAAAGGCCGGGCCTGTGGGCCCAAATGTGGAAACGTACTGACACGGGGCATTTGTTTCCTGCCAAAACAACATTGATCCTTCCCTTGGTGACAAGGATTTTGCTCTCCAAATTGTACGGCACTGGCTTCTTCAAAAAGTGACATGACTGCAGATCTATTATTCCATTTCAAGCTTTTGACAATCTTTCCATTTTAACTTCTTTTAAAGCACTTTCAATCAGCAAGGTTTCTTTTTAATCAGTTTAAACTTTTATATATCTAATGGCATTTATTCAGTCCATTTTCACCATAAGAACCAAGTCGAAGTCACACAACAATTAATTTATCAGGTCAAACTCCTAATTTTAACTTTTTATATTGCCTTTTGACATAATTACTGTCAAAAGGCAGTAAAACTCGACCGATGTTTTTTGTGTCACTCCACTCTAGACTGCGATAGATGTGAAACATTACATTACATCCCGTCTTTCTCGTCACAAACAACGTCCGATTCTTAAAACTCGCTTTGGTAGTTCAGAGAAATCTAGTCAAATCTCAGTGACTATTATTTCCATGAAACATGTTGAGAGAAACTCACTTTTTGACGACAACTGAGGCCGTCAGACTTTTTCAGGCCACCGAACCCTCAGAGGGAAGGAATTTTTTCAAAGGATCATCTATTAACTAGGACACCAAATCCATCATAAATATAGCCCAAAAAGAAAAAAAAAATGCTGCAACAAGACATCTGTTATTGAGGCTTCCTTTTGGAAACCCATTATGTCTGACGCTTATTATTTTCATTTTGAATCTGTCAGCATTTGTTCCCCAATGGTGCAAGGCTGACTGTAGCTCAGCCATCAAATAAGATATCCCGCTTCTCTTTTCTGAAAGTGCTGAAACTGTTGGCAATTACCTTTCACTGAGGATTTATTCCTCAGCCTTCAACTGGAACAAGGCTTTTGACTTATTCGCATGCTGCTGTTGTCGGGGCAATTTAGCTTAACTGGTTCTTGACTTCATTCGGTAGAAATTAAACAGAGGTCAGAGGAATCTGTTAATACCCCCCCGCCCCCTCCCGTCGCCTCTGCACCTTAAAGCCAAATGAATTCATGATGATGCCAAAGCGATAAGAACAACTTTGAGCAATTTTTGAATTAGCAGCCACACAGTTTCCATTTCTAATATGCATTTGTGTCAAGACGCCTTTGCCTTTAGGTGAGAACGCATTTTAAATGGTGTTAAATGCACTTCGTAGCAGTTTAATTTTTGCTGTTCAAACAAGTATTTGTGCTAAGTTTGACCATTTTCATGTAAAAGTTCATGTTAGAAACATTTCTGAGTAGCTTGTTAGCCACCGAGTGTCGAGCTAAACAAAGCTGTGAATGTTAGTATTTGAACATACAGGTGCTGGTCATAAAATTAGAATATTGTGATAAAGTTCATTATTTTCCATAATGTCATGATAAAAATTAAATTGTCATATATTTTAGATTCATTGCACACCAACTGAAATATTTCAGGTCTTTTATTGTTTTAATTTTGATGATTTTGGCAAACAGCTCATGAAAACCCAAAATCCCTGTCTCAAAAAATTAGATTATTATGAAAAGGTTCTCTGAACGAGCAATAAAAATAATCATCTGAATCAACAAAGTAACTCTAAACACCTGAAAGATTCCTGAGGCCTTTAAAAACTCCCAGCCTGGTTCATTACTCAAAACCGCAATCATGGGTCAGACTGCTGACCTGACTGCTGTCCAGAAGGCCATCACTGACATCCTCAAGCAAGAGGGTGAGAAACAGAAAGAAATTTCTGAACGAATCGGCTGTTTGCAGAGTGTTATATCAAGGCACCTCAGTGGGAAGTCAGTAGGAAGGAAAAAGTGTGGCAGAAAACGCTGCACAACGAGAAGAGGTGACCGGACCCTGAGGAAGATTGTGGAGAAGGGCCGATTCCAGACCTTGGGGGAAGCAGTGGACTGAGTCTGGAGTAGAAACATCCAGAGCCACTGTGCACAGGCGTGTGCAGGAAATGGGCTACAGGTGCCGCATTCCCCAGGTCAAAGGTCAAGCCACTTTTGAACCAGAAACAGCGGCAGAAGCGCCTGACCTGGGCTACAGAGAAGCAGCACTTTGGACCACTGTTGTTCAGTGGTCCAAAGTACTTTTTTCGGATGAAAGCAAACTTTGCATGTCATTCGGAAATCAAAGTGCCAGACTCTGGAGGAAGACTGGGGAGAAGGAAATGCCAAAATGCCAGAAGTCCAGTGTCAAGTACCCACAGTCAGTGATGGTCTGGGTGCCATGTCAGCTGCTGGTGTTGGTCCACTGGGTTTTATCAAGGGCAGGATCAATGCAGCAGCTATCAGAAGATTTTGGAGCACTTCATGCTTCCATCTGCTGAAAAGTTTTATGGAGATGAAAATTTAATTTGGTCTGGAATCGGCCCTTCTCCACAATCTTCCTCAGGGTCCGGTCACCTCTTCTCGTTGTGTAGCGTTTTCTGCCACACTTTTTCCTTCCTACTGACTTCCCACTGAGGTGCCTTGATATAACACTCTGCAAACAGCCGATTCGTTCAGAAATTTCTTTCTGTTTCTCACCCTCTTGCTTGAGGATGTCAGTGATGGCCTTCTGGACAGCAGTCAGGTCAGCAGTCTGACCCATGATTGCGGTTTTGAGTAATGAACCAGGCTGGGAGTTTTTAAAGGCCTCAGGAATCTTTTTCAGGTGTTTAGAGTTACTTTGTTGATTCAGATGATTATTTTTATTGCTCGTTCAGAGAACCTTTTCATAATATTCTAATTTTTTGAGACAGGGATTTTGGGTTTTCATGAGCTGTTTGCCAAAATCATCAAAATTAAAACAATACAAGACCTGAAATATTTCAGTTGGTGTGCAATGAATTTAAAATATATGACAATTTAATTTTTATCATGACATTATGGAAAATAATGAACTTTATCACAATATTCTAATTTTATGACCAGCACCTGTATTTCAATTTTCTATTCAAATTTATTTGTATGACACATTTCAACAAAAAAAAAAGTCTGTTCACAGGGACTTCATGCAGTCACCAATTGTTAAATACGCAAACAATACATCCAATCAAAATTAAGCAACAGTTATTATTGGGCAACATAAAAGTCCACAAATTTCAGATTTTAATGTATAAAAGAATTTACTCCCACTTTACAAGTGTGTGTCATAGTTAAGATGCCAATCCCAATGTTATTGTGCAATCTTCTTTTACTACTTTGAAAAAAAAACCATAAGGGGTAGTGAGTTTTTTTTTAATTAACTGCCTATCAGTGTTTAAATGCTTTTCTGCTGAATTAGTAAAAGAATGCATGTTGGGTTGAACAGTAAAAGCAGATGCATTTTGCTTTAACGCGACCTGGAAATTTATTGGAAAGCAGCACAGTCACAAAGCTTTAGAAATCACCACACCTGGGTTGCAGGTGTAGTTGGAAAACTTGTGGCACAACAACTGAATGTATAAACAGTTCCATTAACAGCTATAATAATTCATTTTCACTCCACATTTTATCTCTGCACATTTCCAACAACTAGAAAATTGACTTTGTTATATCTATATATACAAAAATGACTGAAGGAAAAAACGGTATGAATGACCCATCAGTGTCAAGGCGACCTGCTAAGTGCCACCTGAACATCATTTCTGGTTCTTTTCAGGGGCTTTACTTCCTTTAGCTCCTCAAGGTCGTTCATATCACACAATGGAAAACAGCACATGCAGTGATAATTAATTTTATTAATTTAATCAACCGATTAAAACAACGCACATTAATCAGGACAGAAAAAATTTACGTAGTTTTATATAGAAAAAAAAATACACAATTAATGGACATAAACCGTCTAAACGCCACACAGTTCAAACAACTAATTTTCAAACAATGCTTAAGTTAAAAAAACAAAAAACTACTTTTAACCGTGGCTGACATATGCCACCTTCTAGAGAAATTGTGTTCTCCATTCCCTAGTTTATATTTTATTATCAATTTTCAAGATAAAAATTGACAGTTGAACTGTAATGAGAGTTTATTCTCAGGCGTTTTTCCAAAACTGCATTGGTGAAATCCACAGCAGCACTGATGTCAGCGACAGGCGAACGTGGCAACATTCATCACTAAAGGTACAAAAAAACCATCAGTAATGGTTCTGGTGTTTAAAACCCGTCAGAAACTGTTTTGGCTGCTATCTGAGTTTGTGAGGTTCTCTGGCGCCTTTTCTTCTCATATCAGCTTTTGGCTTCGGGTATCAGCCTCACCAACCTGTGCATCATTCGGCTCACAAAAGAAATAGCTTGTTTTATATCTCTCCCATAACCATTTCCCAAGTGTCATATGTATTTTTACAATGAAGAGAAATGCTTGAGGGAAGTGGAACTGCCCAGTGTTCTTGCTGGCCTCAGTGAATAATGGAATTTACTGGAGAAAATTGACTTTTTGCCTTGTTGGGCAGGAAAGCGCATAAATGTAAATGGCCACAGCAAATAGTGAATTTGCCACTCACACACAAGAAGTGGACAGAGTTGCCTCCAGAGAGCCACACCAAAGAGGGACATTAGTAAAACACACCGGGAAGTGATTAACTCTAAAGTCAGTCAACACGGCTTTGATTAAAACGGGTTTTGAATAATCTGTAAATGTCACTCTTGAAAGCATCAAGGTGAAGCAAATGCATTACAGCGAAAGTTACAGGTGAACGAGCCACAAATGAAAACTGTGATACTAAGAAGAAAAAAAAAAAGATGGTTGGAAAAGGGAAAATTGTACTTTATCATGTTCTTTGTGCAATTTTTCACATGTTGTAGAAAATTACATGAATTTATAGCAACGCTGATTTACCAGAATTTTTCCTCTAGAACCCTCCAATTCGCCCAGAAAACAAGGTCATTTCATAAAACATTTTTTGTTTTCTTATTTTCTGTCAGCAAATTAAGCCAACCTGGCTGTTTTCTTTGACCATTCAGGGTTTTAAGGTTTTAGCTCTTAGAGCCTGAATCTCTCTCGATTCTGTGAAATGTTAAAACACTCCAGATTTAAAAGGTCCCCCCCCTCTCCCCCTCCTTCAGTTATTGTTGAATCTTTGCTCAGAGCACACTGTACTACTCTTGTAGACATTTTGGAGACTGAGTGTTTGAACTGTATTTTTAGCAAGTTAGAGTAATAAAAGTTGTTGGCTACAAAAAAGAACCTTTTGCCTTCACCTAGAGTGGCATGACATTAAAAAACTGGAGAAAGAAAAATGAAGCTCTTTAAAAAAATAAAACTCAATATCATAAAAAAAAGCCCTTGTATTTACTATTTTGCCATTTTTACTTCACTATTTACTATTTACAGAAGCAAAGAAGACACCAGATCTGGCCTTTGAAGTTCAAGCAACTATAGTAATGAACTAAGTGAACGAATGTTCTTTCACTTAAAAGCACAGAGGTAAACCTAAATAAATTAAATAAATACTATGCATTAATGACTCACTGTTCTTTTGCATAACAGTGAGCAAACCTGCACTTTCCAAATAGATCATTTTGAATGAGAGGTGGCACATGCCAAGTTAGAGACGGCGCACAAGGTCTATGAGGTAATCGCAAATGGTGTCTACACCGTTTCGCCCATTTGACAAAGAGGGCTCCCCCTCTTGGACATAATGGTATGCAGAACTAAAGGGGGAAGAGGAGCTGACTTGTCTAAACTGCCACTTCATTACCCACCCAAGTCACCAGTACGTATCACTACGATGGACAAACAGTTTAAGGAATTTACAAAGGCAAGGGAAGATTGTGTAGCAAATTTAAGCAACAAGGCAATTCAAAGATGATGATGAAAACATTGAACAAGTGAGAAATATTACATTGCAAATGTCTCAAAAAGGCATTAAAAATACCATTCTTATAATTATAGGCTACTTACTAATTTCTGAGATGTTACATTGTTAGACTATCCTCTGCATTGGAAGAATGTGTTTGTATGTGGCTTACTCTGTGAGAACACTTATTTGCATATGCTTTTCATCCCATTGCATAGTTTAGTGTGTTTGATGTACTACACACCAACTGCATCGCAAAAAAACAAAAAAGAACAAAAGTAAATCATCAAACGAATCGGACATTAAACACTGCACAACACACTACTTAATGGGACGCATTAAACTAATTGCTCGCAAATGTCAAACGAGAAGTCCGGCTCGTTCTGACAATAGACCGCAAATCCAAAAGCACTCCTGGACATAGTTCAGAGGGAGCAGCTACAGAGGAAGCGTCAATTTCTGTATTAGCCAAGGCAGCAGTGCCAAGCAATGTTCTTTACCACCTGAACCAGCTCCTTCTGAAGGACAGAATATGTTCTGTCCCGGTCCTGAATCTGTTTGTTTTACCTACGGATGGACATGCTAACCGTTATAGTTTCTTGCAAGCATTTGCTGCAAAAGAGAATCTCAAAGTATAATTTGTTCACACAGGAACAGGTGGGGGAGGGGACACTACTTTACATTTACGAATGGAAAAAACCTCACAGCTTTTGGACAGAAGTTTACATTTCAGAAACCATTTGGGCACAGACTTTCTAAAGTGTTGGTACACCGTGAACCCAGATAATGGCCATGAGTAGTCCGCACTGCTTGCAACGAGCCAGAACTGCAGCCGTGTGCAGGTGTAATCAGAGCGGCTATTTAAATTGCCTCTTTTATTTAAACGTATCTCCGCCTTACTTTGAGCAGACTCTCAAGGGCTCCATTGTGCATTAAACAATATGTGCCAGAGCATAAAAACAACACACTTCTCAACTGCAAAACCCAGGCTGATGCAGGTTATTACTCTGCGACGGCTGTAAAATACTTGACCACCCACTCAGCATGTCTATGTCAAGTACGCAGGTTAAAAAAAAATATTGATGCTATGTAAGGCGGAGTGTTGCCCCAACACACCGCGTGCACAATCTAAAGCAATCAATATAGTTTAAAACCCTTTTGCTGCCAATCTTTATGTTCATGACCCAGAAATATCTCTCCCTTAATTATGAGCCAAGCAGAATCTTAAGTGTGTTCTCCGGCCCAGCTCACAGGTTGCACCCTTTATAACACTTTTAATAGGAGAGTTTTCACTCCTGGGTAATCAATCTGTAATTCATCATTATTTATCCAGCACAGAAAAAAGCCCCACAGGGCCTCTGTGTACACACACAGATTTACACACGCAGACCGAGTTCAATTCGCCTGGGAATGGACGTGAGCGTGTGTGTGTGCGTGCACGCACGCACACACACACACGCACAGCCCCAGAGGTGTCTTTGCGCACTCTGAGGTATAAAGGGATCATGGTTGAGAGGTAATTACAAGCACAGAAGAGGAGAGAGGAAGACAAACAGAGGAGAGAACAACAGCAGACTGTCTCTTTTACAGACCTGCAGACAGAACCGATAGCAAGTCAGAGAGAGGAGTTAAGACCTCCTTAGTCTTAACAAGTCAGAATGCCAGCACAGGAAAATTGACTTTTTTTTTATTGAACATAGACTGAATAATTCCTGTGACATCAATGCAGTTGTGCTGCATTTAAAGTGGAATTTGTTTAATTGTGTTAAGAAGGCAAAAACAAAGATCCATGTGTGAAGAAGCAGGCATTTCCTGTCAGCAAGTCTACAATCTAGGCCAGACTTTTGACTTGAGGCGTTTTTACACCCGTTTTATCCATAGATCTGTTGGATTGAGGACCACAATTTCAACATCTGCTGCTTTTTCAGCTGGCGCAGTTTAATTGCACACTGCACTGTCTAGCAAAAACAAAAACCTTTTGAAGAAAACAGATTCCCGCCTCACCTGCGGGGGCACTAAAGTAAAACAATAAGAAAACCTGTGAAGAAGACGCTAAACGCAACTTTCAGTTATAGTGTTGGTGCTGAGGGGAAAGAAAGCACTGGACTTTGAAAGTTTGTTAGACATTTTCAATGGGAATTAATAAGAATGTAACAGTAGCACTGTGATTTCACATCAAGAACAATTTTCTCTTCAAATTCTTGCAGGGTGGAAAAATAAAAATGCTGTAACTTTTATTTGATATGCTATTACAACAGAAAGGCGTATTTGCTTAAGTTACAATATAATTAGGAGTGCAATCTGAAAGAGGTGTCTGAGTCAGTTTAGCTGAGTGTGATTATTCACAAGGAGTGAGTCAACCACTATGATATGCTGTGAAGTCAGAGTTATTTAACTGGCATCCACACAGAGGATTTCAGCAAAACACACCAACTACAAAGAGAGCGCGAATAAAAATCCGGCGAGCACAAGTATGGGCTCCTTAAAAATAAAAATACACGTGGGATAAAAAAAAACCCATCCAATTTAAGGCCATCACAGCACAGCTAAGGCATCAAAAACATTTCTGTCCCATGAGTTATCCATTGAGCAGAAAGCTCACTGCTGTTCTTGATTTTTCCAAAAGCAAAATAAAGCAGTTATAGGGGATTAAACAGGCATATATAGAGAAGGGAGCGAGAGGAGGAAAATGGCTCCAACTGTAATGAAGCATGCATGGAGTTAGCCATTAACTACAATGAGATAACAGAGCTGCAGTCGGACTAATGTCGTGATATTAGTGATTCACCATTAGACATTCCCCGCTACGAGGGGGTTTCACTTCTCGAGGAGCTGTTGCACGGCGCAGCGAGCCATACGGCGTCTTTAAGAGATGAGATGATTCCCGAGGTCAACGTGTCGTCGATTTATCGGACGGGGCCGCCGCTAATTTGAGACAGAATGTGGATGAGGTGAAGGAGTTGTTTCTTCTGCTGCTGCCCAGCAGCTGTGCCAGCATAACTGACAGGAAGGGGCCAAATGCACAGTCTGCCACTGTCCACTGTGATTATTGATTTCCTCAGGGTCCCTGCCTCTGTCTCGCTGCTTCCTCTGAACAGCCTTTTCACGCCGTGCGAGCAGCCATTGTTTGTGGCTGTTCCAAGTCCTCTCCGTCCTGCTCAGTTCAACTTGCTGCTTTAATTCGAAGGACTCTCTAACAAGACGCCCGTGGAAAAAAAACACTTTGATTTCCAATTGAGCCGAGCGTCGAGGAACTTTCAATCAGAAGCCCGCGACTTCCGTTTTTGCTGAGGTATACACCTTGCAGATGTCAGTTTCTCTTCAAAATGGAAAAGAAAAGTAAACATGGCATTAATCTGAACCAGATGTGTGCCAACACGGTTAAACACTACACCAAGTAACAATAGATACCAGTAAAAGCAATTGAGGTTTTTATGTGGTAACTGCTGCAAATTCAACAGTACCGTACTTCTAATCCGATTAAAATAAGACTGAAATTTGTAATTTTTGAGGACATATTAACACTTAAGGGGCTATATGTCCTGGTGGCTCAGAAAAATCTATAGAGATAACTACACAGAGGAAATAATGGAGAAATGAAGGCCAAAACGTTTTTGCTGATGTGTAAAGCTGGAATAATTAAGACAAAACTCCAGCTTAACTTTTAAAGTAAAACCTCAGTTCCTTCAAAGATCTCTATCTATTTGACACCAAGTTAGAACTAATTCAAATTTTATTTAAATGAAAGCAACCTATGCTACAGAGTGGGATTTTGATTATTCTGTCACACACATCTCCAGATGAATCTAAAACTTTTATTTTTGTCTGTGTCGGCCATGACAGCACTTCTGTGATACATAAAAAAAGAAGAAAAAAGATCTCCCAACAAAGAGTGCGCTTACTGTTGTGAAAACTTTCTAGATGGGAGAGAGTTTAAAAACCTGTTTTCCTATAATGGAGATTTCACAGAAAGAAAAAAAAAAAAAGAGGAGAATGGCTGCCGCACAAACCCTCTCCATCTCTTTCCATCATCCATCAGCCTTGAGATGAAGACTTTTTCCGGAGATGAATCGCCGTCTTTCAGCTTTCGACAACAAGCCTCTCCATCCTCTACACTTTTTTTTTTTCTTTTATAAAAATAAATCAATTTATTTTATTTTTCCTTCTGTGTCGGGAAGGACTTCTCTCTGTCTGCCTTTTGTTTACGAAACAGAAGTGTGTGGCATCTCTTCTGTACACAACCGTGTTTAAAACCGAGACAAGAAAATATGAACATAGAAGTGCTATCCTTACTTTGAAAACCATATTTGTCTTCCAAGTGCTAAAGTAAACAGCTTTATGACTTGACAGAACAATTCTCAAACTGTAGTTGATTTTAGATATTTGTTTTTATTCCATATAGAATAAAAATCAAAGTATAATTTTGACAAACCAATCCTTTTCTGATTTTTTCTTTTGTTCTCCATGTTTTCCATCGTTAAGCAAAAAAATAAAAAAATAAAAAAATACTCATGTAAAGTTCAGTTTGAGCAAAAAATGTATTTCCACGATTTGCCATTACTCTCCCAGGAAACGATGTCTGTCCAGGTAAAACTCCATAAAAGCAACGGGTAGATAGAATTCCTGCTATATTAGCCTTATAAAACGGATTCCTTCAGTAAATGCTTCGTTTTTATCTTGTCGAATAAATCTTGTGCACAATAAGATTTTTTTTTTAATCTTTTGAGACTAAAGACTAATGGTCCAATCATTCACAGCACAAATTGTGAGATTTCAATAAAATTTTTCATGCTGGTTCAAGTTTACGTCACAAGCTAATACGCCTTTGTCCTCTGGTCTCCCGTTGTAAAGGGAGTCAAAAAAGGTTACATTTTGTATCAGAGTTAAATTCATACAAGATTAACTCATTCAATCAACAACAAAACCCTACATTGTGTAATGTTTGTTACACAAACATGACATTTTACATTTTATAAAACTACCACAATCTATTATACAGGTAGGGCCAGAATTATTAACACCTCTGATGAAATCACACAGAACTATATTTCCATTAACATTAACAACATCGAACTGTGAAATGTTGAGAGAGAAAGAGCTCCATCTCAGACACCACACCGTGCAGCAGGGGGTCTTCAAATCCAGGCCTCGAGGGCCGGAGTCCTGCAACTTTTAGACGCGTCTCTGCTTCAACACACCTGTGTCAAATAATGAGGCCATTAGCAGGACTCTGGAGAACTCGACTGCATACTGAGGAGGATATTCACCCATTTGATTCCAGCATGGAAGTCACAGGCCGCCAGACCTCGAGGCTTTTATTTGTGGAGCCCTGCTGTACCAGTCTACAACCCATGGCTAGGCGTGTCCCATTGCCTTTGTCTCAGTTTTGTGGTTCTGTTTGTTTAGTGCTTGACTTGTCTGAGGGCAAGAGAGAAGTGGGTTGTGATGAAATGGCAACACATTTTTATCACAGGGGGTTTAAATTGCTAAAATTACACAGATCTCCACAAACCCCTCAGATCAGCTGCAAAGGTTGAGGGGTGATGATTTGGGCTTCTTTTGCAATTGGAATCCAACAATTAGTTTAAATGATCTCCGTTGTGAAACTTTCTCTAGTACGACTGTTTTAAAAGGAAATACCATTTAAAAACACTTGTTTTTAATGGTGTTTTAATGATATTTGATGGCCATGATATTAAGTGCTTGGTTAAACATGGATAACCTCAAGCACCAATTATAAGAAGCAACTTTTTAAAAGATGATTATGTGTTTGTATGCAGATTGACACAGATAGAAACATAGATTTTAGGGAGTACCACCATTGCAGCACTTAACAGCTATTGACCATTTGCTACTACGTCACTTAATCATGTGAGACGCCATGATTGATGTCGGTAGCAAGGAAATGAAGCATTGACTAAAGGGACAATTTTTTTTCCAGATTATTTTTGCCACTGAAGGCAAGTGGAGCCAACATCTCTGTGGAAGAAGCACACCTAGTTGAGGCCCATAAACATTGGTATGTAAAAAAAAGTTGGAAATAGATTGGAAACCAATCCATAGCTTCTCCCTTTTAATGCGTTTGGTGATTTGATCAACAAATATCTCTTTGCCTGAATCCATGTCACATGATTCATATATTGTCATAAATGCTGATGTGTTGTCATGACAAACACCATCTGGGCAGAGCGAGTCTTTAACACACCTCATGCATTTGCTACCTACCTTCCTTTGCTCGATGGAGAAGGGGGTGTCGGGGAAAGCTAACACCTGAGTTATTTCTTACAGCCGTTCAAATGCCTGGCTCCTTGGCTGATGTGTTCTTCCTTCTGACTCCCTGCCGAGCACGCTGGCAGAGAAACAGGTCAATGCAAATGAGATACAGACTGTGTAAAAAAAAAAAAAGGATATGAGGCTCTAAAACAAACAGCTAAGACAAAGCAAGAGCATTAACATTTTTAGGTTTAACAATACTCAACCTTTTTCGTCACAGGAAAGCACAAGCTTAATGTATTTATTTGCATTTGACCAACACCATAAATGACTTACTTGGTACTGAAGGCTCTATTGTTCAAGCAAATGCCAAGAATAATGCATAATGTCAAGTTTCAAAATTGTAAGAATGGTTTCGTAGCTCACAGGGAGTTCAACAAGGAACAGAAAACATGTGCTCCAAATTGCCTCGACACCCTCAATTTGCACAGTTAAAGTACACGGTTCTACAATACATAACTAATAGCCGCTTTTCAGGGGCTACAATGGCTAAGTAGAGTATTTTGCTGTTCTAATTGACTGTTGGAGTGAACCCACCGGAGAGAAATAAGGACCACTGAAAAAATAGTCATCCAGTTGAGTCAAAATGTGCCAATGTGACAAAATAGCGTAATGTCTTTTGCAGTGTGGAGCATGTGTATACCCATCCTGCAATTGATCCCTCATTTCAGAAAATGCATAAGCAGACCAACACTGGCTAGACGTGTCAATCGCACTGGTTGAACAAATCTCACAACAACAAACACACACACATACACACACGCGTTGGAAAATTAAATTAAAAGTAATTTAGCCACTAAAGACTTTGGCCATTTGGATGAATTTTAAAGACGCTAGCAAATGCATCACAATGAAAACCCCAGAGGGTGAGAGTGAACACTCCAACCCCTCAAAACAAACTACTTGGTATGCAGAGCATGAAGACCGCATTAAAGAATAGAAGCAAAACTGGTGCAGTTATTCGAATGTTGTTGCTTTGCAGTGTGAAAAAGGAGAAAAGACTCATTTACTGCGGAAGATGATGTCCTCCTTCATAGGTGACACAACTAATGCTAACTGGCATCCGGCAAGCATGGCCAATATTGTGTCAGCTCATTTTTTTTACCAAAAATTTGTTCTAAATCCTGTCTGGATGTCTTTATACATCCAGACGTTCTGAAGAGAGTTGACTGAAACTCAAGCTGAGACTCAGAATCAACGAGATTTGCGTGACTACACCACACCTTGCTAATGATGACGTCACAAGATTTAAGAACATGAGTAGCAAGTCTAAAAACTGGATTTGTAACCATTTTGACAACATTTCCAGGCCTACTTTTACTCCGTTTCATAAGTTCTTCTATCTACAGTTAATAATGCACTTTGAAAGGCAAAAGAACTTCCTCCCAGAAAGAATTAAAGGTTAACTTTTTTGTATTCAAAGAGATCTCTGTTTGGGGGCGACACATTGGGCTTGCAGAAACTCCAGGTAGCCATAAATATGTATTTGGTAATGCATCAAGCAGGAAAAAAAAAATCCAACTTACCACGACCCCCTGCCAGGTAGTGTGCCAGACAGTCAAATCCATTCTAGCACTTTTTTGTCTATCTTGTATTCAGCAGAAAGAAATGAGAAACAAAGATTTATTTAGAGAATGAGGCACAGGATTAAAATACCACCGCGGGTGGAATTTCTAGAAGGTAGTGGAGTTGATTTGGGTCAAACATGGACATTTTTTTTTCTCAGTAAGTTTGCAACTTTTCACTTTATACTCTAACTTGTTTTGAGCAAACTGAGCATTGCAGTTTGAGATGTGTTCTTTGAAATAGTATTTAAGTAGGGGGGTGGGTATTTAAGCGCCGCTACTTTAAGACGCAAGCATCTGTTTTAAACTGACTGCAGGTGAATGCAGCTCACAAGCAGACGCCTCACTTTGAAGTCCATCATATTGTTTGGGAGAACAACCATTGTTATAACTAAGACTTGACAAAACATAAGAACTTAGGAAAAAGAAGTAAGGACATTTATGTTATGTTTGATTTTTTTTCCCCCTATGTGTCAAAATCAACATTCTAGGTAATAATCTACTGTTGTCAATATTGTTGCAGTACTATTGATGTTTGATTCAAATAAAAGCCTCTTATATCATGTTTGTTTTTGTGCAAATACTTTAGAACTTTTGCTCAAAAGGAAAATCTCAGAGCAGTCAATGCCTTTCAACTCTTTCAGTCCATACTGCCTCGAATACATAAATGCATCTCAACTTGAAAGTGTCTTGTGACAAGAGAATTAGTTCATGACTAAAGTAAAGTGTGGTGAATTGGTTGTATTTTTATAGTCCGAAGTGGACTGAAGATCTTGCCCACATCACATTTTAAGGTAAATATTTTCAGGTTTTGAACTGTGGGGTAGAAACCAGTATACATGGGTAAATTTGACAGATTTGGGACGCTGATTGTGCATAGCCTGTGGTCTTATTAGACTGCCAGCCTTACTCATCAAAACAAAGACAATTCCAGATTTGGGATTTGAGCCAAGCAGACTTCCAATTCTGAAATGAAGAAGTCTGAATCATACCATCAGCCTACCAATGGACAACAATCATTATAAACTGCTCTAAGGCATGGATCATATTAGGGGGGAAAAAATCACATTGCTTCAAATTGGTGTCTCACTCTATGAAGGAATTAGTTCTTATATTTTCCTATTAGCTTCTCGGTGAGAGGTAATGATTGACTAAAATGCTTTTTCCAGACACAATGGCTCCATTTAAGAAAGCATTTCCATTGTGTCTATAGAAGACTTCTAAAGCACCTGCCGTTACCCTGAAACAGCATTTTCCATCTATATTGCGCTGTTATGGAGGTATCTACATTCTATTGAGGCCCGTTTGAATTGCCCAGCATGGGAGCGGGGATCTAAATTTAAAAGACATTTCCTAGATTGACACATTCAGCATGCCGGCCTGATTTCATGGCCGCTCATGTGAGTGTCCCACATGATTACATGCACAAATCAATGTGTTTGCACCGTCTGACGCTCAGGGAACTGCTGAAAAACATTTTAGTAATGCTAGTCTTTATTTTCGACCATAATCATGACCCAGCAGTGTGTCCTGGGTGAATATGTACCTTTTACACAGACTTAAAACATGTGGTGTCTCGGACATTTATTGGCACGACTGGTGTTAGGATCCAGATGTAATAGGGAGGCACTCGGCTTGGGACCGAAGCAATCTGGTTGGGGACCAGCTTCTCTACTATTTTTAAGATTGCATCTGAGATTCCTCTTTAAGCAATCACTATAGTTGGTCCAAAGTCCTGGGTTCTCTCTAGTGCATGTTGATATGGCAACATATTTTAAATTGTAATCCTGTTAAAATTGAATGATAACCTATTATTAGTTCACTGGAAGAGTCCAAAAGACTTTTACAATATATTTTCAAGTGACTAAGATTAACATTACATTAATCCCTTTTGTAATCTCAAGTCTAATGATGCTTTCTGTTTAGAGTTGACACTATTTTCACGTCAGGAAAATCTCAATTAGTTCATAAAAAAATCCTATATTAGGTGAGAAACTATCAATGTCAAGACAAAGTGGATGGTAAAAGGAAGTTCTTCACACTGTTACAGTGACATGGCCAAGGTAGAATTTAATTAATTGGCACAAAGTTATTGAAGTAATGATCCCAAACAGGCATCAGACATGTTCCCTGTCATACCTCAAATGTTTCATCTTCCACCTTCGTTGTGAATCCTTCTGCTTCTTCGTCTGGGTAAAGACAATGCTGAACGTCCAGATTGTGTCAGCCTCAAAATTCTTAAGGAAACTACAGAGGGACATCCTAAAAACAACAATATGCAATAGAAAATTGGAATTTTAGGAAGTGAAGCATTATATACATTCATGACTCAGATTAACATCTTTCAAGCCTTTCTTACTTGTAAGTTTGACAATTGGTGCTTACAGATAATGAAAACCTGAAATACAGTATTAGAAAAATCAAACCTTGTGGAAACTCAGTGTGTCATATCATAATCAACTTAATTCAAAAAATACCTGCAAAGGGTTCCTGCGCCTCTAAATGGTCTGAGTCTGGGTCAGTGGGCTGCACAACCGGTGATCCAACATATGTCAAAAGAAGAAAAAAAAGAAGCCACTGCATTCTACGAGAAGGGTAAGCCAGAAAAGGTCATTGCTTAAGAGGCTGTTTGTTCACAGAGTGCTGTATCCAGGCATACTCATAGAACGTTAAGAGGAAGACAAATGTGAGGTAAGAAAAGGTCCACCAGCAGCAAGGATAGTTTCAGGCTTGGAAAGATTGTCAAGCAAAATCCGTTCAGGCTGAGGGTAAAGACAGCAGGCTGAATGGCAAATCATGTATGTGAGTTACATGCATCCCATGTGTTAAGCTAACCCTGAAAAAGAGACAAAGTTAGCGCCTCGGTTGCAGAATGCTCCACAATCCTTTCTTCAGATGAAAGTAAAGTTTGCAAAGTACTGGAGATATAATAGTGAAGATGCATATTAGAATGGACAGAACAGGATGTAATTCTTTGGAAAGTTTGCATACCTCTGCGTTTGCTGCACGATGCTGCATATCTTCTATATGACTATTGTGGTGCATGATTCTGTTCTGGGAATACTCTGGAATGTCTCCAATGCAAGAGGCTTTTTCACAGTAGACCTCCATCCAGCTCACATCACCATCTATTATGACCTTGAAGAAACTTGGGTAACCAGAGTTAGATTTAATTACTTCTTCTGAATTAAAAAAACATTTTTCGACTGAATTCAAAGGGAAAACATTTGGATACAAGTGCAGACTAGTCAGCATTATTTGTCAAAGCTATTGGCAAAAAATATGATAATGACTTCACATTCTTTCATGGTGAACAAATTGGCAAACAATCAGGAATATTTTAGAATGATAGAAAGCCTCTAACCCTTTTCTGGAGTGGTTGGACAAATGTGGGATTCACTGAGAATGTCTCAAGCTGGCCATGCTTCCATGACCCTCAATCATTTTATCCTACTTTAGGACTGAATTCCTCACCAACAAAAGGACTAACCAGCTGTAAATAGTACATTAGCTAAAAGACGGGCAGTGCTGTCATCTGAAGGGGAAAAATAAAAAATAAATCAGCTCAGGAATCCTGAGATAATTTGGTCTGTTTAATGACTCACGGGCTCGCACATCAAAGCAAACAACAAAGAAACGCATAAACACTGCAAATCTCGTTTCATCTGCGATATGAATCGTGCATGAGCGGTAACAATGTTTATGAACAGCGTGCGCAGCGTGCAGGCATCAAGCTTGTGACCGAAACACTAAAATAATCACCATTCGCACACATTAGCAGATAAGGCTCGGTCCTGTTCGGGGAGATAAACTGTCTGCTGCTGACATGTAAACAACGTCCCATGAATTACCAATACGACAGGCAACCGTTGTCGTTTTAGGCCTAAAACTACGACGTTAGAAAACCCTCTTCACTTCCAAGAGTTGCAGCTATGGTGACTGTGTCGACATTTGAGGCGATAGCCACCATTAAGCGGTTGTAATCACTCGAAATGGTTCTTTTATGTTGCTGTGGAAGAATTTGGGTCCACTCTTGATTGGATCAACTAAATGTAACTAAATGTGAGTTAATTTACAAATTTTGAAAATTTTTGATTTTGTCTCGGATCATATAAATTACATTTACTCAACCCTCGTATTGGGAGTGAAGATTTTAGTTGTTTTTTTCTTTTTTTTCTGGATCTTTGGAAGCACCAACAACCTTAAAAAAACAAAAAACTATTCCATGTATTTGCTACAATGGCAGCTCAAATTCTACCCAAGTCAGATTGCAATGCCGGCAAGCATTTGAGGATTTTACAGATCTTGGCGTGAACCCCGTCAGAAGTCCACTGGGCAGCCTGTTTTTCTTGATATCATGTTATCACACCCTGAAAAGCTCTCTCGCAAACAATCCTGCACCCTGTTGAACTTAGCCACGCTGTTTAGCTGTCACCCTGTGATACTAATTGGTAGTGTGTTCAAAAAGATGTTCCAGATATCTATACAGGGAGTAAAAAGGCTAAAGAAATATTCTTATCTTAGCTGTGTGCAAAAAGCAGCAAGCATTAGGAAAATTGCACCTTATCACAGGTTTTTGTTAAAAAAAAAAAAAAAAAAAAACATTTTGCTGTTTGACAACCAAGATTAAACATTTTCCCAGAGTCTATTGATGTATTTCTGTTGTGCTCTCTGTGTTAAGTTGGCAACTGCTGGAAAGATTAGACGAGAAGAAAGTCAAAGAGGAAAAAAAAATATGTTTGTTTTATTAAGCAGATGTGGTTTGACATCAGTATAACCAGATAAAATATTAAAGAGCAGACTCAGGCAGTATTTGTTGCATGTAATTTGTATAATTACATTGTTGTGATTTAAATTAGCCGTTTAAAGTGTAAACAAATTTAATATAAAAACACTAGGAGACTTCTGAGATCCCTAATGACTGAAATTATTTACATTTTTTTCTACAATTAAAGTGGTATTGCCATAAATTAGGTTAACTGTTAGCAAGACACCTTATTTTATGAATTCATTATTCAAAGTGTCCAGCCTAAGCAAATATAGACAATCGATGGATGGATTTTTTTTTTATTTTTTATTTGTTATGGTTAATAGCAGAAAAAAAAGTTTTACTGTGTCAGAACATTTTAAAAACTTAGCACCAGCAAAAAGATTGTAATTGAGAGAGTTTTCATAGTCAGAAACATTCAATTAAATATTTTAATGAAAGAAAGCAGCTCTGGTGTAGAGTTAATTAAAAATAGCCACTATTAATGTTCCTTTAATACTAATGTTTAACTAAAGCTTGCCGTCACATTGCAAGGCTTTCTGTTATTAAAAAAAAAAAAAAAAAAAAATTAAAATTACCCGTGATAATAGAGTGCGGTTCTAAGTGCTTCTCACAAAACAGCTCGTCAATGCTCGGCTTTTATACACTACTGCGTCAACTGCTGATTGATTGATTTATTTATATTTTTAATGTTTTTACTTGGTGTTTGTTTTACAGCTTTTAATCACATCTCGAATTAATTAACGGTAAATATATATTTCATTTTCGTATTCATGTACTACGTACTGTTTTCTTTTCAAATCAGCCTACATTTAGCTGCCACAAGTAGTTTTACAGGACGTTTCCTGACAAAAACAATGCAGAAGGACACACATTTTTCATGACTATGATGATGGGGCTTCAGATGCGAGTCCATGTTGCAGGTAATGCAACATTTACAGCCTGGGCCACTGACCTTATACAAAGGAAAATGGCCAGAGCTACACTTTCAACATCCTTCAGGCCAAAAACAAACAGAAGTGAACCCCAGCAGTTTCCTTTAATGTGATGAGTGGAAAACGTAAGTGTGGATAATGCATCCTATCAACCAGTGGGGGACCAGTTGCTCCAGCCGAGACATAAAGCTTCGCCTACCTGCAATGTACAGCCATGCGACGATGGCATTGTTTCCATTGCTGTCAGCGTGAAGCCGGGGACATTAACAGCTCCAGACAGCCATTGTTCCCCATCGGTCTCTCAGAGAGGCCAGTGCAGATGGGGAACAGCGAGGGCCGAATGTGCTAACCGGCAAACCAGAGAGTGCACTCCGAGTGGGAACGCGTGCGTTTGCCAGGAGCCATTTGATTCGTCTTCTTTGCTCGACCGAGGAGCGAGCCTTAAACACAACACAATCGCGCCTATGAGGCATTCAGGCTTCATGCGGCTTAAAGCCCCTTTAGAAATCAGAAACAGGCAGGACTTCCACCGGTAAAAGAGAGTCATCTCTGGCGACGGCTGATAGGCGGCATCTTGGAAGGAACACCTTGGAGCAATTATACACATTTTTACAAACTGCGGGGGTTGGGGGGAAATGTGTATATGAGGTAAGCTTTTTGCTAAACTGTGGTCATTACGCTTACCGAAGTTGTTCAAACACAATCTGTTTACAGATAACCTTCTACGTCCAAGTATAACAGATTATTTTCTAAATCATTCCTAAGTATGGCTTGTATGGGTTATAATTTGTTACTCAAAGTATCTGTCTATCCTTCAAGTATTTCATGTTTTTTTCTTTCATGGCAAAATAATTTAATGCCATAATCACTGCTTACATTTATCTAATGTTTCAGTTGAAACATGACAAAAAAGTGAGTTTTCAAAATCATTTATTTGTAGAAAAAGCTGACTAAATTAACCTACTCATTTTTAAAACTGATGCACCCTCTTTGAGTAATGAAACATTTTTTTTGGTTGACCACTTCAGATTTAGGGGGCAATTACATTTTTACGTAGGTCCAGGTTGAAAAACATTTGAAAACAAAACTTTATCAAACATTGACACATTCTAGAAAATCCAAAACATATAAAAAATGTAAAAAATAAAAAAACAAAAAACAAACAAAAACAAAACAAAAAAAACATCTAAATAAAAATGTCTTGACTCAATGTATACACTATACGTTTAGGTTATGGACTCCCATCAAAACAATTTCTTCCTGAATCCTTTTAAAGCTGATAATTCCCTGCTGCTGAATTTCACCAAGACCCTAAGATTTTTACAGATCAATTCATAATTAAAAATCTCCCCCTGCCTACTCCCAAATAAATGGCTTTCCTGCGGAGATATCAACTGCATTTTTTATATCTGCAAGGCTAACCTTTGGCAACTATGCCCAGAGGGAACTGAAATACACATGAATAGAGAAGGAGGTCCACTGCAAAGGGAATGTCATTTATTCTTCTATTTTATGACTCCAGTTCTCATTATATCACAATGATATCTACATGATGAATATGGGTATCAAAGGTCAAACAGTGTCCAAGAATAACCCTGAAGTAGCAAATTAACCGTCCGGTGATTACCTTACAGATTGCAGACCTATGGCTGTGCTCTTAACTGAGACAGGAAGCAGCAACTCTAACTCCATTATGAGGCACAAGCAATAATTAGGTGTCTAATGATTAAAGGGAGGGAAAAATGCAATCAATATTAGTTTTCTGAAGCATTTTTATGTACTGAATTCAGTGTTCAATGAAGTTGGTGATGACCACAAAACACTGATACTGCTTTATCTTTTTCACTTTTGCCTTAAATTACAACCATAAACGTCAACCTTTTGGAGTATCTGGACTTGCTTCTAAGGTCTGAAATTTAAATCGTGCCCATGACTTCTGAACACACGTTTATAATCGCCGTCCTGCTAAAAAACTGAATATTTGCTTGTCTCCCGAGCGTCTAGCACGATTTATCCACACCTCTATTCACCTTTCCAATACCTGGAGTGAGATTCTGAAGGACGACCAGAAGTTCAGAAAGTTAAATCATTTCATTTCTCACTTGCCACAAATTGCACAATTATCCATTTCCCACCACATAGCAGTCAGCGCTCATTTGCATGGTAAATACCAATATATTATTTTCAAAGTACAACATCTGTTGGGCAGCGAAAACATTTTATCGAGGACTTAAGGGGTTAATCATATCTCTTGTTATCTATTCTGAATTGGTGCGCGTTTGGGATGATTATGCTAATCAACCACTCAAGCATGTTTAACTGGAAATTCATTTAAATAAAGTCAGTTATAATAAGAGTTTGACAAAACTGTTCTTTTTTTTTTTTTGCAAACTTGACATAACGAATGTTTAATGTGCAGAAACACCATGCGGTTAAAAAGAATAATTTGAACAAAACTACCAGCAGTTTATCTCTATATTACATAACATTTAGCTATGGCTAGCTGTAGGTTTTTGGTTTGGTGCCAAACTTTGACTCTTTGGTTGATGCCTTTAAGCTTGACTTTCAGTGACTTCAAAGGCACATGTATCCTTTGAGAGAGAGAGAGAGAAAAAGAAAGAAATTCTCCGAATTTTTTTATTTTAAAGCCCCGACATGCATTAAAAACAATGCATGTGACCACGGAGTCTGTTTTAATTCTGCAAATGAGCTGTTGCACTGGAGATCTATTAAACTCGGTTCCACTCCAATGCTAAACCAAATTAGCTGAGGTCTTGAACTTCACTCCGAATAACGTGTTACCATTTACTTGCTAGATTAGTATTCTGCAGGAATGTAGATGCTGTAATCGGATGGAGCGCGGGCATTAAGGAGGGGGAATGAGAGAGATTTCATGAGTGCGATAATGCTCGCTGTGCATGCGGAGGAATCTTAGAGCTAGCATTGCAGAGGGAAACAACTCTCAGCAGAAGCCCCTCTTTAATAATGTTCCCCTTCACTCCTGCTCTCCTTTCACTCTCTTTTCTTTCTAAATGGAACAATTAAATAGAATCCTGCAGGGACAAGGGATAAATCAATTTTCTAACACTGTATCTAACACTTTGCTCTATTCTGCCGTGAGCTTTTATTGGTTTTAAAGATTTCTTTTATTCTTTCTCATGTCAATATGAGGAAGAACTGACCTAATAATTAAAAGATGGTTGGAACACAATCTAATGCTCTATAAAGAACTTTTTTTTTTAAATAAAACAGTGCAGAGGAGAAAGTTAAAGCATGAAATCAGTAAGGCACACAAAGTGCTCCTCCTGAACCTCCATGTCCTTGTAGAAAATAGCTTCTATTACTGCTTTTATTCCTCAAATATTCGCAGAATGTCTCACATCAAAGAAGATGTATAGGAAGAAAATTATTGCACGAAACTGCAGGGGGAAAAATGTAGCCTAATCAATCCTCTGCCCTCATATGATGTGGCTCTTATCATCAGAAAGCAATACACCAAGTTTTGCTTCCTTTTTCTCCCGCGGTCCCTCTGAATGGGCGAATGGACCTGCCAAAGACTCTTTGGTACCCTGTCAGTTACAGCTTATGGGTCCCTCAGAGGGAAAAAAAGAAGGAGGAGGAAAAAAAGCACATGTCCTGGGCTGGCACTTTTTGATTAGACCGCCACATCCGGACAGCAATTCATGTTCTTGACAAAAAGGAGACTGTGCAGGTTTTGATCATAACCCAGTTTGGGGGTTTGGGGGGGGACAAACTTTCAAGAAAAATAAATCACAACTTCTTTAGTTGGATGTCTTCCCTTCAGAAATTTACAACTGAAAACCCGACTTGCAAAAAGTTGATAATAACAACCAGCAGGAGCTTCCACTTTTGGGAGTCCTTTTGAAGTCTCCATGTCAGGAAGTCAAGCCAGGCTCTAAAAGCCGTCCTTTGTACTGCGGGTTTGGATTTCCTTGAACTCAATTCGAAGCCTTCCCTATTTTAAGACGTGGAAGTTTTATTTGCAGGGGTTGAGTCAAAGTCAATGCAACGAGAAAGTCAATGCAATGAAACAAGAATACTGATCTTTATAGATTAGTTTCTCTGACCTCTCCTTATTCCATATCTGTGTTTGTAATGTTATATTCATTCGGCGGTTCTCTCGCTTAGGATCTGTGTGCAATCTTGTTTTACCTTCAGCAGAGACTTCATCACAACAATGAGTGTGCAGTCTTTCTAACGACCTTCAATCTCATTTTCCAAACCCTCCTTGTTCACGTGTAAAATGATCCGTGGATGCGGAGGCCAAGGCCTCCGAAATAACACCGATGTGCCATTGGATGCGCATTTTATTCTTTATGTGCTGCTGCCTTTGACTAAACTTCCACAAGTTCAAGATGCCATCCAGGAAAATGGAGCGTTCCGTTTTTGTCTTTTTCCTTATCCCCGGATCTTGTGTAGAAAAAAAGAAACACGGCTTTTATTGCAATACGTTTTCTTATCCGTTTGCCCTTAGTGAAGGACGCCTCTTTCCCCAAAGCTTATTTTCTTCTCTCTTTAAATGCTCTTCTAAGAAAAGGCAAGTTTGTTTGTGTACCACATTTCAGGAACAAGACAGTTCAAATTGCTTAAAACAATGAAAACATAAAAAGAATGAAGTAAAGAAACCTTTGA
This sequence comes from Poecilia mexicana, assembly GCF_051168715.1. NCBI lineage: Eukaryota > Metazoa > Chordata > Actinopteri > Cyprinodontiformes > Poeciliidae > Poecilia > Poecilia mexicana. The sequence continues at coordinate 27,248,388 of NW_028263371.1, forward strand.
CTACAAACTAAAGTTAATCTGCTAATTTTATAAATGGAGCTCTCAAAGGAAACTAACTTTGATTGAACAAAACTAAGGGTTTCTGCATTTTTGTAGTTTTTTTCAAGTTTTTGTTTTCCCCCATATCAGAAGATCATAAAATCTTAATGTGGCTTTTTTATGTTCTTTTCTGAATCTGGGCACACAGAGTAGACTTGAACCAGAGGAATCGAGTAATCTGAAAGGTTAATACAAAGACAAGAGAGTTTTAATGTCAAGATTTATAAATTAGCAAAAGTATTTTAAGCGTAATTCAAACAAGTCAATTATTCTCCCAGAAAATCTGACCCAGTTCTGAAGTCACCCCAGTAACATATGATGGTTAACAGTGCAAGATGCTGCATTGAGGTTCAACAAAACCATTACGGAGGTTTTTCCAGTCCACATTTAGGCAGATTTCATTGAACACTTTCACTAGGGTAACAACGGTTCTCTGGTGAGCACGGAAACCTAACTCAAAGACGTCAAAGCAGATGCATCCTTTGCTACAACTGAACACTAAATTCGTGCAGTTACTGCATTTTAGGCAATGTTTTCTTACTTTAAAAATAAACTGATTTGTTGCAATTTATTATTTACGTCTAATATTGTACAAAATAAGCTTAAATGAACGGTTAAATGAAGAAATGTGCAAAAATCTTTTATCCAATTTACTGTCAAAATAATCAAACGGATAATCAATTATTAAACTGTTCACTGCAGCTCTAGTTCAGAAAACAGTGAATTAATAAAATAGACTAAACTCTGTGGAGAAATACCTTGCCTGGGCTCAGGAATGTTCCTGAAACCAAATTGTCAGTGACCATCAGTCTGCTGCAAGCACTCACACCTGCAAGCACAAATGTAGAGAAAGCAGAAAACTGTCCTGTGGACTGTCGAAGCTAAATCTGAAATGTGAATGCCTTGTCCTCGAAGCGGAGGTCGTCTGCGTGCAGTCATAATAAGCAGCTAACATCCTTTAAAGGCACTAACTATAAAGAGATTAAGGGAAACCTTAACATACATTACAGAGAATTGTTCACATTCCACTGTGTTTATTCCATCCTTAATGTTGCAGAGTTTACTTTCCGTTTCTCAGCTCTGTCATTTGCCGAGGGAAAGCAAATGACAACATTCGCGATGATGAAAGATCTTTCCAACATATAATTTTACTTGACAGTCTTTCCCCTGGCTACAGGAACTTTTAAAGCATTACTCACTTTAGAGTTGGTGCCGAGACAGTGTGTGGGAGAGAAATGAAAGACAACGATGTGCTGGGGGAGAGGGGACTTGCATGGGCTGGAATCTATTTTTCCACAGCACTCAGGCAAACTTACCCAAAATGTACGGAGCATATTTTAAAATTACACACAAAGTGATACGATTTAAAAAATCCCCGGCTGACAGGCTTGTGAACAAACATTTGTTTTTATCTCTCATCGTTTAAAGCTGCCCTTTGTGAGTTCAACTGTTTTGATTCAAACTCAAAGTAAATCTCTGCACTCCCTCCTTCAATGTCACTCAAAAAGTGTTGGGGTTTCTTTAATTTTGAACTTCTTACCAGTAATCCTAGATTTATTGCCTTGAGGAGGCAGATTACTCTGAAAAGATGTTATTCTTGCAAACAGTTGTGTTTTCAACCACAGCAAATAAACACCACTTGCCCCAGAGACGTCAATCTCAACCCGTCTCTCCAATGTCAGGTGTCTTCCGACTTGAAATGTCTCAAGAACTACTGGAGGATTTGCCAGCTGTCATTAAATTCAGTGTGGTCCCAAGTGGATAAACTGACTGCAGCCATTTTATCTACTGCCACTCTCAGATCCATCAATGATCATTGTCTTCCACTTATCTAAGGTTGGGTCGAGGTGGTAACAGTTTGAGAAGGGGCATCCAGAAATCCCTGTCACTACCTCATTCTGAGATGTCATGGCTGTTCTGGGACAGAAGGCACATGTAGTCCCTACAGTGAGGTTAGTTTTCTTTAACATCTCTTTACCCACTAGGAAGTTAACCTAAAAAAAAGGGGGATTGCTCGCAAAATGGCCACCTCAACAAGTAATATTCCAAGACCTCAAACGACTCGATCTTGTTTCACCCCCAATCTTTTAGTAATTGCCAATAGTGCCTTCCAAGTGTGAGCCAGACCCTCTCCACTCCCATCCAGAGTGCCAGTGAATAACACAGGCCCACTGACTATGTATTGCCCAATGTAGTTCTTATCTACATTGGATCCCTGCCTTTTCACAGTTTTTTGCGGAGTCACCTATTCCACAAATAGGTGGAATGCTATTTGTGTGTAATGTCACAAATTTGCAGATAATTTGCATAACTGCTGAAATATCTAGGCGCAATGCCACTTGACATGCTGTCGGGTGGCGTTTAGCTTGGCTGTATCCCCAATAGCAACATGTTCCAACATGATTTCAAGTGTGTGAATTAATGCATATTAAGGTAAGTATTATTTGGTGTCATTACTAGAGGCAGGTATAAGTTTAACTTGAGCATTTTTGGATTCTTAGATATTTGAGATTTTTAATATCAGGGGTTCACTATATACTCTGTTAACAATTATATACAAATTTTTCTTCCTGTAAATAACTTTTCTATTTTAACTTCTAGTAGGTTCCTCATTCAACCACACGCTTAAAAACCAAATCAAAAGGGTATCAAGAACAGTTCATATTTAAAATCCACTAATTGATGCTTTGTTTTTCTCAAATTGATCAAAAATTTTATTAATTGTAATTTTAACACTGATAATTCGATTTTTGTTCCATAATTGAACAGTTAATTTGAACATATAAATTAATCTAAGAGAGAGAGAATTTATTTTTGAAATTAGATAAATTCATACAATGTAGATCTTATGTATTCAAATATTCTAAGAAACTGAATGTTAGGCTCCATCGTGTCATATGGAATCAATTTGTCTGAAACACAGCCTCTAAGGTCAGCCCTTAGGGTATGCATTCAAACGTTTTCCCAATTGAGAACCATAAGAGCCAGCCTCTGTAAGGCTGAGGTCACCCACGCTACATACATTGAAATATTTTACAACTGCAGGACGGACGGTCATGAAATTTTTAGCAGTCGTTGTTCCCAGAGGATGAATCCTGATCAATGAACTGGTGATCCACTGACCTTTTATACTGGTAAATATTTCACCACATGAACATCACTTTATGCTGTCAGGCTGCTGGCACGGAAGAGTGCAAGTCTCCACTTAAGAGCAGAGCTGCAACATAGCACCCCCTTGATAATGCATCTCATCAGGAGAATTAGTGAAATGTGTGTTGACGTCTGGTGTAGACTCTCAGGCTTTGTAACGTTCCCTCTTTGGGGCATCATACCATGCACAAAGTACATTATCAGTCTACCCTCCCCTTTAGAGAGCACGGCTCTATCACCCTCTTGACAAGTGCTGCCATCCCTCATTTGGACACCAGTGTTATCCAATTGGCAGAGCTCACATTACTGAGCTGCCTCTCCCTTCTCTGGCTTGCTTGATGCTTGCCCGCTGATGCTGCACAATAGCAACTTTCTCCGGGCCGCTGGGCAAGGGAGGATTTTAGTTGGAGTCCCATTGAATCGGGATAATTCCAAACCAATCAGGACCACTCCAAACGACTGTGTTCATTGTGCTGTATTAATCTCCAGGTGAACTGATGCTGAACTCTTTATCAGCAAAGCAAGGGTGTATAATTACTTGCCAAACAGACTGGGAAGAAAAGAGAAGGCAGGGCCATTCCACCTCCCTTTTCTACCGCCGTGCCTCTAAACAAATATTCTGCTGCCGTTTGCCAAACACTTTGTTTTTTCTGGTTGTGCGAAAAGAAGCCTCAATTTGTCAGAGTTGGGATAAAAGCACTATGAAGTAATTAATTCTATTCTAATCATCACACTAATAGCAGCTACAAAGGGAAAGAAACTGCATCAGTTGCTACTGCATGCACATCCCCTTGTTTTTTTGTTTTGTTTTTTTGTTTTGTTTTTTTGTTTCAGATCAAAGAAAGTTGAATATAAAAACACAATGGAAGAAAACAAGAACCGGCCAGACAATAAAATGTAATTGTTTCAAGAACAATGCTCATGGTGGCAATGGAGCCCGTGGCAATGGACCCCATGTGGACTAAGAATGGACTTTGACACTCCAAGCTAGTCAGACGTAGATTGATGATGTTAATGCAGATACATCATCATGCATCCACAGTTTGAAGCTATGAATGCAACTACTCACAAAACACCAAATTAATAACCAAATATCTATTTTGCTTCATCATTATAAGGTAATTTGCTCAGTTCTTTGAGTAAAACGGTCAAAATTTCAAACAAAATGTGTAAAACCAAAAGCTAAATGTGACTCGCTTATGGTGGCAAAACATTATGGAAAACCTAAATCGGACATTCACGGATACACATAAGGTCACGCGCTTCAAAATGTGCTTTTATGGTTCGCTGCCATGCTTAGTGTGGTTCCTAAAAGCCTTCTGTGTGGAATGAAGGGAGGGTGAAGTGGAGGAGGTTCGAAGAGTTCTGTGGTAACCTAAATAATTACACGCCCTGTTCTCCCAGAGTGATTAATTATATCTGCGGAAAGGGATTTCTTATTTTAGAGCCCTCCACAGACAAGTGCTGGTGGTGAAAAAGACAAGAAGAAGAAGGGAGACAAGGAAAAAAAAAAGGCAAAATACAAGGAGGTCCCTTTCTTACCTTCCCTGACAGATTTGGGCTGTTTGTAAGACTTGCAAAGTAATATCTTTTTCTCTCTGGTCAGCTTGCAAGAGCAGCACTGAAAACATGATGGATTTAAAGAGGATCAGTGTTTTACAGTGGGTATAATTAGCTGCTTTTGAGGATCTTGACAGGATACTGGGAAAAAAAAAATTATAGCCTTCCATATAGCATTTGGGAAGGATTAGTATTTCTCATGCCCATTAGGTCGCATAAATTCTTCATTTCCCTTATCTGTATTCAGCAGAGTAGCCTTCCCCAAAGGTTTTGCGAACATACATGCTGCCTTTTTCTGCCTGGAAGGGTATTCCCCTTTGGATGACTGCATGCGGTCCGATTTGCCACACTGGGGACCTGGATTTAAATTTGTCAGGATGCGGCTTAGCATAGACTTGGGATGCAGTGGGTCACACCACGATGAGATGACTGGTGGAAATCTCATCAGGCTCCGACATCAATAACCAACAGCATTGAAAAGCACATTTTAGGATACAAGTATCATGAATAGCCAATACAATCAGTAGTGTTTAGAAGCTAAAGACACCACTGTTGTGCCAAAAATGACTAAAATATCAGGAGGGGTTTGAAATGTCCAAATGATTGTGATTTTAAATATTTTGCAGTCTTGCAAGGTGTTTAAAACGTTAAAGATTTTGTCAATCCAACCACAAATTTATAGACAAAATTAGTATTCATGTTTGTGTTTTTAGCAAACTATCTGAAGACATTTAAAGTGATCAAGGCCTGTCCATCCACTTGAAAAAGGAGGAAGACCCTGGAGATGATTAATCAGAAAAGCAGCCAAGAATACATTTTTAATACATTGAACTTTAGCTTTGCGCCAACATTGCAAATGAGTTGGTTAGGCAAGTGAGTGCAGGTAACAGATCAGTGGCACCAGGTATTTCTCTCTCCCCACCGCCTCTACGAACCAAAGCATAGTGAGGGCAAATTTAGCACTATGTCTGCACAGCTCCACTTAAAGGGCTATAGTCTCTGAAGTGCTTTTGACCTTTCCATGGATGTAGGAGCTCCGACGACACAGTTAACCTGTTCATTAGGCAGTGACTGTCAATGATTGTATCATTTTCCCACCCTTCACAAATTAGTCCCATCAACCATTGCTTATGCCAAACGGTCTCCACGTTGAAAAAACACTTTGGTTCAAACATGGCTTACTTAACTCTTCTCTGCAGTTAAGGGGCGAAAGGGCTGATCATGCTCCGTATGCAGCAAAACGAGAGGCCGTTTTCTACGTTAGGGGATCAGAGAAATGGAAAATGCAAAGCCCCGTCCTTTTTATTCAGCTGGAGCCGAAACAAAGTAGATCCTCAACAGAAATCTTCTTGACTCTGCAATAAGTAATAAAATTATCATCTTTGAGTTGCTTCCTTCTCGATCTAATGCTTTTGCCTGCGAGCAAAACCCAATACTACTAAATAATGCCATTTCAAAGAAATTGTTCAAATGAGCGATAATTCGGACTCTTTGTCGCTTTTGTTCTCTGAGTAATTCAACTGAATCGAGAACTTTCAGCAGAGGCGAGATGGTTCTGCGATGTGAACGTTAAAAATAAACTCATTCAACTATCATTTTACTTAGATCTCACTTGCAGAGTGGTGGGTTGTTTGGCAACTTCACCTGAAAACAACAACCCCTTGGCATGTTGTGTAGGATAATTGTTTGCCACTTACTTCTCACTCAGTCCACACTTTCAAACAAATGAAAAGTGCTTTTAATTATCTTCTTCTATTGGCCATGGCCAAGAAAGCTCCATCTGCCTTTTTTTCCACCGCAAGAATAAGGGTATGTGAAGATCCAAAGTTGAATTAGAGCTTGCAACGCAAACTGCCAAGAATCTCAGGGCCTTACTTAGAAAAAGCTCTCAGGTTTAAGTTGTCCACTGGCGAAACGTGGGAAAGCAAGATGTTGCGAGAAACAGAAAATGTACAATGTCAACTTTTAACATGCTTTTTTCTTGGAAATGAATACACTCAGTGGCCGCTTTATTGGATACACCTGTGCTGTTAATGCAAATATTGAGCCGGCAAAATCCACATCAACTCCGTCCTGGTTAAATATAGGAGCACTCAGAACAGCTTAAGCCCATAATGGAGCTATCAGTAAATTGCTAATAATTAACAGATAACGTTTTATTCTTTACCGCTTGTTTATTGATCTATTTTAATTGCTATTAATAGCCTGTCACTTGCACAGCTAACATAATACAATGTAGTCGTGTACAAGCTCTGGGAGATAAATGTGGCTTAGTTTGTTATGAATTTGACAAACATGAGTGTTATTAGATGTTTTTAGTCATTGTTACATTTACAAGGATTGCAATGCCGACAATATGCAGAAGGAGAGAGAAATCATTTTATCCCCAGTTAAAGTTTACAGTATCCAATAATAAAAAATGAAATAAATTATAACTACAAAAAATAAATAAGAAAATATTGATGGCAAGAATTTTGATTACATTTTTGCTGAAGTTAAAATTATGTTTTTGATCAATTTGAAGCCAATATTCATTAGAAAAATTGCTCACATTGTTAATATTCCTGCTACTATGTAGTCATAGTGTTGTAGATGTTTAGCATTTAAATTAAACTAGATTTCTTAAGAATAATTATTTTACTCTAAATGCCATGTTAGATATTTTTGAAAAATTAAATTTTCTGAAAACATTTTTCATTATACTTCTATGTCCTTATCATAAATCCTGAATTAATATATTGCCAAATAGTCAACATTAAAAGCTATTGAGTAAATGAATGAAACTGAGATCTTCTCTTAGTTTGCAGTTTCAGAATTACCGGGGCATAATGGTATTTCTGGAATCTATTTTGTCATGAAAAAACCAAATAGATTCCAAGAAAATATGGAGGCTATTATTTATTTTAATATAGGTGCTTTGGGCTCAGACTGGATTCTCAACTGCTGGAAGTGATAGACAATTTATCTAGAAGAAAAGTGTAGGCAGAATTACATTAGACAGTCTCAAAGACATTCTCAATCCCTTTTTAGAACAAAAGGTGATGGAGTCCAAGTAAAAACGAAAAGGATTGAGATGGAATGTGGAAAGAAGACAGACATAAAGGAGGCTTAAGGCTTGGCTATAGGGCACTTAACAGATAACGCCTGATATGCACCTTTCATTGAAATTAAGCTTAAACAGCCAGGAGTTTAGAAGAACAGCTTCACTAGATGGATTTTAAAGAACTATTAAGATGCTTGGATCTTTTAAGGGTTTTGGGCTAAACTGCAAAATTAAACCGAACACTCTTATTTGAATTCTTTTTTAATAATATTGCTCTTTTTAGGAACAGATTAGTAATTTTTATGAATAAAGCCAGAGTTTTACAAAACAAAAAAACTCACTGTGCAATATGGACAAAATGATTAAATAATAAAAAAAAAAAAAACAGCTCATTAAGTTAATGTTATTTATACATGAATTTGTAATTTTAATGCACAGTCAGAAAATAAAAGAAAAATTTGACTAATCACTAAATCTATTAGTTTTAAAGGGCTTCCTGCACAGCTAACTAGAGTAAGCTGACATTAGATGGTCTATTAGAAGGACTACATGCTCTTAAATATGTCTTTCTGAAGCAAAGTTATAAGATTGTTCTTTCAGCCTGCTGTCAGGAAGCACAGAGCAACATATGTGGGAAGACAACAGCTTTGTCTTTTTGAGATAATGTGAAATATTGTATACATGAGCTAATTATAATGGTGTTTGAAAAGGAAAGTCATCTGAGCACCTGCTGAGATGAGTCCAACTGAATTTTCCATTTTACTTTTTACCAAAACAAGCTTAGAAAATGTGCCTACTTGTCTGCTGCAAGGCAGAACGGTCACTAATCTAAAAGCTTCAAGGTTTTTTGTCCTCCGAGGAGCTTGTATGTTCTTACTGTGCATGCATATTGATGCACAAAGCCTTTATGTGAAAACGGCTACCTAAGTTTAACATTTTGACCAGAACCATTTTCTCAAAGAAAAACTCTTCCGGCATCTTTGCCTGAAGAGTTCCTTAAAGAATCTGGAAAGGATTTCTGTCAGGTTATTTGACGGGTCACTAAAACAAATGATGAAGCCATCTTGTGTAACACATCATCTCTATATATGGCCCAAGAATGCCCAAAGCCATGGGATAGTGCTTCGAGGTTTCTACTGGAATCCAACTGCAGCCGAGTACGATCAATCTAAGGAAAAGAAATGAAAGTAAGAGCACTCTGAAAACAACTGCAAAATAAAACAGTGTAATATTTTATCACAACCCACTTAAAATCCAGATCCCATCACAAACATATTTGTTGAAAAATGCATGGATTTACTATAAAAACCAATATCAACACAGATATGCATTCAGGAATTAGTCATTGTTCTTCAGTTTTTCCAGATTTTGTTATGTTACAGTAATATTATAAATTGTATTAAATTAATCTCATTTCTCAAAATTCTTCTATAAATTCTTCAGGGAATGTGGAAAAATGTTTGAGATTTTTGCTGATGTAACAGAAACAGAAAACCAAGAAATCACATTTACATAAGTATCATTGGCTCAATATTGAGCTGTTTCCACCATTTATCCTTGAGATGTTTCTACAACTTAAATGGAGTCTGTCTGTGGTAAATTATGTTAATTGGAATCGATTTGGAAAGAAACACAGTGCCCCACAGTGGACAGTGAAGGTCAGAGGTCAAACACAAAGTATGAAATCAAAGGAAATATCTGTAGACCTCCAAAACAGGGTTGCAAAGAAGAATGGCTTAAACTGCTTAAAGAAAGGTGAGATAAGCTGATGGTATTATATTCAAAAATATTTGAGTCTGTAATTGCCTCTAAAGATGGATCAACAATACTGAACACTTTTGAAAATTTCATTTCATGGTTTTTCAAGTTTTAATCATTTAGAAAAAATCGTATGCATCTTTATTCCACATCGTCTTAATGAGGTATTTCTGTGTAGAATTTTAAGAGATTCATTTATTATTTGGAATAAAGTTGCAACATAAAATGTGGAACAAGTAAAGTGCTGTAAGTACTTTCCGGATGCACTGCAGACGCGGTGAAACAAGAACCCAAGGCTATCCAAGGATGATGTTGCATTAAGGACACAGGCCTGCAGGCAAAAACTTTTGCCAAATGGCTAGTAGTCAGGATAGTGAGAAGGAATTGGATTGCAGGAGTATCTCAATTTTAAGATTTAACAAGTACTGCTGAACAAACGTTAAGGGAAAATTACCCGGCTGCAAAACAACAACCGATTACGACTTTCAACGTCTCCTTTGCTTGGAGACAAAGGTGATTTAACAAGATTATTTAAAGCAGTTAGAAAACAGGCAGGTAAGACCAGGCAGCATTTTCTGTTATGGACTGGCACCTTCCTGATTGGGTAATCAACGTGGTGAGAAGGTGAAACGACCCCCTCAAAATAAACTGATGAATCCTAGGTTTGGAGGATTCAACTTTGTTTGTAGCAGATGTCTCTCATTTTGATTTCCAAAGGCCTTTGTCCTGAAACTGTCAGATGACTTTTTGGTCCAGAGAATGGTGCTCAAGGACTGAAGTCTGAGACCCTCATGCAGAGGTACAAGAGGGGCAAGCTGGCCCAGAGCAAGCAGTGAAGATACTTGAAAAGGGTGTTTCACATTATTCAAAGTATTTTTCTTTGAGTCAGAAAGAAACTCAAACTAACCTTTAGTTTTGTGCTTAACCACAGTTTACAAAGCAAAGAAAAACAATTTCAGTCAATCTCTTTTGTTTTCCCCCTTCACAAAACTGGTGCCAGCTTTTCAGTGACTGTCTCTTACAGGAGGCGACTCGAAACTGCTAACCGTTATTGCCATGCGAGTGGCAAGATAAGATGTTTTGTGAGAACCACCTCCAAATGGCAGGGATACACGCGCGCACGTCTGCTCATCCACACTCCGAAGCTTTGTGATGCAACACCTCGAACTGAGTCACACATGCAAGCGTAGTGTGAACCAGACCCCAGAGAGCGTAGGGAGATAAAACACAGAATTTAAATTATTCAATTCAGACAGGACTGGCTTTTTTTTTTTTCTTTTTTGGCAGAACTAAAATAGGATATCTGAATTTGAAAAGAACTCCCTTTCATTTTGTCCGTCTCCTCCTTTACTGATATGACTGTATGAAATCTGCCAGCAACTCCTGGAACAAAACACGAAGCTGTAGAGGCTTCATTCATTTCTTTTTGGACCTATTTAAGTATTCAAAGTGAATTTTCCCCATGATTAAAAAAAAAGAAAAAAAAAGAAGCTGGTCTCAAGATGCAGTTGCCTTCAGTTTGTTAATTTTCCACTGCTGAAAAAAAAAAAAAGTGTACTCTAAAAAGAAAAATTCTCCTTTCCTTAGAGAAAAAAAAAAATCTTTTTATTTGCCGGTTGCCTTTGAATCCTCCACGAAGGCCGCAACCGCCAAAAAAACACTTTTAATTCCTCAGCGGGGGGAGACATTGAAGGCTGTTCTGGATCATTGGACAGACAGCGTCTGAAGCCTGAAAGACAGGGAGAGGGAGAGAGGTGCGAAAGGCGGAGAAGGAGGAGTGACTTGGTAATTTAAAAAGTCTCCCACACAGAACGAGTGAATGACTTTGCAAACAGTAGAGTAGAAAGGCCTCCGCCGTTTAATTATAGAATAATTGTGAAGTCCATAACGACGGAGACCTGCGAGCTGGGAGACGAGGGAAGAGGGACAGCTCTGTGAAAATGTAATTAGCTGAATATCATTTCTCTTTACTCTCGGCCACTGTCCAATGTAAGGGGTGGAGGAAGACAAACACAGAAGAGCTCTTTTAGAGATAAAACTGAACGCACTGTCACAGTTTAGATCTTCAGTGACTTGGATCAATATGCAATTACCTATGGAGGAAGGAGCACCTTCTCCACTCTCTGCTTCCTCTTTCCCATGAAGGGAAACGGCCATAGAGTGTTCGACGTGTCCAAACCAGGCAACAGATGTGTCTCTTCCGTCTTCTGTTTCAATTACCAATTCAAAACGGCAACGGAACGACTCATTTGGCTTTCCTTCTGGCTGATGGTTTCTTCTCACTGTGATAACTCGAGTGGATAACAGCGCTGCCGGTAAGGGGAGGTCGAAGTATGAAGCTTGTGAATGCGGGTTGAAAGGTGGATCGTCAAACGCTACTCAAGCTTTTGGAATGGATAGAGCTGGAGACGAAGGGGCGTGAACCCGCCCCACCTTTTGGAAAGACCGGCAGCGCCCTCCGCAGCATCACTTATCCTGGGACTCGAAGCAACGGATCCAATTTGTGTGTCGGAACCGTTATTGCAGTGATGACGTTACTGCAAAGAGAAAGCATCCTTCACACTTGTTCACACTCCTGGTGAAGATGGTGTAGTCTTAAAAATGCAAGTTTTTTTAAACAGAGTACATTTACTCAGTGTAGTCCTAGTTCAATTCTGCTGCTCTCACCCCAACATTTAAGAAGATTCAGGACTGAAGTTGCATTTATGTCTGCTTAACTAGTTCTGTGTTTTGAATCAGTATCCTGCTGAAACATCAAGGGATGACCCTGAATTTTTTTTTCTAGCTTCTACATCTTTAGTTAACATTTTACAGCCTGGATGTATTAATAATTATAGGGTAAATTAGGTTAATATTGTTCGTCACAACATAGTCATGGCCCAAGTTTTGCAGGGCTAAGGCACTAAGTCGTTGTTCCCAAATGTGATGCACAGATGATTGTATATTTCCCCTGCTTGGCCTATAAAACCTATTTTGTGAAACATCAAATAGTCAAACCAGTTGCACATGTTGGAACATCATGACAGCCCCATCCTCAGCCGAGCTTCCAGATTAGGCAGCTGCTCAGACCTGATTGTGTCCTCTCAATAGGCACCGAATGACACATAGTTCTTCTAAAGCCGCTCCAAGGCGACGCACTCCCGAGCGGGTAAACACTACACTGTGCATTTTACCAGCTCGTGTCATTGTTCTCAGAAAGGATGGAGCAAGACGGAGTATAAATGTGAAGAGAATCAACAGATTTAATTAAGCGTAGGACTTTGAGAGATGTAAACTGAATAATGAAAAATATTTTAATCGTCGGATCATAAAAATTGTAAAAAGTTGAATCATGTAAACTCATTTGTGTTTAGTGAGTCAAGCGACATGCTGATGTACCAAAGTTACGCCTCACCCTGAACTACCTATTCCTTGTCTTTTCAGCCATCTGCTGATTTGCTCAGATTGGGCTTTAGAGTTTTCAACCGCAGTGTTTTTAAGACTCCATCCCTCCGTTTATCTATACAATACAGAAGAATCTCATCAAATTTGAATAAGTAAATATTTAAAAACAGTAAATGCACCTTTTGTGAGTTCATGTCATCCATCGTCTTTCATCGTTAAACCTACAAACTCAACACCAAAACACTCAGCTAGAAATAACTGCTCTTAAAGGACATTCCTTGCTCAAAGCCTTCTCCGACGTAGGACTCATTCCAGCAATTTCAGGAAGAAGAACTGTACATAAACTAAAATGCATCAGAAATTATGTCAACAAAATATAACATGTGACAACCTCACTTAAGTCAACAACTGCTAGTTGTTGGCAAGGATATTTAAAAACTGGGGGCATAAAGGCACAGGCAGCCATAACCCAAGGAAGCAACATTCACACCCATTGTGGTTTCTTGGATTTTGCTTCATTCCTGCTTTTGTGAAATAATATAAAGAATGTGGAACTCTGCTTTCTCTTCTCAACTCCAGTGACTTTTAATGAAAAGCTTCCCTCAGTGGCACATCTCTATCAAACAAATTGCCTCCAGTCCCACCGCTACAAATGGTGCCCCCAACTTTCAGTTCAAACACGCACTCTCGCTTTGTTTCCCCCGTTACATGTCGAATGGCACGCCATTCAAACGCTCCAAGTGAGCCACAGCCTCCCTTCAGATCCTCTTTTAAATTACCGACTTCCAAAGCTCTCCATTTTTAGGATGCAGAGGTATGAAAATGAAGAGAACTGCGGATTGTGCACGGAGAGCGGCGGTGGCGACCTTACATTCAACATCAGTATGACTCACTGAAAAAAATAAAAAAAATCTGGCGTCAATGTTATGTTTTAAGAGCAGAAGTCTAAATATAAATCCTTGCATGCTGAGGTATTTCAGGGGAATCGCTGCTGTATATATTTTGACAGCGTCGTATCAATTATTCATTATATGTGTCATAAAATAACACAAAAAGTAAAACATTTGAATAAATAAAGTTACAGAATGGTGTCTAGTTTGCAAATTTTTCACTACCAAATTTCAGAATGCACTTTAGAACACAACCAGTGGGGATTTTATGACAATAAAAACTACAAAGATGGACGAATTGAGTCACCGAAAGCAGAATAAATCAGTTTCTCACTCATTTTCAGCTACCAGCTCAATCCTGTTTGAAGCTGCAGGGGAGCTGGACTGTATGCCAGCAGTCAATGGGTACACTGTTGACTGCTGGTCAGGTACACCTGTCCAGTCCATCACACAGCCAACGCAAACACACAAGCCATATAGCAGCACATGCACACAGCCATGCCTTAGGGCAACGTAAAGTAACAAGGTAAATGCATGGGAGAAAACTGGAGCATCAGGTAGAAACCCACGCATGCATAAGAGGAACATGGCAACGCAGAAATGTCATGACGGTTGTTAAGGACCTAAATGTGCTCAAACTAAAATGCTATACTTATTGGGTGAAATGAAAAAAAAAAAAAAAAACTACTAGTGGGATTATAAAAAATTTGATTGAGTTAATTACAGTCTAGTCAAACGCATTTTACTCAAAAAACTAACTTTTTAATAGTTTTTTGCTGCTTCATTATTGAATAGAAAGACTTGTGAACTTAAATATTGTTTTTAATAAATTATTTAGGTTATTCAACCCCCATGCTTTTTGCAACATGTTTGCTTGCTACATTTGCATTTAGTGCTTGAATATAGTCAATGACAGACCAACTCGTTTGTCCACAATTTGCACACAACTTTGGTCTTTTCCAACTTCCTATCACATTGTATGTTGAGGCAAAAGAGAAGTGTTTGTATCGTCCACAGCTGGTTGCAGATGTAACTTGTGCGTCAGATTTACAGGTGTACCGGAAACACATGAATTTTAAGGTTCTGGCCAGAGATTTTATTTTATTTTTATGTAGTCTATGCATAGAATGAATCAAATGTTTATGGATTATTGAGAAATGCGGATCACATATTCATAAGGATTTCTTTTTTTAAAGAGGGAAGCAGTTGCTTCTGAAGCAACAGGAAAGCTGCATAACCTTTTTTTTTATTAAGTAGTTCAACAGCTGCAATAAGAAGCACATGTACTGCTTAGAGCATTACTGTTGAAGCAGTTACTAAGAAATGCAGCGAGAACTGTAAACAAGTCACGGTAGGCCTAACTTGGTGAGATTTATTTTTCTAGGCCATGGAAGTCTTCTGTTTGTTGAACTCTACATCTAGGCCACAGAGTCTACTGGGGGCTAGACAAAATCCTGAGTCCAGACGGACTGACACACACACATATTGGGTCCAGTATGAAGCAAGTCACTCCATCAGTGCACCTCAGGGGGACAAGCTTTAGCCACCAGCCCCCAAATCCACTGACTGATCCAGTGCCCGGACTGTCAGGGCCTGCCTGGCCGCCATGCAATCTTTTAACCTTCGCTTGCTGCTGCGAAGCCTCCGGTACTTCACGCTGCGTCTGTAAAAAGCCCGTTCAAGGGAGACTAGGAAAACAAAGAAAAGGAGGAGGAGGAATATCACAAAAACTAAACCTTTACCGTGGCAGGAGAGATTCAGGCAGGCTGAGTGACAGAGAAGGAGTTTGATGGAATATCAAGCGGTTTATTCATCAAAGTGCTGAGAGCGTCTTCAGACTGACAAAAAGGAAACGGGTTTTGTTGTTCAAGTCTAAATGTTACACTTCGTATTGTAGTGAAAGCTTCCTGTAAAGAAAGACGTCTTTTGACTTAAAGTAAAGCTTGATTTTTTTTATTTTTTATGTTCAACTGCTTTTACAGTTTCAAATTAGAGCAAGTAATAATTGTTTTGCTGCAGATATACAGCACAGATTTTTTTAAAATAACTTTTTCATTCAAACTTGCTTGGAGTCCCAAAATGTGGATTATCAGCTTCACCGAGTTTAAATGCTCAAGGTTAAATTATCCCATAAGGAGATTTAAAATGATTAATCTATTAGTTTGGAAACAATGCAGTTAGATTGAGATTTAGCAATTTTATATTTAATGTAGGACTGAAATTTTTACATGTTAATTTCAATGAATTACATAGACTAACTTGATAAACAATGTCAAAGCAGTTGCCTGATTTTGTTTTTAAATATTGTTTTTTTACATACAAACGTCCCAAATCGGAACCTTTGTATTGTGTTTCTAGTACACCCGTAAATGTGACGCACGGACAACTTCTGCAAAAAGAAACAAAGCCACTTCTCTTGGGCAGAGAGGTTCATTTTTCCTTCCAAAAACAAGCCGATGGGGTGTTGGACACGACAATTGTTTTGTCCAAGTTGTACAGAAAGGAGATGGCCCATCAGCGAAGCTACTCAAGCCTAAAATACGATCTGAGTGCTACAGATGTGGCAGCATGCATCGACATCCCGAACGCTAATGTCAGAATCTACGGTCCGCATTTCTTTTTCAAAGACGCTACATGAATGATCAAGGGTTCTTGAGACACTCGGATGCTGAATGGGTAACAGCACTTTGCATCAGTCTTATGACTGAATAACATACACAGATCAAATATAACTAATATTTTGTTATGGGGCTCATACATCTTTATTCAATAATTTGGCAGCAAAAAAAAGGTTTGAATCAAGGCATCTTACATTAAAAACGCTTTAGAGTGGTGCACGCTAACCAAAGGAAGGCTTCCTTCTTGTGACTTGATTGAGAGGATCTCATTGAGTTAATGATGTGTTGATGGTGCGCCGCTTTTTTGGCAGGTTAATTGAAGGCATTTTCCTGGTTGGAAGAAGATTAATATAACAAGATGCCTCTCACTCCGTGGGTTTTATTTAGTTATTTAGCGAGCATGTGCTCCACCTGCCAAAGAGGTTATGAGGTTTATAGCGTTTGTTTGTTTGTTTGCCTGATTGTGAGCGGAATTGCTCAAAAGGTTACTAACTGATTTGCATTTAATTTTCCCAAAGGGTGGCACAGCCCGATGCAAAATTCATTAACTGGTTGGCTCCTCACAAGCCAGGATTTTTATTTTTAATGAATTCACTCTGTGTTCCAACATCTTTTTACTTAATGCAATTATTTTATTTTTTATGAAAAAGAAAGTCTGACCCTTTCTTAAAAAAACAAACAAAAAAGACCCACTTTAACCCATTAACCCACTTTGTTAAATCACGATTTCACTGTAATTTACCATTTTTGGAAAGCTGAGTTTGGTTTCACTTACAGCACTGAAGAAAGGTCGGTGCCCGGCCTGTATGATCAGGAAGTCACTTTAACAGAAGCTGCCGACAAAAAGTAAAATAAAAGTTCTGAAAACTCAACACAACATTTCCTTGAACTAAAGAAATTCAAGAAAATATTAGGCTAATTCCTTCTGGAAAGGGTTACAAACCCATTTCTAACGCAAACCGACTCCGGCCATAATCCACAAATTGTAAAACACGAAATGTAGTGAACCTTTCCTGGATTGTCCAACCAAGTTCATAAATGAATAATCAGAAACAGACTAAGAGAAATGGCATCCATTGACCAAAATTAACATTTACAAAATAAATTCAAGACCACAGGAAAAACTGTCCTGCTGACAGGTGAAACTAAACGGGAACATTTTTGACCCTCTGCTTCCCATTATGTACGGGGTAAACTAACAGCAATCACAAAAACATCATACCTAAAGTTGAACATGGTGGTGGTAGTGTGATGGTTGGCGTCTTCCGTCTTACAAACATGGATGGCGAGTTTTAACCACGAATTCTGTGCTCCGTCAGAAAGTCATGTAGGAGATTCTCCACACTTGAACTTCTGAATGGTTTAAAAAGGAAAAAAATATATATATAGTAATTGACTGGGTCCTAAAAACGTCAGACATTAAACATGACTTTAAATAAGCCATTCATGATCAAACAACCCTCCAAAATAACTGAAAAGTGGTGATGAATGCGTAAATACCTGTCGTAACAGAATTATTTTTGTTTTAGAAAATAAAAAAAAACTGGAAAAAAAAAATCTAAGACCGAATTTTTGTTTCCTATTCCTACTTTATATATTCCATGAAACCCTAAGAAAACACATTACATAGCAATGTGTGAAAAACTCCCAGTTGAATAAACCCCAACAACAAGCTGTTAATAATAGCTTTCTATTATAACTGGTCAGCACCAGTTATAACTTGTTGCATCTTTTTCACTCCAGTAACTGTAGAATTTAATCGTACTTATAGCCTTGAAACTACTTCAGCTGATGTTACACACTGTGTTTGTTTTTCAGATCAGAAATTATTTGCACAATCAGTTATAAAAACAAAGGACAGTCTTTTGTTTAGTTTTCTGCTCAGTTGACGCAAGTGAACCACCGAGTGAGTGTATTTACTTCGTCTTATGCAAAGAAAACACACTCATCAGTTCTCCTAGAAACAAGTCAAAAGTCTCGAACAAAACAAGTAAGAGTCAAAACTTCAGCATTAACCCAACGGAATATTAGCTGAAACAACACGGAACACAGGTAATAACATCACGCTTTACTTACCATAAAAACTCGGTTGGTTAAGCGAGTCAAAAAAATCATCCACATCCTCTTTAAAAGTTGTAATTGTTGCATGTCTGTTTGTGACGCTTTAGAAAAAAAAAAAATAAAAGCCTCAAAAATGGTTCCGAGACGTTTTTTATTCTTCCCCGGGCAGCCTGGGAAGCAGTGGGCAACTAGTGTGCTCTACCGCCTCCTACAGGACTGGAGTGACACAGTCGATAGATAAACAGTTAAAAAATAAAACTACTAGATTTTATTGCATAGACTATATGTTAAAGTAAAGTTTTTATTGAGTAATTTTAATTTTTCGAGGGTTTTTTTATATATACTTTATCTGTTACAATCCACGTGCTACTGATTCTGCTTGGCTGCCGTACGAATATAGCCAAGTTTGACGTTACACTATTTGACAAACTGGCCATTTCAATGTGTTTACCAACAAAAATATATATAAAAGGTGCCTTCAATTATCACTGATATCCCAATATATTTTTGCCATAATTTCATAGCATCACGTTCCTTAATCAGAGTCCGAATTTCTGCTTTGAAAAATCGATTTTTTTTAACAATACTGTTGAAGGTTATCATGAGAAACTTGTGATAAACAATATTCTGCTTTGGGTGAACAGCAAACAGATTCCCAATAATGAGAAGTCTATGCACCTTGTAGGGAAATAAAACTGTTTCCAAATCAACAAAAAAGGTTTTATTGAGGAAGTTGCTTTTGGCCACCGTCTGCTGTTTGGAATTGAAACAAGTTAGTTGTAGTTTCGAAATGACTTAACCACCTTATATATATATATATATATATATACATATATATATATATATATATATATAATTTTTTTAAACCTTTTTTTTACATTAATGGAGCATTTTATGCTCCATTAAATAAATGTCACGAAATATATTACATACTTAGGGTGAATCAATGCATATTATTTAAATAACTAGCTAAGGAAGTGAAATTAGTTAGTTACTGCAGATAATCTATTTCTGATAGGCTTGTTAGTTCCCTAATCAAAAATGGAGTACGGCACAACGTTCGTAAAGACATATCCTTTTAAACTCCCCTATCACAGAAAAGAAATCACCTGAATACTTAACTTCACGTTTCAAAATGACTGACAGCCGACCTGTAGAGAGGTCTGACCTAACACCCATCCGTCAGCTCTCTCTGAAAGAACAGCAGCATGCAATTAGTGGTTGAGTGTTTATGCTGCGTTTGCTTGAGTAAATCCAAGACATTACACCGATCTTCGTTTTCACCCTTTGAGAGTGCCGAGCTGACTACAGCCAAGCAGTCAGTTAGTTGAACTCACAGAAGGTTATTTTATTACCAGTGCATCCAACTCTTGAGTGCACCATAACCTTAAAAGCCTTTCGCGCTTGCTGACTACAGTTAAATGAACGGGCTCGACTCGGTTATGGTTCACCGCTTTTGTTCCCCCCCGCGAGGGGAGCTAATAAGTCAATCTGATCCACTCGCAGATACGCCGAGGATGCACTTATCGCATTGTCAGCAGCTCATTTCATTAAGGCTCCTAGTTAAGTTTGCATGTTACACGTTCGACATTTTAAATTACCCGAGTCCCTCTTGGCTTGGGCCGAGGGATGGGGGGTACAGGGTGGAAAACAGAGGGAAGGGCTCCTTGTGAACCCCCCCACTCCCTTACCCTCCTGAACTGCTTTGACCATCAGTCATGGCTGTCAGAGCAGCTGGGCTCCTGTTCTACAGTGGGAGCTCACAGCAGAGCTCTACATCATCTGGAACTGTGATGGAGGCGCAGGCTTCAGCTCCACATGGTTTGATTAGAGGCTGTGCTTTCACGAGAAAAAGCGAACGTGACGGATATCGGCCTTCGTGACGAGGCTGGTGCGGATAGTTTTGCGTGGAGTCGCCAAAGTAATTTTTAAAGAAAGGAAATCTAATTTTTGTAGCAGTAAAGCGTTTAATCACACTGGGTTGGAAAAAATAAATAAATTTTTTTGGAAGTCGTCTGTGTAGGCCTATTTTGCATGGCTGAATCCCAAAAATGATATCTATTTTTTTCAATCAGGTCAGGTGTTTTACTCTAATTTGATTTTGAGAAATCCCATCTTCTGACTGCATTTTTGTGACATTGTCAGTTCATTTCCGTTAATATTTCTCATCCAAAAATGCTTTAGGAGAAAACGAAAATTGTTTTCTAATGTTGGAAAAACCCAAGACAATTTTTTAGGCTGTTCCACCGTGTTATCAGTCATCTCCATCGCTCTCTTTCTGTAAAAATGAGGCTTTCTAATATAATTTACAGCCAAAAATTGTTTTAGCAATAAAGAAATAATCTACCAATTTTGCCTCCATTGTTATTTCATGTGAATTCTACCTTTATGGATTTGTTATTATCTTTTGTACAATTATGCTTGTGTAATCATATCAGCATGCTGTGAGGCTGCTTTTAATAATAATAAAACAAAACAAAAAAAAAACAAGGCTCGTTTCAGTTAATAAGTGTTTGTATATGTTAAATAGAATATTCAAATGGAGATAAAGCTAATGGGCTTCTGCTGTATCTTTTATGACATATAAAATAAACGCGACACTGCATGAACGGACTTATTTAGTGGCGTGATTGGTGAAGTGACACCGGTGCCGAGCAACAAAACACTTTCACTTTTCCGTCCTATCCATCCTTGCTTGTCTCATTAGCCTTCATTCCATTACGGGGGCCAAAAACTACATCCAGGCTTGTTTATGTAAAGCAATTTCTGCGCCGCATCTTGTTATCAGCAGAGGAGATGTGCCAGTTGGATTGCTCTGTCAAACCCGAAATTGTTTTTTAATTCCCCGATTATCAGCGTTTTGAATGGATTCTGGCCTCCAAGACCTGTTCGAGACCTACTGGGTTAGGACGGAAATTGCTCACGGCATCAATTGGCCTCGAGACAGGCGAGTCAGACGAAACCTCACAAGTTAATCACAGCACATTGCATGTCAGACTCTCGGCTGACAAAAGGGATTCATGAGCCGTTGATATAGACAGATGGAATGTTTAAAGAAGTAGTTGAGAGCTACGCTTTTCTTTAACTTGCAAATGTATTCGTATTTACACAAAAGAGCAACACAAAGAGGTGAAGTGGGAGACAAAGGTTACAGGTTTTGTTATTTTTTTTAATAAATACAAATCTGAAAGGTGTGGCATGCGGAGAAAACCGACTTCAAAATGCAAAAAATACTTGAGGATGGCAGGAAAATGACCCCTGCAGATACAATGGAAGAGTATCCGAGCTGAAATGACCTAGTCAAAGTTCAGACCTGATTACATTTCAAAATCTCTGGCAAGATCAAAGAAGGGCTTTTCGCAAATGCTTTGTCCACTACTTCTGACTGAGTTTGACTTATTTGCTTAGAAGAATGGGAAAAAAAATGGTTGTAGATGTGCAAAGGTGGTAAAGGTGTCGTCCAAAAAAAACATTCAGCTCTCATTACACCAGTGGTTATGCAGATTTGGGCTCAGAGGAGATGGATATGAATACATGCTAGACTTCTCCAATTCTTTTCTTGAAAGAAATTAAAACCGTATTTTAACATGCGCTTCGTAACTATGTACTACATGTTGGTCCTTCAAATCAAATTCCAATAGACGACACTCTAGTTTGTGGATTTGAGTACAAATGTTAACATTAAAAAGCAATGTAGTGAAAGACAACTGCAGTTTATCACAAAAACTACAGATCACATTGTTTTTCAAAAATGCATTTTTGGTGCAAAAGGACAACGGTAACCAAATACTGAAATGCAACTCTGTAGGATGTTTCCAAGTTAGTCAAGTAGATGAACTCTGCTAATTCCTGATTGTACGACTAATATCACAATTTCACATTGGAACTGCGTCAGATAAGACTTCCAATTTCATGGTTTTTTAGTTCTACTTTGACTATTTTTACTGGCATATTCTTCTTCAGTCAAATAAAAGTTAAAACTAAAAAAAGTGAAGATTTTTTTGAATTGCTAGACGGACAACTTTGATTCTTTTTCTAAACAGAATTTGAAATTCAAATGAAGTAACCATGAGATTTTAACTGCAGCAAATGAGGCGTTCAATTCCTACTCAAGAATCTGAATTTCTGAGTAGAAAATTTCACAAAAAGCTGAAGACGTTTTTTAGAGTTTGGTAAAAGAAAAAACTGGTCATGCAGGGGTACATTGTTGTTTTAAAACTCCATAATTTTAAGATTGATTTCACAATTTTTTTCCGATAAAACTTGGATAATCTCTGATAAAGTCTAAAGAGTCATGAATTTGCAAAAAAAGGAAAACATTAAATTTTTAGTGATTAAAGATATAAATGTCTGCAATTAAAACTAAAAGTTCTTAAGTGTACTGAGATTATAAAGTCAATTGTGAAAGCTTGGTCAATTTTTGCACATTTGCAAACTTACCACCTTAGTTGGAGAACTTTTTGGCTTTTTTTTAGTACAATTTTCTGACTGAATATTCTTTTTCTTTGTAAATTCACAACCTCTTGACAGAAAATATAAGCGTTTTCCTTGTAAATATGTAACATTAACTTCTAACTTGAGTTTTTTTTTTTGGACAGAAATTTACTTTGCACCCTCACACTGTCTGTCATCGTGTTTTGATACATGGAGATGAACTTTTTCATTACTTTTAATGCTAACTTGTCAGAGCGGCATCAGTGCAGATTTCCCCAATCTTAAAACAACTTTGATCTCAGTCGATTGAGGATCATTTCCAAACCTCACAATTTTTACATCTAACATTTAGTCATGATTATTTCATTTAAAAAGTGCAGCTGTTGTTATAAAATGAAACTTACTATTGGAATGTTTCTGGAACTGGTCCGTCGCTTAACTACTCAGCCTGAACTTTCTGCAAATGATAGAAAATAATCAAGATGGGGTAAGACACTGACTGCCAACAACCTCTCTCCTCTCCTTGCTTTAAAAACTTCCTTTAAAGAAGGAAGGAAGAAAAATTCCCATATAGCAAATATATGCCAAATTATTTAGCTAAAAAAAGAGCTATTAATGAAATATGTTTTGCAACACATAACAGCAGCTTTGCTAATGAGTTCGAAAGATGAAGGTCTTTTCTATCATGCTTAGAATCCATTAAGATCCGCCAAAAGACCCATGTTATAAGCTCACCACAGCGTGAACTTTCATTTGCATTTAATAACTTTCTTATTTGTCCAAGACCCGATTAGAATGTTGCGTGCTTTGTGCAGCTGATCTACGGTAATGGCACTTGGTGTTTGTGTGAGCCCATTAGGGTTTTGGAGGAGGGAAGATTCGCATCGTCTGCAGGCGGAACCCCGACACGTTTGTGCGTGGTGCAAAAATGTTCACCCCCGAGCTTCGAGAAGAAACTTTTGATCCAACAAAAGTTGAATTCTGCAAAGTTTGCAATGCGAGCACCCGGGCCTATCTACCTTCAGCATCAGCACAAAGGCAAAAAAAAAAAAAAAGAAAAAAAAAGATTTAGGGCATCTACACCCTTCGCTTTGATGCCACAAAGCCTCTCCGGGGAGCTACTTCCTCTACAGCGAGGGAGTACCCATCGCTGTGTCCCAGCCTGATACCGATTTACCCATCCCCAAAGGATAGACCGCTCTTAATACGATTACAGAGCAACAAGACTTTAAGATAATTCAATGCGTCCTCCACGGCTAATTTTGAAAAAAGCCGGCATGGATGCCACATCCGCTTATTGTCGCTCCCCGCATGCTAAAGACGGAGAGCACCAAGAGTTGAATTATTACCGCACAATACTGACTAAGTGGGAAATCTCTTTGGACATGGGCGGCCCACCATATGCCTCGATTTAATTTGATTTTCCGTCCGGGGCTTTAGTTATAAGTGCCTCTAAAGTTTCATGTCTCTCTGCAGCGAGAGAGGGTGAAAGGGCAGCTTCTGCTTTGACTTGACTTCAGCAATTAAGAGGGTGAGGTGGGGGGTAAATAAACCGTGATTTGGTTTACAAAAAAAAAAGAAAAACACGAAAAGAAAACATGGAGCTCTCTTGCAGATACATGGCAGCATTAGTGGGCTGGAGTATTTGGTGCAAAACTGGATTAGGCTTAATCCTACAGTAAATTCAATTCTCCGGATGCAGATCTCTTGTAAATTTGTGTTTGCAAGCACTATAGGTTTAATCCAATATGGATTTGCAACGGTCTTGGTGCAACTTTGGTACAGATCCACACAAAAGTCTTTGCACCCTTTGAACTTTTTTCGGATTTTGTCCCCGTGCAAACCTGAAATTTCAAAGAGTTTTATTGGGGTTTTACAAAACAAACATACATAACTGTAAAGTGAAAGAATAAATTAGTAAAAATCTGACAAGTGTGGAGGGTATTGTTATTTGTTCTATTTTGACCTGCGTTTAATAAAGAAAACAGATTTTTTTGTAAAAACTACTGAAAAAACAAGCATCTATAAATCCATTAAGGGGGGACATTAAGGGGCCCCTACATAATAAAGGAGTACAACTTCCAAAATTTTCCATTTTTTTAAAAGAACAATTCTTTAGGGTATTTTGGAAGTAAAGGTTTACCTTTTATGGAACTAAAATATTTTCTTCCGTTACTCTTGTATTTAGCTCCATCCATCAAACTCGTCACTGCAGCATGATGCTGCCATCACCATGTTTCACATTTATCACTTCCCTCTTCTAGCTTGGCGGCAAACTCTAGATTAGAAACTCTGAAGATTTTAGCTTTAATGTGACAAAATCTAACATCCAGAGGGAAGGAGTCACTTTCCTAAATCATGACTCAGCTAAAGGTGACACAGGTCAGAGGGGATGTTTCCTGTAAGCTAAAAACGAGTACTCCCCACCCCCAGGGCAAAAGAGAAAAAAAAAATTAAACAAAATAAAGAGCTCTCTTAATCATGATGAATAAAACAGCTTCACGCACAGCTGCGCCTCTTAGACGCTTGTTGCTGCTGCAAAGAATGCCTTTTTCATCATCGTGCTGCCCTCTGCGGGTCTTCTTCCAGCCTCCTCCCCCACCACAAACCTGCCCCCGTTTTTTCCCCCCACCCACCTTCCTTATCATTACCAGACACCCTTTAAGACTATTAAATCGCGTTTCATTCCCTCATCGAGCGGCAGCACGTGTTTTCACACAAGAATTGTGTTTGTTCTTCTTCTTTAGACTATATTCTCCGCAGAGGTAGAACGTGTGCGCCGCCTTTGCTTTGCGCCAGCCTGATTTTAAGTTCCACTAGTTGGGGAAAAAAAATAGAGAGAGAGAGAGAGAGAGAGAGAGAAAAGGTTTTGGTGGGAAGATCAAGCTTGTGCACAGCAGCAAGGCTGGATATCGCATGACCGATGCAGAGCTGCAGAGGAAGAGAGAGAGTGAGGGAGAGAGAGAGAGAGAGAGAGAGAATCGAGATTCTTGCATTCGGGGAGAAAGCTGGAAGAGCATATTCGCTGATCTGCGCTCGTTTTGGACGCTCTGGCGGCTAAAATAAAGAGGCACATTTGTCATCCGCTTCAGGTCTGTGCGCACTTGGAGGAAAGTCACGTTCTTTAAGAAATAAATAAATAAAAATACTGAAGAAAAAAAAATGCATGCGGTAAGCCCGGCGTGATGTTCTGAGATGTGGGATTACAGCGCTCTGTTCTCAGTCATGTCCGAACTTTGGTTCTGGCTGCTCTTCCGAGATGACGCCGCTGATTTCGGCCGGACGGACTCGGAAGCCGCGCTGGCGTGAATGAGATCTCTCCCTCCCTCCTCCTCCTCCTCCTCCTCCTTCTCCTTCTCCTCTTCCTCTTTCCCCGGATCAGACGGCACTCTTAACGTGCGCCTGCTGTATGGAGCCTAACGCGGAGGAGACTTGACTTGTTTTTTGTTTTTTTTTATTATTTATTTATTTTTTTATTTTATTTTCCTTTGTTTTCTATTTCGCCCAATTTTTTGTTGTATCTGCTTTGGCGATCGAGTGAAGGACGGGTGACACCATAGGAGAAGGAGGGGAAAAAAAAGACAAATCAATGTTTTCCACTGAGGTTGGAGAGAGAAGACCGTGATTTTCGGGATGCCTTGGCGTTCACACGGATCGGCACGGTAAGATGTCTATGATTCACGCATTTATTCACGCATTATGCTCGAATTCTGAGGATCTTCTACTGTAGGTTGGAACATTTTTTTATGGGGATCTGTCCGTGGTGCTGAAATCTCTGTCTGCCCACCCCCTCCCACCACATCCTCTCTCTGCCCTTTACTGCATTAGCGAAGTTGATCCGATTCCAGACAGTTTAGGGAAAAAAAAGGTGTGCGCGCGGCTTCCCTTTACCTTGACAAAAAAAAAAGCCTCCCAAGTTAGTGATAACACCCATTATCGTCTTCCACCCGCGTCTGCAACAGACGTTTACATTAGACGTGACTTTAAGAATCGATTGCAGCGCCCGGAGATGTCTTAAATAAGACTATTTGGATGGGGATTCGGTGTACATAGACTAAAATGTACGCGCGCACGTGAAAATCCGCGTGCACGCAAAGCAAAAAAAAAAAAAAAAGGGGGGGGGTATGTAACCCCCTCTTTTCCCTCACCCCCCACTCTGTGGCAGTAGAAGCACTGCCGCCTCATTTTCTGGTTATTTACCAGAGATCAACAGCCCCATCACGCAGTCTTCGTCTTTGATCAACTTCTCTCGATCATTTCTGCCTGTAGGCAAAAAGGAGGTTCTGTCACCTTCCTAGGCCGGATTTTTTTTTTCTTTCTCTCTCCCTTTTCCCTCTCCAAGATGAGCAGTGCCTGCTTTATTTTTCTTTCCTTTTCTCGATCAATTCCTTTTGAGAGAGAGAGAAAGAGAGAGAGAGAGATGTGTTCTGGTCTCCTTTTCAGTCCCCCCCAACCCTTCAAATAAGAGTCGATAAAAATGACACTGCGCTCGAATGAAATCTACGTGTCCTCGTGTTGCTGTTTGCTCCCAGCCTGGAAAGGGTAAAGAATCCAGACAGTTTGGCCACAGTTTGCCAGAGGGGGCAGTTGAGGGGAGCTGGGTGAGGATTCCTCTTTAGAAAACGATGGAAGATTCCTGTGTAAGGTACATTGGAGGCAGATGACAGTTGGTGTTTGGAAATCCAGTGATGAAGTCTAGACTTCCATTTTCCAAGATGGATTGGTTTTAATTTAAGAAATCCAACAACTTGCGCACCTATCCTTCATGTTTATAGTTTATTAAGCACTGAAGTTGCAGCATGTCTTCACGCCGAACAGTCCTCAATAGGCCTACTTGTTTTGTTGCCTGTGTGCCATGAATACTCACAGGGGCTCAGTTCATTTAGTAGGCAGCTATGCAGTTTTAGAAATGTTACACGTGTCTCATACATTTCCTGTGCAGTATAAAAAAGAACCCCTCCTTTTTTTTTCTATTCTCTTCTACCCACCCCTCCATACCCCCCACCCCTCCCCTTCCCTAGATGACACCTCACACTGGCACCACACTCGAGTGAGCCGGGGCATCCTCTCCCAGGACAAAATGCATATCTGGATTCTAAAAATAATCCTTCTGATTGCATCATCTCCGAGGCTGGTCGAGATGTATGACAATTATGGGGAGATCTGCCGGAGCCTGTGCACGTGTGACGAGAAGGAGGGGATCCTGACGGTGAGCTGCGAGAACCGGGGGATCATCAGACTGACAGAGATCAGCCCGGTTCAGTTCCCGATGTACCACCTCCTGCTGACAGGGAACCTCCTGAAGAAGCTGTCAGTCAATGATTTCATCAATTACACCGGGGTAACCATCCTGCACTTGGGGAACAATGATATCTCCGAGATCGAGTCAGGTGCCTTCAACGGACTCCAGGGATTAAAACGGTTGCACCTGAATAACAACAAGATTGACCTTCTGAGGGACGACACTTTCACAGGGCTGGAAAGTTTGGAATACCTACAAATTGATTATAACTACATTACAACTATAGAGCCCAATGCCTTGAGCAAACTGCACCAACTGACAGTGATGATTTTGAATGATAACTTACTTTCTGCCCTCCCCTCCAATATATTCCGGAATGTCCCCCTTACGCACTTGGACCTTAGGGGGAATCGACTGAAAATGTTCCCCTACATCGGCCTCCTGGAGCACATGGACAAAGTTGTGGAATTACAACTGGAGGAAAATCCGTGGAACTGCTCCTGTGAGCTCATTGCTCTCAAGGCTTGGCTGGAGAGCATAGCCTACACGGCTCTGGTCGGGGAGGTGGTGTGCGAGACACCTTTCAGGCTGCATGGCAGAGACCTGGATGAGGTGTCCAAGCAGGAGCTGTGCCCGCGGAGACCCGTAGAGGACACGGTCAGGCCTGCACCACCCAGCAGCACCAATGGATATTATCAGACCACACCTTCTGCTGTCACGGCCTCTGTCACCTCATCAGCTGTTTTTAGGTCCTCCTCCAGGCCTACCAAGGGCACACGGCAATTTAACAGAACTAGGTTAAAGCCCACTTCTCGGTTACCGGGCGGTAACCCGTATAACTATGGCCCCATCATTGCTTTTCAGACCAAATCTCCTGTGCCTTTGGACTGCCCCACTGCCTGCACATGTAATCTGCAGATTTCTGAAATTGGGTTAAATGTCAACTGCCAAGAGAGAAAGATTGAAAGCATTTCTGATCTGAAACCCAAGCCATACAACCCTAAAAAAATGTATCTCACTGGAAATTACATCCCTGTGGTGCGAAGATCTGATTTTGTCGATGCCACTGGATTGGATTTGCTTCACCTGGGAAACAACAGGATAAGTGTGATCCATGACAGGGCTTTTGGGGATTTAACCAACCTGCGTCGGCTGTATTTAAATGGTAATCTCATGGACAGGCTTACAGGGGAGATGTTTTTTGGCTTGCAGAACTTGCAGTACCTTTATTTAGAGTACAACAAAATCAAGGAGGTGGAGGCTGGCACTTTTCGCTACCTGCCTAATCTCCAGCTGCTTTTCCTCAACAACAACCTCCTCAAAACTTTACCCATGGGCATCTTTTCCAGCCTCTCCCTGTCTCGGCTTAATCTGCGTAACAACCAATTCCAAAACCTGCCTGTGAGCGGTGTTTTAGATCAGCTCAAGTTGCTTGTGCAGATAGATCTGTTTGAAAACCCCTGGGACTGTTCTTGCGACATAGTGGGGATGAAGATATGGCTCGAGCAGCTCAGTGCAGGCACGGTGGTTAATGAGGTTGTGTGCGAGACGCCCGTACGCCACAAGGGGACGGATTTGCGTTCCATCCAGTCTGAGCAGCTGTGCCCAGACTACACTGACTCATACGTCTCACCAACTCCCCCCACGGAGGAGCCCATGGACGACCATGTTGTCACAACAAACGCTCCCCAGAAGTTCAGCCCCTCAAGCAGCACAGTTCCCCTCTCGGTCCTCATCCTTAGCCTCTTGCTTGTTTTCATCATGTCCGTCTTTGTGGCAGCGGGGCTATTTGTCGTGGTGATGAAAAGGCGCAAAAAGTCTCAGAGTGACCGCACGAGCACCAACAATTCGGACGTCAGCTCCTTTAACCTGCAATACAGCCTCTACAGCAATCGCTCCGGCCCTAAAGTCAAAGCCCCCGCCGGTCACGTTTACGAGTACATTCCCCACCCCATGGGCCACATGTGCAAAAATCCCATTTACAGGTCACGGGAAGGGAACACGGTGGAGGATTACCGAGACCTGCACGAGCTCAAGGTGACATACAGGAGTACCCCTGATGAAGAAAGGGATGGTAGCACGTTGAGGAGTCCCGCATACAGCGTTAGCACCATCGAGCCACGTGACAACCCCTCCCCCATCCAGGATGCAGACCACTTTTTCAGGGGCATTCTGGAGCCCGATAAGCAGTCCCCGCATCAGTCCATCCCATCCATCCCAGCAGCCAATTTAGAGTACAAGTACACTGGGCCTGTGTCGTACACATACAACCCAAATTTCGATGTCAGACGGCAGTTCTTGCACCCGGAGAGGATAAGAGAAACGGTGCTCTACGGCACAGCACCCAGTACTGTTTATGTGGAGCCCAACAGAAACGAGTATTTGGAGCTAAAAGCTAAACTGCAGTCTGAGCCTGATTACCTCGAGGTCCTTGAGAAACAGACCACCTTTAGTCAGTTCTGAGCAACGCGGTTGCTAATGTTAATGAGACACTTTCTCTGCTGGTCCTCCTTGAAACAGTGGCTCAGTTTATTAAAGGGTGCCTTGGCACAGAAACACACGAGCAAATGCGAGGGAGCTAGGACGGGGTGTGCCGAACAATCAATTCTTTCTGAAACGCGACAGCACGAAAAACGGATACAGCTTTCTGACACGTAGACGAACAAACTCCACTGATGATGATGCAAATTTTATTTTTTTATGGTGAAGATGGAATAACACAAAATGTAAGTGTACTGGTAAATCCTATCCAACTTCATTTTCAGGAATATAACCATACATTAAAAAAAAGGTATATTGTGAATCAGAAGAGAGAGAGAGAAAGAGAAAAACGTTTATAAAATCCCTCCTGGACAAAAAAAAAAACACTTGTACAGCAGATGATCAGAACTGTGTAGGACTATTTTCTGCTGTAGTCTGTAAGTAAGTATTTATTGATATAATCTCCCATGTCTTTTAAAAAAAGAAAAAAAACTTTGATTCTACATCAGATATTACCTGTGTCATCATATTCCATGATCCTCTGGAAAAAAAGGCTTATGTTTGTAGTTTCATTTACTGTAGCTCTGCATTGTAACAGTGGCTTTTTCTTTTTTGAAAGTGGCACACCCCCCCAAATGTTCAAAAACAGACTGCGTCATTTGAAGATTTAAAAAAACAAAACAAAAAAAAAACAACAAAAAATAGTGTCTTTGTATGCTTTCTGCACTTTTTGAAATTGGAAGGCAAGTTTGCCTTCATTGAGCTCTCATAAAGGAGATTATTATATTAAAAATGAATATGAGTATTCATTCTTAATATGTAGAGGTGATATGTTATCAAAACTAAATTCATAAATGATATTTGAAGTATTCATTATGTTGTGTAATACTGATATTTTAATCAATGTAACACCTATTTTTATACGAGCATTGGCAGATTCTCTATCCCTTATTGGTTCCTTTGTTTTGATTGCTTTGCACTTATTGCACTATATTGACCAAACTATGTTATTGTCATCAAATAAAACAAGATGTCAGGTTCATACATTGTGCTCATGAGGAAAACTGAAGTGTTCTGGTTGACATTACTAAGAATCATCAGAGCTGGGTTGGTAGTGTACCCTTTTAATTTGGCAAATCAACTGACATTGTCTTGGCTAAGAACCGGCGACTGAAGATGCAGTCTGTGCTTCACTCATAGGGCCAAGCTGGCGTCTCAGAAAGGCCTGGAATCAATGGGGATTCAATCAATGAGCATTAAACCTTTGCAATTATACAATGACAACTGTATCCACATTACTGCCTGCCAAGCGACAAGGAGGTCATTTATATAAACATGATAGGAGCCAACTTAGAGCTCCTGCAAAGCCAGTGGGCATCAACTTTGACAGCGATGAGGACATACAGACTGAAGATAGTCATAATAGACTTGTATTAAGGAACTTTAAAAACAAAAGAATTACATGGGTAGTTATAAAAATGCTAAAAATGTAAATTTATTTAATTGTATATTTCAGTGTGGTTTTATATAACACTATTTTTCAGTGGTGGTTCTGATATCTGTTTGGGCCAGTCGAATATTATCAAATTACAACCACTGATTCGACCAAAAACAACAACAGCTCAACTATTCATTATAGTAATAGAATCACATTTCAACTTGGTTTTTGTTAAGATACTAAATTTCAAATGTAATATTTTCATTCTTTGCATATAAATAATATTTTTAGCTAGTTGATCGGACTCCTAACTGCTCTTATTGCCCATATATGATGTGCATTTTAAGAGGCTAGTGTTTACATAGAGTGGTAAAGAAAGAAAACAATAGAGAATAGAAAGCATAGAACATTTCCTTAAATCGTCAACTGTTAAAGTGGGTCAGACATGCATCAAGTTTAAAGCAAGTGCAAAATGATGCACTGGTTGGTGTGAAAGGTTTTGTGGTTGATGACTTGTTTTTGCTCATGAGAGACCAACACTGCGATGGTACAAAATGACGAGCACAAATCAAAAACAACAACTTTAGACACTAAAGCAAAACAAAATAAGTCAATTAACTATTATTGTCTTTTTGAGTAGGAATCGGTGCAAAACATAGCTTCCCTGTTGTGATTTGGGTACAAAAACCAGGCAA
Organism: Poecilia mexicana; assembly: GCF_051168715.1. Taxonomy (NCBI): domain Eukaryota; kingdom Metazoa; phylum Chordata; class Actinopteri; order Cyprinodontiformes; family Poeciliidae; genus Poecilia; species Poecilia mexicana. Next base: position 27,281,181 of record NW_028263371.1, read on the forward strand.
AAGTATAGAAAAAAATTCAGTCAAGAGCAAATCTCAACATTAAAAGTATGTAAATTTTACTTTTGCAGTTTTCATGTTTGACTTTTTCAGTGATTCGTGGTAGTGTATGCTATGTGACAGACAGGGCTCTGGGTTCAAAAGGATCCAGATTCAAATGTGAGAGCTTGAAATGAAGACACTTTTTAAAATACAGATCACAACTTAAAGGTAGTTTTTTTTTTGGTACTGTCTGAAGTTGTTGTCTCGATTTGTGTTTGGCCACTTCACTACTTGGAAATGCAAAGCAGGGCCCATAAAAAGGCAAGAGGCTGCCCCTGTGCCACCATTTTCAGTGTGCAGCGAGCGTCACCATTTAGGAATCCGAGCGCTCCCTCAGCAGAGACAGACGACATCTTTCCGGAGCCGAGGCCCGCCGACTAATTCTCAACTCGCGGGGAATTATTTGGAATTAAATGAATTTATAATTAAACCTTCTCCGCGTGCAAAGAGCTGTTATATAACTGTTTACGTTTTTTTTTTCTCTTCTCTTTCCCACTATCAAGTCCATCGTGGTGCCTGCTGCCTTGCCTTATTAAAAAAAAAAAAATGTAACGCTCTGGGTCCTCATTGCTTTCAGAGAAGCTCAGAATGAGAGCAGAAGGCAACCATTTGGGAGATGAGGAGTCCTGGAACCGAGTGTAACTGTGGATGTGTCATACATGTTGCAGGGAGATGTGAATCATAGCCAAGGAGTGCATGCACTCGGCCAGCATTGGTGGCCTGTGGGCTGCTCACAGTTCCTGACATGGAATTATATTTAATTTTTGTGATGCTTATATTGCTAAACACTTTGCACCTGAGCAGCACAGTGACAAATGTTTAAAATGTGGCGCAGATGGCTGCATGGGGTTTCATTTTCATATCCTCGAATTACAATTTTTTTTCTTTTCCCATCGTCAGATGACAAAATGTTCGAACACATTGATGAAATCAATGAATCATTTTTTTCCCCCCTTTTTTCTGAAATAGGTTTGTCATTACTGTGTGCGCGCGCGAGTATTAACATCTCTCCAACCCAGATTGTTTGGTTTAATTGCCGCCTTGACCCAGCTTACAGTCCCAGCGTAATATAGTCGCATTTGTCGAAATTGCACGCTGAATCAATTTAAAAACCAAAATTGATCAGAGAATCTTTTGAACTTCTGCGGCGAGATTGGAGAGGAGGCGGGCGAGGTGAGACATCCCAGATGGCGTTGCCTCACGCTGACCGGCATCCCTGATCATTTCTGAATGAAACTCATCGCGTGGAATCTGACGCAATGCCAGCGGTGTGTGATGCAGGTGTGGGGCAGAGGAAGCCTCCCTCCTCGCAGAGAGAGAGCTCATCAGAAAGGCAGAGCCGGGGAGAGAGAGAGAGAGAGAGAGACGGGTGATGGGCAGCCGGTGTTCTCGTACGCTCTTCTGCTTTCGCACCATTTGAGAGTTAATCAATGCGGAAGCAGAGTGGCACGGCGCATGAAACCTGTCCAAGCTCTGCACCAAGTGTTGGCTCATCACTTCTGCTATTTTCGGTGCGTGGAGTTGAACTTGCCCGGCAATTACTTTCGAACAGTGTTCTTAAAAAATAAAAATAATAAAAAAGGAGCTGATTAAGAAGAAAAAAAGAAAAACTTTTTTTCTGGAGGAGTTTTTGCTCTCAATCCAATTTCATGGTTTCTCAGATTGCGTTGGCAGAATTGGATATTTATGGTAAATAAAATCAGCTTGATGCCACACATGTGCAGGGCCGCGTCAGGCAGCTACGAGGCCTGGGGGCAAAATGACGCTGAAGGACCCCTCTTTACAACCACGTCTCACCAACTCTAAGGATTCACATATCCTTAGAGTTTTTAGTTAGTTAATTAGTTTAAATTAGTTTAAATTAAACCAATTTAAACTAATTAAATTAGTTTAATTTAAATTAACAGTAACTGAAATAGAAATAAAAAAATATTTTGCCAACCTCTTGAGCTTTATCATCCATATTGTTGTGATTTAAGATGTAATCAATATTAAGTTGATTAGCAGGAATATGTACGAGTTCTGTTTCTTCTGGGTTTCTACCAGTTGAATTGCTCACAAATCTACCAGTACATTATTATTTAGCCCTTAGCTACCAAAAAGGAAAAATAAGCTAATCCATTTTCATTTTATGTAAAAAGACAAAATACAAAGCAAAGGTTTCGGGATGTTTTTCCTGTCTTAATGCTTAACATGATTGTTTTTTATGTATTTTTTGGTCTTTGAATGACCAAATGTTGCATTATCTTATTTATATTTTGCTGTCAGTTATTCCCAATTCAAAACTTGGCAGTCTACTTTGAGTTGGGTGTTGATTTAACTGTTGGCGTTTCCTTTTTCGTTTCTTCTTTTGCTGCTTTTCAGTTTACAATAAGACGCTGCAATCATACGTAAACGATAATTACGCTAATAATGCATCCACCCCGGGCGTACTGAGAGACCTGCAGGGTGGACGTTTTGCATATGCTCGAGTGACGTTTCATCGAACGTGGCCCCTTCCCCCTATTCCCCCCGCCGATGCCGCCACATTCCTCCGAGCCCGCCTCGCTTTCCTTCTCGCCACCCGGTCTCCATGATGATGTGAGCAATTGAGTTCAAGGAGATCTGGGTAATTGAGAGGGCAGGGATGGCATCTGACAGGCACCGATGGCTCCAATGATTACTTTAATCAGAGTGGTTAATGGAATTCCTTCAGGCATGTAGAAATGCTCAAATGTTCATCAGCACTCAACCGCTTTCTACCCCCCACCCCTTCACCCCCCGTCGCTGCCAACGCCTCCTCTTCTACCTCACGTTGCCATAATTACCGATCAGTTTTCCTTCCTCCTTGTGCCTCCTCTTTCTGTGTTACCCCCAAGCATCTGGGCTTTGTTTGTTCCTGTGATCTTAAATCCAAAGTGGGAATCATTATGAGGGGACACTGGGCAGCTTTATGGTTCAAAAATGCATTATGGATAAGGCGTTTTCTCATAAAATGCCATGGTAAAGCTCTTAACATCCATAGGGACTCTCAAGGACTTGGTCACAGTAAATTCAAGCATATTCTTACATAGATAAAAAGCACTTTAGATTTAAGTGGATTTTTCCAGTACATGCAGAATAAAGAGTGGTTTTAAAACTTGTATTCCTTTTATATTATTATTATTAAAATGCTCTAAATTTGTTCATCAGGAATGTTAGTTTGACACTTCTGAATTAAATGGTACTATAACACTTGTATGTTCTACTCAGATTTTAACTTTTGATTGATTAGCCATTGCATCTTAAAGTCAAATGTGTCATCTGCCAATTAAAAAGCCACTTGCTGCTGTCAATACATTGAAGGTTTCTTTTTTTATTATTATTATTTGTTATGCAATACTGAAAACCGTGCCAGCTACAGTCAACGGCGAATATATTTGTTACCTTTGTCGTGATTGGACGGGAGAATTAGAGATTCAAAGACCAAATAACAGTGGAAAGCATGGTTACTTTTTTTCTGCTTCACAGCCAATCAGGGCTGAGGAAAATAAATGGCACTGTGGATTGGTTACTTTGCAAATACCAGCCAGCGAAGGATCACTGCACCTTGGTGTTTTAACTTCTAAAGACACATTTATTTCAAATATTTTAGTCAAACTGAGGGAAAAAAATGTAAATAGATGAATAATTTGGAGCTACAATCCACAGAAAACCCACCAAATGTTAACCCGCAATACTTTACAAAAAAGTATTACCAAAAAGTCATTTTGCAGAGATATATTTCTTTTCTTAGAGTATATCCAAAGTAAATATAGCTTGAGAAGCTAATAAAGCTAGGTGCATTGTTACTTGACATGCTATTGGCTGGCATTTACAAAGTAGCCAATCCAGGAGCTCCATTTTCCTTGCCACTAATTTAAACAGTGAAAATAAGACTGTAGATGTTAGCTTCTGGGTTGTGTTGAGAGATTTCACAGTGGAGCTTTATGCATATTTATATTAATATTCTAAACATTTGGTGTTTAGAATATTAAAATAACAGCTACAATTGACCCTTATGAATAAAAGGCATCCACTGTAATTAAAATTCCCTTGCAGCTCCAGAAAATACACAACACAATGTTATAACTTCCAAGTGGATCCACATAATACTACTTTTTACTGTACTAACCTCATATTTAATGTATTTTTAACAAATCTAAAAGGAGGACAACTTTTTTTTATAACTGCCATTACTTATGTGCTACATGTTGAAACATTATTCCTATAAAAAGGACTGTGCTTTCAGCTTTTTCATTTGAAGTATGTTGAATGATTATTTTAGAAACAGATATGTACACTTTAAAAAAAAAATCCATCTCTGCTTAGTATGTTTTAATAAATTGTATGCTTTCTCTGTTTCAGCACTACATTTTGTACATTTACTATTATTGCTTTGATTTTAAACACCTTAACAGACTGTTCTTGTACTCATTAAAAATCATGTAAAGTAATCAGCCCAGCTTTAGTTTGCATAGCTTTGGAAATTCAGCTATTCTGCGACCAAAATCCATACAACTTAAACAATCTACTCGCTTGTATATGGTGGTAAATAAAGCTCTGCAATTAGTGCATACACTATGCGACTTAAAGCAGATGGTCCTCCTATGGAGCCGAATCCCCGTTTGATAAATCAATGCAGATGGAAGTAATGGACTTCCTGCAATCCTGCCTTAACCTTCACCTCCCAGTTCACCCTGAATGGTGGATGATGAAGTTAACATAGGGATGGAAATCCTTCATGCAAAATGGAGGCAATTATCCCAGGAGCTGTCATTTCAGAAGTCAATAGCCTATTTCCAGTTTGTTACATATTTGCAAATCGATGTTCATGGGAATGAGAAATTTTTGATGAAATATCTGGGGGGTTTTTTTGCTGTTTGTTTTTTTGTGAAGCAAAATATTTCATATTTTACTTAGTTCTTTGTTTTGTTTTGTTTTTTTGTCACTGTTTTACTTCCGTCCTCCAACCCACTTCTCCAGCCTCCCCGCTCTCTTTTGGGCAGCGGGGCCGTATTCATCAGGCCTCCCCCGTTTTGTTTGTTTGTTTACGGCGGCTGCACCCGCTGATCCGGAGCCGCAGTAACCCTGTCGTTTGATAAATGGCAACCATAGCATTACTGACTCCCCAGCCGAGCCGCGGTGACGCCTGGCCAAAAAAACAACAGGTTGATGTATGGCTTCCTTTAGACTGTCAAGTCGTTTAAGTAGAGCCCATCCAGGCTCGGCGCTTCTACTGTACGCTTGTATTTGCTTGGACGCGTGCCCCGTCCTGCCCTGCCCTGTATGTGTCAGTGATTTCAATACTGAACAGAAGCTGCTGAGGCATGATATATGCAGCTTTCACTGACTTTATTAGACGTTTTTATTTTTGCTTGTGCGAGTCGACTACAATGGAAGCGTAAGGTTGGAAAATAGTCATAGAGATTTATTCGTACTCTGGGTCCAGAAATTTCCCAAAAATGGTGGCGGTAACAAGATCAACGTATATTTTCTACAAATTTCTGGATTTTGTAGCAGTGTTTATAGCATTCTGTTCCTGAAGCCAAACATAATGTTAACTTTACATCTGGACACTTAATCCATTCCTCTCCCTTTTTTTAAGATATTTGGACCAAGCACTAATTGAACATCTGCAATCCTTTGACTTTAAATCAGGACTTCATTACCTTACATTACCTTATAGACAGTTTAAAGCACAGTCTGAAATCTGCAAGCCTCATATTTTATACCAAAGAGGAGTGCTAAAGCTTTATTTGGCAACTAAATTAGCCGTTTAAAAATCATGGCACTAGTTTGAAACCCCCATCTGTGAAAATACAGAGTCCAAAAGCATAAAAGTCAAAGTTTTAGTTGGTGAGGGAAAAAAAAATCAAAATGCAGAACTAATATTTCACTTTGTTCAACATAAACCGATAAATAAGTATCTTTGTTTTAGAAAAGAGATCTGGAAGTCAATGAAGATCCAAAAATACAGCAAGGCTCTGATGTTTTTGATTAGTTGGGTAAAAATATATAGTTTTCAAATTTTTTTTAACTTCATTGTTATATGCAATGTTTTTTTTTCTTTTTTTAATTTGTCAGTAAAAATTAAGCAAAAAAAAAAAAAAAAGCGTCCAGTGTCGGTCAGATGGGTTCGCTGTTGGGCCAGATTTGTAATGTTTTTTAAATACAGTTTAGGGACCCACAAAACCATTAGTATGGCCCCGGGGCCACACTTTGGACACCATTAATCTAGAAGGTCAAAGAGATTTGGCATAGTGCTTTTTTATGTTTGTTTTCACAAATGTGACCGTTACATTTGCAAGTAACTTGAAGACCAAAGTGATCAATGAGTTGGAGAAGCTAGCTAATAAAAAAAAAATATGAAAATTATATTCATATCTTTCCAAGACTGAATGGGAGTCCAGTGTTAGCATCCAATGGAGGCGCTTTTTGAGCTGAACTAATCATTGACCTTATACAAATGGAGCCTTTTTGATTTTGAAAGAGAAAGTTTAACATTTTTATTCAAAATCAAGCTTTTCATCTCAAAATGTAAGTTAAAAGTGGCAAGATTTGAATCTAAATGCAAAGAATGATGCCATTGTTGGAGTTTCTAATGCACAGTTCAAGAACTTTAATAAATGCCATCTGTACGGGAGATTCCCTAAAACTGAGACCCGTTTTAAGTAAAACTTTTACTTTTCCCTCTTTAAAAGTGATCCTGATATGTGCAAAATTGTTAAGCTAGCACAAAAGACGCCTTGTGATTAATTTTGGACTTTTTGCTTTTATTTTTGAGGTCAGTTTAAGATGTTTCCAATGGGATAACTAATAACATTTATATACGCTAAGCTCAATTAGATGATCAAACCCAAACTCTTGTTTTATAATCAAGTAACAATGAAGATCAGGGAGTACACTTTCCATACAAAAAATTTTAATAATCCCCTTTTAGATCTCTTTGGTGTCCAAATACCTTAATCTTCCATCTGTGAAGTCACCTTTAAGTCTGAGTATCTTGTTGTGGTCTAATCAAAGCGAAAATGTCACATCTGATATAGATTGCGTTAATTCCCTGCTTTGTAATTACTTTCTTTTAAGTTGGCAAGCAGTCCTCACGTCTTCTCCGCCGGTGATTGGTTTCTTTTTTTTACCTTTGGGAGACTCCGTGCTGCGCCGAGCACGTTACGTGGCCCCTCAGGTTCAAACCCAGTTATCTTCAAAGCGGAAACGTGTTTACCTAGCCTGAGTTCGGTTCACAATTAGACTGTATTGTCACTGGTAGATTTGGCTCTTTAGCGGCGTGTACGTGTCTCTGAGTGTGATAGCTCGAAGGAAGGAGATAAGGCTCGGCATGTGGGCGGTTTGCGTCTTTGAGGGTCTTCGGCGCACACTTACGCCTTTGTGTCCACTTTACCAGCCTTCTGATTTACTGTAAAATTCCACTTGCTTCTTTCTTTATACACCCGCCGCCTCCCTTCTCTCCGTCCCGTCCCCATTTTGTTTCCAAAGTGCGGCGAGGAGTCTGCAGAAAAAGAGGGGCCTCGCTAAAGGAATTAGGCTGTGCGCTGGGAGATCGCTCGGATAATGAAATGGTGGGAGGTAGAAAAACTAATTTTCTCACTCGTGAGAGAGAGACGGAGAGGAAGACATACTAATGTGGCAGTCGAAAATAGCATTGAATAGCACCGACAAAGACCGAGACAATTCCAGAATCCAACAGTGTTATTTGATTTCAGCCCCTGAGATATCATCCTAAAAGGAATGAAGTTTGGCACCGACTTCAGCCGTTCAGCACGGACCGGTCCAGATTGGGGAAACTATTGTTTTTCCAACCGTGTTGTCCACCCGGAGCGCTCCGAGTGACAGTTTGCTTGTGTTTGGACAATGGCGAGGCTGAACTTGGCAGAGTGTGGGTGTACTTGTTAAAAAAAAAGGGAAAAAAAGGCTACTGTGGAAGAGCTCTCAGAGCTCTTACAGCATTACTGACGTCAGCTACTTATGATGTTCTCTGTGTACCTGTGAATCTGTCTGTGTGTGTGTCTGTGTGTGTAGGCCTTGTGTATGAAAAGCAGAGAGTCATACTGGTGTAAAAAAGAGGTGATTGATGAGCACGAAAACAAACAAATGAAAGAAAAATGTATGCAACATTTGCTATTTATACGTTAGCAGGGCAGATGCAGTAAGCTGTAGACATGGACATGTTGGATTTCTTTTTATTCTTCTAGTATAAAAAACGGCAATGTAAAATGCAAACTTGTAAGATGCAGCAGCACAATCTTGTGTTAAAGCTACCAGCCAGACATTTCTACAAAATCAGCAGAAATCATTTTAGTTGTAGCTTTTCACCTATGCAACGTCAAGTCAGATGTTTTATTTGTTTTGCTCTAAAACTTTACCGGAGGTCAAATCTACCCTCCTAACAGAAGCTCCCAGCGTTAAGACTTCTGATGACATCACACAACTGATGAGGGATTTTTGGGATGTTTGTTTGAATTTTCTTGTTTGTGTTTTGTTGCCTTGTGTAAAAAAGGTTTTACTAAATATGTCTTTTTTCTGATTACAAAAAAATTAAATTATTAAAGCAGTTTGTGGGAATCATGCATAGCTTTTCTGAGTGGGAGTGGGGGGGAAATGGCAAAAAAAAAAAAAATTACATTGTGAACAGTGAAATCAATATCAACTGGAATTGACCTTTTTTTTTTAGAATCTATTTTATTTACGGAACAGTTCAAGGTTAGCTTCTAAAGGAAGTTAGCACATAAAATATGAAAGTCAAAGCAGTAGAAAACAAGAATTATGCATAAAGAAGGTCATCGTAGTTCTCGGATTTGGAGCAAATATGCATATTTAAGGAGACAAATTCTGAAAGAAGACGGCTGCTTGAAATCTACGTAAGAACTTCCACGTCTGACAGAGTCTTCACTAAAACCAGCTTGGGTTTTTTTTTTTGTGCCTGCTGTGATGTCATCAGCTTAAATATACGCAGTATAATTAGTTGTTTTATTTTTTCCATCAGCGCATTTTTCTGCAAATATTTGTGTTGAATAAAAACCTGCAGTGAAAATCTACAATCAGCATAACAGCAGATGTCCATCAATCCACTAACACTCGGTGAGAGAGAGAGAGGGAGTGGGTGGCGTCTGTCTGAAAACACTGTTCTGGGCAAAGGTTGGCTCATTTGTATGCAAGGTATGCAACTTTAATTTTAACTTTAAAAGACGGAGGAGTAGTAGCATACTTTTGTTATCGCAGCTCAATCTGGGCAGTGAATTTTATCCACTGTACCTGACATGCAGTGGCTCTTAAAGGTGTAAAAAGAGACGATGATAAATTGCTTCAAAACTTTTCCCGTGCAACGTTCATCCCGCAAAATTCAGTAAGTACAAGCCTAGCTGTGTGTGTTCATGCAGTGTGATTATATTGTGTGTTTTATCCCAACAGATTGGTATGTTTTTCAATTAAATTGTACGAGATAAATGTGTCATTTATTGTGGAAAAAATGTGTTTTTCCCCTTCTTAAAAGCCTGCTTTTTTTTTTTTAAACAGGACTTTGGAGCAACTCTATATTCTGTTAAAATCAAAACACTTGACAAAATCACTAAAAACTGGATCAAATATTAATTTCATTGCCTCACTAAGGTCTTTTTTTTTTTAAGTGTTGACCTTTAGTTTTTCATCCATTTCTTTGAAGAATTACCTAAAACAAAGAGACGACTGGATGTTGTTTAAGCTGCTTCCATTTTTCAAGGCTGATCATCTTTTCGTCTGGACACAATTTTTGTTTTAATCATTTTCCATGCTTCCCTTTTCTTTTCTTTTTTTTAAACACTCCCAAACACCCGAGCACAGCCTGATATAATCCATTTTCTACTCTGCATCACAGGCAATTAACCTCCATGTTCAGCCTGCGAGTATGGAGGTTCAAACTTGAAACTTTATATTAAAAAATCCGGCATTTCCAGCCTCCTGCCCCCAGGTGACGGGGCACACCTGATCAAAAGCCAAACGATGCAAACGGCAGGAACAAGTTGGCGATGTGTATTAGATCTCATTTGCCCTGTTAAAGTGTGTTAACAGGAGGAATTAGAACCAAATTAAACCACCAGAGATTCCCAACTCATCTCACTGTCAGGATGTTATTATAGACTCCACATAAATGTGTAAGGTATCATGGGAGAAGGCGCTTATTGAATTATGCCAGAATTAACCCATTAGCAGGGAGGAATCAATCTGACTCGAGACGGCATCATCTCCGCCTCGGAAAAACGATTTTTCATTTTGTCACGGGGCACTTTTGAGGGACACCTCCGAGTCTCCTTTTTCTTTCTGCCAACGCTGCATCTTTGTTGCATGAAAAATGACTCAAAAAGAAATATAAATGGGTTTACGTGGTGACCTGTGGTAAAAAACAGGCATTCCGTGGATGCAAACAATTTCATCTTTGGTGGCTGTAACCCCCAGCGTCGGGCAAGGGGCTTTCGCCACGTGAAAAAAAAAAAAATCCTGTCTCCCTCTGTAGGACATAAAACAGAGTTTAATTGGCCAGCTGTAAAAGGCCTGTCCATTTTAAAAATGTTAAAGCTTTGAATTCTGACTCTTTCAGCACCGCTGCACTGGCTTTAACTTCAGTTAAAGGCAAATCGCCACTGGTTAAGTGTTATTTTTCAGTCTCCCTGCCGTTTAAGATACCGTAGAGATTACTTGATTCAAATTCAAATGCCTCCTCTGCCTTCTGCTGACAGGATGTTAACGGCTAATGGCTCCACAATTGGGCAGTTTACAGCTCGCTGGTTTTTAATCTGATGATTACGCCGTATGACCTTTGTGCTCTGTAAAGGATCTCTTTCTGCAAATGGGAAATGAACAAATTCCAGTCCAAGAAGACTCAAAAGTAAAAACTCCAAAAAAGAGCTTGCAGTGCCCCGCTTTCGGAAACATGTTTGCATTTTCTTCTATTTACAACAAAAAACGTCAGCGTTTCGTTGGGATATTTTCCTGCGAAATAGCTAAAACGCAGTCAGATTGACTGTGTTACTACACATACTCGTTAGATTTAAGTTGGAAATTTGACTAGGCCAATTTGAAAGCATAAAACCTCTGATTCAAAGCGTTCTATTGTAGCTTGCTGGAAGGTGAATCTCAGTCCCAAACTGGACCATATCTAAGGGGATGAGAGTAATGCCAAGTATCAGATTTGTATTTTTTTAAGCACTGTTGGAAATAGTGCAAAGAAAAAAGTCCAATAGTATAATCTCAACACATTTCCGCCAGGTCAACAGTGAGAATATTCCAACGCAATAAATAAATAAATCCAATGAATAATAAATGCCTTTGAAACACCGACTTTCGTCTTGCAAAATGTAATGTTTCCGCTGTCACCATCAAAGCGCTTAACTGAACCTGCTACATTTATTCAGTCGCAGTGTAATGAAATTAATAATTCATACGAAGATAATTACACACTACTGTGCCGTGGCCGTCCGCGTGCTTCGGAAACCCGGTAATAGGTTTTAAATAAAACCCTGATTTCAAACGAGGATAACGTTCTGATGCTGTGGAAATTGAGGTCCCCGTAGGTTCCGAGTTAATGCGAAAATTCAAATAATCAATTTGGGCCTCAGAGATTACTTATGTGCTAATAATTAAAGTCAGGAAAGGCTTGTATAAACACAAGGCCAACCGTGGCTGGAGTTTTTTGATTTCTCCAAAAAAAAAAAGAAAAAAAAAGTACCTCTCTTCTTTTGTCTCTGGTTATTTTTTTTTTTTTCTTCTGTCTTTGATGTGGCAGCTCATCAATGAAACCTAATCACACTGCATCTCCTGGAGAAAATGTTAATGATGAAAAGGCCTTTTCATTTGGCACAGCAAAGGTGGTGCTCCACGTCTGGACTACTGGCTGGTGAGATTCATCAGGAATAAGTAAAGGAGGACAACGGCAGGAACGAGGCGCACTTTAATACTTCAAGCATCTGATCGTCTTCAGTTTCTATCCTTGATGTTCCCTGAATGTCAATGAGGCTCCGTCCACTGACGGCTGCTTACGCTCAGAGTCCGATTCTAGGTGCTGCCGTCATAAACGCAGGTCTTCACCGATGCTTTGACCTTGATTTCATCGATTTGTCTCTCGGAAATGCGATACATGTTTACACAGTTTGTCACGTTGAGACAACACATTTTAAAGCAGCGCAAGTCATGTATAAGCTCTCGATTTACAGGTCGGTCTAAGTTCCAACGCTGTTTTATTGGCACAAGATCTAGGTAATGACCAAATAAATAAATAAACTGGTTCATATCACCAAATGTCAAACTTTGCTGATTCAAATATGAACTTTGATTGGACCATTTTAACAAATTTCTATCTAAAGTAATGCATTGTACCACTGGCTGCATTCTCAGTCCTCTAACAGCTCTGTAACCAGTATGGTCTTGTATTCCCTCAGCATGACGCTCCCACCACCATGTTTCACTGTGCTCAAGACCCAGAAATTAACTTAAGTTTGTGACTGGAACGTGACCAAAAAAAAAAGTTTTATGCTACTCAAAAGTGTCACAACTCCAGTTCTTTATTGCAAATATTGCTAATAACGTCACCAGATCTAATCAATCTGACTCGCCTAATGATCCTCGGTCTTTTTGACAGATATGTGCCCAATGAATAACAGTGATTTCCACTGTTTTATCCAAGATTTATGAGACAAACAAAAAAAAAAAAAATGGTGCAGCATAAAGTCTTCAGGATGGCTCATTAAACTGTCGTTTGCAGAATCTGGGTGCTTAAACTGGTAGTCGATGGCATTTCCTGCTGGTTAAGCTTTTTTCTAAGAAAAGAAAAAACACATTTGTTGTGCTATAGGATTTCTTCCATATAAAGAAAGAGAAGTTTACAAGAGTGCGTATATCATTGCATACCAATGCGCCTGAAAATAAGTTATTTCTCATAACTAAATTTGGCTGAATCTTTAAAAAAAAGAAATTGATGACATCATTAATTTGGGATAAATCAATCAGCATAGTTAACGTTTTCTAAAATATCTTTAAATTTTTGCTTGAAAGTGTTATTGGGGTGACCGTTAAGGGTTAAAAGTGTTTTAAAGTACAACACTGTTGCCGATGTTGTGATATTTAAATTTAGAAGGGAACATTGTGGGTTAATAGCTCATTTTTCCTTATATCCACCAAGTCCTGCACACTTACAAAATTCGTCATGCCTAAAATTACAAACAATGTGGAAAACTTTAGCCACGCCGATCTCGATTATTGCCGCCTAACTTTTAAAGTAGCATTTCTTCCCAAAAATCCAGCAATGCTTTATCAGTTACAGTGGATGCCTTTTCTGTCAGATTGATAGATGAGCTTCCTGCCCGCTGTCCAAACCTGTTTTCCCCATGAACAAACGCTTTGTAAAGCAAGGAGGGGGTGGGACTTTGATGGTAGGGTGGGGTATTGATCCTTTGTTCCTTTTTAAGGCTAATTATCCACTCCACTGCCAGTTCCTGTTATCGATGTCCTGCTCTTCATCTCTTCTCATCACACTAAGGGCTAGATCTTAAAAAAAATACTCCTAATGGTCATCTGTCCTGAAGAAAGAAGCAGCTCTTTAGCCATTTGCTCACTCGAGCATCTGCTCCTGTTTACTGCTAATGTAAAAAAGGGAAAATAGAAACCAATAAATCTGGTAAGAAAGAAGTTGCCAGGTTTGCACTTATCAAGTTGACATTAAAATGAATGTTGACCCTCAGTTAATGAAACAAGAGCCTGTGGCTTTACCATCCATCATTTTCCAGGCTTTCCTACGATTCTTAAATACGTTTAGGTAATGCTCACGCAAGAAACTGATGTAAAAAATATTTGAGTGAAATATACAGTCACTAAATCAATGATGTGTTTCAATTAGTTTCTACTTATCTTTATTTATCTTATCTTCAGGAGCCATCTGATAAATTAAGAAACTACATCATTTTTAGCTTATATATAAACAGTTTATTTATCAAACTTTGTTTTATCTTGGTTTCATTCAATTCTAACAAAATAGCTCATTCTCAGTTAGATGAGATGGTTCAGGATTTTCTAAACTTTTACTGGATGCAAATTCAAGTCTGACAGTCATACAAATTGTTTTTTTTGTTATGTTTATTTTTTAGATAGTTTACACTTTCTCTGGGCAGGTCTCAACTTTTTACCGACTGTCAAAAACTCAAACATTCACCGGTTTCAATCCAGTCTCTATAGTCTGAGATGGAGATGTTGGGTCTTTTCTTGCAACTCCTCTTAAACATTAGGAAAACACGACCTTGGCACATACTTTCTCTGACAACACTCAGGAAGGTCATCAACACTCTTAAAGCCACACTGGTGGGATGTGGGACTGGGTTGGGCTTGGAACCCGTTTAGAGCTGCTTCCTGTTCTAGTTGATCTTATTCGCTGTAAAAAGACAGAGTGCACAATGTTGTTAACTGTATACTCCCGATTAACAGTTACATAAATGCATTTAATAGGCAGAATCCAAGTTAGAAATGTAGCTTAACCGTGGCAGGAAGTGCGCTTCACATCAACACGTGCAGTCAGAATTGCTGCAACGCATCCCCGGCACAAGAAAGCAATATTACTGAAACGCTCCAGTTGTGATAATGAAGAAACATTCATTTATTCCAGTGGTTTGATAAAACACTGTCAGAGCTCAGCAGACACACTAATGGATTAGAATTTAATATGGGGCCAGTTTTTATTAAAACAAGTGTCCCTCAGGAAAATCCTCGGCAACGGGCTGTTGTGCTAAACAACACCAGAGGACTGACGAACTCTCTCTCTCTCTCTCTCTCTCTCTCTCTCTCTTGTCACATCTCTAGTTCTCTCTCTCTCTCTCTCTCTCTCGTTACATCTCCACTCTCCCTCCCACATACCCATCACCGTGCAGGGGTAGTGATTGATTTGCTTTCTCTCGTGAGCAGTGATAAGCTCCAAACTCATTAAGATGGCCGCCGCCACATCCTCAGAGCATGTTGCACAAGATCCAAATCATATAAACTCCATCCTCCTCATGAAGAACTTCCTGAATTATTGCTTGAGCTTATTTAAGTGAGATGCTAGTCTTGGAAATGAATCACACCTTTAAAAAGGGATGAATTAGAGTTCTTATTCGACTTTTTTATTGCATTTTGTGTTACAACTGCCAAAGAGGGTCTCCTTTTTATGCTTTTGTTTCCACATTTTGCCACATTAAAGTTCAATCTATTTCACAAAGTATGAAATGAGAGTTTCACATTTTTATGCAAACGTCCAAATAGGATTTATCATGTTTCCTTTAACATCCCAACCAAATTTAAGGTTGCACTTAAGTTTATGGCTGTTTGTGGAAAAAGTGCCGACATAAAATGAATTTGTTTAACCTGAAGAATGGATGGAAATAAAAACAAAGTGCCTGAAGAGAAAGACGGTTGCCGATGGCAGGAAATAAACTACAAATAAATGAAAAGAAAAAGTGATCACCTTATTGACTTTTAAAAATTGAAGTGTTTTGTTTGTGAACTGTATAATTTCAATCTTTTAAGATGTATATTTTTGAATAACTTAAGGTTGTAAAAGTCCAGGTAAAAAAGCTAAAATATGAAGCTAAAAATAAAATGTTACTACTCTTTGTAAATCTAATTCATTAGCAAAGATAAAGCTGTACCAGGCTAAATAATGTCAAAATGTGAAAATACACTCTACTTCCTAATAGTTAGCTGGTGCCCCAACTTTATTATTTTGATCTAACTTGCAAATGTTAACAATTGCCTTTTGCATTTACTAATTTTTCATAGTCAGACAAAACCATCTGCTTCTAAAACAAAAATACTGTATGGTTACCCACACAGAAAACCCCAACCAAAAAACAAAAGTCTTCAAGATAGGTTAAGTAAAAAGGTCTGGCAAGGACAAAACAATAAATTTGCATTAAACAAGGTCAAAGATGTTCAGGGGAACCACATTATGCCATTTTTTTGGTGTGATCCAATTAGCGTCTGGGGTAAACAATCGTGAACGAAGGGTGTTTTACACAACTCAGATAGTCTAAAGTATCATTTATGTTTAATCTTCAAATGGCATCCCCTTGGTGTAACAGAGGCTTCAGACAGCTCCCTGTTCCCTCAACGAAAGAACTTCTCAAGCCCTTGAAACAAACTCCATGTGTAAAATTGGATCAATCGAGCCACCTAATTTATTTAACCGGTGAAGTTATTCAAATGGACATTGCATACACTGCTTTATTATGATGCAATTATGTTCCATCAATCAGCTATAATTAAAAAGAAATTAAACGGCAGAGGTTTTAAACGTCTTTGCGATTGTAAATTCTTCCCCGCCTCCCCCTCGGCCCCCAAAGTGCCGGTTCTGTCTCCTTGGTCAAATTGGGACACTACAGAGTTCTGTTTGCTAGAATGTACTATGTCCATCATTCTATTACGAATGCAGATATGGCTGAGTCACATTTAATCAGATTGGCCATCACTCATCTTGGCGCTCATTGCCTACAACACCTGCATAGCATCTGACTACACAGCTAGAATCACAGAATCCAAGTCATTTAGCCGAGATTTTCACTCAATGCGACAGCAATGTCAAAGGACTCGCTACACCGACCCCTCTTTCTTCAGGCAATGTTACCTCTGAGACCGCATCCAGGGATTCCATTTCACCTCTTCTTTAAAATGCACCATTTCATTCTGAAAGGGTGTTGAGGGAAGCAGCTACGGGCAAAATACATGGAGACAATTCCAGCCTTTTTTTTCTTTTTCTTCCTGCACCGTTTGAGCCGAGTCTAGCGTGATCATTGAGAAGACATGGCTAGGTTCTCGAAAATGGTTTGATAGAGACGCCGATATGCCGCGAAAGCACAGCAGCGACACGAAACTGCAAAGTCTTAAAAGATAAAATCCACTTTGTTGAGCAAATTTATTTGCAATATGCTGTTAACAAGTCAAATAATCACAAAAATCATATAAAAAAAAGATAAATGAGCTAAAGCTAAGTCAAACTAATATTCATCCATTAAGGATTAACTAAGCAAAGACACAAAGAAATGTAAAATTAAAATGAATTAAACATAAATGCTGTTGACAGACTTTTGGTTATTGCTGGAAGGCAGCCATATTGCATTTAGACGCATTTTAAGGAAATTCTGCCTTTACAAGATGGAATACCTCTCCGAAACTGATATTTTTGACTTCCGAGTATATATAAAGTGCAGCACAAGAATAATTTTTTTCCCATTCGTTTCGGGAGGCTTAATCTTCATTTGCTTTACATCATTTCCGACTTTCGCTTCCCATAAAGCCTTTGCTCCAGCTCCGTCGGAGACAATAGGTGGGGTTGACTTATTCTCCCCGAGACTTATATTGCCGTGGTGTATCCGGCAAAGATAACGGTTGCCAGATTATCAAATATCCTCTTAGAAGTATTGCTCTAATGGCCTCTATTGTCAGAGACAATCCTGCAACAAGGGACTTTGTAATTTCATGCAAATCCCACAGGAGTTCAGGACATATGAATTCCTTGCAGTGAGGTACTTTGCTGGTCAGCATTTCATAATGGGAGCATAAGACGCACTTACAAGCAAGGTGAAGTGATGAGAACGAGTAGCGCTGGCCGAGAGGGGGGACTGGGAAATGGAAAATGGAGAAAATCTTCAGAGTATCTTGAGTGTTTGTCCAAAGCGTTAAGGATTCTTCAAGAATAAGATATTCCCGACGACTGTGATGAAAGAACCCCAAGAATGAAAATGCAATGTTGGTAAAAAAACAAAAAAGAGAGAAGACTGAAGAACTATGATTTAGTTATATTTAACATCCAGGTGACCTGATGTCACACGGGGTCTTTGAAACAGATGCTGACTAGACAGAATTGACAACAAAAAGCAACTTCTGATTCATCCTAATGTAACAAGATGTGATAGAAACAGTAAAAGCGGCTAAACTAAATCTCAAGAGACCCTTTATTAGGGTTATCTAAACTGCATTACTTCCAATTTTCTTGCAAATATGCACATGCACAATGTATTTCAAGGTCAACGGTATGCAAATCTATCACTATCCATAGTCTTTGTTCAGTTGGGGTCGACTTTGGGTTCGCCTGCTGCTACAGTATGTGTTTAAACACACTACCAATGTTACAGAGTAACGAATTGAGGAACAAGTGACCTTTCCCCTTTACATCTTACCTCCTCCATCCCTCTATCCACCATCTATCCCTCCCTTCCACATTGTCTGCGGATCATTGCCTACATCGGTTTGCAGTTCCACACCATCTCATAAGTGCTGATCTGTAAAAGTAGAAGGGCTTGCTGGCGTAATCTCACTCTGGTGGCTAGTGAACATTTACTTTAATATGTTCATAGGTGTGCATATGACTCGAAGCCCATGCAGCGTTCCATTCCAATAAAGCAGAAATCCAAAGGGAAATCAAATATCTGGTCTATAAGTAGAAGTTTTAGCATAAAGGCAAAAACTTTTGTATTGCTCTTTGATAATAAAACTTTAAATGCTGAACGTGAGAGAAAGAAAGGAAGATTTGGTAACATATTCCCATTGTTACGAAAATCAACAGCTAATGTTAAGGAGGGAACTCAAAGAAATTGAGTTTAAAATTCAAGACATATTTCTTTAAAAGGCATTTTTATATGACTAAACACACAAAACCCAATTGTCTAATCCAATAAGCTTCATTGATTGAGTTTAGTTCCTTTCCAATAGAGCTTCGCGAGACAGTACTTCGTTCCAGATGTCTCTTATTCTTTGTTTCTTCCACATTATCAAATTGAATGAAGCTGAGTAAAAACAAAGTGCAGCTTCTAAACAGTTTCTTTCAATAGAGGAAAGAAAAACTTCCCATGACCAAGCTGATGTGAAAAAGAATCACCATTAAATACCGGAGCTGCTCCAAATAAAAACAACAAAAAATAAAAACCTTTCACCTTCCGATTCTGTGTTCAGCTGAACCGGAGCTGAGAAGCTACGCTCTGAGTGTGCAGAATGGTTGAGTACAACTCGAGTAGCAAAGGCACGTCAGAGTGCAGCACCAGAACGGAGAGAGGTTGACTTCCTGTACTTCAGTGTCCGTTTCCGTGTCGATTCCAAAGCGAAGCCAGTTGTCCTCCCTATATAAGCTGATACAGCAAACTCTGTACACAAACTTTGAATGTTCTCTTTCGAGGAGTGTAACTAGACAACTGAAAACAGATCTGCAACTCACTTTTGGACCAGTTGAGAAAGACTTTCCGATACAAAACCCATGCGTACCGCAAGGGGTCACATTTTTTCCACCAGCCAGACAATTTTGGTCCCAAAAAAATGCCTCACTTGGTTGATCATCATTGATCAAAACATCCAAGGAGGTGAAAACTTTTCAGAATCCAGTCATTATTTTTTCTTAAAACAAGGAAATGTACTAGCTGTTGAATATGTTCTGGATTCTCCAGTGTCAATTTTTCAATGATATTCCAATTCACTCGGATCCACTTGTACATTTTGCTTCAGTTTCTTCCAGAAATCCTGTGACAGAAACGGACAAAGACAACAGTCAGCGTCTTGTCGGTGACCTGAATATGTAGCGCATTTTCAATATATCAGATGCCGCGCGTCACCGGTGATGCTAAAAAAAAAAAATCAATGAAACTCTGATTGAGCTGCGAGTGGCAGGTGACAGGTTCACGGATATGATGCTCAGGCCCCGACAGGATACGTATAAGAAGAGAGAAAAAAAGAAAAAGTTTCCTTCTTCGCTCGTTCATGCTGGGTCTGCGGCGTCGATAAGTAATAGTGAGTGACAGGTTTCAACAGGCTAAAAGAGGTACAAGTTGCAGTTGAAAATAGCACTTTGACAAATCTGAGGTCTGAATTCAACAAAATCTATTCTGGTTTACTTTGATCAGATCGGTGGCAGGTGGTGATGACTGTCTCTCAGGGGGAGAGAGAGAGAGAAAACAACAGATTCCAATGGGATTTTCACTACAAAGAGCACACCGTGTGTTTGCTTATGTGCTTTTCCTTCATGTATGTTTCATCGTATGTGTATTTGACGCCGCGTATGAAAAGAAATATATCTAAGTGCTTATTCCCAGCAGGGGGGAGTCCCAAACAAATAATGCATGAAGCGGATGATTGACGGGGGGGGGGGGGAAGTAAAGGGCTTGTTGCAAACAAGCGACGCCACAATCGCGCACCGTGGCAATCAAATCCTGCTTAATTTTCTTCCCTTCCTTTCATTTTGATTGGCAGCAAATACTCCCAAGATTTTTTTTTTCTTTTTTTGGGGGGGAAAAAAAAAAGAACTTTTCTCTTTCAGAGGGTTTGGTCAGACTTTAGCCCTACTGTCTCCTCATGCCTTTGCCCTCCGCTATTCCCTCGTGTCAGCCAGCCAGAGATAGATGGCTTAATTAAGGTGAAAGACAATGAGTGAGTGCTTTTCATTGTGTTTGCTCTCAGTGGTTTGTGACAAAAAAAAAAAAATTGATTGCTCTTTTAAAAGCAGTCTCCTTGGGGAAATGTCACATACAGTATATCATTTAAACACATCTATCTGGTTCCAAGTGAAATAGCTTACACATGCGTGGTATTTAAAGATGTCAGCGGGTAAAAATAGGCAATCGAACCTTCTAGGCCATCTTAGTTTACTCACACTAAGATTTTTTAATTAAATCCCATGTTTGCTCAAAGGACACTTTTCTCCCCCGCCCCTCCCTCCATCTCCTTTTGTCTTTTCAGTCGGTGTTACTTTCGCGGTTAAAGCAAACACTTTCTGCGTGCACACATCGCCGTCCTCACTGTCTGAGGAGCGCACACACACACACACACGCATGTACACACACAGAGCGAACCACGTGTCTTGCCCACACAGCCTTCCTGTGCCATTATGCTCTTCCTCCATCTCCTCCCCACCCACTCAAACAAGGAGACGATTTGAACTCTTTGCTTATCATCCGCAGATAGAAGATAGAGGGAAAAAAAGGGCCGTCAGACATCCACGTAGTTTGTCAGTTTATCATATTTTAACATCTCTCGGAGCTCTTTTCAATCCATTATTTGATAATGGAAAGATTACGGGGACAACCACATACAGTGACAAGGAAAGCAATGATCTTAGAAACGATCGAGAGGGCCATAGTGACGCTGGGGGAGCAGCAGAGATGCAGAACTCCAACAATCCAGGGAAGGAATCTCCGACGTCAGTCCTGGAGCGCTACAGACGATCCAAAAGAAATTTGAGTTAGAAAGTCATAACAGGTTGTACGGTAAAAAAGAAAAGCTACAACATACAACTTTTTTTCCCCCCATCATTTGAACTTTGCAAAAGAATGTTGAATCAAAGAAACTGTTGTATGCTGAATGTTAGATCTTTTTGTGTTCACTAGTTTAGTTTAGAGAAGAACAGGTTGGTGTTGAAATGATCAACAGTGGAGTCTGTGAATATTGCAGGAGTCTGGCATGTTTTTCTTATAAGAAAGGAATTCAAATTCCAACTTTTGCTTGTATTAGTTTTAGCAAAAAGAGACACCCTGTTAGTCCATTTTCCACAAGACAAATTAAATGTTCTTAAAAGACACCCGCTGCATACGGCCAAGCATAAGGAATGGGTAATCTGAGCTAAAAAATAAATGGTTAGATGTTTGTGCTCTTTTTATAGTAATTATGAAAGTGGTCATCCGTTTTAAGATCCTTCCATCTTGCTTTTAAATTAAACCTCAACATTGGCTAAAATCTTAACCCAACGGGTTTTTTTTTTTTTTTTGTGGACCAAATTTCTAATGTTCTAAAGAGAACCTCTGTATAATATTAAAGGTTTCACTTTAAGCTAAAATAAGGTGAACTCAGTTGGGAAAGTTTCTCCACAGCTAAAATCCAACTGACACAGTGATGAAGCACCGCTGTGACAGGAGTCGCACGCTGCAGCTTTTTATCCATGCATGTTGTTCCATACATCTGGTGAGTGTGAGGGGAAGCTGCTGCTGCTGCTGCTGGAGGGAGGAGGCAGCGGCCCGCATGGGAGCTGCCCAGTACAACCACGGCCTTGAGCTGCTGGAGAGAGAGCAGCTCCAGTGGTTCAATGCTTTCTTTAAGGGCACTGCCATGCTAATTAAGCAGCAAGGGAGGCTAGCAACTTAACCCTCCGTTAGAGCTACT
This sequence comes from Poecilia mexicana, assembly GCF_051168715.1. Lineage (NCBI taxonomy): Eukaryota > Metazoa > Chordata > Actinopteri > Cyprinodontiformes > Poeciliidae > Poecilia > Poecilia mexicana. The sequence continues at coordinate 27,303,363 of NW_028263371.1, forward strand.
CGTTGGCCTACATTCTCTGGCTTTTTTTTTTTTTTTTTTCTATACACTGTTTCAATTTTATCTTGCTTATCTCCACAAAAAAACTTCTAATCCTTCTCTCTGTTGTTTTTTTTTGCCATTCTACCACCCTCCAACCTCCCAACTATCCTTTGCCCATTTTCTCCCTCTTTGCTTCATTTCTCCTTCTCCCTCTGTATTATCTTTTAAATAATTCCCTCTGTATTGAGTCAGAGTTTTTATGTTTCTTCTTTTTTTTTTTTTCCCCTCCCTCACATCTAAAGGCCTTGAAGCTCTACTTCCTGGCAGGGCTTGTTTTGCGCCAGTGCTCCATCCCTCCCTTTGTTTTCTGCCTTTTCCTCAGCTGTCAAGAGATTGTGCTGCTTTTTTTTTCTCCCCCCTTCTTCTCTGACACTCGGCGCAGGATTACAGTCCTCCTCTGTTTGATCCGCCGCCAAGAGACATGTACCGCATGCATCTCTTTCCGACTGTGAATCTGACCATTTGTATCCACCTCTGTCCCTCTCTCTTGCTCGTCACACTTACGCCCACTCCCCCCCCCGGAAACTACATTATTCATACAAAGAGTTTTCAGTAGACGTGTAAGCGCGAGTTCAACGTGACAGCTTCGTGGACATAAATAACACATTCTACATGCAGGCTCTGTAATGACTGATGTGGCCCGCCACAAAGAAACAAACAGAGCAGGTCACACCCTTTAACACGGTTCATCCTTCGTCAGTCATCAATCGTCGGTCGTCTGTCGTTACTGCTAAGGCACGTCTTTTCCCATGTTGATAGAGTTGCTTTAGGACATGAAGCATCCCCTTGTTTGATTAATTTATTCTAATTTTCTCCCCGGGCAAACCTCAACATTAAGTCCCTGTCACACATATGAAATGTTTCTTTTCCAGAGCCTTCATGTCGCATGAAGCGGGCCAGTCTTAACCGATACGTTTCCTGAGCCTGTGACGTATATCTGGGTGTTCGAAGTGAAATTGGTATCTTTTACAACAACTGCTCAGGTTTCCAATTTACAGTTCCTTTGAAGATTACTCAGACAACACTGTCTCAACTCAAGAAACACATCCACACAACAAGATGTTACCACCACTGTGCGTCACCATGGAGATGAGGTATTCTGGAGGTTATGTAGTGGATGTTTCCTGCCTCACACACCACTTCAAATGCAAAACATTCATTGCAAATTTAGCAGACTTGAAGCAGAACTTTTTATTTAACTTGCATTTGTTGTGGCCTTCCACGCAAAAAGTACATATTTGTGTAGTGCATAACTCAGTTGCCCCATCAACAGATCTTTCTTTCTTTTTTTTTTTTGCATTAGCTTTATATGTTTTCCTTAAACGGATAATGCCTGGTGTTTTACAAAGCTCTGCATTTCATCACAGTTAATTATGATTTTAAAATATTTGTTTTTGTGCCATCTTCTCAGACAAACTGTGTCAACGTACACAAGGAAGTTTAAAAATTCAGTTTTTAGGTGTCCACATTTTATAATTGAACATTTTGCAAGAACTTGCTGCAGCAGTAGAAATAGCATTCCCGCTATTTCTACGTCAGTGAGACACTGGGAAATTAGAGTGGTTTCTACAGTTTTCCTCTACATGTTGCAGTCTCTGTCTGGACTCTGTTGCTTATTAAATTTCAGCTCAAATCATCGAGCTGAAACTCATAAATCACCAGAGTTGCGTGTAACACAAGAAGGTGATATTTCACTCACATACAAGTTAAGCCATTACAGCGGGAAAAACAATAAAAAATACCACCGGCATAAAAAAAGTGACATTTCTGCACTTGCAAATATTATTGGCCAACAGCCAAAGGTAGATTCAATCAGTTCCTCCACTTGCTGGAAATTTTTGTCGTGGCTGAACATTTTTCAAATTTACCGTAAACAATGATATTGAAAGGCAAAATTTTCAGCACACCCTTCTTAGATCTGTACTTATATCACTGGCTTTTGAGAAGCAGAAAGAAAAACCTGCATATTCGCAGATTATAAACAAGAATATCTGAAGCATTCAAAAGTAAATACCAATTGAGGAGCTGAAACACCAAAGCACACCATCACTTTACACATTATTGGCTGCTGCTTGTAAAGCAGCCAACCAATGAGCGCCATTTATGTTCCTTAGCATTGATTGGCTGTACACCTAATAGTGTACAGACTAGTTTTGATTGTTTCTGCTGTGGATATACATTTGGTGTTTGACCGACTAAAATAGGCATTTGCAGGTTTTTTGTAGAGGGTGTAAAACATTCACAGATTTTTGCTGGTCTTGGGAGATTGTGGCCCCGAACGTGAGGGGATGTGATGGGAAAACAGTTACACCACATCTTAAGTCACATACTACTTGTTAAGGTTCTACACTTTTACCAATAAATATGGTTGTAATACATCAACAAAGTACTGAAATAGTAACTTTGAAACCGAGGTGTGTGTCACAACCCTACACTCTGGGCTTCAGTTCATCTTATGGACTAAACTAAATGATTTGAGTAAGACTGATGTCTTACTGATCTAAGTCAGTAAGACTGACTTAGATCTGTCATCTTAAACATACTTAATAAATTTGTTAATAAAGAAAATTAACAAATTGAGTTGGATGATTATAATATATTGAATTGGTTAAACTTAATACGTTAAGTTGGATAAACTTCATTGAATTGCTTGTTACCAATTGAAACAATTCAACTAATTTCTTTTTAGAGTGTACCCAAGACTCTGAAATCGCTAAATAGTTTATACCTAAGAAAAGAAAATAACACTGGAATTTAAATGTTGCTTGTCTCCTTCAAACAAAAAGAAAAACATCAATACAGAATCTCTTTAACAATGAACTGCCCATATTGACATTCTCTATTGACATTTTGAAGTCGTAATCAACTAATTTCTTCTTTTGCCTTCTCTTCGCTTCAATCATCCGGTTATCTGAGAAGCGTGACAGTGAAATATTACTGTTTAAGCTAAAGGCAGGAGGCTTGAAAGCTCTCCTCCAACATATCCATTCATCATTGTCAGTTTTCTCCCAAAACAATTAGGAGAAAACAACAAAGGAATCTGAATTTCGGTTGTGTCTCTCCACAAAGACCAAACGAGGAGCGTTCCTTCATGTACTGCCCCAGTCCTTTGTTTGCCTTCTTTCATGTTGTACCCTCAGGCATTCTTTCTACACCCGGGCCACATTTTCCAATATACAGGCACTCTTCGTGTCTGTGTCGAAGCTGCTAAGGGTAGCTGCAGTTTGATACAGCCTGCAAAACTTGTTTTGCCTGTAGCGCAAAAAAAAAAGAAAAAAAGTCTTATGTATGGATATCGTATGCATACAGACTCTGGTTTTGTCTTTACTTCACTCTGGGCAGAAAGGGACACAGGATGCTGTCACGACACGAGAATGTTGTGGGGAGTGTGGCCTCTTTTTGAATTTTGACCTGCGCAAGCTTGATTTATTCCAACTCGTGCTCAATCCGCACGCGTTCAGTCTCCCTCATGGCAAGGAGAATCTGGAAAACCGAGTCTGTGGCAGCGATGGATGTGCCGCTTTCCAGTGAAAATAAGAGCCATCGCAGGTGTGAATGCATTTTTAAGGCAGTAAATGCTGGGATGTAGGATTTAATTTGGCAAGGCTGGTTAATTCGAAAACTTTATAAGTTTCTTTTTTCTCCTTTTAAAGAGAAATGTAGCCATGAATTTAAACTCCAGATGGAAAAGATTTCCAGTATAATGATCTCTTAATACCAGCTCTTTCTACTCCATTGGAGCTCACAAGACGGCTGATTATTCTGCTGAAAACGACCAACAGGCAAATACTAAGTAGGAAAAAGGAAAAAAAAAATAATAATAAAAATAATTCAGTCATCCATTGTTGCATGTGTTAAGCACCAAAAATCACGAGGAAATTGTGGTTTCCGACAGCTTTAAGCTTTATCCTAGCTCCCAGACCTCGCAGTGGCATCCTCATCCTTTGCATTATGTTAATAGACTAGATATGTTCCCTTAAGTGATCCAACACAATTTTGTTTTACATAATTTAAAAAAGAAGAAAAAAAAAACAGATAAAGTAGAAAATGTTTGTCGTGCAATTGGAAGGGGTACGCTGAGCTCCTTTGAGGGAAAAATAAAACCTGTGTGTGTGTGTGTGTGTGTGTGTGTGGGTGTGTGTGTGTGTGTGTGTGTGTGTAGATTGTAGCTTCGCTTCAAGCTGAGGTTAAAGCTGGTTAAAGACGGGGTTCCTGCTGCACACAGGGACTCCGACATTGATGAGAGTCCAGTTTGCGACGATAAGCCTCTCAGTCTGAGGAGAGGATCTGGTCACTGAAGCAACTGATGCCATTGATCGGAGCAGGAGCCGAGCAGCGTGAGCAGAAAACTGGCCCACCTGCTACCAACATGGCCTGTCTGGTTAGCAGGTGGGATTGGCTCACCTCAGACAGGAAAGTGGTGCATTACATATGTCACGATCAAATATTATCGGTTGGGTAAAGCAAGACTTCAACAGAGTCCAACACATCCAACAAGCCATCGCTTGTCGATAGTCAAAGGCAAAGTGTAGAAGGAGCTGGTTTTTACCAGGTTGCAATATTTCTACTATGCCTTGATACATAAACAGAATTGGAAGCAGGTGTACTTTCATTTTGCCCTCAGGGTAAACTTGTGCGATTGCTGCCCGTGACTCTCCTGCGAGCGCCGCACCAAGTGCCACTCCGGCGGTTTCTCTGCTCCGAGGTCTCCGCGAGCAACACCCGCTCTTTCATTGCACCAGGAGAACGGAGGGTTTTACAGATCTGGTTTGCTGGATTTCCACTTCATGAGAATAAGCTCCATGTGACACGTCGCACCTTAGGGGATCCAGGCTCGACGTTAAGGCTCCGAGCGCGACAAACCAAGTATGTTTGTCTTTTCAGTTCAGCGAGTCTCCTGTGTGTGCACAGATGACAAGAGTTAGAACGACAGCCCAGGCTTTTGGCTCTCTCTCCTTCCCTTCCCCTCCCTCTTCTGATTCGGAGACTTTGAATAATTTGCTAGGTGTCTAGCCCAGCAATCTTGTCATCTTTTTGAGATGAAACAGGTGGGCTGCTGCTTGCCATCTCACACACTGTGACAAAAACAGAAAATGACATTTTTTTGAAGATGCAGGCAAAGAACAATAATGTAACTCAGTGGTGTCTTCAAAACAGCTGCTTACTTTTCATGAGGGGGAGAGAGAGGGAAGGGAAAAATAAATAAAAAAAGCCTCCGCAGTTACGGCTTGTTCGCTGCTCTGTGTTGCGTTTTGGCAGAAGAAATAAGCGGTAAGACTTCCTCTCAGCGTGACACTGAATGTGACTTTGGATAGCCTGACTCAACCGATGTTTCATGCTTGCTGCTCTGTTGGTGGACTGACAATCCCAACTGCTTTCCACACTTCCCCCGTGCTACATCCACACACTTCTCGTCCCTTCCTTGCACTAAAACCAATCGGCGTCTGTTGATTCTGATACGAGCACCGAGGTAATGAACAGGCAAAGCTGCACACGCATGAAACCTGTTGGTTGAATGCATCTATTTTAGAAAACAAAAACAAAAAAATTCAAATCCACAATACCCTCCTGACTGCGACTCCAGCTAGGCCCATCTGTGCTGCCAGATTCACGAACAAAAGTGGAACAAAGTAGAAATTTGTTTCAGCTGCCAGAGTCAGAGAGAGCTGCAGAGTTTGACAGATAAATGGAAATAAAACCAAAAAAAAAAAAAGAAGATAATTCAATCTGCTAATGCAGTATGTCACACTAGGTAAATTTGCGTCGACCCTGATATCTCACTGCTTATTGAAATGGTGGCCACTGGGACCACAGCAGAGGAGATTGGTCCAGTCCAGCACTATGACTCTCTTGATAATTTCTTCAACAGGGAAGTATCAGCACTTACAGCACAGCCTGGCACTGTTGGTGCGCACTAGTGAAGATATACAAGATTCGGCACAGACAGAACATTATATTTGGTTATATAAGAAGCGAACAAGTATATTTAGTAAAACAGGTAACTCTTATTTTGGCGGGTTTTAACTAGATGGATGTAAAAAGGGTTGATGGAGCTGATACATATTAACAGTAGTAGTGTCTGTGCTTTTCAGCTGCGCCTGCAGATAGAGGTTCTAATAGACAAGGTTTGTCTGGCTGTTGTGTGTTGTGTAAATCGACCTCGTTTCCTGGATTGCCTAACTCAAGGGTATCCTCGGCGAGCCCGATCAAGGCCTGAAGGCTGAGCAAGAAAAACATGAAAATGCGGTCAGCTTTGTTAGGAATAAGTATTGAACTCAGAGAGGATCAGCAAACTAAACGGGAACTTCTTGCGTTAAAAACTCAACCGCTCCGTCTCAGGGAAAAGAAACTAGAAAATCCCACAAGCAACCAGGTTTATGTCAAATCTAGCGTCGTAACTTTGACTTTTCCCCAAATGCCAACATCTTTTCACACTTGAAATGAAAATCCAACCTCTAATTATCATATGTTTTGTATGTCCAAATCTTCCCCAACCGTTTAAAACAGGCAGATGGCACCTTTATGTCTTTGTTCAGGAGACAAAGCTCAGACTTTCATCCACCAGCACCAAGCAGTACATAGCTGCGGACTACTCGGTGTGCCACCGCCAGATGTTTAAATTCATGAATTAAATTACTGGAAGTTAATGAAGTCCCTGACTTTCCGGACTAATGCAAAAAAGGCTGAATTAATTGTTTCTGTTATCAAATTTAATTATCTTTCCATGTAATAGCTTGGCAAGTGCAGCGGTTCTTTTGCTTGTAAAAAGTTTTGATTAAGAAAAGTCTCTCTCTCAGATCATCTGTGATGTTGGAATGACCTTCCATGAAAGGTAAATACGCACAGGTCGACTTTGGATACGTGACCATATCTACTGAAGCGACTTTGTTTTATCCATCACCAAATAAGTTTTGATTTGGTTTTGGAATAACTGTACCAATAGAGGTGGCCAGATTGACCCACAATGTCAACACATAGATACAAATATGGTATCTATATGTTGATATATCAGCAGATTGATACTAGTGTGGTAAAATCAATACATTAGCTTCAAAACAGATTGTGTTTTGATTAGTATTTCCAACTCCTGTTCCTGAAAAAAAAAAATGCTTTATTTATAGTTTATCATCAGTCTGTGCAGGAAGAAACATGCAATCCACACAAATTATTTGTTACTACCTATACGCAATATAAACTTTTCGAAATGTTAGACTTTTAAAAGATTGTGTAATTTTAAATAAACTTATAAAAAAAAAATAGAACATGCAAATATTACTGATTGCAAGTCCATTAAAAAAAGCCATCAGAGAGAGAGAGAGAAAGACCATGTTTGATCACTTGTGGCCAGAATTTCAAGTTAAGCCAACATGCATGTGGGAGGAGACCAGAGCAGATGAGGAAAACCCACGCAACTACCGAAGACATGCAAGCTGCACACAGAGAAGCTGCAGCTGACGTGCAGGTTCAAATCAGGCTTTTTGTTTTCACTGTCGGGTCTCAACCTCAGCTCCACTGTTCCACCCTGTGGCAATCGAGCAACGGTTAGCATTTGGTGAGTGGAAACGTAGGCGCTGAAGGAAAACCAGGCTGTCAAATTAAAAGCTTGTCGAATGAAACAGACGCTTCAAGGCAGGTCGTTTATTTCTTGATCTTTAACTCCTTTTGCACTTTATTTCATTTAAATGCATTAATCAGTTCCCATTTATCAATGGGCTTTATTCTGTTAACTGTTGTACAAACTACAGATGGGTTCATATTTCATGCCGTGCCTCAAATCACAGCAAGTTTGAGAACATTTTTGAAAAAGTTGATATTTAAATTATGATGATTATTCATATTTTAAAGGGAAACTAAAGTTCCTGTAGGTTAAATGAATAAAAAACTAGAAAAGGTTTTAGATGAGAGAGCTCATCTAAAACTGACTGAATGAAAACGAAAACTAAAAACTGAAGTATACACTTTTTTTTTAGTCTTTGTGGGACTTCTGTTTTATATTGTATTACTACACTGAGTATAATTTGAGCTTTTTGTTCTCAAATTAAACACTTCAACACTCCCATAATCCCATGCTACAACAACGTCCCACTGTCGCATGACCGAGCAAATACCACATGGCCAATCCTCTCCCCTCTCACGTTTGAAACACAAACTACAAAAAAACGGCACCAAACATCCGTTGTCCAATGAGTGACATCGCCCTGTGCCAATGTTGATACCGATATATCAGGAATCAGGGATCTATATTTAATTATTTCCAGATATTTTAGTCATTTTTTAAAAATCTGTTGACTTGAGAAAGCCTACCTCAAATTTATTTATTCTTTATAACCAAATAGAGAAGGCACACTAAAATCAAAACTATTCTTTAAGTAAAAAAGTTTGATTAAAGTGTTTTATTGAGTTCAGGTCAGGTCAGTTTGCTGCCCAATCAAGCATATCCGTTAATCATATTAGCCATTTCAATGGTCTGTGAACCAGCTATTTTTTGTTGATGTTAAATTAGATTTTACAACAAAACAAAAAACTTATTTATGTAAACAGATTATGTTGTATAATAATGTTAGATTCTCAGGCTAGTAGACTGTATAATACTTTTTCTAGCCTCACTAAAATATGATTAAATTTGATTTTTTTGCCATTTTCATTCAAGCAAAGGAAACTTTTCATTTCAACATTGAGATCCCTAAAGAGACGGCTTTCATTAAAATGCATATCGCCTCTTGTTTTCCTTCACTAAAGAGTAACCTTTAAAAGTGAAATAATATATCGTTTTTAAGGTGTGTGTTATTTACATTCATGCCAACATTAAATATGTTCCTCCCCTTTCTTTTGCAGGCACATTGTTTGCTTTCATCTTTCTTGGAGCACCACTGCCACCCACTGAGCTGTCAAAAAGTGTGCCAAATGGCAGTTACTTTACTGGGTCACCAAGCTAATCATGCAGTAAACAAAATGGGTACTGACATTTGAAAAGGAGAAAAAAGTGCACAGCATTACAGTTATGAGTTGAAGACTAAGTGTTATCTGTTTGGGCGGTAGGAGGAACGCAACAAAAACGGGAATTCCAGTCCTGCAACACAACACGTTTGCATGTGTTGTGTTGCAGGACTTGTGGATTGGCGTGGAGCAGGACGTGGGGGGTGGAGAGGATGAGGCGCGGGTATCTGTGCCCCCACCTCGGCCATTGTTCACTGACAGCCTCCGATTCTCTTTGATCATTGACTTTCAGAGTGGACAGAGTCTCATAAATACAGAAGAAGAAAACAGCAGGTGTGAATGCATAACTTATGGCCCCGGCCCTACCTCAATCTTCTTTACCTCCAATCGTTTTACACCTCCTGCCAACGCGCGCCGTCTCGCTCTGTTCATTCCTCCCTCTTCCCGCCCCCTCACTCCCCGCTTCTCTCTGTCTTCCTGCTATCAGCCGGTGACGCAGCCCTGTTGCCATGTCGTTGTCATTCGGCGTAGCAGAATTACCTCCCCGCTCCGCGCCGCGTTCCTCCAGGCACCCCCCCCTCCCCCCGTCACCTCCAAACCACCCTCCTTGCCCCCCCACCCCCACCCCTCGACCATGTGTTTTTATTCGAGTGCATCTGAGTGTGGCGCTGTCGCCTCCTGCTCCCGAATATGTGATTTGCGGTCACTGCTGATGTGCCTTTGCATGCGTCTAATTTATTTGCATGCCCGTGTCAGGCTCCATCACCGCAAGTCTTTGCCAAGGTTGCGCGACATTGATGCTCGCCTCGGTCATGTGGGGCTGAAGGGGGAACGCGGCTGCTGAGTCAGGTTTAGACTTCAAAGCGAATAGTGTTTGAGGGTGAGAGAGAGAGAGTTAGAGAATAGCGGTAAAGCAAAGGGAGAGGATGGGCTTCAACCGACAGTGTTTTGATTTCATCACCTTTTTTGTCTCAGCACTCCTGGCATCAGTCGGTAATGAATTACACCCTGCTTCGTGGCAGGTTGCAGAGATGCAGACAATGACTGACTGCGTGTTGGGAGGGGAGGCAGCAAAGTATGGATAGAGAGAAAAAAGAAGGAGAGGATACAGTGGAAACAAGCAAGTCGGTGTCTCATTACTCTCAACTCCTGTGATCTCTCTACTGTCAAGGATGCCGAGCGGGGTTTGGTTGAGTCAGAGGGAAAGGCAAAGAAGAGGGTAGGACGGCGGTGTAGGAGGGCAGAAATGAATAAAAACAGTTTTGGAAGAATTCGAAATGGATAGAAGTTGCCCCAGATTCAAAGAGCAACTTTTCAAAATGGAGACAGTGACTTGGAAACCCACATTTTGAGCCGTTTCATGTTTTGTCGTGTTGCAACCAAAAACTCGGATGCATTTTAATGGGGATCTTATGCGATACGCCAACACAAAGTGGTGCACGATTATGGGGACGGGAAGAAAACGACACATGTTGAGCAGTGTGGCATGTATTTGTGTTCAGTTCCTCTTGAGTTTGTTACTTTGTGGAACTCCATTTCTCTTTTGGGGTACGTCTCTACCAGCTTTGCACATCGAGGCAGACATTTTTATCCGATCTTGGAAAAATATCTCCACCTCTATCAGATCCAGTTGACAACAATCATTTTTTCTAAAATGGTTAGTCTACTTCAAAAACACTTCCACCAGGACCATTTCCAGAAATGTTTTCATTGATAGGTAGAGACCAAAAGAGACCTAAAACACTAATCTTTACCACTTTAGCCATGTAAAACAAGGAGTATCAAACCTCCATATAAGTCACAAAACACAACAGGAATGATGTCTTGTGTAGAGTGATGACAAAGTCAAGATTCTTTGAGTCATACTAGATTATAAAGCTAATAAATTACAAGACTGTGTCAGCTGAATGTTGAGTCAAAGTGCCAAGACCTAATGGATGCCATTGGTCCTATGACATGCTGAGTGTTAAAAGTATTGCTTTTCCTCCACGTCAGTTATATTCTACCACACGTTGGTCTATAGCATAAACAGATTTGTTTTGTTTCGCACGACAAACCATAGACAGGCTCAAGGGGTATGAATACTTTTGCAAAGTACTGTAAACTGCCACATCGTCCTCATCTTTTCTCTATGCCAAAGCACTCCCACTCTTCCACCTTTTTTTTTTCTTTCTTTCCCCCTCCCGTTTTTGAAGGAGAAACTGAAACATAATCCGTCTTTGAGGATTGGCTTTGAAGGATGAGACAGACAGGCCTGTGCCAGGATGGGAAGAAGCGAAAATGTTTTATGGTGTTTGATGCCTGAGTAGGAGAAGCACTGAAAAGGCGTGACGAGGCAGAGCAGCCGCTTAGCTTTGCTTATGCTGCATTTGCGGTAGACGCGCTCGCATGTGCAACACGGGGGAAGTGAGCCGCTTGCCTGTCAAATCATGTAATGCCTTTTGCTTAGTTTTAGCAGATTTCGCCAGGAGTGTGTGTGCTCAGTTTGGAAATAATTGAAGGTTCCAAACTCCCTGCGTCTTCAGCAGGTTTTCTGGGAATAGTGCAGTGAGAAAGACAGACCCTTACTAGGGCCTGTAAAGCTCACTGTAGCTGGCAGAGGACTGGCTTTTACTATCGCCGGACAGTTCCAGAGCAAACCTTTCACTTGAGTTTGTTAGCTGCCATCAAATGCTCGCTTTCAGCCAATGGCCACTTCCAGGAAGCCTTTGCTTCTCTTTAATAATTGCCTTTCTTGTCAGCACCTTCACAAAGTTAGATCTCGGCTGCCTCTTGCTCGTCAAACAAAAGAAGTCGTTGCCGTTTGTCATGTGGAGGTTGGTGGTGAGAGAACCTTTCAGTCCAGGCTCCAAAACAGACAAAGCAGAAGAGAACAACCACTGAATTGCCATAAAAAAAATAAATAAAAAAAATCTGTTTGTCTCCTTCCAAACACCCGAGGAAGCAAAACCTCTTGAATAAACAATATAGGAAATTTTGCTTGTGACCTCTTCCAATAAACATACTGGTTTACAGAGTCGTCCAGTCAGCGCATTACGATGGTCAGATAAAATATAAGAGCTGCGAGAGGTATCCCGGTCTACTGAATTATTTATTTGATGCATAAGCCCTACTGGAAGAGACCTTTAAATGCAGATTTATTGATCTGATGTACAGGCCTTGTTTAAACTGCAGAACAAAAACTGTCCATAACTAAATGCCGAGAGGTGCTGGGATGTTCATCCCACCAAGGTGTCATAATTTTATACCTCCATGCATCTTAGCTGTTAGAACTGTAAAAGCCCTTGGCGTCCATGTAGTCTGAATAGGTTTATGAAAGCAGCTATTATTTCCACCCCTCTTTCACCCAAGTATGAACCCAGTATGACTCAAGCTGAGTTTAAACAAATGCCTATAGCTTTAAAATAAAAGGAAAGTTAGGCATATCAGCCTCTTGTTTGACATAAAGTATAAAATATGAGCAACCTGCTATTGAGTTAGTAAACAAACATTTTCAAATTGTCATATTTTCACACCAATTTGTTAAAGTGTTGTGCATTTATTTTGCTGCTGTTATCATATGTACAATGTCCAAAACTAATTAAGTCCTTTGAGACCCACTTGCAACTCTTCTGCTTTGGACAAGTAGATAAAAGGGTATTTTTTTCTCCCCTCCGCCCCCAATCAATCTTGAATCTGACCATCTCTCGCTTAAAATGTAAAATAGCCAGATGTGTCATTTTTATGTGGCAATGCAAAGGGTTTTTGGCATTAGGGAACACTTCATTTGAGACGGGTGTGAACTGACTGATACAGTAACTGATTAATAATTCCTTAAAAACAGATTTGATTTGCAACAAATGATTATTGTGAAAGAGTGTGGACTCTTAAATTTATTACAAGATGTACATTTTTCTTTAAAATTAATTAGTAGGGGGTTAGCTTTTCAATAGCACACCATTACACTTTACAGCAGATGGATGCAGTTGAGTTTGCTACATTGTACTTGACATAAAGTATGAAAAGAATAACTACATTTTTCAAAATGTCTGTGTACCAAACAGAAATACCACTTGATCTAGATAAAACTAAGGCTTCCCATGGTCTGAACAATCAATAAATGACAGACCATTTTTTTTAATTTACCAGGTAGGATGTTAAAAGCAGGCAAATATGGAAGCACTGTATCACTAGAAATTGCACGAGTCAGCCAAATGACATCTGTGATATTAACTTTAAAGTACATTTTACTTCCCAGCATAATTTTGGGATTGCAGTTTTAAATTAAACAATATATAGTTCTGACTACAACAATTTCTCCCCTCCCCTCCCTAAAAATAAACTTAATGGGCAGTAAAAATTTTACCATCTTTGGAACTGCATCTGCGAACTGTGTGCCTATAAGTTTCTGGTAAATCTTGTAACTGGACCCATCTGCTCTACCCCATGATGTTTGATATTCCTTTTTTTTTTGGTTTTATGCCCAGGTCTCAGCAGTGTGTATTTATATTATATTTCCTTTTTTCTTTTTTTTTGCGCAAAAGGAATCCAGAGGTTCTGGAAATCTCAGAAAAGCTGAAACGACCCTCAGGACGGTGTCAAGAGACCAGTCATTCGGTTTGATTGTTGGAGCAAGAGGACATCTTTGTTACTTTTGCCCATCACCGCAGAGCAATCCGTTCATTCTCCTCCAACAAGAGATTTTCATCCATACAGTTGTCAGTCACTAGCAATTTGTCTATTTAAAAATTATGTTGCATGCACTCAAATGCGTGTTGCATAAGATACAACTGGCCAAAGGCAAACGTTAACTTGCCTTTAGTAATGTGTTCACAGGAAAGCAAAGAAATAAGAAATATCTTAACAGTTGTCATGTCAAACATTCGGCAGTGAATTAGTGAAATGGTATATATATATTTTTAAAAGATATTCTGATTTTAGCAACTGAATAGCCCAGTGCTAAGACACTGACATCACTTTACCCCGGGTACAGTATCGTATCACTGATGAGTTTGTTCCATCCGAGTCGCGATATGCTACCTGACTTTAATTGTAAATGAGGCAAAACAAAGAGGCTTCTAGAAGTTAAATAGTGCAGCTATTTGCGGTGTTCATTGCCAGTATTGCTCCTTTTGTACAGCATGTCCCCCCGAATTTCAAATGCTATTCCCCTCCTCTCTATTAATGCAGCTTTTTAAATTAGCCTTTCACGGCCAAGCTAGCATTTATTTGCACGACACTTAGAAACTAACTACTTTTCTGCATCCATTTAATTATAACTCTCCCTCTGGAGATTTAATGTACAGACGGATTGTATTAAGCACGATACACTCTTTTACAGAGGGAGAAAACATCAAGTGTGTGAACACTGGGAAATGGCCGCGCCACCTCATTACTCTAGCAAAGCATGGTTTTAAATTCTCTCGTGTCAGGTCACTCTCACTAAATGATGAAAATGTGTTATATCGTAGGTTTGTACAACCTTAATTCACTCCCATATTTTGATTGTGTAATGCAATTTCAAAGGAAAGCACTTTTGGTTGGCTTGAAGAAAAGGAAAAAAAAAAAAGTGTGAAAGATCTTGTGTTTTACTGCCAAACCGATTTTAAGTTTAGTCACGCACTCGGCTGCATTCCTCATACATCTCCCAAACAACATTTGCTATACCTTTCAGTTTCTAGAACCTCTGGTTGTTTGGCTACACTCCATCTTTCTCTTCTTTTTTTTTTTCTTTCCACCCAAACTGACAGTTGCCCCGGTTTCACAGATGTTCAAACAGCGTCTGCTCGTCTCCATTTAAACCCATATGGGATTAAAGTAAAGGCGATTCTCTCCTCTGACTGTTCCTCTAATCTCCTTAACAATGTGTTGCTGCTCTTTCTCTGTGGCTGCTGAAATTCGACCAATTTTTTGATGACTCAACCTCCCCGACTGTATCACTGTTTATAGTGTTATGGCGCGCAGAGCTCACTGTGGCATCGCCTTGAAATGGGAGGAATTCAGAAGACATGCACCCTGCCAGGTTCTGCAGAGTAAAGCCCAATGGGAACGCTAAGACATTCGCTAAACACTCCATATTGGGAGCATTCAGAGTGTATAATCTCAAAACATCTCAAATAAATTGGGAAGCCAATGTATTCTAACTAAATGTGACACAGCTAAGAAAGCATTAAAGGTGAGCAAAGCAATGCCTGCCCCAAAGGATGTCCTGTTTTAAATGGGGCTTATTACAATGCATTAGCTTCGAGCTAACCAACCATGCTGCCTAATTGTGTATTTGACCACTAGGTAACCACTCTGCCTTCATCATGAAATTGTATCTTTCCTTGATGGGAAAATTTGCATCAGCTGGGCGGTCTGCTTAAAGTGAATTAATGGGTTTTAATGAGGTAAAGAAGAATCGTCTTAATTTGCTTCGGAGCCAAGTGACAGCACAGTTGGTGAAGGGGCCCAACACCAACAGAGACTCATTTTATGCTCTGTGGACCATCGGGTCAAGTTAATGATCTTACTGCTGAGTAGAACGTACGCTCAGATGGCTCTTACGACGACACCGCCACATTTTTATTTTGTCAAGGATTTAACACCAAAATGTGCAGAAGCTCAACTGCGGTTTTCAGTAGTTCAGGTCAAAATGTTTGGAAATTACAGTAAAATCCTTTCAAGAACACATTTATGCTTATACAGAAGCACAATCAGGACATTTGATTGGGTATAAAAAAAAATATCACTAACCTCTTGCAATACCTTTATGAGCTCGTAGTTTTTATACAGGCATTTTGACTCACTACTTGGTTAGCAAAGTCTAGGGTCACCACAAATACCTAACAATTATAACAAAGTTATTTAAAATGTACTTGAGCCACTTGAGTGGTTGTGTTTGATTGTGTATGGTGTTTAGACAAATCCATTCCAATCTTTATGTAAGAAACAAAAAATAAATCTGTCGGTGCTCCAATATAATGTTACACTTCATTTCTTGTTTCTTGGAAATGTGTTGGCCCTTGTCTGACTTGTCCACTGTGTACCTTTGCCTCTCGGCAACAGGCACCTTGTGTTTCCCCACGTAAGATCAAGGAGGTAAGGAATGAAAATTGGCTCATGAAATTCTTAGAAACCTACAAGCAGAGAATTTCCAAGCATGGAAACATCTAAAACATGCAGCACACCAGCCACCGAGGGCATGAAGAACAGACTGACCACGGTGGGCGACGAAATCGGTTCAGTCTGTAGAACTGCAGGAATCGTATGTTCAGTAGAACACTGGGTAGGTGTGAAATTAGCATATTTTCCTTCTCCTGTTTTTTTAAACATTTGTTTGTCTTTTACCTACTTATTATGACCAACTTTAGAGCTTTGTAGATGGCGGTAGTCATGGATACTTGGACATCCAACAATTTGTGACAACACCAACCCATTCCTAATACTACCAGGATGCATTTCCTTCATCTTTCCAGCGTTGTTCCCCAATTTTATAACATTATCCCTGATGGGGCACTTCATGTGGTTATTCTCTAGTGGTAATTGGCTCTGCTGAGAGCCACTGTGCCTTCACTTGTCTGCTGGCCAAATGGTCATGTTTTGATTTCTGCAGAGGGACGTTATTACCATTTTTATTTTTTTTTTCATTTGTGGGATCGTACGTTTGGAAGGAGGAGGTTTATCGCAACAGCCGCAATCTAATTTTCATTAAGGATTAGTCAATTATCTTTTTGATTCATTTCTCCAAACAATTTAGAAATTTGATTCCCAGCTGGAAGGTGGAAGAAATCTCGACAGAGTGCATTTGCAATTTCACTTAGAAGTAATAAGCAAACTGATATGATATATGGTTCATCTGAAACCGCTGTGAGTTAACCACTTACTGGTGTAGCAATTTGAAACACTCACGAAGAGGGTACAAATATACATCAGTTTCAGGTGAAAAAAAAAAGCAAGTTTGTTAGAGAACACAAATGCCTATTTGCACTGGCTGAATACTGGATTTAATAAGTGCTTCAAAACTGAGAGATTTCTTTCAGAAACGTTTGAGGGAGAGCATGTTTCTCCAACCATTTTATGTTCTGTGACCCGCTGAAACTCCTGCATAACTGGAAAAGCAAAGTTAGAACGGTTGCTTAATTGGATATTTCTTTGAAGATAAAACACTCGGGAGGATTTTTTTGCTCGAAACAAAAGACGCTCTCGGGTTTTAATTGACTTTGTACCTTTTGTAAACCGGCAATTGTTGTATTTTTTTAGTTTTTTAAAACGAACTGCCTAAAAAAAAAAAAAAAAGTGCATTAGCTGCTGTCACAAAAGAAGGGGGTCCTGCACTGAACTCGAGTCTTTATTTTCCTTACCTTGTTTCTCCCAGCTACATTTACGATGACTCTTGTTTACACATAAACACTTCAGAATAGTGTGCTGACACCAAAGGACCTGACATGAGTGCTGGCCCTGAGAAAGTAGCTTCATTAATGCAATTTTTCATTTTGTTTTACCTTCATGGATACAGGAGCAGTCGCTGTCGCCTAACTGCAGTGTTTTAGAAATGCTTTTTAGCTTCTTTAGTGACCTTCACTGAAGAGATACTTTTATTTCACATGCAGTGCTGCATAAGTGCTTGAATAACAGAGAATTTAATATCTTTCAGAGTATTTCCTGGTAGATAAAGCGGTTTTGTTGTTGTTGTGGATTTAACCCTAAGTAACTATTTAGAAATAGATGTGAAAGCAGTGGCGACAACTAAATGAAAAGACCTAACCTCTCTAAGGGGACCTTTTGGTACCACTTACCTGTCGCCATTAAGACTAATTATGGAAATGAAATATACCACACATGGTTCTCTTTTAATCTTATTGGTTTCTCTGTTAGTAAAGAAAATAATTTTTTATTTATTGTGCTATCTTCTATCTTCAAGCTAGATTGGAAACATTTAACAGGTCTAAACATGACAGAGAGAATTTATAACATCAAGTGTTTAAGGTATGTATGTCTGCTGCATGTATAAGGTGTGAAATTCACTGTGGTCTGCGGCAAAAACGTTCAATGCGCTTCAAATCTTCACGTTTAGCTACGAGGGTTAGCATCGACAAGCTAAGCTAACATATTCCTCGAAATATCTTAGAAGAGAGAATTTTCCACAAGATTTTGGTCACTTTGAAGTATTAATAAACTAAATGTGTTTATTCTTTATTTTTGACAACCACCTTTAAATTAAATGTCAACTCTTTGGGTTAGATTAGGATTTTTAAGGATCTTAATCACCACTGAAATGCATCTGGAATTAGCCTGCGGTACGTGAAACAGTTGATTTCAACCCAGAACAAATATTCTTTCACTTTTCCATTTCTTTTCACTCACCTCAAATGCATCTTTTTCTGTATGGTTCTAAAACAGAATAAGAATCAATGTCAATAGATGATTTTTTTAACTGCAGTATACATTCGTTTTTTTTAATATATATATATATTTCAGTTGTATTAGCATCAGGCTGTGACCCAAAGCTGTTTTTCCACCAGAGTACCGTACAATCAGAATCCCCAAATAGCCTCACGCCTAAAGACGTGGTAACATAAACCAGTTGTCACGTTCCCTTACTGAGCTGCTGGCCTACATGTATTTTCAGTTAAAACATGTTGCTCCAAGCTGTGTTGAATGCTGGAGCTAAATAATTCACAGCTCCTGGAAAACTTAATGCCAGTTTTGCCTCTTTTTTTCCTGCAACGTTAAAGGATATGGCTTGATTTGCCGTCTTCTGCATTCATATTCTTGGGGGACACCATTTTGGCAGCTTAACTTCGTGTTTATTCCCATAAAGCCTCAATAATTCAAATGAAAAAGCCACAAATTTTTCCCAAATCTAAACACTTCAGGTCAATTATCTGTAACAAGTCATCTCGTCCGTACCGACACGGGTTTTTTTTTCGTTCTTGCATTAAAACCAACCTTTGACACTTATTAACTAAAAGCAGCCGTTTCTCTTCCCTGCGAGGAAAGCCGTGAAAGCTTTGCATTCTGTAGTTTGTTACCGCAATACAAATAATGCCCTTCCAGGTCACATTTTAATCCGTTAGATACAGGCTTGCACTCATATCTGAGGGATTAGTATTCTCAAAGCTGTGGGTCTCGGTGCTGCAGACAGAAATAAAACGCGTCGTCTTGCTCTAAATGTCTTCTTTTGGCAGGTATTGCCAGCGTGATTTGTTTTCCTTCATACAGCTAAAGCCACCGCCGCAGACGCTCCCCTAGAACATAACTGGGGCTTGATTTAAGGTGTCAAAATAAAGTAAATTTGTTTAACTCGTGCGCCATCTACCCTGACAGTGTTTCAGAGAGAGATATTTTTGGGGTACGGATTTGCCGAGCAGTCTGACATATTGAGGATAAAGCGCATCCAAAAGTAACAAGAAAATCCTGATAAAAACAAAGAGAATAACAATATCACCGCGCAGTTATCGCGACGCCTTTTAAGGGCCGACGCATCCTCGGCAAAAGTTGAACGTGTCTGACATGCCATGAAACTTTTTACACCCCAGCAGCAGATCATATTTACCACTAATCAGTTACTTTTTCAGTTTGGTGTAAATTATGCTAAATTGCAATTTTGTACTGCTCTACTTTGAAACATTGGTAGGTTGTGGCTCACAGACCAAGTAGCCTAAGTTATGTTGACCAACAGCAATACTCAATAAATTAGAAAATGCATTTGTCATATTAAAAGTAACTTTTGACAACAACATACTTTGCATTAAACCTACATTTTTGTATTGTAAAATGTTTTTTTCTGATGTAATATTACTTATTTTCATGAACTTAAAGTAGAAACTTGTCACAATTAAAAGAATAAAGGCTTTCAAACATCAATGTGTGAGTAATTAATCTATAATGTGTCCCAGCTAGTGATAAAGTTCCTTAAAATAAAGTGTTTCAGTGTTTACCGCAATTGTTGCAGTTCCACTCTCAAACACCAAGGGAAGACAGTCAGAAAATAACTCCAGAACAAAAACCAAAGCAGATCCGGCGTCCTGCGAGACTCCGTTCACACAGGTGACATACGGGATTGAGCATGAGCCAATAATATTTCTTCATAACCCCGTCCTGCCTGACCAATTTTAATAACCTTTGAGTTTAATCTAACAGAGTACTCCGCCCCCGAGAGAAAATTTCATTACCGTAGATCTTTATCAGCCGACGCTGGGACAACTTTTAAAGAATCTGTTCCATTTTTAATTTCCTTAACTATCACAGGAAAACACAGCAGAGGGCAGCAATTTAATCGCTGTCCCTTCACAAATTGATGCTCCTGTTCATAGTGTTTCTTCCTCATCGAGTGTGGCGTTAGACAATGTGGCCTCCTTGAAAAAGAAGGTAATTATTCACAGGAGGTTGGCTCCCTGGTTTAATTCTGCGTACTTTAAAAGCAGCACACTAGGAAATTGGAGAGAAGGACTGCACTCCACACATCCAGAGGAGTCCCGTCTAACCTGGAAAATGAAAAAGACGCTTCGCCAAGCTAGAACAGCGGGTTTCTCACTGTCGATGGAGGAGAATGAGAATAATCCTACGTTTATCTTTCTTGTACGGTCGCCAAACTTACAAGGGGTCACAGCTTTGTTGAGCCATTCATTACCCTTACACCTGGCATCATTACTCCATCCTCAGTAAATGAGGCAGCGCTGAAGTTAACTGTAGAACCTGATCTGTGTGTGGACTGTTGTGATCCAGTTAAACTTTCTGAATTATCAGAAATATTGGAGAACCTTCAACTTGCAGGCGAGACAACTGCAATCATCTACTTAAAACAATAACGATTACATAGGTTTACAAGAATCAAGACCCTAAATCCTCCAATCCAAGTCCCAAGTGGAAGTCTAAGCAATGTGTTGTCATCTTTGTTTTTTTTTTCCAACTAAACTGTCCAAGTTCCAGACTCAAGCCCCCAATTAATGGGTTAATCATACCCTCAGTACCTCGACTCCAACCCTGTTTCTCAACTGCGAAAACATTTGTGTGCCACAACACGCCGACATCAAAAGGGAGCTTTACCTCACGTTTTGGACTTGGAGCGGTGGCAGGTATTTGGGACCATGTCATGCTGTTTCATGGTTCTAAGCCTTTGGCAAAAAATGGTTTCCTGGGAATAATTAGAGGGGGGAAAACTCAAACAAAAGCAACAACGCTTCTGTAGCTGAGCTCCCTGAACCCCTAATTAAAAAAAAAAAAAAGATTCACTCCTTAACCGAAACATAGGCTGCTTGACATTTCCTTTAAACTTGCCTCATGAGTTAAATGACTGTTCTCTCATCTCATACATTTATGGTAATGCCTGTAAATGTTAAGTTGTGAACTGCAGTCTCTGGAGGGAAAACTCTGCACTTTTTTTTTCAAGCTATACGAACATGCTCATTTTTGCCTGTACAACTATTGGACAATAATTAGAGCTAGCTTGAATTCAGTGTCAATTTCACTTTAAAAAAATCCCTCAGACTTAATATTCTTGTCATTGCATCAGTATTTTTTGCCAACACATACATTTTTAGGGCAACATCAGGCACAATTTAAACAGATGCTTGCTTAAAATGTCAGCAGCGATGCTTTTATTACAACCACGAAGGCCTCAGTAATGATTCCTGATATTGCCGAGACAAGTGGCTTTGCATACGTTTAGCGTCTTGCACCACGGAAACATATTTCAGCTGGTTGATTACTGTTTTGATTTTGGAGTCCCATCGCATTTGGCTCTCGAGTATCTATTTCTAGCTGGGAAATATTGATTGTTTACGAAAACACACAGTTGCAAGCGGCGGCACCTCTTGAATCCTTAATTAGACATAGAAACCTGGATACTCGAGGAATGCTTTAGCCCTTTGAAGGGAAGGGAAGGGGGCGGGGGGATAAGGAAGAAATAAAACATGAAAAATGGAGTACTTCTCAGAGGAATATAATACTTCAAGAGCACACACTCTTCCCACCCTCCCATGTTTTTTTGGAGCCATGGGGGACTCGCTTAATATGTAATTACTACAACCAAAAGCTGTGCGATACCGTGAGAAAGGTAGGCTTTCCAAAAATTCCTTGTGAGAAAACATATTTTTTTTTATTCCTGATAAAAATAATAATTAAAAAAAAACTGCTGTTCTTTGATGATGGGAACATTGCTATCTCTGCTCTAGGTATCCCGATTTAGAAACTACACATAAATTAAGTGGAAGAACATGAAAGTTTGACGCAAGGCGAAGCCAATGGGATTGGATGCATCTGGCTCTGTGCAAAACTCGGGTTCTGCTGGAAAATGAAATCAGCAACTCCATAAAATATATTGGTCTCAAATAATATTTCACTTTTTACAGAAAACTGTTGCCATTCTCTCCTTTCTGACAAGGTCTCAGACGTAATGAATTCATTTTTCAATGGAGCAACAGATCTGGTCACAACCTTTTAGCGCAATTTCAGAATGAAATTGATCAAATTTGACCAAAAGAGTGTATTGTGTTTAGAATCCATTACTGTTTTGTAACCTGAAAGCCGGATATGTTGTCAGTACGAGGTTGAGTTTTAAAAACCTGACCACCTCTTTTGGTATTCCGAGTGGTTCAGCCTCGGTGTTGAGGTCTTATTTCTTGTTTTCACTAGAGTGTGGTTTTTACACCCAGGCCTACCTTCCCTCTAACACTTGGTTGCATGTCAATGTATGCCTCGGAGACAGCTGGATGTCTCTTTTGTATTGCCAAGAAATGTTCAACTGTTCCTGCATCACCCTGTGCAAGTATATGCACACAGTGCTGTGACACTCTATTTGCACCCTTACAGATTCCTTGTATTTGCCATTTTGTCACTCTTAAATCTCCAGATAAAACAAACATATGACAAAAACAGCTTGAGTAAACAAAAGTAAAATGTTCTAATATCAAGTAATTGAAGACTGGATGATTAATTTGTTGACATCTTGATAGAGTTACAAATACGTTTCTGAGGCTTTGGGGACCCCGTTGAACATCGGATGCATTTTCCACAAACAGAGAAAACAGAGCAGTTGTGAATCTTCCCAGGAGTGACTGACCAAAATTACTACAAAAGTACACTAAAGACTTTCAAGAACTGAAGGTCCTAGGCACAGTTAAGACAAATCTTCACAATTAAACAATAGAAAATGGATTTGGAGTGAGACCAATGCCACAACGGACCAAAAGACGGTATGTCACGCATTTGCCAAAGAGCATTAATCTCAAAAGATTTCTTGATCAAGACAAATTTGTAACTTCCCATGACGTTGGGTGTAAAACTACCACAAGATTTCAGAAAAAATAAAATAAAACCATCTCACTGATAAACATGGTGGTGATTCTATGATAGTCTGAGGCTGATTGAGGACCGTAGACTTCTGATCTCTACCAGAAAATCCCAGAGTCCAACCATCAGTTCATTATACAAAACCCAACAGTGATCGACTTAGATTTAAGTTATTGGAGTGGACAAGTCAAAGTAAAATTAAGAAGCCGTGGGATGACTTTCAGGGTTCATTTGGCTTGAAAATCTCTTATGTAGGAGGAATAAAACAATTCTGCAAAGACAAGTTCTTGCACAGTCATGTAAAAGACTTATTGCTAGCAGTCTATGGTAGTTCTGCTAAAAGTATCAAAATCAGATATACGGTTAAGGGAGTTGGTACTCTTACTTTGCTCTATGTTGGCTTAGATTATAAATATGTTTTTACATTTAATCAGATCACGGATTCTAGCAGTATAAGTTGTTCTTACCCTATTCTGTTACTGATTAATCCATTTTTCATGGAAATCAAGCAAGGTAATTTAGATACAAACTTCATAGTCTTAAAGGTTTTGAGCTAAGTGCCAATAAACGGTAGCAAGAATTCATTTCGTTTTGTACGACTGTGGAATCCCAACCACAGTCATCGCTCTTTACCCCATGCTATTTTCAAAATAACAGGACTTGGGGAGGTGAGGGGGAAAGATTTAAAATCAGAATTAGGTGATTTAAATCCCGGTGTCCCGGGAGGTCCTGACAGCTTTCGCTCTCCTGGCTTACACTCTCAAATTTAAACTTCGAAGTTGCATTCATTTCTCAGCCGGTTGCATCATCCGGCTGTCAAAAAAAAAAAAAAAAAAAAAAAAAAAGGCAGCAAAAAAAATGAACAAGTTACTTCAGGGTTCATTCTATAAATCAGGTGTAGTGAAAGTAGAAACAGGTGAGTTATATCGTTTTTGTGTGATAAAATGTAGGTGGTGCGCTGTTGAGAAAAGGAATAAAAAGGGACACAGCGAGGAAAGTATAAAGGATTCCTAATCGGGGCCTTTGTGTCACGCAAAATGAGAATGATGATGAACAAAGAGATAATTATAAGCCTACAGTTTCCTCAGTAATTGTAGAGTGAATCTGTTGAGCTCAGTGCTCAGATGAACATTTACTAATTAGCAAACTCCTCGAAATAACTGGTCTTCAGAAGAAAGAACATGTCTTAGACAGCAGCGAATATAGGGCAATACATTTGTCCTGTGGTATCTATTAAACTCTGCTGAGCAAATGAGATATAGGGGATCTGTAATACCCCAAAATTAATTTTAGGTAAAACTATTTTACGGTGTGTATAATTCGTCTCTTTCCATTAATTAAAGGCCCTTAATAAAGTCCCCTTTGATCTCGTTTTATTCATGAAGCTGAGTTCACACCTGGCGTTCCAGACTCTTGGACTAGGCCATGGGCGTCCAAAGTTTTTGCCACATGGGTTAAACATCAAGTCAGAAGTTTTTGCGGGTCAAATCGTTACACTTTTTAGAAACTGTAAAAACAAAGTCTCATTTTCAGTCGTTGCATTGTGGATGTGGATTCAAAGAAAGATCATCATTACTCCTAAAGCTGTTGCCTTGGCATTAAAAATAATTTTGTTTCCCTTTTGCAGCCCCACTCAGTTTCCATTTTAATAATTGCTCAATTACTTTAAAGTCCAAATAACACAACAACTACAGTTAAGATTGTGAATACTTTTGCAAGGCACTGTGTCCAATCAGGGTTTGCAAGGTTCCTCCTTAAAAGTTTGGCCTAAATTTTTGTGAACA
Organism: Poecilia mexicana; assembly: GCF_051168715.1. NCBI lineage: Eukaryota > Metazoa > Chordata > Actinopteri > Cyprinodontiformes > Poeciliidae > Poecilia > Poecilia mexicana. The sequence continues at coordinate 27,328,376 of NW_028263371.1, forward strand.
GTCTCCCCGTACTCTGGAAAAAAGGGACGATAGTGCTTGCCATGCAGTACTCCAAACAGATTCCACATAGAATAAATCACCAAAATGTAAATGAGATGAACCTGAAGGCTTTGGGACTCCACAGGAAGTGGATGTCCTGGAGCGATAACTGGATATATTCATGCATTTTCCTAAGGTAAAGCAGGTTGGAAACACTGCATTTTGCGTTTTCTTTAAGGACACTTCTCTTTTTTTACGCCACTTCTTTAAACATTGGTGACTAACTCCAATATTAAAAAGGTTTTTGTAGACAAAATTAGAACCATTAACTGTTTTATGATTGTAGACTTTCAGATTACTGCTCCGACTACCCTCCTTACCAACTTTAATTGATTTATCATGTTCACCACACATCTGGCTTAAGTCGTGTCTTCTAGTTTTTCTCATTTTGAAGACAGCTTTTCACATCAGGGGTGTCAATACTTGTTGAGGATGCTGCGATTTCTTTCTGTAACCGTTTTAGATGGTATCTGTCTGTCGAGTCGTTTGCAGAAGGACTGGACTGTTCCATCTGCCCCGTCCCTCCGTCTGACATTTCCCCCAACGCAGCGTTACAGTTTGCAGATAATGTTCCAATTGGAACCCCACATCTCCTTGTTGATGTCATTGTCAAAGAGGATCACGTCAAAAATGTACCAGCCGTCAGTTCATCCAAAGTTGTTTTACGTAACGCTCACACAATCAGCTCCGTGCAGCACGGCGGAGCGTTGATGCAACCGCATCAACTCGACATCCGGTCGTCTCTGACACGCTCAATAAAGATAATGAACAGAAACTTTCTGTGTTATTCTATTAGTGTTAGTCGCCTCTCTAACTGCACTTTATTATAGATCCATAAATAGATTTGTAATACAACATGCTCTAGGTATTTTACTGGGCCTTTATGTTAGGGGACACTAGTTAAGTGGAAGGGCGGAAAACATCAGAAAAATAAAACTAGGCTAATTTCAAACAATTAAAATACCATAATATAATAAATAAGGTAGAGAAAAGCAGGTTTAAAACAAATGCCCGCCACACTTTTCAGCTCTTTAAATGTAAACGAAGAGCTGAAAAAGAGAAAACGTTAAACAAACTGGTGTTGGCGGTGAAGTGCGACATAAAAAGGGTTGAAAACAATTTCTGGAAATTCTCGTAAGTTATGCATTTAGCAGTTATGCATAACAGAACCATTTGAACACATTCAATACTGACTTATCCTACAGAGTCCAATTTAAAACCATTTACATCTCTAACATTTAACACAAAACATCTTCAAAACTAGTTAGAAGTTAATAAGCAAATTATTTGGCGAGTGTAATTATAGCAATGGAAAAAAAAAAAATTGTATTAAATCTACTTGGATTGAAAGGTCATTTATTTTCCAATATAATATTAATTGGTTTTATGTTTTGCGAAGACTGAGGATTCTTTTTTTTTTCCTTTGCCATGTAAAAGCACACGGGTGCTAATTTGGTGACCTGACAAATTTGTCCATTTTAATGATTTGAGTCTGAACAAACATGACTCATCAGTTTAGTAAAAAAAAGTTAGCCACAACATGATGAAATAAATTTGGGGAGAGTAACAACCCCCCCCCCAAAAAAAAACAAAAAACAAAAAAAAAAACACCACAGGTTTGAGTTTAATAGTCAATGGAGGATTGTTGTTTTTTTTTTTTTCCACGCTGGAAGGGCGCTTCTTTACTCTGGAGGAGTGTAAGAAAGGAGTCAAAAAAGATAATGTGAGTCGCAGAAAGGGGAACAGTGAGAAAATAAAAAGGCATTTAGTCAGATCTTTGGAGGCGAGCGTTTGAAAAATACAACAGCTCAACAGTATCTCGGCGGCATTAGAACCTCGCAAAAAAAAAAAAAAAAAAAAAAAAATGCTACGGGGAGGGTGGGGGGGTTTCAAACGGATGAGGCTGCATTTAATTTTCTTTGAGGTGGTCTAGGCAATAAAGTATGGCTCGTGGTGATAAGGCGAGAAGAGCTGAAGCACATCATTTCAGTTATGTAAACCATTGGAGGGATACAGTGGTTATTATGTGCGTGCATGCAGGTGAAGCACATTATCGCGGCTTCTTTTGCTTTAGTAAGCCCCATTTCATTTCCCTTCCCAAGCAGGATATATGAGGAGTATTTTCAAGAAGGATGTAATGAAACGGTGAAACCGGTTGGAGGATTACTTATACTGAGACGAGCTTGTCTAAAACAAAACCCGCACCTGAGAGTTTCACTTCAAATCTTCAGGTGACGCTCCGACCCTGCCCGCTTTTCAGTTTGTGTCATCCCTCAAAAAACCGGAGCTGTTGCAAATTCGGCGTGTCAGCGCAGACCGGCGCAGATGCCCACATCCTTAGTCACTGCTTGACCTTGATACTATAAAGTAACTAAGCCCTCCCAGAAGTCTGTTTTTGTCAGTCACTCGTCATCCTCATCTCCATCCTTAATTTGGAGTAGCAGTTATTCCCCAAATCCCATCACATCCCTCAAACCGAGGGAGCCCCCAGCTCAAGCGACTCTGAGTCAAGGGGAGACGAAATGCTTTCTGACAATGGGAGAAAAGGAAGCGGGGAGGGAAGGATGGGCGCCGGGTATAAGTTCAAGGCTGTCAGCAAGCCATCAAATACGGTTCGCGTCAAACGCGCGTCCACTGGCAGGTGGTTGGACCGACGCGGGAAACGGATCGATACTTTTCAAATCATCATCATCGCCGTGTGCAATTTTTAATGCTGATTAGCGGGACTTGTCTCTTTTGTTGTCCCGCGCGCGATTCACAGCTCATTAAATGTCATTAACCCCGGTCAAAGTCGCTTCTAGTAAGGCGTCCTCCGATGTTTCAGAGCACCAGGAGCAGGGGGAGGAAACCGGCGGCTGAGATTCGGACGGCGATAATAACAAGATGTTTAATTGTGTTACCTTAAATGCATAATGACGTGTTATTAATTTTCAGGGCAATTTTGCCGTTTTACGAGCCACGTCGCGAGCGCGCGAGCGGAAAAATAGGTCAGCAAAAGATGATGTACCGGAGCATAAAGATTAATCACAACTCGCATTTTAATAAGGTGCAACCTGTTGCCGATAATTACAGATACATTCTTACTTAGCAGTTTATATGCGAGTGAGTATATGGAGCATATTCTAAATAGAGTTTCACAGGAGCTAAGAACATAAAGAAAACTGTTTACCGCTGCAGCATATGGCTGTAATTAGGCCCAGAGGTGTTTGGAGCTGAATTCCAGATTTAGTAAACTGGAAAAACCGACACCTCTGCTTTCTCAAATGATGGCGTCAGACTTAACTTTCTCTAACTTCGATCTGTTTTTCCTCTCTATTTTCAGAACTTTCATTCTGGCGCAATTGCTTCAATTTCCTGACCGACTCTTCTGAGCTTCCTTAGTGTAATAATAGTTCATAAATATTCAATCAAATAGAGGCAAAACCTTTAAAAAGTCATTGCAGAAGCTTAATTTTAGTGTGCTTCATCTATTAAGAGTGCGCTTACTAAGAGTTCAATTTTAATATTTTGGACACAGTCATCTGTTAATTAGATGGTATCCTAATTATATTTTATCAGTTTAGTACATTCTTCAGGGATTGCCTGTATTCATGCAATAGCAGCAGAAATGTATAGAGAAAAAAGCTTCGGTTTCAACACGACTGATCAGAGATTCATTCAAAACGCTAAACCAATAAACTCTACGGAGTTTTAATGTATTACGGTAAAACTGTACAAGATAATGGTGAGTACTGCCAACTTCATAGTTGTCCAGCAAACTGTGACACTTTCCACAAGGAATTCAAGCCACAAAAAGGCAAACGCGTCAGCAAGAATCTTGAATTTATACGAGAGTGAATGTGAGTCACAGCAACATTTATTTTCCCTTTGGGATCAATAAAGTAGATTTTATTTTGAAAAAGCCAAACGGTTATAAATTGAAATTTTGAGGGGGAATAAAAAGGCTAAGGCAGTTTTATGTGTTGCAGTTTCTTTCAAACAATTGTCCAAAGGCATTATTGAATGTTTATTTTATAAAGCCAATATGCTAGATTATTGCTCCACATTATATTTTTCCTTTTTTTTTGGGAAAAACTCAATCAGGATGATTATCCTACAATCAAAGGAAAACAAACTATTTCTCTTATAAAATGCTTATGACCCAGATTAATGAAAACCAATTAGTTTGCTTTTTTTCTTCTTCTTCTTCCACCGGGCGCTTTCTAAGCATTAGCTTGTAATTTTAAGTTTTACCGTGCATGAGATAAAGCTGTCAAATGTACACTGTGAAATTAATTACTCAATCAAAACCTAATGATGAAAGCTCATTACTTTGCAAAAAAAAAAAAAAAAAGTCAAATTCCTGCTGATAAAATGAGTTTGAGAGTTCTCAGAATGGCTTCTGAAAAGCTGAAGCGGATCTGCTGCAGAGGAGCATTTCACTTCTGTCATATGTTGTCGAGGTGAGCCTCGTTGAAATCACTGAAGATATCATAAAAAAACAAACATCACTTTTTCATAAAAACGTATAATTTGATGATATCTTCCAGAGCAAATTGCCATAAAGCAGCAGAGAGTCCAACGCGTTCGTTTTGCCTCGTTTTCCTCTTAAGAGTACCGCATTTGCAGAACCGGTGAAAAAAAGGCGCGTTTCGGTTTTTCCTTTGTGCGATATATTTTCTCCCGGCTCCCCGTTTGCCTTGTTTTCCCCCGTTCTTTTATTGGTTTACTTGAACCGCGAGCGCCAAGCAGATGGGGAGACCGTGACAGCGACACACTGCTCGGGCAGCTGTGCGAATGTGCAGACGAGAGGTAATGAATAATCAACCAGCAGCCCCCCAACTGCTTCATATTAATAGCTAGGTGTTCTAATTACATTTTCACAACTTGTTGGGTCTCAGCAAATGTGAGGGTGGTGGATAATGAAAGAATCAGACTTGCTTTAGTCTTGCAGCTTAACGATTAAATTTTTTTTTTTTTCCAAGCATCCCTTAATTAAATTGTCCAGGATAAATGCTCTTCTATTAGTTTACTAAATCAAACCTATAAACATGGGGGAATGAATAACGCCACGTGAAGAAGATTGGATTTTGGGTTTGCGGAATGTTTCAAGCTGTTTCTTTAAAATAAACCAAATTTCATTTTCATCAAATTCAATGGCAGGCCAGTGTAAGTATGATACTTTTTTTCCTCAAACCCCACTGCTAATAAGCTCAACATAATTATACTTGCTGCTGTTTTACACAATGAAATCACATTTATGGAAATCTCTGTTTTGTGTAGTTTACTGCAGCTGTTTATCTCATAAAACTAACAAGATATTTAATAATAAGGGGGTCGGGATTTTTTCTGTATATTAAACCATTTTTGCACTCATTCTCCACATTACATAGTTTTACTCCACACATTGAAATACTCTTCTGTTTTAATGTAGAAGGCAATAAAATAAGCTAAATATTTGGCAAAACAAAAATATGTTTTGAGCTTTTTGTGCTAACAGGTCCTCAAGTTTTTAATTTACAAAAGCGCTAAATAACACGTTGCTAAATGTAAGATAATTTTGCTAAATGTAAGATAATTTTTTTTTGCTAATCTTAAAACAGCCTCTCTTTTAAACCTCCATCTATTACTATAATACATCAAAATTATTATTTTTTAAATTGCAAAATAAACTGATCAAACTTATTCCAGTTTCAAAATCTTACTTTGAAGTAAGTAATTTCTTTTGTTTAACAACTTCAGACATTTTTCAGCAACACATTTTGAAGTTCTTTTCCTGATAAACTATTTATGCCATCTGGAAACAAAACAAATAACATAAAAGCCATTCATTTTTAAAGGGAAACGTTTAGATCCCAACACTTAACCTTGTGGGACTCCATATTTAATATCTACTAGCTCTGACCTTTTTATTTGTGCCAAGTAACTGCTCAGCTATTTATGAAAAAGTTTTTAAACCTTTGATATACCTCGATGCATCGACACATTTGAAACTGTAATAAACCGAGGCAATGAAAAATTATTTAAAAAAATAATAAAGAGTTTCAGAGTATTAAAGATCAAACTCAGGTGTCAATATAGATAACCGCTTCCCTACTGTATCCATAGCATGAAAGCGAGATAAGCCTCCATAAAGCTAAAATTTATGACTCTCTGTTGAGGATTTGGCTCAATAAAGTTAATGTCTGCAAACAGCCAGATGTCCCTGTGCCTGAAGTCAAAGCACTTAAACCTCAACCTGCTGGTGGCATCAGGAGACGCTTTCTGGTGATGGCCCATTGATACTGAATTATTGACCCAGTGGCTCCTCACAGAATTAGGTTTTATGTGAATGCAGGGCTTCCAGCTGCGTGTTGGAATACGTTCCCAGGCAGCGGTAAAGAAAAAAAATAAAATAAAAAATCACTGTTTCTGCCGCCGGAGTCACAGCGGTTGTTACATTATTCACCCCTCTGTGGAGGCGCTCTTACATCAGCGCCGCAATCGGCTGTCAATGCCCGAGAAGACACTTGTTCAAAATGTGCAAAAAGCTTACACACCGCCTTCCTCGAGCCTTCCAGCTTTAAACATCCTTAATGCGGCTTTAACGCAGCAAGACTGCAGACATAAACTTTCGGTAAAATACTCGGCTCATAAATATGGCGGTGAAACGGAGCGTTATCAGAGCACTGGAAGACAGAACAAGGGTACGCGAAGGTGCTCGAGGTCAGAGAGGCCTTCATCTCGGAAACCAAAAACGGGTGGGGGAGAGAGGAAGGGCGTCGACGGCAGCGGTGGCGGGGACGTGCGTATGCGGGGCAATCTCGAGAACACCATGCATATGGATGTTGCTCGGCGAGCAGATGGAACAGAGGAAGTGACATTGTCGAGCGAGCGAACACCTGTGCAGTAGGTCTCCGGTCCCTGCAGTTTATGATCAAAGTGCCTTGTCTGCATTTTTGATGAATATGTGCATCGCTCTATGACAGCGGTTGGGGTGTTTGACACAGCATAACAAGCACGCTTAAATGCAATCCAAGCAGATTTATGAGCTGCAAACTTTGGGATTGGAAGCGGCCGAGTTTCAGTCGACTCCCTCGGTGCAGAGTCAATAATAACGGTAGAGAAGTTGTAAAATTTGTAGAAAATCGGTACAAATTGCAAGTATATAAACCTTTTTTGCTTAAAACTTTATTGCGATTCAAGTTTGAGAAAACTTTGAATGCAGGGGAATATAAAATTTGTCTTGAGCAGTGGTTCCGAACACGTGGTTAGCAGGTCATTGAAGGCACTCGGTGGCAATTTGTGAGGTCCTGTCTTTTTTTTTTTTATCTAAAGTGCCTGGCAATGGCATTCAATAGTGAAGTTTTTCATATTTTGTGTGTTCCAGGTGATGTGAACACACATATCGCAGGTATTCTGGTCTTGCCTGGTGATGTGTATTTCTTTTATCATTTGACACTAAAGTCAAAACGTTGAGCTTTGATCTCATCTGATCAAACTATTCCCTACATAACTTCTGGTCCTGTCTCCCACTTAAGTGTAGAACAAACAGCCACTTGTAGTTTTGTCAAATTTAAGGTGATTCTGTAAATTTTCTCTGAATTTTTGTGTCTCATATTTGCTTTGCGAAGTTGAAAACCAGGAATTTAGACAACTTCCAAAAAAAAAAAAAAAAAAATCTAACAGACAAACTTGTTATTGGATATTCTGAGAAAGTTACAAAAATACCAATATTGGTTCACTTTACATTGAGGTACATTAATTATCTACAAAATGTGGCACACCTTCAATATCTCAAGCAGCTTTTGAGCAAGAGAAAAAAATCACCTGTTCATCACAGGACCATCAATAAAATAAAGTAAATGCTTAAATTTTTTATCTTAACGGAACCCCTGATTGTTCAGTACAACATTAGGTTTGCCGTTGGCCTTCGAGGCACAAGCTTCAAATTCAAAACCCTCAAACTTTGTCAACGGCCTCAACTTTTATTTCCACCATTAGTCACTCCGTCTACCTCGGAGTCATGAATCAGCATGTGTTCAATATCTGTCTCCAATAACTGACATCAGCTGAAACTCTAATCTCTTGTGGAAAGAAAAAAAAAATCTGTCACCTACTTCTAAGATAGATGTGGATACAGCAAAGTCACAGATGCTTAGGGAATTTCCCTAAAGACAGCGGCGGAGCTGTCCACCCCTCCCTGAACTCCATTTTTACTCATCAAGCAAGATGATATGCACACAGAGAGAACGGAAGGAGTGAGAAACTTTGCATATACTCTTGGATGTACAAGAACAGTTGACTCTATATTTTATGTCATCGTTTCGTCCCGTTTTTGTGGGATTTCTCGCTCACTTTCCCCGACAGCTGAAAGACGGAATGGATCTTTCCTGTGGAGTTCTCAAAGCATTTGCAGTTTCCCCATCCACGCATCGACATACGCTCACGATGAAATTAATTACGATTCCCTGGTTTTTAAGTGACGTTCGCATGTTGAAGTTCAATGTTTTATTTTCTGGGAAAAAAAAAAGAAAGAAAGTGATTTTATGGCACTGGATTAATGGCGAAACCGCCGTATTTTACAGATTAAACATATCAAGTAAAATGTGTTTTCAAGCAGAAAACACATTTTTAACTCTACTCTACCGCCTTTAGCTGAAATAACTGCTAGTAGCCACCTATCAATCCATCATCAGCTGAATGAAAGTTTGATCCACTCGTAGGATTGAGAGCTTTTTGTACATTTAAGTCAACCCACATCAACTCAACGGGATCGAAATGTGACCTTTGACCCAGTCCAGAACTTTCCATTTCTAAAATCCTTGGATTTCCTGCCATGTTTTGGGTAATTGCGTGGCACAGGGTGTAGTTCTACTTCACATTTGATAACTATTATTTGAGACGTCTCACTCTTTGTACAAACGATACCCTAACATTTTATTATTTATGGATTCTGTGATGTTAGCTTGCCGGGTCCCGCTGCTGCAAACCACAAGGCTTCATTTTTAAGAGGTCTTCTCTCCTAAAATGCTGCTTGATTCATGCCGAATATGTCGATGCCGGGTAGCGATCCCTTTTAAGTGAGAACAAAAGCGCAACCTCCCACTTAATTTGTTAAATTACATTATCAAAAAAAAGTTTTACATTTGCTTTTCTTCAGTGTGTTTTTTTTTTGTATGTGAAAGTCTGTAATTTTTCCAAATTAAAGACTTTCAATGGGTACATGACTGTATGCTATTTTTTTCAAACATTTCAAATTATATAAAGCCGAAAAAAAAACAAAAAAAAAACATAGGGACAATGATATTGAACAAACAAGCACACAGCCGTTGATTACATTTATCTTGAGAGTACGCCGCTGATGTACAACACTCCTTTGTTATCTGCTGAAAACCTATTGATTTCAACTTCTGAGAGGCAAAGATAGAAGTGTCGTTTGAATTATGACGCGGAGAGGAGAGACAATAGAATCATTTCCAGATATCGACGTGGCACTGTTATTACACAGCGTTGCTTTTACTCACTATCATAATAGACTTGATGCTAAATTATATGCCACCAGCCGGTTATCACTGCAGTCTATGATTTACTTCCAAAGAAGCCCGTCCGAGCCTTGATTAGTCATGTTTCATTGTTGCTCTTTGCAGAATTTTGTCAGCGTTGAAGTTCATTGGAAAATCATTAAGAGGAAATTAGCTGCATTTTGGCTTCCTTCTTCAATGCATCATTGTGGAGGTTTAATAATGGTACCTGCTAATTCACTCTAATTAGAATATGTCACCTTAATAAACAATAAAAGTTTTTTTTTTTTTTTATTGGATATTTTTCTCTGTGCAGTCCAAGACTTAGACCTGATATGAACTGAACGCTCTCGTACGTTAGTTCGATACATTTATCAGTGCTCGTTAAAATTAGTTGGACATTTATGAACTTGACTTTTGACCTGCTTCCATATGTTACATGTTAAATGTACAGAGCAGCGTCTAGAAATGCAAACAGTACCATGTCTGCGCTGACGCACACCCCTCTACCGAGCCTCGAGTTGCCGAATGCATCAGCAACGCAACTAATGTAAACCAGCAGGATATATTGCCAGTTTTGAACAAAAATAGAGTTCCACATGCTCCAAAGGTTTGCCCCTGAAGCATGACTACAGGCAAGATTTTACAAATGCTCAAAAGTCCAAAGTTTCCAAAATGAAGCATGTGATGACGAACGATCTAAACATTTCATGATTAAATGCATTTTTATTCTACTTCATTCCTTCAACACACAGCAGGGTGTTACATTTTCAGACATTGAAGTTATTCCTCATTGTGTGTGTGCGTTTTTGTTTTTTTTTTTTTGTTCTAACTCGCTTTAAAGAATATTTTTCTCATCTCTGTGCACACTGTTGCTTAGATGTAATATTCTTTTAAAAATAATGATTTTATTAATATAAATCATTTTTCTTTCATTTTTACCCATCTCATCTTTTCTGTTATAACTTATTTCTACGTACATTATTATTATTTTTTTTTTTTATAAAACTAGATCCAGACTTCTGCTCATAGTTAAGGTAAATTATAAAAAAAAATAAAACTATCCTTAAAGCTAATCTCGGTTAGCTTAAAGCTACTTTGGCCTCATCCCAAATTCCTCTAAGCAAACCTCGGTTCTTATACATATTCACACTGAATATGTGCAGACATGTTGCTGCCAGCTGGCTTTTTAAAGTGCAGCAAGTGCAACTCGGTAAACGAAAGTGGAAAAAAAGATTTTGTATTAAACTTTTCAGTCACCAGCAGGTATTGCTCGCTTTTGAAAAACAAGTCAAACATTTTTTTTTTTTTGCCTCTTTTTTCTTACCTTCTCCATTGCCTGCTTAAACAATATCCACTTAATTTCTACTAAGGTGACTTGATTATGTACCATGAGGATGCTATTGAACATTTTCAAAAACAATCAGGCACCTTTATTCTCAAAGAAAACCGCAAGAGCTGAAAACTAACGTTAATGACAGCGTTGGGCTTGAATGATTATACTCCTCATAAAGGCTGAATGCATTGAAATGACAGTCATTTCTTCACTTCAGTCATTCAGCAGATTCAATTATTTCCTCTGTATTAATTATTTAAAAATGCGAACAAGCTATGACTACACTCGGAGAGGCAAACTTATTAAGAAAGAGGCAGAAAGAAGATTTTTTTTCACACGTTGCTACAAATATCAGGAAATGGCTAAAATTCTGATGAGGATAAAATAATCGAAACCAGACATGGCAACCGAGCATGAGAGCATTTATGCGCCTGACACGTTTTTATCCCAGTCTGCTTGTTGGATTTTAGGATATCTGAGTGAAAGGCAAACAGTTTTTGAAGAATTACCGAACAACTTTTCTGCCTGATAGAGAGGAACCGGTTTGGGCTTCCTGTTTGCTTGCGTGAATCCAAAGATCCTCTGGATTAGCCATATTTGCCAGAGCAAGCAAATGGTGGATATGTCGAAAATTGCATTTTATCGAGAGGATTTGCTTTTTGAATAGTCTTTTTGTGGGTAAGATTAGGAAGAGGAGAGTGTCACGGAAACGTTAATTCTAACTCTGCGTTTGTTCTCGTGGTGCAAGCAGAAGAAATGCCAAACATCAAAAAAACAGACGAAGCCGCAAAACTTTTGGCAGATTCTGTGATTGTGATCTCCAAAGGGCAAGCACAACAGCAGAAATCTTTCTATCAAAGTAATTAAAGAGTCCAAGACTGTTTGCCTTTGATTGCCTGATATCAGACAGAATTGTCAACTTGTTAGTCAACCCGGTGGAGTGGTTGAAATCAAAGGTCTGGACCCAGGCGATGCCTTGGAATCTATCTTTGAAGATCAAGGAATGAACTTCAAATAGACCTGCAGAAGCATTATAGGAAAAAAAAAAAAAATTCAAACGAAGTTGATTTGCTGTGATTAGAAGTGAAATTTGGCCAAATCTTTCCAAGACATGACCGACGCGTCCGAGAGATGTCCTACAAGTACGCGGAGTCCTCGGAGCCTTGAAGGAAAGTCTGAGCCACGCTAGGTGTCTCTCAGCCGTGCAAACAATCAATCACTGGCAGTGGCAAGTGGATTACGATCCACTATCTGTGTTCACGCGCTTCTGGGTATCAGAGCACAGATATTCCCCAGACATGCTGAAAGTGAGTAAGTGGTGCAGGAGAAGAAAGGGCGCCGCAGTCTCCCAAGGAAGGTCTCCAGTCGTAGTCGTGGGTAAAGTATTGCTGCTTTACTGCACAGCTGTCGAGAGGGGAAGTTATGTTTTATTGTTACTGACACCGGACAGCAGTCTCTCCCCCCACCCCGATTTGGAGAAAATATCCCAAAGGGCTTCAGGTCCACCTCTGATGAAGCCAACGCTTTGATGTCGCTTTGAAAAATGTGCAGTGTGGAAGTGGAGGGTTTTGGATCAGCACAATGCTTGAAATGGACTTATAATTGACAGCTGAAGCAATAAGACGCAATGTGCTTTTCTTTCCTTCCCTCACACGTACAGCGAAATCTCATTTACTCGCCGCTTTTCTCGCTTTTTTTTTTTTTTTTAAGATGAAATTGTAACCTGAAATAATAAATAATGCAAGACAATTACAACCTAATCAAATCAGAAATGTCGGTTTAAACAGCCTCTGTGGTTGTTCTACATTTCCGGAGGCTTTGACGTTGTGTGGTTAATCACACAACGGTACGCCACAGTCCAAACTCTTCCCCGACAGGAACCGTACTCTTCAAAGTGTATTTATCTTCAATCTTTTAAATCAACAACATATTTTCTTAGTATTTACTTGCGAACAGTGAAGACTGATGGTGATCATAAGTAAATGTAGAGCTTCATATTTCCAGTGAAGAGTAAACCAGAGGAGCAGTTAAGCTTTTTTGAAATTTAGTTTGATATAACTGACCGAGTTTAAGAAAACTGCCAAACATTTGGTTATATTTTGCATTTCTGTGCCCTTTTCTTTTTGGCACCATTGACAAAAATCTGTTAAAATCACATATTTATTCTCAGTTATGGATTCTTATCCATAACTGAGAGATTATGGATCTCTCCATAATCTCTCAGTTTATGGAGAATGGGACGAGCCTCACTTGTGTTGAGTGCTACCCAATCTCCAATAGCACCGACGCTGTTGACAAAATAAGCTCTTTTCAAACAAGCGACAGCCTTAGAGAGACATGTCATTGTTTTTGAAGGGGAACACCTCGACAAAGAGAGACGCCTCGTCCTCACACGAATTAGCTTTTAATAAGGAGAATGAAATCTCCGTCCAGTAATTGAATATTTTCTTATCGAACGTTTGGACAGTCGGCACAGGCAATGCGGTGAAAGCTAAACAGAGTTTCACCTCTCATGCATGCAGCCAGTGGGTTTTTGCCGACTCTTCCCCCCTCAGGTCTTGACAGACGTATTTGCTCCATTTATGGTAATTTCTCAATTCTAAGCGAAATGGAGGAGCAGGGACGAGACGAGACGAGACTCGTCTCTGCTGTGGAACACGACGCAGAAATTGAAGCGAAAAAGCAGCTTCCGGTGTGAGGGGTCACGAAAGGCATAGCTGTTTGGTGTTAGGCCTAAACCATGGTGCTGACTAACAGAGATGTTGTCTGATTTAGTGGAACAGATAAGCTCAAAGGTAGCTTATTATGCTTTCTTGTGTCATTTTCTAATGCATGTAACCCAAGGAAATTTACCTTAAAAGATGGTAAATTAAAACAAAAGTAGAAAGGTGCAAGGTCAAATATAAATGTACTTCTAGCAATTTGCCTTTTGACCGTCAGATAATTCTGGCAACATTTTAATGAATCTTCCCCGCAGGTCTTTGGAATTGCTTCGTACCGACTTCCTGCTGCCACACAACTTGTACCGACTATGGAAGCGATTATTTTTGCTATCTGCAGACGTTCAAGCAGCCTTCACCAACTTGTTTACCAACTTCTTTTTCGATCTCCAATGGGATCGTTGAACTCTCTCAGTGTTCTGAGTAGGAGTCAGTCCGGTTGGAGCTTTCAGAAAACCTTTTTATGCTGCCGGAGACTCGTGCACCTCTTTTGATGGCCGTGATCAAGGGAAACCTTCTGAGCCACTTACTCAAAGCTTTTGGTGAAGGTAGATTTTATATTTAGACCCTGTTGTGTAATCGTTCACCTTCGGGGAAAAGAAACAACGGCGTAAGTGAATCATTAAAGCAAAAACTAATATCCCGTCCAGTCCCATGAGGAGAAAGTATAATCTTCCGACTGCAAGTTAAGATCCTTTCCTAACTTTTACATAAACTTCAGGGGTAAAATAAAATATTAATTCTGATTTCCTTCATGTTTTTTTTTTGTTTTTTTTTTTGAGTTGGCATCTAGCCCGAAAATTTCACACCTTCACCTCTCTCTTGGCCACCGCTCCACTTGAGATTTGCATCGATCCCACGGCGCTCAATCAATAATAATTAGAAAAGCATTTAATGACTTTGTGAACTCCTAACCCCAAATGTTACATAATTGCGCAGCGGGGAGTTTTTCTGGTTAAGTAGACGGGGGTAAGCATAATGTAGTGGCTTCGAGTGTTTGCTGCAGATTTTCAAGTAGCCTTTTAGGATCAGATGAGAGGCAGCAGGGGGTGGATATTTATTTCTGGTGAGAATCCTGCTGCTGAGCAATGCACCCATTAACGATGTTTTACTGGCAAATATTATGCATGATCATTCTATTTCTTTTATATGATGCAATTTTATTTATCACTTTAACTCTAAATGCTCTTCTATGTCTGGTACAAACCAAATCGCAAATATATAAAAAAAGCTTCTTTTTTTTTTGTGGTCACATTACAATAACAGTTTGCAGTTTTTCCTTTAATTTTTAAATAAACTAAACACTGTGGGTTGTGTTAATGGCCAGCCACTTGAATTAGCTATTCTTAGAACCTCATTTCAGTCTAATTACATGTTCAAAATAGCTTGGAATGAGACTGGAAGTTTTGGTCCATACTTATTGGAAGAGAAACAAATAGACAAAGCTTCTGTGAAGACATTCTTAATTGCATTTAGGTTTGACATTTGAGTAGGTCAGGGGTTAAAAAATGTTGACTGGCAGCTGATCAGAGAGGTGAGCATGGCAAATAACACTGTTATGATTGAAAAAACAAAAAGGAAACAAAAATTATAATAAAAAAAATCAATGATAAAATTAGCTTTTTTTTTGTGTTATTTTTGCATTTCTTTACCTTTATCTTCCCTTAAACGTCCTGAAGCCTGTTTAGCGCCCTCTAGTGGCACCACTTGTGGCTGTGCTTTGAACTTTAATGTATGTAGAGGGTTTTTCCCCACTGGGAGATAAAGACTTTTGAAGCTAGTAAGAGACTTTCCTTCTACATTATCCAATATTTATCTCGATTTACCATCCCCCCACTGGTTGTGATCAGCTGAAGAAATGCATCCCCACTTCATGATACAACCAACGCCATGTCCTCTAAGAAAAACTTCAAGACCTTCACATTACTTCTGAAGTCACTGCGTCACTCTAACAAATCATCTGTGATCCATAATTATCCAGAAATATATATATTTTTTCAATACTAATAAAATATATGACAGTTTGTGTCTGAAGAGGGAAAATATCACAGGGTATGGCAACTTCTGCAAAACACTGTTTTTGGATAAAAAAAAAAAAAAAAAACACATCAATGACTTTTAGATCAAATTAATGAGTAGGTTTGCCTGCAGACTTTTCAAATATTAATGTAACAGGGGCACCACATGCTGTTTTAACATCTGAAGCGAGCAGCATTCTGCCACGCAAGCCTTGTAACGGGGGGGTCTTCAAAACTGAGCTGCCCAAAGCGAATGCCTTGCAAATCTATGATAATTTCCCCGCCCAATCGATAAAGTCCTTGTTTGCATAAAATATATTAGGCTACGAGCAAATGGCCTGTGCCAAAGCTGGCCTTTTGAGATGATATTTCACTTTGTTAGAGCATTTTCAATCTGTAGCATGAGCGCTCCTTTATATACACTATGTTAATGAACAGTCAAACGCTGGCAAGATCCACTCCGAAAATCCATAGTCATTAATGTCCGGGCTCTTCTCATCAGAAATTACAATCAGGCAAAATTAGTTCATTTAAGAAGAAATCTATACAGTAACATTATCGTCATCATCATCTGCACTGCAGTGGTGTAGATTGGAACAAGGGGGCCTGTTCCAAATGCTCCAACGTTGAGAGAACATGTGTCATTACTAACAATGGGCAGCAATGATACAATCTGCATGTAAATAGGTTTGGATAGCCGAGTCTTACATTAGCAATTTTGTTATTTTTTATTTCTGCACAAAACGGTCTAGATTCTCGCCCTGCTGACTCCTGTGTTAACGCATATTTGACAGCTTGTTGGGGGACGTCACATTTTACAAAATAACAAAACAAAAAACCAAAAAACGGGATACTTGGTGGGGAAATGGGCTTCGCTGCCAAAATGTACATTGGCAGGAGGCGGTTTATTTGCATTTCTTCTTTTTGCCTCCGTTTGTGTCACTACTGATGCTTGTTGTTTCCAAAACAGTTGGGGTTTAATTACAAAGTTTCAATTTACAGACAATGAGGGAAATTACACAGATTTTTCCCAGATATGCATTACCTTTGGATTTTGTAATCAAGAAATTAATGGATAATTCCATATATCACATTTTACACATCAGTAAAGCCATAAAGTAAACCTTTCCCTCACAAGCACAATGTAAAGCTCAACACATTAAATCAGGGGAAAAAAGTGATAAAATATTTCTTTATTAGCGTCTCAGTAGGCACATTTATGGATAAAATTGAAACATTTATTGTATGTTTTAATGTCTGTCCATGATCTCAACTAGTAATTTTGACTTCGTGGGGGAGATGTGTGACAGAGGAGCATTTCTCTCTCACTCTTCAGAAAGCAGAAAGACAATGAATATGCATTATAAATGTGTATTTGTCTTCATACGTCTGCAAAGAAGTAAAGTGGCATAGGAACAGAAGGTAGGATCATATAAAAATGAAATAAAATAAATACTTTTTTTTACTGTTCAATACGTACCGGATACCATGCTGACCAAAAAGAGTAAGAGAGAACCCAAAAGCAAGGATCTTCTTTATTATTGTAAACTTATTAAACCTTCATACTAATGTTTTTTTCTTTAAATACACATTTTTAATTTACCATCTATACCGTTCATGTTGTATGTAATAAGATTTTAGCAAAAAATATTAGTGCACAAATATTTGGATTTTCTATTTTATGTAACCACATTTATAAATGTGAATGTTTTAAATATGTTTTCTAAAATATTAAATATTTTCTAAAGTTATTTTTTTTCTCTCTTTTTCCTCATATAAGCTCATACACATACATAACTACATACATAACTTATAACTGAATCTTTCTCCTAGTGAACACAAACAAGAAAAATACTATGTTAGACTTGAGAGTTGTTTGGGGTTCATGGGAAAATCTTTGGAAAAATCTCTGTTTGAAGGGTTTACACTTGCTCTCCATCATGAAAACGACTGGGGATGAACCGCCAAAAAAATAAAGGTAAGACTACAAAGTAAATAGGAGTGACTTAAAAGAGAGTTGGGCACATACTTAATTAAAAAAATTTGCTAGAGGCAAGTTTGTTCCCCAGGAAACATCCTCTCGACATGCAACGGCAACGGGCCAGTGAGCAGCTCTATAATATCGATCGACAATGTACATTTAAATTGGTTCACGACATAGCTCAAGCTCATTGAAATTGATTGTCAATAGCCATGCCATTGATATGATCTGGATCAGTGTTTAAAATGCCGATGTCCAATGCATAAACAGGCAGACGGACGGGAATGTCTTATCAAAGCCTGGATAGGAACGATTCCAAACCGTTTGATCTGTTTGATCAGAAGGAGGCTGAAGAGGCCCACGCCAGGGCTGAGACTGTCGTTGCTTTTAACCAGCATGACTCTGCACAATTGTGAAACCTCTAATTAGGGGTAATTTGCTTTCCTCTGAAAGTGCTGTTAAAATACTGTCTTGATAGGTCACATTTCTAGCGAATTAAACCAAGAGTAATCGAAACGGAGTTCGCCGTCACCGCAGTGTGCAATTGGATCGAATGTCCAACGCTGCAACACCAGCAGAATATATATATATATATATATATATATATATATATATATATATATATATATATGTATATATATACAAAAAAAAACACATTGTGCGCATCCCGGACAGCGACTATTTTCGCTATCTGGGGCAAGTATCGGAAAGGACACAGATGTCACAAATTTGATGCGACCCAGATGTTTCGCAGTTTGCACGGCCACTGAAACATGGGACTCATTTGGACAGTAAAAGAAGAGCAGCATTCGACCCCATCTGTGCACACAGGCCACGTCGCAACTGGCAGCTGTTAAAGTAATATGGGACAATTCATGCTTGCAGCTGATAAAAACATTTACAGGGGGGAAAAGCTGTTGTACTGACGGGGGCTTCTTGTGGATGCGACCTCAGAGAAACAAGACTACGAGTAAATGACCGGACTTTTGAATGTTTGCTTATTAATCATCCGGACATGGCTGGATGGAAATACGTAAGCTGACATGACTCATTTCCTCTACAGTCATCTGGGTGAAGTTTGAAGACTGACCAATGCTGATGTGTGGTCTGGAGCGTTTGGAAGAGTGCCGAGAAAATGCTACACAAAGTAAACCATGGCCAACATTAAAATGGGCTTGAGGGTGTGTGGCTGAGGCAAGAAAGAAGAAATCCCTTCTCACTCCCAAGAGAGGAGCCAAAGAACCTGTTGTGGTTGAAGAAAGGAGTGCAACACAAGCGAAGATGAGTTTGAAATGTACTTGCGGAACACAAAGTGCTTTCCCAATAACTTTCCACTCAAATGTTTGACGAAGTGCAAATCAAACGTTCCGTGAATTTGATTAAACTCCGAGGGTGGCCGAAGGCCTGCCGGCTGGAACAGTGGGGGACCTGTTGGCAACGCCGCTCTGACGTACCCGACTTTTGCTCTGCAGTGAGTCATTTCTTAATTGGGATGCAGTGAGAAATTCTCTTTGTTTTCTTTTTTACCTTAGCACGACCCTTCTTTTCAGAGCCCAGAAACATCTCTTCGTGCTGGGCTGACTGAGTTGTTGATTCTCGAAGAGAAAACACTTCTTAAATAGGTCGCCTTTGAAAGGCTTGTGTCACCGACTCTGCATTTATGTCAATCAGAACGTGTGTCATCACTCATTCATCTCTTCTCTTATTCGCCCCAGTAGGGGCAAGACTACATATGCTGACATGCAATAGGCTGTATGCTCTAATTGGATGAACTGAAAGTATGTGATTGCGTGATCTTGCAATCACGTGATCTTGCCAATAGTATTATGGGGACCAAAACTAGCCACAAATTTCTAAAATCTGTGAATATTTGGCATGCCTTACACAGAAATTCAAGAATAGAGGATTATTCAATAGAAGTTCAATAGTTTCTGTTGGCTTATTCTAAGAGCAATGTTCATAGGCCACTAACATGCTGCACACAAGCAACTTTACATTAGTGGAAGTTAGAGATTATGTTTGCACCACCGTGTTTCCGCACTTCATTAACATTAAAAGTTTTAAGGTGCTGTTGAAGGATTCTTCAGAGCCTTAAACGGCTCTGTTCAATGCCGCGCTTAAAAGAAAGACAAAAATAAAAAGAGTCGGTGTGGGATTAAATAAAAAGAGATTGGCAGCTGAAACAAACTAAATCTTCAAAAGACTGCTCTCCCAAATAACTTTGAAAAAAATAAAATAAAATACGTGCCAAGTACCTTGATAAACTGCTGCTACTTTAAAGTCAAGAAGAGCTCCCACCAAATATTGATTTGATTTAGTACTGTTTTTCTCTTAGCTGTAAAACTAGTCACGGCATTACTTTTGAAATCAAATTCCCTTTACTTTCATCTTCTGAATGTTTTTTTCACGGTAGAGCATATGCATACGACGACGAAAAGGGACAAACGCGAAACTAAATCCTCAGTTCTCAATCTATCCGATCTGAATTAGTAGATTGATACGATTTGAACACGTTGGCAAATTGCGCTCCTGAAATCAAATCAACAGCTGTTTTGCTTTTGGGCCAGGTTGTGATGTTTGTAGACAAATATATTGACCGGCTCGCTTGTATGAGATGAGCCATTCATTTGCTTTCCTCTCACAAAGATGCACACACATGTTCCTCCTATTTTGGTACTTCAGTGAGTGAGATGGAGAACAGGCCGAAGGGGAGGAGCAGCAGAACACACAGTAAAGGAGTGCTGATTTGATATGCAAATATTGCATGACGTCAGTAATATTTGCCCCGAAAATAAACTTTTTAGTCTGTGTCGAATATTTTTGTATTCGAGATTGTTTTGATGAGAAAAATGTAGTTCCAAAACTCAATGTACAACCAATTAGTTAGCCTACAACCAGGCTAACTTCTTGCAAATGATGGTAAACAAAAAACAAAAAAATCTATCCTATTCTCCAATCCTTTCAATTATGACATTATTTAAATTGATTTCAAGTGCTTGGGGGATTTCAGATGGAATCAACTTTGTTGCATGTTGAAGTCTAAGTCTGAGTTTCTGAATTGTTTGATATATGAAAACACCAGGAAATGAATTTGATTGACCAACCAAGAAATGTGATACATAACAAGAAAAAAAAGCAATATTGAGGAAAAAAAGAATAAATTGAGCAGCATATTAAACAAACAAAGCCTTGTATCTCGGTTACGTTGCAACCATTTCACAGCAGGAGCTAACATAGTGACTGATTTAACGTGCCGAATTTGAGCTGTTGCAATGAAAGTTTCAGCTTGATTTGATGGCCAGTTGTTTTCCCAACAGGGAAACTCATAACGACAGAATCTGAATGTTTAAAATTTCTGTTATTTGGTTGTTATTGCCTAAATTATTCTTGCATTTGACCACTCGGAAGCTAAATGGACATGACTCATGAAAAAGGCAGTCTTGACTAAGCATGTTTTTTCTCTACACTACCCAGACTTTTCACAGTGCAACTTTAACTTAGGGTCTTCTAGATTAAGTCATATTGTACTTTTATCTGACAGCAACAAGCTTTAGTTCTAATCAGACATGCTACATTAATGTAAATAAACAATAGTCATACTCTGTTTAAAATGTGTTTAAAAGAAAAAAAAATTACGTCGGGTGAGTTGTAGTCGAAATTAGAAGATTGAAGGTCATTGTTGACAAACTGAGTCTACTGTGAACCAATACCAAAGATTAAAACAGCTATGAATCAACCAATATTTAATCATTGTTGATAAAAATACCCCAAGCAAATAAAAAAATCTAATAACCAATTGAACCAAAACCTTTGAGCAGCCTGGCTACCACTACGCCTCTTGTGGCGAATGACAAGAAAACCAAAGACAGACAACTTCCTTCTTCACACAAAGTCAACAAAAATGAAATGGCATCAAATTTTAGCAGCTGCATAATTTTTTTTTTTTTTGTGTCGTTTGTAAAAGACTGCGAGTAACTACTCCTTCATTAGATATAGGTTGGTTTGGGTTGTATTTACCCAGAATGCCTTGCACTATCGTCCACTTCCTACTTTTGGAGAGTACTCGCTTGAGACAACTTTTTTTGAGTGCATTTTAGAGTAACTACAGCATGGACTTGGGGAGAGAGAGAGAATGTTATACTCTGCAGCATCTGAGAGAATTTGAGTGATGGTACCAATTTAGCCCCAGTATTAAAGATTTTACAGGGTTCAGTAACAGTTTGGAGTGTCAGGAAAACAACTTATTTTGAGAAACCAGCTTATGTGTCTGAGTCACCCTAAAAGCTAAGCTAAGGGTTTGTTTTGGCTGAATCAGAAACTCAGCTAAGACCAGCTGAAGCTGTCAGCAGAGCATGTTTGTGGACGAAAGATCAAAATTAAAAGGCCTCGATCGCTAAAATATTTATTTTCCATCACAGGTATGCAGGAAGCATGCTCTGTCAGAGAAAGTTTTAGAGTCCATTTCCATTTCCATGCTTCACTGTAAATTTTTCACAATATTTCATTGATGGACATTTTCTTTCTTTTTTTTTTTCATTTCACATGAACGGTGTGAAAACCATAAAATATATAAAATCTGGCCGCCGTTACTTTCCTATTTATTACACCAATTTCATAAGCATTTACTTCAGTCTATTTTTTTTCTCCTCACTCTCTTCTTACAAAGTAAAAAGCCACATCCTCTCTAAAAGCCCCGTTCTCGGGATGTTTCTTCTTTTGTGCCAACTGCGCCTTTCTATCCCGTCCACTTTAAAATCTATTTATTCCTTCAGTCCGACTGTCTGCGCTTTCAATTCGTCCAAACACTCATGTTCTCCTGAGCCGAGCCCGGTGCCAAAAAGGTAACAAAAGAAAGTTCATCACAGTAAGCACCGAGATTCAATGACCACTGTTACTTTAAAAGGGTCTTTCAAATAGCTTTTCCAAGACCTGAAGAATATATATATATAAAAAGTTATTTAAAGGTCTATACTATCTGGATAAAAAAAAAAAAAAAAGTTTAGAGTTAAAGAAAAATAAAGGTTGAATAATCAAAGAGTAGACATTTGAGCTCTTAAAAGGACTAACCAAGCTCACCTTTTCTGATGCACCACAGCTGAAGATATTGAATATGACTGTTTTCCTTTAGAGTGGTTTACACTATCATATAGCTTGACTTATGCGTTTTATTTAACATTTTTGATTCAAACCACAAATTAAATCATTTCTTCGACTTTTCCAAACACATCCTTCATGAAAAACAGAAGATGGCAGACATGGATGCAACTCAACGTACAAAAGGCCAGGCGCTTGTGTGCCATTGGGAAAAAATGTTATTTGAAGATGCGTTAAATATGAGACATGAGAGAGTTTAAAACAGAAAAAACTGTTTGAGTAATTGCAGATGTATTTATACGGGACCCTACAATATTAGCTGTTATATAGCTACAGCTGGTCAGCATTAATGGAAATAGTCACTAAATACATTTAGCTATACTCATACGAAGAGTAGCTCAAAAGGCTTGCAGCTGTAATTTACGCCAAAAAAATGGTTCCAAAAAACCCCCCAAAATATTCACTCCGGTTACGTGACGACAAATCTGTGCTTCATTTGTTAGAATATTCTGTGTAAAATACTTCAAAAACAATAAATCTGTCATGATTTGAGATTTAGATGTTGGACTCAAATTCAACCCGGACAGCACAAAGGTGATATTGAAACATTTTAAGGAAATAAAAAAAAAAAGAACAATGTAGCAAATAAGTAAATAATTCTAAGCCTATAGAGTAGCTGCGATAGTTGGGGATTCAAATTTCGGTCCGGCTCAAAGACACTTCATTACCAGATGCTTTTTCATCACAGAGAACTTATGTGCTTCCCCCCTAATTGCTATGCTGCCCCTTCTCCGCCGCTGTTTGTAAAAGGGTGACTTATTTTAGAATTAAAACTCAAAGTATAGTTTGGGTCAAATTCAAAGCAAGTTCATGTTGACCGTGTTGGTCGTAAATTATAGCAGCTAATTAATTTTATCTTACACTCTCTCCTGTCTTCAAAAAGAATTAAAAAACGGTAGATTCTGTATTCTAAAAGCACTCGTGCTCACTGTTTCTCCCCTCTGAATACTAACGTGTACTTCTCTTTCTAAAATTGCCAATCTGTCTCTCCGATATTGACTTTTAAATGGTCGTGCCCTCATCTCCTGCATGTCAACACTGCAGAATCAACACGGCAATGTTCATCGGTGACTTACAACGGGGTTGAAGGGAGACGGCTCGCAGAAATGCCCAACTCATTTGAGCTGTTTTTGAAATGGGGAAAAAAAAAGGGAGGGGGCAGAGACGCATTAAGGCTGTACGCAGAGGTCAGCCGGGGTTAGTGGAACCTGGGTCGATGCTTAGAAAATGCTTAGGTAATCAATTGGCCTTTAGACCTCAGCGAAATACAGTGGCGAGACAGGAGCAAAACATCAGAAAGACTAAAAAATGTTAGAAATTGTCGTGTTGCTGCCTTCTCGTGCGTCTCGGCGCACAGCAAGGACTGAAAGAGCTTCAAATCGATAGTTAATTAAACCTAAGTATGTTTGAAGCTGCTCACCGCGGGCGCCTGAGCCAAGGACAGTGCTGTGCACCTACATTCCGGTTCTAGATCTCTTCGTTACTTTTTGTTCTAATCAGCCGAGGCGAAGGTCAACCATGCATGTTGAAATGTAACCGTAGAGCATATGGGTATTACTGCCTTGGTAAATATCTATTTATGAAAGTGGAAGAGTGGAGTCTAAGTGGTTATTCAAGCACGTCGCGCGCACCGTGTCTCAGCTGTTGAACTGAGTGGATCTAATAGACGCTGCCGCATTGTACCCCGACCTTGTGGAGTGCAGTTATTTACAGGCGGCGGTAGAAAATAGATCCTTCCACTCGCCATGACGTCAAAAATGTTGCGCTTTAACGGATGTGTGGGATTTTAGAATGTCATTGCCTTTAGACGTGATCAGTCTGTTTTCTCTGAGTTGCTCCAATAAGATTCTAGAATCGGTCTGGCCCACGGCAGTGTTGATTTTTTTGGTATAAAAAAGGGTCTTCAGCCTTGCAATCTCTCTGAAGACAATGGTTCCATTGCTTCAGGGCTGTCAGACTGAAAATCACCCTTATTGTTCCGTCGTCATTGAGTTACTGAGCAACAGCTGAGTCCACTTGAAAGCAATTGTTGTTAATTCTCCGCAGATTCGATCATACGAGAAAGAAAAAAATGTTTGCGCTTGAGAGTCAAACACTTGGAACGAGTGTCAAGAGATTCTTCCGGACCGAACGGATCCACAGGCCTTGCTAAGCGCAATGTTTTTCCAAGAATTTCTTAAATTATTTCCTTGCGTGCATTGCAACCCGGGACTTCATTTAAAATTGTGAAACGAGAGTGGAAAAACAAGGATCACGAGGAAACAAAAAGCACAACAAAACCGGTCACCGGAGGACACGAGGTGCACACCGGACCGGAGCTGCAGAGATCAATAGGTGGGAGAGTCTGTTGACAGGGTATCTGTTACTTATGCACTCCGCAAAGCTGTTTTCGTGGAGAAGTGCCAAAAAAACTCTTATTGAAAAGAAACTCTGGCAAGATGAGAGCGAAATGCAACTTTTTGACCTACATCAACAGCACTGCGTGGAGGGAAAGTAACACGGCACATAATGCTGGCGGTAACACCACGCTGCGAGGATTCCTTTCATCAGCAAGACGACGGGAGCAGCTCAGAATTGATAAGATGGATGTGGCACAACACAAGGCAATCCTTAAAGAAAACCTGGTAGGGGCCTGCAAGGCTTGAAACCGAGGTGGTGGTTCACTTTCCAGCCGGTGTACCTAAACACAACTGTGCTTCTGCTGTTCTGCAAAGACAAAAAGAAAAAAGAAAACCTTCCAGAGAAAGTGATTCTACAAAAGTACTGACCTGTAGAGGCTAAAAACAAACAAAAAAACAAAAAAAAACCTGACATCGCCTGCATCTGTTTGGCTCTCACCAAGCAGGAAAAGTAGCAAGGTCTGAAAAAGCATGTCTGGTTTTACTAGCACAGGCAGATGGACGGATTTATAATTAACCGACTTCTAAAAGCAGCTAAACTAAATGGATTCGGACTGCATATCCTCTTATTGCTACTCCCTCTTCTTACTGTCGCTGAATACAGGCAGATCTCATCAGCTGCACATTCTGAAGTCTGAAATACCAACCACGGCACTTCAGCTTCCCCAAACGACAGAGGATGTTCGTCGCGGCTGAATACTTTAGTGTCAACTGCTAAGCGAAGCCGTAAATATGCCTGAAGACCGAGGATGCAGAAGAAGAGAGACGGGAGAGTGAAGCCAGGCGGAATGAAGAGAGTACGGCAAGTTGAAACATGAGCAAAATGGTAAGGGAGGCGATGACTCCATGGCAACAATAAGGTACAGATGTTTCAGTCAGCATTATTACCAAGCTGAAATGTATGTGTTTGAACTTTAAACACCCAACTTTGATCCCACACAGTTAGAAGTACCAATAAATATGACGCATTACAGTCAACACCATTTGTAAAAGGAAAACACATTGTATATTTTTCACGTCTTTCTCTGGGGAAGACATGCTAGAGTTCCTACCTGTTGAAATTCTTCCAGACATTTTCTTCTGGAAAGTTCTGGACATCTGTCCGCAGTCGTCCCCTATGATCATGTAGCAAACTGACCTGGAGTTTAAAGGCTCAGCAAACTTTTGCAGGTATTTGGAGTTAATTGGCTGATTAGGGTCGACAGACACCATGAATTTCCATTAATAACCCATTTTCACAGCATTCTAATTTGAGACTTTGACTTTTGAGTTTTCATTACCAAAGTCACAATCCTCAAATTTACCCTTGGAATGTATTACTTTGTTTGCCGATTCTATGTAATATGCGAGTTTAACTTTCTGAGAGAACAAAGAAATATTGTACCTTTCTGCAATATTCTGTGTATTAATTCAAATAGTGGATGAAAAAAATTTATTTTTATTGAGAATAGACTCTGAAGTACATTTCTTGTTCAGTTCAAGCATTAAAGCCTTAATGCAGAGGTAAAATTACAGCAGTTATCTCCACACTGCAAGTCCAAATTTACTCTGACCTTTCAAAAGGTAACCTTTCTGAAACGGAAACGTCAGGATTGGTGTGATCAAGCTATTGCCATAATGGCCCTTTGTTTAAAATTTCCCTCTGAAATGTATCCTGTAAGTACGTCATGTCTTCATATTATCTTCCCTGTAGAGGGGTGGGGGTGGAGGAGTCAAAGCAAAGATTCCTTTCACAAAGATGAAGAGTCCACCCGAGAAGCTTTTTTAGATGGTCCTTTAATTTTTCTGCTTTTTATCCAGGTACTTTTTTTTATATAAGTTAATTAGTGAACTCCAAATACCGCTATCTAATGATCCATCCTGCTGAGTTTACACTCCGTTTCCTCCTCCTTCCTTCACCCCACCGTCCACCTGCAGGCGAAGCTCCTCTCAGATCCTCAAGGCGAGTTTGTAGATAGGGCTTCCTGTGCACTTATCTGTTGCTCGGTATGTTGTGACAGAATGCTACAGGACAAGATGGTTTGGGCAAAACGGAAAAAAAAAAAAAAGATATTGCAGTGATGCGGCTGCCGTTCCGGGCATACATACCTGCCACTCGATTTTAGCTAATTTCCTATCATATAAAAATAGAAAATTCTTTACAACCACATTACGCCACTCCTTGCAACAACACACGCTATGGTCAAGAAGCACGGTTTTACAAAAGAGCCTTCCATGTGTCTAAGGTTAAGTTAGCAAAAATGTAAAAGCTGTACTTTTATTTTGCTACCCAGGAAAATAAATTCCAACACAATCAAACAAAGGCATACAAACGCAGACATGGTTGAGTTTTGCTGAGAGAAAGAAAGAAAGAAAAAATACCAACAATGTTCAAAAATAACCTTTTACCCAACCTTTAGCTTTTAAGTGTTTTAGCACTGAGGTGCTCGTTTCCATCGTCTCAGAGTGATGAATCGAGGAGCTGCTCTTTGTCACCTTGCTTCATATAGATGCATAGGAGGTTGTGTGGGAGGGCATCTGCAGAACATTCGGCTCTGTACAAGCTAGATTAGCTCGCCGTCTTGGACTGCTGTGGTTTGGTGTCGATTCCTTTTTATGTGACACGAGCGCCGAGAGATGCATTAACTCATGCAGGACAGGTTACATTTGCATGATCAAGGCTTAACGTGTCGACAAAGGCAGCCTATTTTCAGATATGGGCGGACGATACGAGCCAATTCTTGCATAAAACATCGACGATCACCAAAACTCAAGTTAGACTCCATTCACCTTTCCTCCCTTTTTTATTATATTTTTTATGCATCTTTGAGTGCCAGTCAAACCAGAGCTGCTGCCTGCGCATATGCATAAACATGAGTCCGAACCTGCTTAGACGTCTTTGCCCTCGATTTATTCACTTTTTTTTTTTTTGCTATATTCTGCATTCATGTAAATCATCTGCACCTGTTGAGAGGTGCTGGCCCTGCCACTTCCTGTCCCTCTGCGGATGTCAGCCTCCTGCTGACTCTGCCCTGGGATCAATGTTGCGGACAACGAGTCCCTTTAGGAAAACTTTGTTTCGTTGTGCTGGGCTTTGTGGAATAAGTTGAGACAATTTTTCCACACGTGTGCTGATGTTAATTCAAGACTACGCAAAAGTACAGTCAAGGTAAAAAAGAAAAGTCAAACTGAAACACTAACTCTTTTTAGAACCTGCTGTATTGGTAGTTTAGTTGTTTTCTGTGACTTGATTGAGCAACCTTTGCTAGTTTGGCTGAAACTCAAACTTTTTCTCTCACCACTAACATTAAATTGAAATGTAGAGTATTAGATTTAGCTCTTGGTTTTTTTTTTTTGCAATTTCTTGGAGAGCTCTGTGATCTTTTCTTGAGCTGAGATCGATAGCAGGAACAAACTGTTTTGCTGTCAATATTGCCAATATCTTTCCAAGTAGTTCTTACTCTTCAGATAATTAAATATTCTGCTTTTATGGGTTTATGCAGACTAGATCATTTTCAATATGGTCTTAAACCCTAGAAACTGAATTGTACTGTCTTGTATTTACAGTTTAAATGTGTTTGGTTTCCACAAAGATGCCAATCTTTGGCATCCAATCTTTTACTTTTCTTTTACTCCTCCAAGTAATCCTTGTGTTGCCCAGATCACGCCCTATGCTGTCTTGTTCCTTGGTGTTTGGCTCGTCAGGAAAATGACTTCCTCCATCTCCCGCATCAAAACAATGACCCATCTGTCGTCCTGCGCGGCCCGTCTTCCTCCCCCATCTTAAATAATTAGGGAGAAATCCGGATGCGCGTGCATCCTGCGCTGATCATCAAAAAGCCCTTTGAAACATAATGAGTAGACAGAAGTGAGAGCGAACAAAGAATGTTATCTGCAAAGCTCGACAGATCAAGCGGGTGTTCCATTCAATCTTTACACATTTAGAGGAAAATACATTGTCAGCGGGATCCAAATAATTCATTCTGAAGTCCTGTCGAATTGCTCTATTTAGTTCGGTCTGAGCGGGTTCATTGCTAGCAAAACAAGATATGAGATTTCAAAGCCTCTTCGCTGTTTGTTGAGATGAAATGCACTTAGAGTGGATTATCAGTCTGCTTTCTATCGAGGGCTGTTCTGACACACAAACTATAAAAGATAGAACATAATAAAAAATATGTATTTACAAGGGATAAAGTAGAAGCTAGTTGAAGTATATATAAATAAAACACAAATAAAAGTCTGGTAAGTGTGGCGCACATTTTTATAAAGTCCTTGTTGACATTATACCTCTAAAAGACAGAAATAAAACATTATCAAAACCTGCATAATCAACTTTTTTTCTTCCTTCCACGTTTATGCACCACTTTCAGTTGGCCCGTCACAAATATTCCCAGTGAAATACATTGTAACGTAACCAAATCTGAAAAATCTCAGCGACGACGCCGTAAATAAAAAATCAAAATCGGGAAGTGAGAAAAATAATAATTAGGCAGTGAAGATGGAGCAGAAATAAAGCCAGGTACAAAGAGTAAAAGCACTGAGAGAACAGGTAAAGAAAGAAAGAGCAAATGGAAAAAAAAGCATTAAAAAGATTCTTTTAATGAGGCAGAGGAGAAACAAAGATGAGAGGAGAAAAAGCAGACGTGCGACAACATGCAGGGAACAGGGGATGGCAATTTGTGGAAGTAAAGAAAAAAGTTATTAAATTTAATCACAGCAGTATACAGTGTAATATCTTTCAATATATATATAAAAAATAATAATAAAAACAAGTACACGCAGTGATTTATTTATACAGTTTAGAGTCGAGACATGACGATTTTCTCCGGGCTATTTCTGAAGCGGCATCAATGCCATCTGTGGAATGCGGTAACATCATTAAACATCTGATGTTTTTCTGCTTCGACGCATGAAGGATGACAGTAAGAAGTTGTCACAATGTTCAATACAAATTGGTTGCGGGCGTGTAATAGAGACGGAATGCGCATAAATTATGGGAGTCGTTCTTTTTACCCTCCGCGTTGTACGTTTCGCAACGTCTCAAGCCGGCCGAACAACAGCCGATCATCCATTACGGCTCCGGTAATTCATTAAGTGCGTTCTTTATCATTATTATTGTGAAGGATGCTTCTTTATTTCTCCAAGACACGATATCATGGCTGGGTGGCCAACATGCATCTTTCTCGCGTTTCACTAATGAAGTGAGGCATTTCTGCGGCGTGAAATCGTTCCCCCCACCCCACACACGAGACGACCGTCTCGTGTGTTACCATTTCGGCCCATTATTTACAAGACGGCGTCCGCGCAATAAATCGCGCTTCGGCCTCCACACAAGACTAAAGAACCTTCAAGTTCCCTCGGTTTCATGGAGTTTCCGTCACAATGATAGTCTTGTCATCGTTATGTTTTTTTTGGATGGGAGTGCACACTCTTCACTCTTCCGTCCAGCACTGAGCCGTCTCAATCGGTAAAAGGAAATCTGTCCATCAAAGTAGCCAGAGGCGGTTGCCCTTTGATCTGTAGTCAAATTTCTGGTTGAACTTCACATCAAAAGGTATTTCAGTTCGCCGTTGGACATGGAGGAAGTTCGTAAAGTGCTCTGTGATGAAGATTTGTGAACTCGGCGATAAAAGCTCAGGGAAATTTTAACTTACTTTTCAACAATTTCTAAAATTGTGTTTGTCGGAAGTAGAAATCCTTCATAAAAATCGGACACCATCTCTACTTCTCCACCCACAATAGGAAATCAATATGAATTAGATTTACTCCCAGATACTATCATCCAAGCTGACTAAAACTAAATAGCATAAAACAGACTAAAGTGCTGACTGCATTGAAAGTATGAAGGCTTTTAGCAAAGAATGGTTTTGGTAGCGATCACAATGACTGAGTGCTGCTGAGCACAACTCTTATTCATGGATGAGAATGAAAAAAAAAAAAAAGATCCATCTGTAACTCCATAATTATAACTAAAAAATACATCCATGTATTCTTTAGTCAGGCTCTTGGAGGGACACTTCACATACAATCATATTTTTCAGCACTAAAAATAAATCCTAATTGTACTAAATAACCAAGATTTTGTCATTTAAGAAAATATTGCAATCTTAGTCAAACACAAGGGTCCAACTGCCCAAGCATACACCGGTCTTTTGGTGGTTTGGTTCTAGGCATCAGAGTAAGACATCTTTTGTAATTTCCGTGGAGAATGATTTTTTTTTTCAACCCACAAGCGTTCACATGCGTCCGTCGAGTGTGCTCGCCAAACAGGAAAACACCCGCTGGACAGGCAGGAGGCAGGAAGAGGATAACCCCTCGCTCAAAGGATTTCATGATCATGTCTGTGATCATGAAATCCTTTGAGTGACTGGTGTTAAAGAATCTGAAGGACATCACAGGCCCCCTGCAGGGCCCCCCTGCTGTATGCCTACCGGGCAAACAGTTTGGCAAATGATGCGGTTAACTTGGGACTACACTTCATCCCGGGTTCTCTCCACATTCCTCCTCTCTCTGTACACAAACTGCCACACCTCAGCGGACCGGTCTGTGAAAGGTAGCGGCGACGATTCCCTCCCGTCACAAGAAAAACAACTTTCCTCTGCCTGATGTTTGTCCATCACTTTTTTGGCAAAATCCCCAAAACAGGAGAAGTCCAAACTGCAATAAACAATAAGATCTGCAGAGAAGATCATCAGCGCTGACCTTCCCTCCATGAAGGACATGTACAGATTTAGGGCCAGAAAATGGGCAGCTGAAATCTTTGCAGACCCCACACATGGTGGACACAAACTGTTTAGTTTTTTTTTCATTTAGTTCAGTACTAAAGAGCACTATTTACTAAAAAACATCAGCCGCAGAGAAAATTTCACCATGCCCAGAATGATACCTATGCACAGAACGCAATCTTAAAATATGCTAATAAGTTTGACATAAAAGTACAAGGAATAGTTTTGTATGTAATTTTAAATGTCTCACCAATAGAGACAAGCTAGCGTGAAAGAATGTCATCCACTGAACATGTGTGACATGGCAAAAAAGGGCTAATTATGCCAGTTTATATCACTAGACGACAGGATGTCATTCCTTCGCACCACAGACCGTAAATGACAAGCGAAAAATGCTAAACACTTTCCACTGACACACGTATCTTAAGGTTGTTATTCATAAGCCCATTTCTCGTGACCATATCAAGTTAGATTACATCCTTTCCTTTTATGACTTCTATTATTTAGTCTGCTACAGGCAGTTGTGGTTTATTTGCTCTAAGAGAACAATTAGCAATCAATTACCACAATCTCAAAAATCGAAATGTGGGCAGCATTTCAAAGATGTGCAAAAAGAAAGGATGTAATTTGATTTCCTATGATTAAGCAGGATAGGAGATGGTAAATAAGGAAAGGATGTAGTCAACCTTTTTCATAGCCAAAGCACAGATTGCCTTTTGAAAAATGCTGGTTCAAATTCTTGAACTAAGAACACCAGGATGAGGAAGACAGAAACTTGAATACAGAGATAGGAATGAAAAGTGTCAACAACATTTAGATGGTCTAATCAAAGGAAATGTAGTGCAGCTGTGATAGGGAGAAAGAAAGAAAGATAAAAATTAATACAGGAAAACTCAACAGGCAAGTACTTGGAAAAATAAAAGGGAAAAATCCAGACAATCTAGGAAAAATAAACTAAAAAAAAAAAAATAAGAATGAAAAAAACCCAGAAATGAACAAATATGGCAACACCTTGGTCACATTAATGAACCCAAAGAAATAAACTGAATATGGCGAGACATAAACAATATAAATAAACCACCGCAGGAAAATGACAAGAACATGTATTTGTTGGCATTTTTCCATAGATTCTGTGTTGCAACACATAAGCAATTAAATAGTGTAATTGTAAGTTTTGGGACTTACAATTACAAGGATTGTCTCAGAGTCTTCAGCGGTCAAATCCTTATTAGCTGAAATATTCATGAAGTAGGACGAACAGCTGTCAGTTGGAGCCACTTTAAGCATTCTGCATGCCGAGTGCAAACAAGGAGTTTAGACTGCACTGCAGGTGTAAGTAGTGCGTCTACTGCATCTTTGTTGCAACATTTCAGGAACCAATTTTCCATTACAGCAACTTGTGTATGGCATACAGTTTGACAACTCCAACCTGCTACGTGTCCAAAGATAAAAAAAAAAAGTTATAAAAATAATAATAATAAAAACAAAATCACTGCTTGTTTGGCATTGCCTCAGTTTTGACAAACCTTTACTAGAGCAGTAGTTAAAGACATGCATTTTTTTCATGCAGTTTAAACACAAATCATGTATTGTTTGTCTTTAACATTCATATGACCATCAGATGGAAATGGAAAATGTGATCCTATCTCCATACAGAAGCTAAAAGTGCAGAATTCTAATTTTATCCTTCATGTCCTGCCACGACAATTTAGCTGACCTTAATATTTCATGTGTTTTATTTTGGACATTATTGTTACACTTAGTGTTGATATGTGTCCGGTATTGAGCCGATACAGGACGATTCTGTATTTTACGGGACGGGTGGCAACCCTAGTTGAGACCAATTCCTTCATCTGCTCTGCTTCTTCAACAAGAATGTTAGGGCAAAAATAGAAGTACTCTCGTAGAAAAAAAACAAAACAACAAAAAAAGAAAAACAAGTAAAAAAAAACTAACCGACTGGCGGTGGTGGTGGTAGGGGAGGGATGCACTTACGTATTTCATCATAAAGAAGGTCAGTCACATTGAAAGGCAGCAGAACATCTTCTCAATCAATTTGAAGTGGCAAAAAGATTTCAGAGAGACACATGTTGTGATTTGGAGAGACACATCTATTGCCACGGAGCAAATACAAGACATGCAACTTGAAACGAACATGTCAGTTACAATCTGCTTCTTCCTTCAGCTCTGACCAACACAGAGTGTTTGCAGTGAAGCAGAAAGACGCTGCGGATCATTGAGACGGTACACGACTTTTACATCCGATCATGGTATTGATTGTATAACCTTTTCGCACCTATCCGGATGAAGGTCGTTGTGTGTGGTTGTAATGCAATTACTATCCATCTTAAAAATCAATTTGATTTCTTGAGTATGAAGGGGAAATATCTTCTAACTCAGACACCCTGAATAAAATCACCTAATTTAATTTAATTACAATTATTCTTGCAGCAAAGACTGCTAAACTTTGGTGGTTGTTGTCTCAGCATGAGAATACCCCAAAACACGCACTCAGGTAAACTACAGTGACTCCGTCAGTAGCAATTGAACCGTCTGGAGGTGGCTAGGTAGTCTCTACACGTGAAACTATTAAAAAAGAAAAAAAAAATCTTTAGAGAAGTCTGAAACAATGTTTCTCAGCGACAGCCCTGAAATCTGGAAAAGATCTGTGTGGATTAGTGGGCCAAAATCCTAGAAAACATCTGACTTTGTCAATTGCTTACTAAGGTTTCTCTACAAAATATTACATTCCTTCTTGCGCAGATCCGAAGAAACTTCATTCTTGTTCTCGGAGCTCTGGGTACGAAAACAAAGTTCTCTGTTCTTGCACAGAATGTACTGGCTTTGCTCCAACATAGTTAGTTGTTTTTTTTTGACATTGTGACTAAAACCACACTTGTAGTAACCCTCAACATTGCCTCACAGATGCCACAGCAAAACATCCATCATGTTGGTTTATACCTGGTTTTGTCATCTATTTTCCAATTTAATAGTATTTACTGAACTGAGCTGCCGTAACTCTTATTTGATCTGATATTCACGTGTTTAGGCTGCAGCAAAGTTGAATTTGAGTTGGGTTTTCGAAACAAAATTCCACTCCTGAGGGCCCATGTTTGACTGGGGGTAGTCTTGTGTGCCAGTCCCTCTAATAAGGTTGGAGATTCATGCAAACAGAACATCAACAAGGTCCCCAGCCAACAATCCTGCAGCCTCACTAAATGCCAAGTCCTCTGTACTATTCCGGTGTTTATCCCCTTTCCAAGTTATTGACGTTACAAAACGGAGGAATAATCAAACTCTGGAGAACATTCAGAAATTTCTTGGCACCGCAAGAAAAACTACATGTTTATCACCCTTCACCCTTTCAGTGTCTCTCCCCGTTTCCCTCCAGCGGTAAGAGTAAAATTATAAATCATCTCCCTGCAGACAAAATTTCATGCTTGATGGGTGAACAACTCTAGCATCTGGTGGGGTCCTGTGATGAGGGGGTGTTCCAAGTCTCTTCCCGCTTCCAGCTTCCCCTGGGCTGATCCACACTGCTGCCAGCATCCTGCCAAAAATGCACACGTGCAGCTAAAAAGATAAGACAAAAAAAAAAGAAGAAGAAGAGGGAAAAAAAAAACCTAAATTTGCAGGACACCTTTTGTATGGCGCTAGCAATGAGAGCTGCATGTAGGTGCTGGCTGAGTCATGTCGCATCACAAGTTTTTTGTAAATCTCAAAGAGACGGTCTTCAGTGAGTGCCCACAGGACCCTGGAGACAGTCCAGGCACACCTCGTCTCTCTAAACTACAAGCCTGGAGCCGATGTAGCGCCAACTTCTCAATTCCCTTTTCCTCACCGTTGCTAACCTCCCTACCACTCCTTGTGGAAGTGCACGACGACTGTGACGAGTAAAAGATTAAGAATGACACAGACGCACTCTTCCTGCCTCCTTTTGTCCTTGAAACCAACCGTTTAGACAAGCTGACCGCCTTGTTTTGACGATCAGCACAATGTGGAAACTCGAGAGCAACTTCCAGTCTTTCAAAATAAACCTCCAATATACGGATATCCCAGATTCCAGCACATAACTATGCTAACTTCACGAGTTACAAGTCACAAAGCAAATGAAAAGCACTAGCATGCCAAACTTCACTTTCTTATGAAAGTTATCCCTGAGCAATTACATAACTTCTAATTCTAACAGAAACTTGTTGCACTAGACTATAATAGTAAAACAATACTTAACTACAAAAGTTATTTTCTTCATAAACAGGGATTTATGCTCTCCTAATTCTGTTGCTCCATTCGTTTTTTCATACTTTATGGTGGTTCCTTAATCTTTTAGCTTCTGACCAACAAAAATATCCAAAAATCTACCTGTACTGTACCTTTTCTGGCTGATGTACTATAAAGTATGGATAAAGACATGG
The DNA here is from genome assembly GCF_051168715.1 of Poecilia mexicana. Taxonomy (NCBI): domain Eukaryota; kingdom Metazoa; phylum Chordata; class Actinopteri; order Cyprinodontiformes; family Poeciliidae; genus Poecilia; species Poecilia mexicana. Next base: position 27,364,624 of record NW_028263371.1, read on the forward strand.
ATTAGAATAGATTCCCTGCCCTTTTACAAAATCTACAGAATATATATTTTTTATCCATTAGAAGGCTCGGACTCACACACAGCAACACCGTCTAACAAGATTTTGCAACAACTAGCTGGGAAAAATGGCCAGACATTTCCTGTAAGGAGAACCTTGTTACAGGTGTTGCTCCGGTTCTGCGAACTTCTTCTTTGCACCCTGGTTCCCAGTTATCGTCCAAAAAAATCTTCAACTAGATTGAACTCAATGTCTGAGTAATTTTTGCCACTTTATACTTTATTTTTTGTGAATTTCCTTGGTTTTGTGTCTGGTATCGACTTGCTGAAAAACCAACTCTCGTATTTTCTGATTCTTCAAATGTACATTTTGAGGTACACAGTCTTTAGATATTTTGTAGACGGACAAAATTCTGCACTGATCTCTTGCCTTTCGAGTGCAATGTTGTGTTTACCCGACGCGACGACGAACGCGTTTCGTTTCTCTGAGAAGAAAAAGCTTGCCCAACTTTGACGGACCGCTCCCCTGCCTTCATAAAGTTTTGGCGAGCCACCATCACAGGTGCACAAGCATCAAGACAACAAATGCTAAAGTGTTCCGCCAAGACGGCATCAACTTTCGGAGCAAATATATGCTTGTTTAACACGAAGAACAGCTTTTCGTAGCGGAGGAGACATATGGCCGGCTCCTGTTTCGACAACGAGTCACCGTGTCACCTTGCCGGCAACCTGCAACCAGTGGCCGACCGAGAGGCGGTTGGTCGGAAGGAGCAGTTGGGGGCGAAGCAGTCCGACAAACATATTTGTTGTTTTGCATTATCCCGAAAGGCCATATGCTTATCATCTTAACCTTTCGCCGCGTCCGACGGCATGTCACACACTCCGTCGCCGCGACCAAGCAGGCGTGAAGAGCAACCAGCGAGGGTCAGGACCACAGAGCCTTCTGTACAACACGCCCGCTCTCACTCTGCCTTTCTTCTTCTCCGCCCTCCTCCCCTCCCTCCCTCCTCCGTACCCGCTCGCCTCCATTTCTGTTCTGATGCCCCGCACGTCCCGGCGAGCGACAGCGATTTGCATGATGTGATCGGCCTGTGCCTTCCTGCAGCTCTTTAGAAGTGTGTGCGTGCGTGTGCGCGCGCGCGAGCGTTAATGTGTGCGGGCCGGCTGCCAGCCAGCTTCGCCGAGCTTTGAGCCTATAGATATCTCTTAGAGCAATCAGGGAAATATTCAAATACTCCGATTCGTGACAGGCAGAGTGTGTCACTCGGCTTGCATTTTTAATCCCGTGTGAGGTTTGGGTGGTGTTGTAGCGCTGCCGCCGATTTAAGGTGAGGTGTTTGTTGGGGTAAAACTAGGGCAGGTAACGTTTCTGGGATCCGTGCTTTCACACTTGACAGCCGCGCTGCGACCGCGTAGATAGCTGCGAGAAAATTGCCCATAAGAGGAGCAACTTTAATGGAGCTGCTGCTCTAATCCTCTAATTTGTCCCGTTGCTTTTAATATAAACGCGAGTGAGACAAAATGCTCCCTTTCTGGCTTTTATTTTCTTTAGAAAGAAAAATGGAGGCACAACCCAGGCAGCATGTTGCATAAATCATACTCAGAATTAGGGCCGGTCCAGTTACTCATGTAAAACACGGACTTGATATGTTAATATATTTAGCATTAGCATGGAGGGCGACAAAGATTAGTGAGATCCGTAATAGCAGCTAATCGTTAAAACAATCGAGCGTTTATGGAGTGATAATTACAGAACCTTTAAAAAATGTACTCATGCCTCTTTAGGGCCAGAACAAGTCGGTCCTCCACAGAAACGGCCATTTTTAAAGCTCTATTTTTAGAGTTTATGTTTCAAGTCCCGAAACTTGAGTTTTAGAAAGAGCAGGAGCGGATTTTAAAGAGACACAGGCCTGATTTTAAGGCATTAAATTCAAAAGTAGAATGTATCTTAAGTCAGGTGTAAGATTTTTATAACTGAAGTTAACGTAAGTACTTGATTGTGCTTTAAAATGGCACTGTGTCTGGAAAACACATGCATAACACCGCCACTTTAAAAAAATCCCTGTTGCTCTAGGCAAGTTTTATGTTTTAATAGCGTAAAAGTGACTTTTTGAATAGAAAACATAAACACTGAAGGTTGAGTTTGTGACGTGACATCATAACATTTGTATATTAAAAAAACTAAAAGTAAAAATTAGTTTATCAGTAGTTTAGAAGTCTGGACAACAACAATATATTTGTCACTTTTTTTTTTTTTGTCAAAAACCTTCTCTTAATTCAACATCAGCTTTGATTAACATGCAAATAAAGATTCAGGTAAAAGGTTTGTTTCTGTATGGCGAAGGTGAAAAGCCAGATTCCCATTCATCTTAATCACGATTTGAGCTTTTGTCTGCAGGTGGCTGAAATGGTGAGCAACAAGTTGCACCTTGAAGTGCAAAGAAAGGGTGAGGAGGGGTGAGGAGGGGGCACGTCTTTGTTCATTCGTCGCACTCGGTGGCATAATGAGGGATTCCAGTCACAGGCGGCTGGCTCCTCGCTGCTGACTTGGTGGGGGGAAGAGAGGAAGGAGGTGAGAAACAGGCAGGTAGGAATAAGCGGGATGATTTAGAAGGAAGACGAAAAAAGGCGTTTGGGAATGAGAGGAAGAGAGACGGAGGTGGGAAAAGAGAGCACTCTTGAAATAGGGTCATGGTTCCAGGATGTGCCGGCATGTTCCAGAGGATTCTAACAATCTGAAAGAAGGGTGCTGCAAAAGAGGGCTGCAGGGTTCATCCAGGAGTCCCCGTCTCCTTGTCTTCTGGTTTCTGATCCAACGACCGGCGAGTGGAAGGGCCAATCGCCGGGGGTTAGTCCACCGACACTGAACCCCTTCTCCTGACGGCGACCATCAACGGCAAGGAAAGAGAAAACCATTCAGAGAGACGGCGTGGAGTTACAACTTAAAATGTTGGCACGTAATTAAATAGATATCACATACGTAGCGTTCACTCTGCTAATTAACGCGCTGACTTAATTGAATCCCAATGAATATATAATGAGAGCAAGCTGTCATATTTTCAGTTTAAATTAATTCATGCAGGAGTTCTATCCAGAAGTCTGTATTATTATTATTACTATTATGTTTCATTCCTTCAAAACACAGAGGTGTTTTGGCTCCAGCGTTCAGCTAATCATGACTGCTAGCTCCGCTTTTGCACAGTTGTTCTGTGGCCAAACAGTGTTCTAGACAAAGTTTGAGTTTCTCAGAAAATGTTAATATAATATGAGAAAAGCAAGAGCCATCGAACCACAAGCAAATCGTTGCCGTTTGCATTTACACTAAAATCAGAATGATAGCGCTCACCATCCCCGTTTTAAAAGTCCTTAAACTGGCTCCCTGTAGCTCGGGGAAAAAAGACTTTTGAGAGCTTCTGTATTTATCCGTTTCATAAATCAAATCAAAGGAAATTGGGGAACAGGGCAAAAGCTGTCAATGTCATTTCACAGGACGCCTGTGTTGAAAACACCTGCAGAGGTGTCAAAACTCAGAACAAAGTCCCATTAGAGGTTTTTGAAGACTTATTTTAAACACCCCGACTTTAAAGCTCGTTCTGGGCAGCTTTGCACTTGTTCTGCATTTTGAACGACTCCCAGTGTAAAGACGTAATAGAGGGACTTCAATCTGTTTTCTCCAACTGACAGATTTTTATTTTTTATTTATTTTTTGCCATCTCCAGCTCAGAACACGGCGGTCGAGTGAAGCGTGCAGAGAACAAAGCCTGAACCTCTAAAACCGCTTGTCAATTGTCCGAATATTTTTAGATCAAAGTCAGCGCTGAAAGAAAGGTGAACTGAGCCCGGTCCAAACATCGACAGAAAATCCCAACTCCCGAATAAATTCATGGTCGTTTTTCGTTAAGTACAGCAAAGCCTACACTTCCCGAATCATGTTTTGCAAAGCAAAATGAAGGCATCACAGCAAAACTTTATCACTTAAGTCCACCAGCAGTGTGTACACTCACTAATTACCTTTCAGAGTCGAGTTCTTTTTTTTTTTTTTTTTGTCCTGCTGCTTCTTTGGACAACAAGTGCCTGTATCCGATGTCATCCTGTTACCGATAACAGCCTGTTTATTGTTGACTAACTGTATGCTGCAGAGAGACTGCGTCAAGCTCCCGCTAATGGAGACAAACGCGCTAATTGTGAGGAATTACAACAGGTAGTCTTGCTTTTTTTTTCTCTCTCTCTCTCTATTCTTAGGACTGTTTATTTAATCTTTTGTCTTCAAGGGAACAGCGCATTAAAAATGAAACAAAGCAACAATGAGTTGCTAAAAAGAGGAGCTGCGGGCCCCGGCGTTGTGGTGCGTATTAAACCGTTTGCGTGCTGCACGTAATTGGATCACAGTCACAATTATTATCGACTGACTACTTTATTAAAACTCAGCGAGTGTGTTCGGCTGTTGTGCTTTAGCTCTGAGTAAGAAGCCTGGATGATTGGAAACAGAAATGAATAAATTAAAAACCCCAAAGATAAAAAAGAAAACCTCAGCGGAAAAAAAAAAAAAGTATCATATTTTGTCTAACGTCATTGGACACAAAGCTGCAAAAACAAGGCAAGTTGGCAAAATATCAGTCGGCTATTGTGAACTGAAACACGCTGATTCCTTAAAATACATGATAGTAAAATAGGCAGTGAAGTCATTATTAGCAAACAGGTGTGTTATCATGTCTGATAAACCTGTTATCCACTAAACAAAAGTGTCAACCAGACCAAATTTGACTACATCTCTATATAAATGACACAATTCAGAAAAAAATGAGAAAGAAACTGGATGATCTCAGTGCACGAATGATGTGTCAAACTTTTTTTTTTTAACACTCCATTTTTTTGCACGCGCATTGATTTGCAGTAGCTTGAAGTGTCTTAAAAGACCAAACAGAGGTTCTTCACGGTTTCTCATAAACATCGCTCCTGCTAATGAACGTTAATGGCCATCGAGGGGCCCCTAGTGTACACAGTCCCCCTCGGAGCTCACTCTGAGGAGGTGATGACAGCCCGTCGTGGCTCTGTGCCGCCGTCTGACGGCAATTTTCCCACCAAAGGTTAAAACTGTCCACTTGAATAAACTTAGCCTCGTCTTTTTTTTCCTTAAGTTTTTTTTTTTTTTTTTTTTTATCATTTGGAGCAAGGTTTACAGTGGCGTGAAAAAGCTCTCGCCTACTTAAAACCTTCCTTTTTTTGTTGGGTTGTTTTGTCACGTTTATGCGTCATAAAGCGTCACATTTTTATTCTTACACAAATATATAAACATGCTGTTTTACTATCATGATTTGATTTGAAAGTTAAATGTTTCCAAACTAACCTTTTTTTTTTCCCTTGTTTAATCTAGATTTGAAATTAGTCAAGCTTCAGTTCATTTTCTGCTGCCAGACCTGTAGAATCCATCACTAAAATATAACATGTTTCACAACAGAAACCGTACGCCAGAAGATCTGAAAACAGAGCAGCATGTCATGGCCTGATTTTAAGAAATTCAAAAACAGCTGAGAGACAAAAACAAAAAAAGGAAAAGGCTTAAAAAAGCCATGTTTTTTTTTCCCCTCCCATACAAACAGGGGAAAAAAAAGAGAGAAAAGGCAGCAAACCTACTGAAGGTTACCAAATTTACTCAAAGAATACACTGATGAGTCACCCGAGAGGTCACAAACTAAGAAAGAAAAGATATCTAGAGCACTGGAAGCTTTTCTCGGCTCAGCTAAGGTCAGTGTTGATGATTCAACAATAGAGACCCACAAAAAAAAAAAAAAAACCTGCATCCTTGGGAGTCATCCAAAGTGAAAAACACTCCTGACCAAAAAGAAACACGACTGTGTCTGTACGACCGAATAGTCCTCAAAACTTTTAGAAAACGTTGCATAAAGGGTGAAACTTTGCAAAGTTATGATGAAAAATAAGACAGCTAAAATAGCTGGAAATAAAAAAAAAAAGAAAGAAAACATGAAATCAACAGTCAAACATGGTAGTGGTAGTGTGATGGTGTGGGCGTACTTTGCCGATTTAACATTTGGACGTTTTGTAGATATTGACAAGAATCAGTTTGTGACCTTAAGTTCAAGCAGGACAATGCTTTAAAAACACACCACTAAGTCCAGAATAGCTCAACAGGAAATAAAATTTGGACTTTCTGGAGTTTGACCAAGATATTTCATTCATCTTGAGGACTGGGCCTGACCACATTCCTTCCCTAATGTGGTAAATCCCAGTTTCCACAAATACTACGTTGGCGCAATCAAGGCAGCTGCTCCCAGTCATTAAGCTTCTGCAGGTAATTATGTTTTTATATTGGTGCCAAGCAGGCTTGGAGCTTTTTTCCCTTAATAAATGAAAACATTTACTCAGGTTACCTGTCTGATATTAAATGTGTTTCATCTTCTGGATATATTTAAACAGCATACACATCAAAAAGAAATCTGCAGACTGGGGGGGGGGGGGTGGCTTTTCCCAGCAGCGTTTGTGGCAGTTCAGTTTAAACAGTTTATCTGGAGAGATCAAAGTGTAGCCAAAATGTTTCTAAAAGAAAAGTTTACATTGGCATAATGAGCCTTAAATTATCGGGTTGAATCCATAGCTTTAATAGCAAAAGGCCTGATGTTCGTTCATCACAAACTGTGACCTGTAAAAAAGTGAGGATGTTTCTCGAACATTGAGAATCAGAGAACCCTCCGATCAGCAAGAAACATGCTCGGTCAATAAGTCTGACTTATTTTTCAGGTGAGGGCCATTAAAGCTTTTAAATGGGAGCGTCAAGATTTCGAGATCAATGCGGAATCCAGCGTGGAGTCGTCGCAGAGGGGGAGGCAGCACCGGGGTGATGAATCTGTGTCCTAACCATCCGGTGAATTAGTGAAGCCGTGATACTTTTCCCCCACCTGGAAACAGCGGAGGAAGTGCTGAATAATATCCAAGTGTAGAACATTCGATAATCAGGGGCACTGAAGAAATAAAACACTGAACATTGATTTTCGCGCGGCAGCAGCTGATGAAGATTTTGAACTTTGTCTTAAGAGGGGGAAAAAAACCCCTCAAAACTTAGTAAAAAAAATGGAAACTAAGATCAGAATCAAATGTTTTCTTTCAAAGTCTTAATGATGTAAAGATTATCAATCTGTACACGAGGTTAAAGTATTTTTTTTATATATATCTCCCCAAGTAGTTCAAGGAATCATTTGGTGTTTATGTAGTTATGATCAGCTTACAGTTTAAATACGAATTAGTTTTTAAAACATACAAATATATTTTTTTTGATTTTGGCCGTGTTTCGACATCAATCTTACGCTAGGCGAGCTTTTTAAAACCGAAGCTCGACAACCGAGTTGTTTCTAGTTGGGCTTTCCCTACAGCTTCAGCTGCTGCCTGTGCCACAGTGAGGAATTACTCGCTGATTTGGCATCCTCTTAAAAGAATGTAATTTGTCAAAATGCTAAGGAACAAGAAAGCGAAAGAGCTCAGGTTGTACATAATGCCACTGGAAGGTTTTGTTGCTGCACTCTGTCACTTTTTTTCAGCCTTAAAAAAAAAAAAAACGGAACCGAGACGGCAATTAAAACGATTCCATTAAGCTGGAAATCACGGACGTGTGTGTGAAAAAACATGCACTCGAAGAAAAACAAGACATTTAATTCACCCAATGTTGACTGAACTCGACACGTGGATTTCACTTTGGCAATACCTACATCAGGGGTGGGTGATAAGCTCTTTGCAGGATCCTTTTATTTCCTGGATTAGCAACAAAGTCATGTTTTTGCATGCTTTATCATCATTTCACCCCTGCTGAAAGAAAATGTGCATTGTTTTATTCATTTCCAGCCATCCCCCAGGATAGACTTGATTTGGATGATGGCTTAAAGTTCTCCCCAGGTCCGTCTTAATAAAGGCATGGGAAAGTGTTTGAGCAAAATCTCCCATTTCATATCCTTCAAAATTGCAGAGGGGCCGGGATTAAATACACTCATCTGTTTTCCGGACCCGCCGTCACTGAAAGTCGGTCTGGATAAGAATTGTCAGCTAAACACTCAAAATGCGTTAACATGTATTTTCTCAAGGAAAAAGCCAAAAAAAAAACAAAAAAAAATGATGTGGGGTTATGCATTCAGAGCCCCTTACGGTAATTATTAAAGAAGCACTTTGCACACTAAAAGATGTTGCTTAAAATGACAGCTAAGTAACTGATGACTGGATATCAATCATTCTTTATCAGTCGGGCAACAATCCTTTTAATTCAGCTGCAGCCGGGCCAAACTGGAGGTTTATAACCCAGCAGGACGGGCGAAGGCATTAGGATTCAGAGCATGGGTTCTCTCACAGCCCGCTGGACGCCAGGGCACGGTTCAGCAGACAAACACATATGTCATGTCACCAGTCTATTTGCAGTGCAGTGGCAGGAAAAAAAAAGCTATAAAAATAACCTTTAAACAAAGAAGTTTTAGAGGTTCGAGTCTACAAATCGAGAAGGGTGTCAGATTTTTAAAGACGGCGCACTAGATTTACTGAAAAGATGAAAGACGGATGTAACGGACTGGGTTTTGTGAGCCACGGGGAAAAACAGTAGGAGCACGAAATTATCTTCTAAGTCGCAATGTTATGTTTAAAGTTTTCATTCTCATCTAATAAGACATCTGGGAAAAAACGGAAACGTGTTTTCAGATTGAAAATAATGATTATTGATCTGAGACAGTAGAGGTAAGTTGTGGGGTTCCTCAAGGCTCCAGTCCTGGACCACTTTTGTTTGACATGAATGCTCTGATTATGTAGAACTACAACATGTCTTACCATGTCTCTCCAGAATAACAATCAGCGTGTCAGTAATAAGTGATGTGATGGGTACAAACAACAATGGGCGAACAAAGGTCAGAGTTTCTGGTCCCAAAAAATGGAAGTTCAGCAATTTTTCAACCTCATACAATCAGGCTAAATATCACAGAGGAAACCAGAAACCTGGGAGATGTTATGAATTAATTCCTAAATGTTGTGAAGAAAAAGCAAGATGGATAATGGATCTGTTTTTAGGAGGATACATTTCGAAATGCTCACACTCAAAACCTCAACAGAAGTTTATGTTGCATTTTAGCTTTCTCGTGGTTTACTCCTGTTAAAAAAATAGATCTGAACTAAAACCAACATTAATAATTTGACATTTTTAATAGACAGTATTGTGACAAAATATTAGGAACTGCCATAATAATTGCATAGAAACGTAATCTCTCATTTCTATCAACTTTCACTGAATACAGTCTGACCTTCATTGCCCTTTTTCTGTTGAGGTTAATATACGCCACTGATTTTGTCATTTTCTTTTTATACTTGTCACATGTTTTCAAACGACTTAGCTGCTAGTTGGATTTTTGTCGCAGAAATTGTATGACTGGCAAAGCCTGCTTTATGTTACCATTACCTGAGGTGATAGATTAGCCCTATAATCCTTTTAGTTTACCACATGGTGATCACAACGTGTTGATCATGGTCGTTCTCAACGTGCACTTCACTTCGACGTCAAGAAAAACAAAACAAAACAGGCATCGGGGAAACATTCTGCGCGTTTGTGTTTACTTTGACACAAAAGCGTGACATTCTCCTTTGCGCCGTACGGGTGACATGGATGGCGGATAGCGGAGGGATGCGAAGCGGTGAACTTGCCACCAGACTCACACCAGATGGCTGAATTCAAAGCCTCTCAGTTCACAGCGTGCTGTGACAGGCTGTCGCGGTGGGCGGTAGCAATTTCGGTCCTCAGCCTTAAAAATCATGCGACGATAATCAGTGGGGTCCGCTTTAAAGAGACGGGCGTAGTGGGCTGGCATCTGTGCTGCTGTTGCATTATGAAACGCAACATGGGAGGAAAAAGGCACTCGGGCATCCGCTTTTCTCGTCCACAGAAAATCACAAAAGAAAGGCGTCGCGTTAGAGCAGCTTTTAATATATATATTCATCAGCATCTGGCGAAGAACCGACGGAAAACATTTGCCCCAGCAACACCTCTTGAAATAGTGGTGTGTGTTCACAGAAAGTAAATAAATCTCTCCCCTTTGTGTTCGTCATACACATGAAAACATGTTTTTCTGCACAGAGTTCTCAATTAAGCATGAATCACAATGAACTGGTTTGTCACTTGGTACAGTTTTGGTTTTTTTTCACAAAAACATCATAAATATCTGTATGAGACTCAACGCTTAGATTTGTTGTTATTCACGCACTAAAAAAAAAAAGGATCTAAAATCAGATCAACGGCATAAACATGGTAGATTATCCGACTGCTTTTATATCTTAGTATTTTATGCAAAATGCCATATTTGTTGTATTGCTATAACAATGACTGAACTTCAATTCCCCTTGACTACAGCCCAGCAAGTAATAACTGGGAAAAAATTAAAATAAAATACAGCTGCAGTCAGTAATTTCTATACACCCATCTTGAGCAAGAACTCACGTATTTTGGGAGCTTGTAATGAATTTTTTATTCTTTTTTTTCCCCCAAGGTGGAATGACTGTGCAATATGAAGGATTTATCTGAATAGAGTTTGTGAGGTGAAACACCAAAACTCATGCACATTTCCTGAGTGGCTTTTCAGCATCTTTACATACATGCAGTATATGATCTTCAAAAAGATTCACTTTGATATGTGAATATCACTGAAAACTTCAGCCGTTACCAGCGTAACACTTTGACAAATCCTACCTAAATAGGGCCGGGAAGATGGAGGTGTGAATATCTCTTGCAACAAGGCTGGTTAAGGTGTGCCTCCTTCTCATTTTCTAAACTTGGCAGCAGAAACTGTAACACAGGAAGGTGAAAAGGGCAGCCTGCAGTGCAGGAGAGCTAAATTGGAACTTTCTACCAAACACAGATGAGCCACTTAAGAGATAACACATACCGCTACACACACACACACACACACACACACACACACAGCTAACAGGATATACAATAAGTCCATTGCAACAGTTAATTTCAAATCTGATTACACCATCAAATATGTGTTGGGGGAGAGAAGACGGAGCGGTCTATGACCTCATTCCAAAGTCCAGTTTCTGTAAATTGCTTAATTCCCTTTTTTCTATTTTGAAGACAGATTCTGAGTTAAGAGATTAGAAACTGCTGCAAGCTGACATGAATGGAAAAAAGGAAACGTTGGCTTTAAGGAAATGCACTGATTTATTTGTTCAATTTTCTTTATGTCAAAAGCTTAAATATTACATTGCAGAGTCGAGCAGCAATCGAGGATCCTTACATAAACGCTCCATATGTTAAGATTTCAAATATGACTTCAGTCACGGACTGGTCAAAGATGTCAAAATGTACTAGAGCTTTGAAAACGAATGCTTAAATGTCGCCATGCCTATGGTGAATAAAAGAAAACATTTTAATCTGATATATATGTAGAAGCATAGACAACAGGCATAGTTTGCTTTCCCACAACTGCCTTTTTTGAACCAGTTTGTGATTATTTTGAAAAAAAAAAAAATAAAAAAAAAATAAAAAAGACGCCTTAAGAACCAGTAAAATCTTCCCTGAACGTGACGCCATCATTAGCATTAAAATTATTTCACTCATTTCAAAACCTCAGTTTGCCTTTGCCAAACACTCCCCTCAACTCTAGCTCAATCGTTGCCTCAAATAACTGCAGAAGGGATTCGGATCGCCCATGTGGGAGGGCTCAAATTTTAGTCATAGTTCAGCGTTTACATTTTGGGACAGGTGTTTATTTCTCTGCTAGTAATCGTGCTAATCTGAAACTGGCTTCACCGTAGAAGTGCCACTGGTTTTGTTGTAACTTTTAATAATTCACCTCAGGGGACACCCGAGTTTGTTCGTCGTCACCAAACTAGGCAATTTCATCTGAAGGCGACGGCAATTTCCAGTCGCGCTGCTTTTACTGCTAAAACGTCCCTTTATTTAGAAGCCAAAGAAACTGCAAGAATTTTCCAGCTGGTTTGAGTGCGGAAGCGTACGTTTCCCTCACCTTAAGCCACACGCTGTCTGTTAGCTGCTATAATCAAGCCTATTATACTTTTCTTTACAAGCGAAACACATTTGGCCGTTTAGAAAGTCTCCCAGTGACAAAAAAAAATAAAAATGCTCCAAATGCACAAAAATAGATTTCTTTTTCTTTTTTTGTCCAAAACACCTTCCTCTTCTAACTCAAGAGACTAAGTTGTGAGGGTAACAAGACATTAACAGGGTATTTAACCTCCAACTAATGAAGCCAATGACCTCTCAAGAGGCGTGATACATGGAACTCCAGGTAGGCCTGAGGAACCTGTCAGATTAAAGGTGAAACTCCCTAAATAACCAAAGTACTTAAGCTCTTAAGGGTCCTTTTTAGAATAATTATGTCTAGGTGAGGGGAAAAAAAAACCCATAAATGGAGCCAATAGAGTTATTGTTTCAAACTGGCCAAATGGTTCACCAGTACAAAGTTAATAAAAGCAACATATGAGTCAGTTTTCTATATGGTGTATTAAATGTTCTGCTTTTAGTGTTTGAACAGTCTGACTATTGATATTTTTAAACTGGAGCTATTGCTGCCTCGTTTCTTCCTTATTGTTGAACCAGTTTTTCATATAGGTTCAAGATAGCTTGGAAAGGTCTTTGAAAATTACGCTAAATGACATTTAAATTGCCCTCTTGTATTTACTCAAGACTGAGCGAGAGGATAAATGCTTTTCCATGTGTAAGTAAGACGCTCTAGAGCCTGGGATAACCTTACCCTCTGCTTTTCTCAAACTTCTCTCAGCCAGCGAGTCAATTTTTCATCTCGTACTCTACCTTACCACAAAGAGCTGCGCGGATCGATCCTGTTCAGGTTTCCCCACCCCGCACTTACTCAATATATTTCTGGAAATAATACCAAGTCAGCTTGCATTGTAAGTGGGATAGTAATGTTTCATCCGTTGGGCACCCTTCAATTATTCAGATGCAGTTATTGCTTATGCATGTCTTTTAAGCCTCGCTGATGACGCTCTGCCACATTACTCAGCATTTGGAAGTAGGTTACCATTAAAAAAAAAAAAAAAAGGCATATAATTTCATATGAACTCTTATTTCGTAATGTGCTCGAACAAACAGCAAAATGCGCCATGAGTGGATTCGTTTTGTTTTTAAATCGCAGTCGGGAAGCGTTGGGGATCCGGATGCCAAGCGAAACGCGGCGCTGTTAAACGCAGAGCGTCACTGTCACTTCACATTAAAGGATAAGCGCGTTGAACCGGAGCCGAACGAAACGGTTGAGGTTATGACAAGTGAACGATTGCAACGATTCAATGCGTGTATATTTCAGCTCCTATTATTGGAGCTGGCAGAGTCACTCGTCTAATTTTATTTTTCACTCACCCAGGGTGTGTGTGTGTGTGTTTTTTTTAATTTTTTTTATCTCTTATAGTTACGGTTGAGGTGCTGCATTTGTTCATCTTTATTGTATATTTTCACACACAATGCCTTGGAAAAAGAAATCACTGGCTTTGAACTTCATCACAAGTTTGTCATGTCACAAGCTGAGTTTAATGAGATTTCTTCATCAATTCTGAAGACTTTTTTTTTTTTTTTTTTTTTTTTTTTCTGCAAAAGCTTTCATCTTGCAAGTCTTTCATAAATGCCAGGATCTGTTGAGAGAAAAAATTGTCCTGGTGACAGATCCTCCCACCTGACACGTGGATCTCAAACCTGTTTCTCTGATCAACACCTTCCTGGGCAGGTCAGTTTCAGTGGACGGCCATGTCTTGGTAGGTTGGCGGTATATGTCCTACAGTGAGAAGCTGCATTGATCATGAGAATCCAATCAATCAGTAAAAGTTTAGGTTGCCAAATGACGCATTGTATTTGTACTACCGTCAACATCCTGGCTGCTTTTGTGCGCCGTAGCTGAGATTATCTTCATGTCCATTGTTCAAGGCCTCTGATGTCATCCTTTGAGTATTAGCTTGACAGCCTGTGTGAAATTCATCCCCCACCAACGGCAAACCCTTTAATTAGAAAGGAAGCCATTGACGGCGACAACAAACACTGGGCTTCCTTTATGTGCCTCCTTGCCTTTTCAGCGTTTATCGGGAATCTAGCGTCTATCAGTCCATCCACCGTCCCGCCGCACACACCCGACGTCGCCTCTTCAGTCAAGTGTGATCCGCCCTCCATGGCAGAGAAATGGAGAAGGGTGAAATGAGAGATAGGGCAAAGAATGGAAAGAGATCCAAGAGGCCCGAGCTGCCTTTCATTTCCGCTGCTTGGCTGTGCAGCTTTGCCCCGCTTCCATGCCTCTGGCAAGCTGCACTTCTTCTTCCCCCCTTGAGAGGCCCATCTAGTTCACGATCTGAGCCCTCGTAATGCACTCCCTGATCTAAAAAAAAAAAAAGACAGATCGCGCTACATGTGGGCTGCTATTGTCTGCCTCGCTGATAAGCCGGTGGAGTCGCTGAGGGTGTTTTGCGCACGAGGGTGCGTGCGCGAGCGCGTGAGGTTGCACTTATAGATTAACATGTGCATTTTGGCATGACAAGTGCGACATCGCTCTCATTCCTCTGTCTGCCGCCCACCTGCCAAAACCCGAAACTGTGGCTTTTTGTGCCGTGATGTACGCTTCCGTAAGAGGCCTCGATGTTATTCAGAGGTGAGTCACTCCACGTGGAGGCCTGGTCCTGCATCACTAAAGACAAATCGCAGGGCTTAAGAGGCTGAGCGTATGCACGTAAGTGCCGTGACTCAGACGCGGCGGACAAAAATATCTCCCTGAGGCAGCTTCAAATGCAAACACGTGTAATGTATTTAAATAAATGTTGTCGTTTTCTGACTGTGTTATGAAGACTCCTATATTCCCTCACACTGAAATATGTCCCCATGAAGTTAGGAAATCACCACACAGAGAGAGAGATAGCTGAATATAGGTCACAAATAATTGTGAAAGTAAAAAGGGAGTCTAGCATTACACTAGCAAGACAAGTAAAGTTTATTTGGATAGTACATTTCAGCTAGTGGGCCGGTGACTTTAAATACTTTGCACACTTGGAACGGGTCACAATTACTATTCAAGCCTATATCAACTCACACTCTGACAGCCTGTATTAAATCAGGGGACATTCAAGGCCACTGCTTTCTTCTCCAATAGGTGGTGACCAATAAAAAGCAACCCAAAAGCAAAACAAGTAATAATCTGCAAGGTCGTGAGTGAAAATCATTGACAACAAACACGAAGGCTTTACATCTCAAGGTTATCTTCCTAAAATTCAATTTCCGACCACCAAGTCGCCTCATGTTTAAATTACAAGTGTAGCACAAATTCATCACGTTCACAAATGTATAAGATTACATTTCACCATAGGCAGAGAGAACATGCACTGGTGTGAAAGCAGAACTCTTGTTAAAATAGGACGAGAGGATCAATCCCTCCAAATTTTGGTATTCGGTTGAACCTGAATCTACTTTCAGGAGTATCTTCGCTGTACAATGTCTGCGCATGTCTCTCTTTCTCTCTGCTCGAGTGCACACAGGCGTGAAAAGCGTAGCTTTGAGCACGTTTTGGTGTGCGCGCGTGTGATGCATTTACGACAGCTTCCTTCCTGACTCCTTTGGGTGCCTGCAAATATGGTTGATCTGAAGGGAACCTGACTGCCTAAATCATGTTGAAGAGCCAGAAACAGATGTTAATTAGCTTTAATTTGCCTTTTGTTGTTGTACTGCCAAGGCACCGCCAGACTCTTCTCTGTTTTACTGCGCTTGGTGTAACGTTGCACAGTGGCGCGCGTGCACACACACACACACGCACACGCACACACACACACACAAAAAAAACGAGAACAAATTTGCTGATTTTATGAAAGCAGTCGAGTCGCTCCGCTTTACAGCGGCGGAGGGGAATAAATTCCAAAAGACAAAACTATAAAAACAGAAAGCATCAACAAATGGCAGAAATGTCTCACGTCACCACTGCCAACGCCTCTGACAGCTAGGATGAATGAACGACGCAGACGGCAGTGTCACTTTTTGATTTATAATCAGTTCCTTTTGAAAGTGCTGGTATTCAGTCACAGAAAACAAGTCTTTAAATGCCTCCTTGAATTTTATGATGCATTGTTTGTCAGGCAAACTGTTGTTTGATTGACAAATGTTTTTTGTCTGTCTGGGTTTGTAGACATCAATGTTTTCCATCCTCATAAAAATGCTTCGTCTTTGTCTATTGCCAAATGTGCAAGCGAGCTACGGCTAATTCCTTTTTTTTTTTTTTTTTTTTCTCAGCGCCCGCTAACGGGAGTTCACTGTGTTCGAGAGTTGCATTCAAAAATGTCTCAACTCCATGATAAGACAACTCATCCTACTGACACAACACCTTACCAAGGAAACCAAATATGGTGGAGTGTGGATGACAAAGCAGAGCATTCCTCAGTTTAAGTCGCCTACGTATCGCCACTCTCCACCGTATGGATTTCTTGATCAGAAAGGCGAAAGTAGCTAAATAAATGTGTTAAAAGATGATTAAACAAACTTGTATTTGAACAGCCTGAAGGCCGCGCGTCGTACAAAGATTTGTGCGAGACATGTTTGTAGCCAAGGACGTACATTAAAGCAAATAATTAGATGAAAGAACAGGGACATACGGCAAGGGCAATACACTCACTCACAACCAACAATTAACAAGGACGCGGCGCTCGCAAGACACACAGCACCCATTAGCAATTACTTACTTGTGAGCACATCTTTATATTTGAATCAGCTCCAGATCAATAAAGTGGCGCTGGAAAAAAAAAAAAAAAAAAAAAAAGACAAACATCAGGAGTCTTTTTTTCTTTTTGTGCCGCTCATTTCCAAGCAACACACATGCACAGCGAACGGGGCTTAGTTCTAAGCCATGCGTGTGATATTTAAGGCTCCCTGGTACTAATTTGTTGCAAGGTTACCACTGTGACCTCGTTGCTAATTCAATCTCAGATGACTATCATATTTCAATCAACGTGTATCGGCAGACAGGGGGATAATGAGTACTGGTAACTGGATTAGTGTTGATACACTGATGGGGGAGATTAGTCGTGTGGAAGGCCGGTAAATGTTACCATGGTGAAATAAGGAACATACAGCAGAGCTACATGAACTATATATCTATACAAGTAAACACCGACATGAAGTGTACCGATTCTTGTCGTATTAACCAACACAAAATTTCAGTCCTACGTTTATATCTCCTCTTTGCTTTTCTTGGCATTTGTACGCACACCAAAGTATTCAAGCACTTTGAAATTCAATGGCGCGTTTTTTTTTATTTTATTTTTTCTTCCACAAAAACAACTAGAAAAACGTGGTGTGCGTTTTTTCCATTAGCGCCATTCACTTTGATTCCCCCAGATGCAATCCAGGGAAGCCAATTGTCTTCTGAAGTCATCTAATAAGTGTTTGTGAAATTTAATATCGGCGTAAGTCCAGCTGTTCTCTGAAGACCTTAGAGGGTTTGTCAGAGAACATTCATCACGAACAGCAGGGGAAGCTCTAAACGGGACAGAGGTAAAGTTGTGGAGAAGTTTGCAGTGTATGCACTACTTTCTGGTAATCACTCACACAAAACAAATCTGATCTGCTTTTACAGTGACAAACTGTGAACATATTCAGTGTCTATGTATACTTTCATTGGAGTTGCTTTGTTATAGCTTTAAGGAAGTTTTGCTTTGACAAATATTTCTTGTTGTCGTTTTAGTTTTGCTCATTTCTCCCAAGAGACCAAAGTGAAAAAGTGAGTATTTCTGGCTCCATTCAATTTTGTTCTTTGTGTCATGAAAGCAGATGAGCTAAATATAGTTTTATACACTAAAAAAAAAAAAAAAAAAAAAACCTACAGATCTTAGCAAATACTGCAAAAGCAGTTTGTGCATGTGACCATCAAACACTATGGCCACTAAAAGAAAAAAAAAAAGAAAAAATATATTTGTGGTAAAGAAAAAGACAGACATTCAGCAGATTCTCACTTTAAAAAAAAACTTCTTTTCTCAATGTGTCACACTAATTAACTCCCATCAACATCAAAGCTGGGAGAAGAGATAAAAAAAAAATGTCTGTATAAATCTGCCCCAACAGGACTGTGAAATTCAGAGAGATGAAAATCTTTGAACCCATCAGTAGATCCTAATCATGAACAACAGATTTTTTTCCCATTAATTTCACAGAAAATTGTTTTTTGCACACCAGGTCCTTTTATTCACTTGACGAGCTGCACTTTATTTGCACTTTATTTGAGAATTGTGTGTCTGCTGATGTTCCAAGAGACATTTTTTTAGAGTTTCAATGCACAACTTGAAGCTCAGGTTTGCATGTGCTGCCATATGCTAATGACGACGTGCTCAAGTCTTTGAAGAAACAAGGCCTAAAGTGGTTTATACTCTTAGAAGGCCTCCCCATAGTGTGTCCACACACACAGACTTCCCTCTGTAAATGGGGGCAGATAAAATCATACGTTGAATATCTATGGAGAACATCTATAAAAGTCAATTTTCAAGCCTCGCCACAGATTTTCAACTGAATTTAGATCCTCACAGCGGGAGTCTCCCTCCTGCGTATTTAACCAAAGGGTAGGTGAATTCAGGTTGATTCGGGGAGTTAGTTTCCTGACTCCACACACACACACACGGTTTTGCACGAAAAGCTCAATTTTAGTCACAACAATAAGAACAAAAGTCATTTTTGTACACAGTCTGCGGGTAGCAGTGTTCCTCACTCTCGTACAAGGTTTATTTTATGGAGTTTTTCTTCCACAGTCTAAAACAATGTTAGGCTAGCTGGGAGTCCTAAATCATTTCGGTAAACATGGATGTTTGCCTCTGTGTTAGCCATGCATCTGACTCGATGAGATGTTGATTTTCATCTTGACTTTAAGTTTGTTTTATCATCCCCCTCCCTTCGTTTTACTTCCTCCTCCTTTAGTGTTCAACATTCTGTATTCAAGACATCCACATTTCATTCTCTAACCTTTTCTTTTTAAATCTGTCCCCACTCAAACCCATCTTTACATTCTCACAAATCACCCCCCGATTCATCTGTATTCCCTCCTCTTCACTTTTTTATGTCGCCTGCAGGTACTTGAACTCATCCACTTTCAGCATCTGTACTGTACTGTTCCACCCGTCTCCATATTTTTGTCTCACGTCTTCTGTTTTCCTCTTCCAAGGTCTATTCATTTTGTGTTCAGAAAATGCCTCCACCTCCCCCCTCCATCTCCGCCACGTACCTCATGCAATCTGTAGATCGCAGGATGTTGTCGGTACATCATTGTCCCAGGGGACTCATGCCTGACTTCATGTCGGCTTGCCTAGCCCCGTTACAAACAGGATGGAGCTCAGAGCCGATTTCTGATGTAATTCCACCCTTGCCTTAAACCCATCTGTCACTTCTGCACCACACCTCGCCACTCGCTTGCTGGCATTTTGCATATGGCACGTCCTCACGACTTTCTCCGCCACATTCACACAGCGCAGCTTCCCTGTGACCTTCGTTGTCATTTATCGTCCATTTTCTGACTACGGTCGCTCATGTCTTGCTTTAGACTGCACTTCTGGAGTTGAGCCCAGTGGCAATGTAATTAATATAAATGTTTATTTGGAGAAGAAATAAAGGACATCTCCGATTATATTATTTGGAATACATCTGTAGAAAAGGGCAATGAAGTCTCATTCCTCGTAATATATCTTTAGTGGGTGAAGATTTTGTGAATTCAATTTTCTTGTCTTTAGATGAGTACACGTCCAATAAGCTTACACACACTTATGAACCTGACTACCATTCCTATGCAATTCCAATTGATTCTCATCTTCCGTCAGTACTCTGTTTAGGATTTCTCCCATTAACTCCTATTTCTCCAGTAGAAATGAGCTAATATGCAGAGTCGTGGACGATTGATATGAATTTTCTTTCCTTTTTTAAAATTGTATTCTGGCTACACAGGGTTGTAGTTTGGCAATGACAGCAGAGGAAGTGAACAAACAAAAGTCATTGTTGGCCATGCTTTCAAATATTGAGCAATTAGCAAGATGAATGCGTAAGAAATTTGATTGCTGGCTTAGTTGTTTTGAGCCTAATCCTCACGTGGTTGTTTACGTCGCATGCAATGTCTGGTAACCTTCTCTGACAATCACACAGACAACTGGACCTGACAAATCAGATCCAGCTGCTTAAAACTTGAGTCCACGCATCCAGCAAGTTTCTTTTTCTATAGCCAACTGTAAAGAAACTAAAATAATGTGGTCATATTTTGTATTTTTTTTTTTCCCTTTTAGAAATGTCAACCTTTTTTTTTTTTTTAAGCAAAACAATTTTATGGCTAGCTTTAGAAACACCATTACCGTCCTTTGCTCTTAATGTGACTGATGCCATGTGGCAAGTCTGAAGCTTTTACACCATTTCCAGACACATCTGACGCTTCAAAGTCAGTCAGGGGACCTCGTGGCGTGCCGGTTACTGCATCTTCGCCAGCTGAGAGTCGATTGACTCGTACATTTTTGCCTGATTCGGGCCTGACATTACTTCCATGACTTCTAACTGTGAGAGTTGACTGCAGGCTCTTTGACTCACATATTCAAAAATGTCAGCAATGTGGCAGAAGCAAAGCGCCGCACAATGGCTGCCGGAGCACGGAAGTCGTGCTGGAAATTGGCTTCAGGCTGTGCTTGCGTGAAAGAAAGCATTTGTTACATCTGAAAGCCCGTCTCTGATACCATCGTCACGAAAGATTCCATAGTGGAGGTAGAGGTGAAAAGAACAGTCAATGAATTTCCCCCTTTTTTTGTGGCATCAATTATTTTCCAATTTGAGTTAAGTGTTTCCATTGACTGATTTACAATGAAAGTGACTACTTAGCCATTTTGAACAGGTCTGAAAAGGCATGTTAGATTTGTATTTCAATCTGGGTTTAAAAAACACGGCTGGCTCACAGGACGTCCAAACACATCTGTTCAATACCCAACACCACATGATGCTCCTGGGCCAGTTATACAGCAACGTGTTTTCATCTGATCAACTCTGCAAGTGAAATGACAAATCATTGATATTAATTCAAAATACATGGCCAGAACAACACAAAAATGCTTCACTAGGCACATAACTAAGTCTTCAATGACCATCTAAGTTGTCAAATCTACAATAAATTAGATAATCAAAAATATATCATCTGTATGTTCTAACCTTGGGGAAGATTGTAGGCAAAGGCAAGGTGCTGTCGTAATAGCAAACAGGAAGAGTACACAATACTACCAGCAACAGAGAAGATTTGAAAACTAGAACCACTAAACTAATGTTTTACAATGGTAATGGAAAAAGATGAAATGCAGCTGGAAAAAAAGAAGAGAGCTAAATAAAATATTTACTAAAAAACATCTAAAACCATTTTATTACTTTGCGGTCTGAAAGTACTCCAACTACACTAACTGAATAGATGCATGAATAACTCCGTTTTTAACTTAGTTTCAGGCAGTTTTGCATGAATTAAATCCTCTTACATCGTTTCACTGTTTAATATTTCACAGGACTGTCTTCTTCTTCCCCTTTCATCCAAAGCAGATGGAAGGTCATCTCCTTAAAAAGAAATTGATTTTCTTTGCTTTCTTGCTTTGACGTTCTTGTGTTGTTGTTAAACTGCACTGCAGGTTGACCGGTAGGTCAGTTGTTGCCAACAAACTTAGAGCCAGTTCTTCACAGCATGTGTTTTTTTTTTCTTGTCTATGCTTTCTCCTTCCAAAAATACGGACAAAGAAAAAAAAAATAAAATAAAATCATGTTCGCTTGAGGTTTGAGCAAATCTGGGGAATAAATATTCAGAGAAATTACATATTCCACTGGAGATAGCTGCTTGATTTCCTCAGAGTCTTTCGGCAAAGCGAGAGAGAATGGAGAGAGGAAGGTGGGTTGGGAGGGAGGGAAGATGCTGAGGGTAAAATTAAATTATACCTAATTACCAGAACAGCAGATACCAAATTGAGTTGATATGCAGCCTTCATGACTTAACTAGATGCGAGGATAGTGTGGTAGGATGTAAAATGAGTCGATGGGTAAAGGTGATGGAGAAGCAATGTTGATGGCGGGAGCAAAGACAGAGAGAGAGTCCTGAATGATCTTATCTGTCAGATTTGTGGATGCTGCGTTTTGGCAGCTTTCCCAAAACCTGGGAATTGAGGAGACACAGGGTTAAGGTTGCTCTTATTGTCACTGGGGAACTTCTACCTCGTTGGACGTGTCGCGAAGCCCACACATATCAAATTGTAAATAGGTGTGTCGTTCCGAATGTCACTTTTAATTGAAAAATAAATAGGAAGTGGCATTTCTTTAAGCTACATTTCACAATTGTATCACCCTGGAATAATCTTTTACGTGCTGCTGCTGATTACCCATCGAATGACTTGAGAAGCGGATCTCATTGGGTTGAGGGGCCGTCTGTCAGTTTCACGCTGGCAAAAAATATCTGTCCCTCACATAAATGCCGTCCTTCCCCTATATCAAAGTGTAAAGTTATATGACCCCGGCGTGTGCATTGTGACAGCTGATGATGGATAGCTGAAGTGATCCAAAGGGTCGCTCTGGTGTCTCGGTAGACGACTGAGGCTTGATAATTAAAGAAAGCTCACTGTCAAAGTGTCACAAGCTCGATGGCTTTGATGATGCCTGAAAAGGAACATTCACACTTGGCTGGTGGATAATTTGTCATTCTGTTCCAACCATTTGCTTTTGTTTAACGTTATGACCATCTGCCTAATAGTGTGTTGATCTTTCTATTGCTCTCAAACCAACTTCAACTTATACACATGGACTGTAAATCAACGTAAAAACCAAAATGGACATGTTGGCAGCAAAAGCTCAGCTAATGCCCCCCTTATATGTGTCATTTTATACTTATATGAAGAGAAATTTATTGAAAAATTAACAAGAAATGGTTTTTATACCTTTGAAAAACATCATTAAAGCAAAGCCAAATACGGTGACACAACAAGCTGTACCTAAAATGCTGCTTTCAATTTTTGGGGGGTTGTACCAACCAATAAGTGAGATCCAAGAGCTTACGTTGTTCAGAGAGTCGAAGCAACAAGCACAAGGACAATGTACAAGAGCCCTAGTATGTCACCTTGTACTACAATCAGGAGCACACCTGGAAGTCTAACTCTACTACTATTATTCTTTTTGAGTCATTCGGAGTGATTTTGTCAAAGTCTGAACTTAAATCTGGCTCAGAAAAGAGTTTGATTTTCTCAAACATGCGAGTTATTTGCTAAAAAGCTAGTAGGAAACAGCAGGCCAAAAATTCCCAGTGATGTAAAAGAGGACTTGATGTTCTTCATTTCAAACTAGTTAAGATAGGCCTATGGGTTATAAAAAAAAAGAGCCATGTTTGCCATCTTTTTTGCTCAATCACTTTCAGATAATGAGATTTCTGGCCCCCAGTTTTTTTATACACGTGGAAATGACTATAAACAGACGGGCGTTACAGTTTCTCAAAACTTCCACATTTTCACGATTCCTGTGAAATTTCCTAAACGAGTTGGCACCCTGATGCCGCACAAGCTATTACAACAACAACGATGACGACAATTACACTCTCCTTTAGAGTCCCTGGTCACAACTTTTGGGCCAAAATCTAAATATTACACACCTGTTTGATTATACAAGTTACAGCCATTTTACTCCTGAGCTTAGACAGTTTGTGTCCCTGCATTTAGTGGATGATGTCGGGGTGGAGGCCGACAGTAGGAGCTGGCCGTGGTGATTGCATGGGATATTGTAGCAGAGCACTGTAGACAGATACATTCAGAACCACTTGGCATCATTTACTGTAAACCGCTCTGTTTCTTCTGACCAAGTTTAGTTTGGCATTGAGGCTGTGAACGCATTCTAAGAACACCGGCTTGATTTTATTTTTATTTTTTCATTTGATCCAGTTGGTGGTGAAAGTCGTGTTTCCATAGCTCCCAGTTGCTTGATTAAAGTTGGGTCCAACTCTGCCGTCTTGCTGTGATCAAGCGCAAGGCTTTGCCATAATTCAACCTTCGCCACCTTTTTTTTTTCCCCCTCTGAGCTTTGCAGAACTTTCCCTGACACGCAGTCTTTCTTCAAAACTACCACAAATTCTAGCAAAGCACACATTTATTGTGGTTCGAAGAACAAAATCACAGCTTCATTCTTGCTTTTATTGCTCCAAGCAAATGATGCAGTAATTGTCACTTGCATGAAACTTTCTGCCTTTTTTTTTTTTCTTTACTTTTGCTGGATTTCCAGCCCAGGTGGTGAAAGATTTCCGACCATAAAGACAACAACCCAGACTGCCTGCGAGACACACAGACACACAGCCAAACATCACAGAGGTACACAAAAACTTCCAAATACAGACAGTCTTAAGTTGTTCGTGGTGTTCTTTTGTCTTTGTCCGAACCCTTCATCATCACATGTCACAACAAGCCGATGCCATTTGTTTTTGGCTCCACAGACTTTCTGCCATGCATTTGGAAAACGAGTGGGTATTACTTTTAATGATTGCTGATTGAAAATAATCTGCCTAATCAAAGGAACCTTTGCAATCGGTACACCTCGCACTTCCCTTCTGTTTATGCTGCGGTCTGTTTATGTTACACCCAAGTAGCACATATCAGCCCAAAGATTTTTCCTCCTCTCCCTCCCACAATCAGGCAGACATCGGGTAGGGATAATGATGTAAAGCTATACAATGCATTTGCGTCACAGGTCCGAATGTCGTGCGCTCAACTTTTTCTGAAGGACACAGAGAGCTTAAGGTAACAGGACAGAATTGTGAATATAAAGCAAGGAGTCCATCTGTTGACGCAGTGACAAGAGATGTGCAGGAGAACATGTCGCATATATTAAGACATATTTTGCCTTAAGAACTATGTGATTGATCAGTGCCTAACAAAACTATCAGCAAATTTTTTTTTTTCTAACTTCTGGAAGCTCTAAAAGATTCGTTTGGACTTTTGGCAGCAAATTGAAGTTTTAAATAAAATACAAGTACAACAGAGGCAATTCTTTGACGCTTCGATTTACAGGAGCTGCATAAAAATGACCACACTTCTTTTTACATGTATACTTTCACCTGACAGTAAGGATCTACTTTGTTTTGTACAGTCTCAAAATTCTCACAAGACTTCATGCACTTTGTTGTTGTAACTTGTGGGTATGAATGTATCTCTGATGCACTTGTGGTGACATACAGAGGAACAGCTTTTGCAAAAGTAGTGCAAAGCTCTGAAGACAGTTTGTTGCTTTTGCTTTGTCACTCTCCAAATGTTAGGCGATAGACGGTATGGTGTTTGAAAACGTAAGATCAAGAAAGTTTTTAAAGCCGTCGTAAATCTTGAAAAGTCTTTGCCGGTGTCGATGATGCTGATAAGGCCATATCTTATTATCTCTCAGTGAAATCCCCCATAAACCCTTCAGTTTTAGTATTCATATATAAACCCCTTTCAAAATGATCCATTGGAAAGTTTTATTTTTTGTGTGCACAGATCTCCTTGGCTGTCCTTGGTCAAGTCAGCCGGTGATGAATCATGCATCGCATCAAAGTGGGGCCGCCATCCTCGAGAGAGGGCACGGCGGTGTCTGCCGTCGCCGTGGTTCCACCTGCCGCCCTGCGTCAGCGGCCACAGGTTAGCTTTTCTCGACGGGTGTCACAACGAACCCTACGGAAGTGGGTTTTATTTAGTCCTATCCGGCGACAAGACTCTTCCTCACTCCACTGCCCCTGCAGCTGGTACTTGTTGGTGCCCATCTGTTAAGGGTATTGTTTATGTGCCTGGTGATCCAGAACTCATTAGCATCCCACCTTCCTCTTTTACACTATTGTTCTTCCTGCTAATATGGAGACTCTTCCTGCAGTCTGTCTTCGGGTGGAATATGAATTTGTGGCACAACGTGCCTTTAAGAAAAAGAAAGAAAAAAGAAAAAAAAAAAAAAAACACACAACAGATGTTCAGGCTTGTTAAAAAAACGAGTGATTAAAATTCCTGATGCACAAATATGAGTTTGATTTTGAGTCCTTGGAAGTAGCTGCAAACTTGCTTTGCAACTTAAAAGTTTAACATTGCAAAAAAAATAAATAAATAAATAAAATAAAATAAAAAAATAAACTGCTTATGCAAAGACATTTTCAACAAATCCATTACTCTTAATGTTATATTTTCAGCTTGTTATGAAAAATGCAACTTTTCTGCCTGGGAAGAGGCTGAAATCATGGATTTTTTTATTTTATTTTATTTTTTCAAATTTGCCCTAATGAGTAAATAAATGATTAAAAAAGAAAAACAAAATCACATGCTGTTAAGATTGTTAATTTGTTGTCTCGGAAAAGAAACATGCACTGAACCAATAAGAATCTGCTGATCTGGCAACGTTGGGACCGACTGTTTCTTTTTGCCTCCTATTCCCATAGAAAAGTAATTCTAGATTGTTTCGTGTACATTAATGAGAGTTAATGGACCGTCAATGCTAGTGGACCTCAAGACAGTTGACAAAATGCAATATTTTGTAAAGAAACAAAAGGCAGCTGAGAAAGAATTAATTATTCTACACTAGTTCAACATCTCCTGTGTGTTGAAATATGCAACACATTTGCATAGTGCAATATTTTTTCCAGCTTCACATGCAATTTTTAGCCCTTTCATTCAAAAATACATTAAAGAAGAAAACACCACCGTGCTTTATAACCACTGCTTTCTTTATTCCATTTCACACTCAAAGCCACCTCACTCAGTAGACTCAGATAAATGTTGCTGCAACTTCACCACAGTCGCCCAATTCTATCTCACACTTACTGTGAGCTAGGATTGTTTTACTGGAGCGAGTCTGCAGGGCACATTTAACTACCCATTGTAAACTTCTGTAGCGCTCTTTGATTTGGAGCAGTATTGTTTAGCGGCTTCTGTGCTCCACGCAGTGCCACCCTCTTCGTCTGTATTCGTGTGAGCGGTCCCTTGAAACTTGGCTAAGGCTGGATTCTGCTGTTTGCAGCATACAAAGAAACAAGCCTCCATGTCGACAGCGTCTCACAGACTGTGAAAAAACACATCTAAGATCCTTAAATACTACGGACCATCGTCAGTTTCCTGTACAGCTGTAGAGTAATTTTAGTTGTTTAAACTGCATTAACTGGCAATTTCTTTCCTCTGAGCGATACAAAAGACAACGCTTCTAGCGTCGCGAGATGTTTGGGCTTTTTTTCTTGACTGACCCGAGTTTGTTTTACACCAACCTTCGCAGCATAAACAGTGTGCGCTCAATTGAGGCGATGACAGCATCAATGGATGGGCCCATCGGAAAACTGACAGCGGCGTATTGATAAGCCAAGTTTCCTCCATTTCATACAGCAAACCTGCCAATCCACTGGCAAAGTGCCCCGCACAATAGACCTGTTTATTCTCCACCTCTTGTATGAGCCCAGTTAGCTTCCATTTAATGGACTAAGCTCTTTTGTCTAACCCCAAGCGAACTTCAGCTGTTCAGAAATCAACCAATTATCGCCCCATCAGTCTGCTATTTGCAGTCCCAGGTCCCGGGTGTCTTTCAAATACATATGCAGTTGCAGCCACTCTGCGAAATGCTCAAGGAGCAAATTGCTTCAATAAATACCCCGCGTGTATCTTAACAGGTAATATTAATAAATTCTCCAACAGCAAGTCGCCCAAGCCTTGATAGATGTGTCTGTCTGCTGGGCCGATGAATAATGCAAATGAAGCTAATTCTTCCAGACCTGGTAGCCGAGCCCGGTACGCATTTATATGCGTTGCAGGTGAAAGATGTGTGGAGTTGATCTTCTGAGAAAGAAGCATGCTGTATTTTAATAACAAAGCCGACAGACCTTGGCCTTGCTTTTCTTTAAAGGTTGATGTACAGCTTCAAATAAAAAGTTTGAACGTGAAATATAATACATTTCTTCCACCAGAGACGGAGACGAGTGTGATCCCGTTGCAGCACAATAACCAAGCTAGAGGATGAGCACCGACTCAATATCTATTGGTTTAATACCCCACAAATAATTCAAATTAATGCCAGCAATTAATAAAAAAAAATAAAAAACAGCTTTAGGACTTAAAGCAACTCTTCCATTCTTCATGAATCTTTTTCCTCATCCATTTAAACCAACATTAGTGATGTAACTCATTTGGGAAACAGTCCATCTAAACTTTCTTTCCAAATCACTTCAAACTCATTCATGTCTGGATGTTTTGAGAACATCAATTTTCAAGACAAAGAATTTAAAAAGTAGTTTGTTATTTTTCCAGTAGTTTCCCATTTCTTGCACAGTACATTTTGTGATGTGAGCTTTTTCTTTTATACATTGTCCTTATAATGTTCCCTTTAGAAGGTTTACTGGTTGGTGATGATTTTAGCTAACTCCTTGATCAATTTGCCTTAAATTAAGTTTTTCTCCCCAGTTTCTTCCATACTGGTGAGATCCACTAATTAAAAACCTTGAAAAAAAAGAAAAGAAAAAGATATTCCACCTAACTCTGAAGAACATATCTTATTTTTATACTGGCTGAGCTCATATGGGTGACAAATTCAAAGTCTTACTCGCCCAAAACTATGCTGCAGATGCTTCATCTGCTCGCAGATTGAAAAGAGCCCAACCATAAATACTCATTTGATTTCCACGTTTTTGAAAATGCATAGAGATAAATCTTGGAGCACTGGCATGGCACTGTCCCGGGAGATTCCCGGCGTACACAATAAAAGTCTTGTTAACTTTAAATTGATACAGAGCCACCGCCTAAAATTCTCCCCGTCTCACCATCGCGCTCGGTTTGAGGCCGGGAAATGTACCTCAACCAAACCGCGTTAGTTTTAACGATGTGAACTCGTTTCCCTTTTTTTTTTTTCTTTCTAGATCAGCTACTGCTTTTAATAAAATCATATATTTGAGTCGATCAATATAGATTTCCCCCAATGTAGTTTAAAAAGCTGAAACTGAAAAGTCTTGGATAAAATCGACAGAATCCAGGTAAAGAAGAAGAAGAAAAAAAAAAGAAGGTTCTGTTCGTTGGCCCCGGCCCAGTCTCAGCTGACATGAAAATGACACACACAATAGTATGCAATGTCACCCCGGCTGGTACCTGTCAGGAATAATTCCACTCCATTTACCTGGCCATTTGCAAATTGGATATGACACTCTAGATGAGTTTCCCAACTTAAGATTCCAAACCAAATATCAGCACCTCGCCTCACCGTCTGCTAATTTAAACCGCCTGAAATCAATTTACAGGACCCAGTTGATGGCTTTGGATCGTCCTGGTGCATCTCTCTCTCCCCCCGCTCGTTCAGCTGGGACCTATTCGAGGAGAACGCCTAATTCAACTACCACTCTATAAATTCTATTACATGGTGCCGGGGTACGGCGGAGAAGGGGCCGCGCCTAATGAAGAGTTCGCAGTACCTGACAGCCTGCTTCAAGCTTCGAAGGCTGCGGCACGTCATTCGGAGCAGAAAGTGTCCCGATGTGGAGAAAAAGTGGCAGAGATCCGAGTGGCTGAAGTGAAGAGACGAAGGCCGGCCTTAACCTTTATGTTTTTTTTTTTTTATGTTTGGTCCAAGTGTAGCTGTTTCTTCCCAGTAACATTTAGTTACTAGGTTCAGTCTCCAAGAGCAGAACTCGACAGACCAGGCGTTCCTGGGTTGGTGGCTTAGGAAACGCCAATCCAAAGCCAAAAAGTGTACCGATTATTTTTGCACGATGGCGTTCAAACTTCCCCAGATGCATTGTCTTTTAAAATATTTTAAGTATATTCTAAGAAAAAGGACAAAAAATGTTGAACAGCCAGGTTTCCCCACATGTAATTTGAAATTTTGTTCCATAGAAAATCCCCCAAATATGGGAATCTGCAAATACTGACTTAGTTTGTGTTGGTCTATCAGATCAATTTTAATACAATAAATTGAACATGCAAAATTATTCAGGTGGTACGAATACATTTGCACAGTGACGCATATTCATAAATTTTCTCCCTTTGTTTCAGGTTCCATTGTTCTGCTGTATGCACAGAGCTTTGGCCTGTGGAGATAAGTAGATCAGAACAAGAAGATGTACACAACGGATAAGACGGCAGTGAGACTGAATGCATCATTATCATGTTGAATAAACACAATAAGCAGAAACCTATCTGTAGGTCCCTGGTATGGCATCTGTTTCTTTTTTTTCTGATATTTTTTATTACAAGAGTCAGGCTTTACAGGAAATTAGCCACAATGCATACTCCTACGTTTGTGAGACAATGCCGTAAAAAACACGTAAAACGTAAAAAACAACAAAAAAAAACTAAAAAAAAAAAAAACTTCATCATCCATTTGTGGATAATCCTGTAAATTTATTCAACATGCAGTGCACTGCTGGTTCGTCCGCTGTCGTTTCTGATTTGTGAATAAATGAGGTGGCAAGGTAGCTTCCATCTCTGCTCCAGTTTGGCAAAAAAAAAAAAGAAAGAAGAAAAAAAAAGCCACCTGCAGGGTGTACAAAAAATTTTAATGAATGCTTAATTTTAAATTTGGTTCCTTGTTTTAGTCAGCAAATATATCAAGCTGTGATAACATTTTATTAATTGGAATTAACTGTGTCAAGGAAATGTTTTTAATAGTCAAGAATGTCCAACTATCCATCCTTCTTTTTCTACAGCTCCTTATTCCTTGCGAGGCGCTGGTCCCCATCTACAGTTTCAAAGGATTTCCATTGGTTAGGATTGTCAAGTACAGCAAGCAACACTGCCTTCTGTCAACACAGCGCCTGCTGAGATGCCCTTGGGCCAAGCTTTCAGTTCTCAGTTACCTCATTGGACCTACATGGTGTAAAACTCTGGGAACTCTGCGGCTTCGCCTCAGACAGATTTCAGGGAAGTGTTTGTGTAAAGGTACATTTCAGCCGACTGCTGCTGCCCTCTTCGGATTTCTCCCGTTGCGTTCATGATGTTTACTAGCTGCAGCGTATATCTGGATTTCTAACACTTTGTTGAGCACGGTGCGTCCTTGACGCAATTCTTCTTTACCACCAAACACTAATTGTTTTTGAAAAAATAAAAAAAATTTATATATATATATATATATATATATATATATATATATATATATATATATATATATATATATCTCATTAAGTACCGCTATGCCGACTTGAGTGAAATTTCTGGATTCTTTACCCACTGTGAGTAAATTCAACAGATGGAAAAACTAAAAAGGCAAAAAAATGGCCAATTTATATTAAAGCAAGGCTTCTTTGTTTATGCACAAGCTTTGTTGTTTTGTTATTTTCTATCTGCTGTGATAATTTATTAAAGCTGTCAGTAAACGTCAACCCCTTGAACAGCAAGACCTTTTTTTCTTTTAATTTTAGCTACTCACAAGCTGTAATTGTGTTTTATTGTAAGCAAAATTAACTATGGAAATATGCTGCCAATCTTACAGGTCACATGCGAGTCACGGCCAGATGTATTGAACTCTAACCATCTGGACTGAAATTTAACTGGACTTCAACTTCCCTGTGACATCATTCACACAGCCGCTCCTCATTGGGCATCCCGGTAGATCAGCAGTTTGTGTAATACTCTGTCTGGTACCGTCAACCACAGATAATCACCATGAAATAATGCCTAAAATTAAAGGCCGACTTTGTCCCGAAAACAAAGAGAAAGGGTAAGTCCGATCGGTAGACTCAAAAACGAAACCGGCAAATGATGTTAAAGAAAAAAGCCAATCCACAAAGTCACACAAAATTATGCAATTGATTCTTTTTGTTGGCATTACAAAGACAGCAAAACAACAGAGGCAAAAGAGCAGAGCAGCAGTTTCTCTTCTACTGTTATTCAGTGCCAATTATCCTCTTGAAACCTAGTTTTGCCAGGGCTGGAAGAGCATGAATAGATTGGAAAAACCTCAGCTTGCTGCTAAGTAGTCCTGAGGAAGTTATTTCAAAGGGTGAGTGGAAGTGCATGAATAAATTTTGCAGCTCCGGTTCAAAAAATTGACATACCCAAGTGCAAATGGAGTGTTTTTATTCCCGTTTTTATTTACTTCAGGGTGTTTTTTCTTTTTTTTTTTTTTTTGCCTGTAATGATGCCCTCTGATTCCGACATGGCATCTCGTCAATCCAAGTAAAACCGGAGAGGGGGAGGGAGGGGAATATTGCATAAAAAAAAAATGAAATACAAGTCAAAGATTATGAAAGCAAAGGGAAATCATGCCAACAAGAAGGAAAGGATGCTTGTCTGAAATGATGAAAAGTGACATTTGCTGAGAGTGCAAACAACACAGACTTTAGGAGACCAGTGTGTGTGTGTGTTTTTTTTTTTTTTTCCTTGACCACAGACAGCTTAAAATGAAAATGGACGTTTCAATTCAGCTGCTGAAACCGCAGAGATGCAACGCTTAGTGTTTGGGCACCTAGTGAGTACCAGCGCATACAGATGTTAAACACTAACCTAAAGAGCAGGACAGGAGGCTCAGGGCTCCTGCCAAGGATCATAACAGTAAACAGACAACTTGCATAAATGCGTCACTCCACTTCAGCTGGGATGAAAGTCTAAATCAGTTATATAAATGCATCACTTTTTGATTTGTGTAATCCGTATTTCAAAGTTCAAAGCTACTTTTTAAAGTGGTCTTAAGGCAGTTTCCCATCTTGCTATGTATGTTGTTTTTTTTTATAAAATTAAAGGGAAAAAATGTGGATCTAAATTTGAGAACTTTGTGGAGAAAATGTATTTATTTTTTATTAGAGGTTAGGAGAATTACGAGTGTCTACCCTCGGTGATGTTTACTTTAGCACACACGTTGGAAAACATAAAATATTTACATCTATATTTTTGTTTTGGACTCCAGTGACGAGTGTGTGTGTGAGAATACTTTTCAAAAAGTCCAATCTTCCGCCTCCTTATGAGAGGTGGGTGTTATATTTCACTGATAAAAGCAAAGTGCTGCTGTACATGATTCCCCTGTGCCAGGGGTGATATTTGCTTTAAAGTGATGGTGCTGGAATACTTAGTTTTTCCTCTGTGGGATCTTGATAGTTTAGATTGCCTCGCTTTAGCTCTCAGCTCAGCTTCTGCGAAAAGGAGGGGATAAAAACACAAACTCAACCTGCGTTGTAGAACGTTTTGTACGGGAGACACACAGAAACACAACACGGCTTCCTAATAAAGCACTGTTCCAGTTTATTTCAATTGTGAATTTTTTTTACAAAAAAAAAAATCAGAAATGGTCGTTGAACATGTTTTTTGACACATTTACGCTAATATTTCTAAATAAAACCCACCCACGTGTCACCATTAGCAACAGCCTTAATGTTACAGCTAAATACAGGCTTCTAAATGCACATTAGTGAACAAACAGCATAAAGAAACCCAATGTCACAATACACTGAATTTATAGTTGCAACCCGACATGAAAGCTGAAAAGGTACAGATTCGTCTTCAAGGTGATGCATGCTATTAGACCATGCAAGAACAAACAAAGATGTCTTTATACCCAAAAATATAAGTCAGTAAAAATCTTTGCAGTAGCCACTTTTGGCAGAACTGGACGAAAATATTTCTGCCAAAAGATAGTAAAAAAAATAAAATAAAATCTACAATATTTCCAAGCAGTTTCAATTTTTATTTTTTTTTTTCATTTTTTTGTAGCCCTGGAAGAGCACAGCAGCCCGGAATAAGTGCCGTCACTTGTAGTATGCTTCACATTGATTTTGACATGACTGATGTCACGACATGCTGTGAAATTTCTAGGAAAAGGCAGGAAAGAAAACACTTGTGCTCAATGAAATTACCACTTTGCCAGCATGAGGTCACTATACCTGATCTGTTGCAGCATGAAAATAAATAAATAAATAAATAAAATAAAATAAAAGTGTCTTTACGTGGCAACGACAGCATTAGTTTGCCGTAGGCTGTTGTACGTTTCGAGAGTGGAAGGTGATGATTATGCAAATTGATTCATTTCATCAAAGGACAATTATAATGTGTAAAGTCCTTAAAAAAATGCAGTACTAATCAAGTAAATGCACAGGGTCATGATCTCATAAAGTCCTGGAGAGCACAGAGTTAGTCTATCAAGCTTCATAATTCTGTACGAGTGAACGGAAAGTGCCAAAAACAAATCTATATTTATCATTTAACTTTCATAATTAAACAACTTGTCACAGGAATTTATATTCTCAGATCCAAGTTTATTTTTTCCCCCCCAAAGTCCCAGAAAGCCAACTGGACATCTGCGACCATTTCTTGGACATAATAAACCAACAAACACCCCATGTAGCTCCACACAGTTTAACAATCGTATGCAATTCGACAGACTGAAATGTTTGATCTAAAAATAGTTTGTCTAACTTCTACCTCCGGCAAAAAGAAAGAACACACTTCTCTCATTCATTGTGCTTTGGCTTGACACAAATGAATGTGTTTGCCAATTCCCCCTGGCATCAGGGGTCAATACTTTGTCTTGAAGATGGATGGAGCTTTTACAATTGTCAAATGTCCTTGGGCACGTTAGGCTTTTTTTTTTTTCGTTTTTTCCCCCCTTTTCCTAATTTCTTCTTCTACATATAAACCCATCAATGATGGATTTAACAAATGAGAAAGTAAATCGGCATTCCTACGGAACATCTTGAAGGGCCAAACAGTTTAGGCAGATATATTTATACTTTAACTGGATTGCACACTAAATGTTGCACATGAAGTACAACGTCTCCAGATCCACAAAACCTCATTAATTGGCCAATCATCAACTGACTCCCAACCACAAGGAAGCGGTCCACCATTGTTATTCTGTTTTTGGTTGCAAACCAGTGCCTCTTTGCCATACATGGAATAAAACATGTTTCCAAGATTTTAATGCTTCTCCTTCTCACCACAGTAAAATCTGAAATTGCTCAGTATTTTGGCCATACTCTGTACGAACCTGTCAACTGTATGCACTCTAATGCACACTAAAAATGCAACTCCTTTCAAATGCCATTAAGTGTTGGTAATGGTGTCTAACGAGGCGTGCCCTGTGTCCCGTGACCGTCCCTCACTCGATTGGTGATGTCACCCTGATGCGTATTTATATAAATAAAAGAACTGAAATGACCATTTATAATAGATGAAGTGAAACAAACAGATCATTAAATCCTTAGTGTGACAAAAGGGTTTTTTTTAGTGCACACTATACAGGCTATCTACAGGCATGTACTGTATGTCACCGGGTGACATTAATAGACCCCGTGAACAGCCAACCCATTCATTTCCTGAACAGGAGTCGTGTCTGATTCATTTTGATTGCATTTCCCCATGTGCTTTATGAGACGGTGCCAAAAGGTGAAGGAAGGTGGAGGCGGAGAGATAATGCTGCCATCATTTACCGATCCTTCCGCTGCACCTCGGCCTAAGTGCGGCGCCTAATTTCTATCGCCCTTTTGGGGCCATTATGGCTGCAAACCCAGAATAATTAACTCTTCGGAGAGTTCCTAGGAATGGAACTGGCTTCTCAGTATTTCTCAGTATTTCCTGGTGGTGGCGTGTGACCGCTCGCGAGTTGCGCTGGCCGGATGGAACGCCTGTCGGCTCCAATTGAACCGAGGCCCTGAAACAGACTGTGGCGTCCCACCACTGCTGCTTCGCAGGGAGCATTCTTGTAGCCGACGGCAATTTTGTCATGTCATTTTTCAGTCTTTAAAAAAAAAAAAAAAAAAGTTCCGTTAGGGTTCTTTTCTCAGTTTGGCACTACTCCACTGTGTTTTACATTTTAGCTTCTAATGTCATCGCGTCTGGTGTCTTCGCTTTGAATTTCACAATGTGCTTCGGCAAGCTTTCTATTGCGGTTTGTCGCTTTTTCTTTTTAAGTTTCAGGCACACGGTTTGCTGTGCTGAGGCGTTCTAACTCGAAAACCCTCCAGTGTCTGAATAAACCAACTCCACAAAGAAAAGTCGACCAGAATTCCTTCACTTCAGTACGAAAGCCTGTTATCGACCTGGGCCAAGTTAGTTTGGACAGTTTTACCCCTCAGCTTATCTTTGATATGGAAATAATGTGTTTGATGGTCTGAGATACATAATAGTGTCAAAAATAGCAATAAAAAGCAACATTATTTATTTTTTTTTACAAGGACAAATGGCTTCCCCCCACCCACAGCGCTGTATGTACATTATCATAAAAATGGTAAGTTAGTAAGGTGTATGGGATTTATTCAAAGCTCTTCACCTGACCTCGAGAGAAAAAAAAAGAAAAAGTTAAAAATGCCGGACAGCTGTCAGATTTAATAATCAGCTATGAAATCTGCCTCAACCCTCCTGGGTGAGAGGTGAGAGATGTCTCACAGTCCTGCAGCAGTCGCTGCAAATTTGGATTGGCATATACAGACAGTTTTCACACTCTGAACCCGTCTGTCCTGTAGTGAGAGACCA
Organism: Poecilia mexicana; assembly: GCF_051168715.1. NCBI lineage: Eukaryota > Metazoa > Chordata > Actinopteri > Cyprinodontiformes > Poeciliidae > Poecilia > Poecilia mexicana. The sequence goes on from NW_028263371.1 coordinate 27,401,031, forward strand.
TAATCCATCTGGCCACCTGGGAAACAAACGACTGCGAACGGGAAAGGAGGGAGAACAAAAAAAAAGTCCCAAAGGCCATATTTCTGGAATGAGAAAAGACAAAGGTTGCGAAGTCTTGTCACAAGGAATATCATTATTTCCAAAAGGATTTAGGGATAGGAACTAATAATGAAAATGCATGGCCACTATGTAGACATAGTAACAAGTACTAAATGATCAAAAATGTATAATATTCAGCTATCCAGCCTATAAACACGACACTAATCAAACGGTAAAAGCAATTTACAGATAGTCCAATTAAATCAATTCCAAAATTACTCTACTTACAGTTGCAACAATTATTTTATGTATAACAGTGACACTTGACTCCTAATTTAATTACATGTAATTCAAAGCCACCCAATGGAATTTAATACGATAAGTTTCAATGGCTTACGAAGTGCTTACTAGTAAAAGTGAAGGAATTTCACTCTTTGCAATGACTCCATTTACATAGGAAAAAAATGAAATAAAATCTCCATTAAAAAAAAAAAAAAAAACAGGTTAGGTTTGAAAGACAGAAAGAGAGCCAGAGGAAAAGGTCAAAGCAGTGCGTCAGGCATACTTTCTATGGCGGGAAGAGAAAAACAGAAAACACGCGTGTCAGGAATGATTAAAAGAATGGCTTCTGACCGGATTTGCAAAGTTTGAAGACAGAGGCGCAATAAATCTGTTCTGAGTAGGATTTGAAATGCCTGCGCCGTTTAAAAATAACCACACTGTTAGCACAGGACTCAAGTTAATGCCGGGCACAGAGCAGGAACGTCGACAGTTTATTCTTACGGTGGAGCAAGTTGTTGGAAAAATGGGCTTTCATCTGAATTTCACAAAACAGAACATTTGAAATCGGTCAGCTTTCGACACAATCAGATTCTAATTACAGGATGGCATTTATCAAACCTCAAAGCTAAAAATCCAGCACATTCAATATTTTGTAATCGTTTCAAAACTTCAGCATATTTTGAACTAAGACAAAAAAAAAAACTGTCATGTTTGTTAAATTCTACAGGATAAATATCAAATATGAATATCAAATCAGAAAATTATGGCATGAAACACTTTGAAATCCATGTCAAGTTTGTTGCTTTAAAGAAAGAAGGTGCCTTGCACAAAGTATTGGCATTTTCAGACCTTTTCAAAAAAGCAGTTTTATTTTTCGCTTTCGCCAGCGAAGCCTTTCTTGGCTTAAATTTGGTACAAGTTGCAGTAATCTCTTTATTGCTCTAGGTCAGCCTGAAACTGCTGTGTTATATGCACTCAAAACCTCTTTAGAGTTGTTTTTTTTCCCCCACAGTACAAACAAACTTTTAAAGATTTATTTTTTTTACTCAGTTTTGATGTGGATCCATCACTTTTTGTTTTTTACAACTTCACGATACACCTGTGAATAGTTTCATTGGGTATTTCAAGGTACTTTTAAAGGCCTTTAAGTCAAAACTCTTGCTATTAATCTTAAAAATTGATCCACAACAACAATACCTATTGCACTGTAGACTGCACAACCCTATCTGGAGCACAATAGCACATACATGCAGATGCTATTTATTGACCACAGCTCTGCTTTTGTTACTGTAATTCTGTCCACACTTTCAAAACAAAAAAAAGAAAAAAACCCTTCCGTCTCTCCACCTCAGTGGAACGAAATCCCAGTTTTTTCGACTGCAGGACTACAGCTGACATAGATGAGAAATACCCACAATGCAACCCGACACTGATGACCCTCAGGGAAGAGTGCTTAGCTCCCTGCTATACTGCAGATCCATGAATATACAGCTACACAATGAAAAGGAAAGATGAAAATCATAACTTTCTCTCTCTACAAGCTCTCTCCTCTGAATTCTGGTGAATCCAAAAGCATTTATAAGGAAGAGGGGACATTTTTGGTGCTCCTGATAAGTTTCATCTCTGATCCTGTTGGATGTCTCTGGAAACATCCAAACTGAAGGACTCCTTTAATCATACATGCTCTGAACTCAAGCATCACTTTCCTCATCTCCAAAGCTAATATGAGCCACCCTAACAAGCGAATCTTTTGAAAACAGGTCGTGGTCGCACTTAAATCCTTGCATATAGTAAGCTGTTTCTGCACTCTATTCTACCATCAATCATAAACAAGACACCAAAATATTAAAACTCCTCCACATGATCCCAACAAAATGGTCTTCAACCCGGATGAGCCACCAGACATGTAGACTTGTCTGGTGGTTGCTTTGGTACCTTCAACTCCAGGATTCTCTCCATCTTTGACTGATCCGCACCTAAAAAATCCTTCCAAATCGTACGTTGTAAACCCAGAAACAATTAAACCTTGAAGGACGAATTGGCTGGTACATGTGACGGTCAGGTCTTCTTTTTATGCATAGTTTTATACAAGAGTTACCGAGCTCTAAGGTTCTGGATATTTGCATTTTTTAAGTTTCAGACATTGTTCGTGAAGCAGTTGAATGATGGCTGAATTAAAACAGCTCTAAGGTTTGTAACTCTCTGAGGGTTTGCTGCTGGGTTGGAAAAGGCGCCGGAGAATGGCAGAATTGGGCTTTAAAGCGAAACAATGGCCACAGTGTGTGTGAGGCTTTGAAGTAATAGCAGATGCCCTTGAAGTGAAGTGCCTTAAGTCTCGTGCCGACTTGGTGTTGGCATCCGGTGTAATGCTGATTGTTCCCCACTGCGAATGTCATCCAATAAATCAAACGCTAACCCCTCCCTCTTTATTCTTCTTTACCGTTCTCTCTTTTTTCTTTTTTTTTACCCCCACTCACAGTTCAACATCTCAGTCTCACACTGACTGCTATTTTTCCTCCCAACTTGAAATATTGGCAGTTACTATGAGGGCACTTTGGAGTGAAGGCTGTGGAATAAAATGCAGTCCTGAGGTTAATCGGAAAAGTAAAGACTTCATTGTCTTCTGGTCCTCTCGCTGAAAAGGCTTTCAGGTTGCCTGGCATAAAGGCAACTCTATAAACTTTAACCTGCATTTTAAACGAGTGGTGGAAAGGACATCTTTCTCTCTTCCACTTTAGGGCCTTCAGTAGTCACTTTGCGGGCTGATCGTGCGACGCAGGGAAAAGAAGGATGGATGGGAGAAGGAGGGAGAGCGCGAGCATTTTGCTGGGAGTGATTGCGAGAGGACAGCGGCGGCACAAGATGTCCTCTGCACAGTGATTAATTCCAGACCCAATTTGATTTATGGGCCCACCACAGTTGTTTTGTAGGTCACTTTGGTGCCACATCGCTCAAGCTGTGCAAACAGCAAGCCCGATATCGCCGCTGGACGGCCGCAAAGGGGGACACGCATGCGCGACCACGTCGAAAATGAGCATGGGTCGTTTCAAAATCTGTTAGCCTCTCGTGCCATGAAATCTTGTGAATTGTTAAAAGCTATTCGGGTGCTGTAAAAACTGTTTTGTGTCATGCTGCTGCAAAGCAAAGGTTAGTTAAAAGGGTGATCTTATAATCTAATCTGGCGCTGCGTGGGAAAAAATGACCACATATGAAATCATATGTGATCAATCTGTTAAAGACGGATTTATTTTTGCCTTGAGTTTGTAGTAAAGTCGAACAGTTTGCCAATTTTAGCTGATTTTAGCAGCTTGAAATGACTTCACGCCAAAAATGCTTACATACACCACCATCAGAATGGATATTAAAAATCTATAGTTTCAAAATAGAATGTTGAATTTACATGTTAGGCCGAGAAGTCTTGAAAATTTTATTTTAAGCTTCAGGTAAAGTGAGAATATAATCTTATTTCGCATTTTCAACTTCAAAGAACATCCTAAAATTTCTAGTGTTTAAAAATTCTGCTTCTTGCCCTATTATATTTTGTTAATATAATAATATGTAAAACTGTAAAGGTAAAATTATTTTTGCTATCAAAACACTTCCTACAATTATGGGGTTAGTGAAAAAAAAGGAAAAGAATTAAAAATAACTAAATTTATTACACAAATCAAAGTTTTAAGTTAGGCAACATTTATAGATGCTAGTTCAAAACTGAGCTAAAGGGTCAGAAAACCCTCTCATGCTTTATCACAGTCATAACATTGGTCCTTTTAAGGACCATAAAAGATTACTAAAGCTAATGTGATTTGAAATTAATGACAGAGAAAATGGACCGAAATCAAAACACAGGATAATGAATGACTAACTGATTTGATTAAAGTCGATGTGATTAAAACGTTCATGACATATTAGAAGCAGAACCACATTTCATTATTTCCCCAAGTATGGAATAAATCATTCACAGAAGCTGTCAGTCATCATTTCAGCAAAGTGGTCTCAAGTTTTGAAGTCAATAAGTGATAATCCAGAACCATAAAACCCAGTCAATGGGTCTGTCCCTCCTTTTGACCTGAAACAATACACTTTTGTCTCATGGAGCCCAGTTTTTAATTTTGAACTTAATTTTACTTAAAACTATGTCAAAGGCAGGATTTACGTAACAAAGAAAAGCCAGAGATAAAGATTACAGAATGGCATAAAAGTCCTGCTTTGCAGTCTGACCCACACACCAGTCCAGTCTTCATCGCTCATTAGGATGCGAGGAGAGTCAGGGAAAATGGCAAACTCACATCCTGGTGTTGACAGTGGATATTTGTTTTTGCCCATCTCAGCTAAATGCAGGCCTCTATTTGACATCTACATCTAGATTTAGAAAATACCTCAAATAACTACAAGATTTATCATCACAAACAGAGACGAATGACCTTACAAGAATAGTTGAAATGCAAAACCTCCCCTGGCCTGAACTACTGCTATGCCTCTGGCTTTCGTTGCAGGTTTTCTAGATCTGATTCAAAATGTGCTTCATACGCCACAAAAACTGACTGAAAAAATACAATCCCCCCTCCTCTAGCGGAGGCTAAGAAGCCCCCAACCATCCCAGACACAAAAATGGTCTGACCACTGATGTAATTTCAGGGTTTGAGTTCATTATGTTGCTCCAACAAAGTATAAAATGCTCAATGCGCTACAGGCACAGAGGAAAATACATAGCTTCAGTCTGTCCCTCCACTCTGGGTCAGACAGCCGCTTCATCACTTTGATATAAAGAAGAGTGAGCAATATGGCCGTGCCAGAATACCCCAGGAACACACACCTCAAGCCTCTGGTACTGTCTGACTCTCCGATCCACTTTCGCCTCCACTGGATCTCAAATCGCAGCTTTAATGGCACTGGAAACCTGTTGATCCAAGGCGTTAGGAGCTTACATTTAAACAAGTCACGTAAACAGAAGACCCCCCAGCAGGTATGGAATGCCGAGAGTGCCACAATGCAATAGATTTAAAAATTTATGAATGCAAAATGTATAACTGGAGCTGTATGTATGAGATTAACTATCAAAGTTTATCTCAAATAATAAAAAAATAAAAAACTTTCAGAACAAGGATGAAAATAAAAAAAAGATAATTTTTATGTATGATTTTAAAATTGTATTTAAATGAGAATGCCCTAAAGCAGTGGTTTCCAAACTTTTTCTTCTGCGCCCCCCAGTGGTTTCCAAACATTTTCTGCTCCTCCCTATGGATTACAAATGGCTGTCTGGTTGAAACGACGCGTGTGATGGGGGGGGGGGGGGGGGCAAAATGAATGTACGTAGCTGAAAATAGACACCAACATCGGTAGCCTACAAGGTACTTGTTAAGCTTAAGGTTCTGTTTTGATATTAGCTAGTCATCTTTTAGCTAACATTACCTGCATCCAACAGCTTTACTCAACTCAGTCGGTTAGTTTGGAGGGAAAAACTGTGAAAAGTTCTTTGCGTTTTGCTGGTTTGCTGCCGTGATTCTAACACAAACCTACGTAGCTCCGCACAGCAGCAGCAGCAGGTCTCCTTCACAGGTGTAAACCCAGCGCGAGCGTCGTAGCGCTCATGTTGCGTTTAAAGGCGGCTCGGAAAAACAGGTTACAACATGTTAACAACGGATTAAACAGTTTTAACTGCTGATAAAAGTGACAAGAGGACGCAAATATGGGAGGTGTGGAAGCCCCTACTGTATCAAATTGACATAGTTATAACAGAGAGTTGGCCATTCTAAGGTAAAAACCCAGCACATACAGTGTTAATGTTTTGGGGGTTTTTTCATCCAGACGGCTTCCCGCGCCCCCCCTGCAATGACACCCTAGGGGGGGCTCAAATATACTTTGAGCATATTTATTAGTTTGCTAAATAATAAATGAAGACTTTCGTAATATATTAGAAAAGTATTTAATATTTTCCAGTTGTATTCAAATTGACCAAGTTGAATATATTAGAAGACTTCATTAATTTTGGGGATTTGTAGAAGCTTGTACAAGTAGATCATATTTCTCTTGCAGACGTTCGGGAGTCAAAGGTCCCAAACTTTGGAACTAGAAATTCCAGGGTAGATGAGAGAAGGGAAAAGAAACGTCAGGGAGATGTTGAAAAGAAAAGATGAGAAAGTGCAGTATCATGTCTAAATATGAAATAATTTTCCACTAGTTCTAGCAGTTAGTTGTTGTGGTCTGAAACTAAATTTTCAAACAAAAGGAAAAGAAAAACTCAAACATGTGAACATGTACTTGACCACGTATTCATGAAAATACAGATTTTTTTAATTTATTTATAATGAATAAAAAATTCATTACAATTTGGTGAAGGTCAAAAGCTACTGCTACTGATCTGTAATATCACCTTCACCAGAAATATTTATATTTTCAACATAATTTTTCATTAAAATAAATATTATTGGCTCAGGCATATTATCACAATATTAATTGCATTTGCAGCACGGCGCGAGTCGAGTTACGTGGATTTTCCGCAAACTGTGCAAGCGGCTACATGACGTATGAATTGGCCTTGAAATAAATTTGCTACTTCCGTATCACAAAAGGAGGAAGATCTTGCTTTCTAGGCAGGCGACTCCTGTGCAACTCCGCGGAGTGAAATTAAATCCCATCTGCAGAAATACAAATTAAGTGGTTGCTAAGTGACATCAGTCCCGAAAGCCATTTATTCCTTGCCAACCTTAATCACTTTCTACATTGTGGTTCCAGGATTATGATGCAAGTTTTGAGCAAGAATTATTCAGGAATATTTTTCTCTTTTGATGAATTGTTCCCGGTTTGTTCTTTGTGTCGCTTTTGTTTCACGTGACTAAGAAGAAAAAACAAAACAAAAAAACCTTCACCTGATTCATCGTCACTGCAATTTATGAGAAGATCAAAATGATGTAAAAGTCTCTGAATATATGAACCCATTACTGATGAACACAAGTTGAAGAAAATCACTAAATGAAACTTTCAGTCCAACCTTTTGTCTTCTACACACAAGGCTTAAAGAAACGCTCAGGAGCAAAGAAAACTCGAACCCTCTTTAACCGATTTGTACTCGTTTTTTTTCCCCCTCAATCCACTGAACCAACTAATAAATAAGGTTATTTACTCTGGCTGAATTTGAAAGTATTGGGTGCTGGCAAGCCATAAGCTCTTTACAGATATTTACTCTTGGCCGAGACGACACAGAAAAATCCCAAATATTTGAGGAGCAGAAAGGGCATCTGTTCAGACTCACTTGGCGTCAGCCTCATCGTCCTCAAAAAACATCAATTACACAAATCTGCAGAATAAGTGGCACAGAATGATTAACGGACTATAATAATAATAATAATAATAATAATAATAATAATGGGCTTGTAGATCGAGTCGAAGGTCCCAAACAATCAGCGATGAGTGAATCTCTTTGAGACAAAAAGAAATGGTAGAGTTGTTTGTTGGTGGCCCGGAGGTACTCCACGTTTTTAATCAGTAAAAAAAAAAAAAAAAAACAACTAATGAACCACTCAAGCTAATTACTTAAAGAGAGTATTTTACTCAGAAGAATAAAGGAAAAGGAAAAAGTGCAGCAAGACCATTGTGATCAAAACAATTCAAGTGAAAGTTACAGAGCGTTCAAATGGGGGCGTGGGGGGGAGTCCCTTCAGTAAGTTGCCTGGAGATAAGAAACTTGTTTTTATCTTTTCCGGTTTCTGATAAATCTTGGATTTTACTTCTTTGCTTATCCCAAGTGGCCATTTGTTTAGTAGAACTAGTCAGACGTTGGGTTTAAAGGCTGCTTTACTGCTTTACTCGTCAATCCTCGCAACGACTGAATTTAATTCTCGGTTCTATTTGTGTTCAGCTCTTGTTGAAATATTTGAAATCTCCATTTTATTTTGAGTTCAAAATCCATCTTTTTTTTATTATCCTGAAATAAATTTAGATTCCTATAAATGTTAGAGTTTAGTAATGAGTAATAAATTATCAGAATGACTAGTTAAGAAATCTTAATTTTTTGTTTTCTACAAAAGTCATTAAAACTGTTTTTCTCTTACCTGGAAATGATCTTTGCATTGTGAATTAAATATGTAAAGTTGCATCTTTGTTTGCCACCACTATTTGTGTATCACGTCATAGTTGAACCAAAATTAATCTGAAAATGAACAAAACCTTATTTTTACTGTGTCAAACATTGCTATAAAAAATAATTAAAACATAATTAAATGCTTTTAATTCATTAGGAAGCAGCAAATTACATGATTTATTTTTTAATCACAAGCCCAGCACTGATTACAGCTAAACGGCTTCAGCCAAATACAGAACAGTGAAAGACTTATTTAACAGCATCACAATGCAGTTCTTTGCATGGTAGTTTTTTTTTCTTCTTTTTAATTGGGACAATTTCTTTCTCTCTATATATATAAACAATAATAAAATAATAAAATAAAGAACAAGAAGGTTAAAATGTGCAAAAGACTCAAGACAGAGAACACAACAGCACTGAGAAAAAACAGACTTCAAATGTGAATTATTGTTTTTTTTCTTTCCCTTTTGGCTCTTCTGCAATTACCGTCAGCTGACTAGCAGATGTTTGCTTGCCTGAGCGGGAGCACAGGCACAGCAAAGCGGCGGGCTTCATTAGCGTGGAGCGTAAACCTCCGTCCGATTGCATAATGTGGAGAGTTGAAACGAGGTCAAGCGTGCACGAAACCGCTCAGACGCCAGGTCTGAACATCACCAGTCACACTTGCTTACTGCGGCTTAGGCTAAATTTTGGCATCGAATTGGCAAAACGTCAGAAAAAGTCTTACCAAGATGAAAGCATACAATTATTTCTTTTTTTTTTTTTTTAAGTTCTGTGATCATAATACCAGACAAACATTAAGGATGAACTGAACAGCTTTACTTTTAATGGCTTCTTCTTTCGTACTCGCCATGAAAGGTTTTTAAATGTATGCATTCAAAGATGGATTGAAGAAATATGCCACTAATCATAAAATATATTAATGTAATTAACATGCATTCAGTTGCTAGCGGGAAAAAAAATAATAATAAGGAAAAGCTGTGGCATTGTGGGTAGGATGGGACCCCAGAAACAACCAATCACACATCATCAATCCTCAAACCAACAGATTCACTTGCTACTAGCACTGCTGTTGATGGAAATATGGGCAGACAGCTTTCAACAAAGGAAAGAGACCAACATGTCATCAGAAGTTTTAAGTGAAGAAAGGTTTTGATCTTTTAAGAGTCATCGAAAGACTTCTGGGTGTTTTTGGAGGAACCCCACCCTGAAGTCGCACAAAGGGAGACATTAAATGATGCCAAATACAAAATCAGTTACTTGAAATCAGTTGGGCAAGATCTTCCTGATTGGTCTTTTAGCTATGCTAATCTTAGAGTCCAGACTTTGCTCGTCTTCTTCCAGGAAAGGTGATGTCACAGGGAACGGATTAACAGATTACAGGCAGACATGAGGCAATCTTAAGAGTTTTGTCACACTAATCAGCCTATCAAAGTACTGGATTCTGTATTTTTTTTTATTTTATTTTATTTTTTTCAAAAAATAACACCTCCTTTATACAGAGTGAGGCTTAAAATGCTGGCAATCTACCACAGTAGACACAATATTGAGTGTGTGACAAAGCAAATCAGGCTGAATTGTCTGAAAGGCATTGGAGGATTTAAAGAACATGGTCATCGCAGCGCTGCCCGTTTCGTCTGGACGCAGGTGTATGACGGCACCTTCAGCTCTAAATCCATACCTGTGATCAAACTGGATGGGATGCTTCATTAAGTAACTGTACAAACCGATTGTTCTTTATCTTCCAACGTCTTTCAATTTAAGATAAAAAAAAAAAAGACCAACCTTGAAGCATGGTTTGTAGATATGCAACAAGCATTTAGAACTGAAGGTAAAAGGTGGAAAATTTTTAAGAAGTACAAAAAAAAAAATTTCTTTGAACAATAAATCCCGTAAATTTACATCTAAGTGTTGCTACCGATGAGTTTTGGTGAATTTATCCACAGACTTTTACTGGTTTCTGTACAGCCGTAAATGTTTCACACTAAAATTGGTTTTAACGTGTTGCTCCTTTGTCGTGTAACCCATTTCTCCATGAAAAAAAAAAAAAAAGGAGTCGCACTCGTTTTAGCCACTCGATCATTTGACCATTTTGGTGATAAGCAATTCCACACAGGAGGAGATTGTGAGGTCAGCAACAAGAAGAAGCAGATGCCACAGTAAGCCTTGCTGCTCCTGCCTGTAGGGCAAACTGTATAATTAGAGCCAGAGTGCAGACCTGCCTTTACATTTAATAAGTAAAATCATTTGCACAAAGCATCCTAATTAATCAAATCCAGACAACAAAAGTTCCTCTGTTGCTGAAAATAAAAACTACAGATTTATTTTTGACAAAAAAAAGGTAGTTTACTTCTTGTAAAGCTCTTTTAAATTTGTGAAACTGATTTTACTTTATAATCTTTTTAGAGCTGCTGTTAACCCTGTTGATGGTGCATCTTTTCTGAGTGCACTTTTTTCTTCCACTCAACTTTTAATGAATGTGATTGGCTACAGCACTCTTTGACGACTAAACCAGCTTCTTTATGAATGGCCTTTTGTGGCTTACTGTATGGCAGGTCAACCGCCAACCCAATTATTGCGTAGCCTATTGACCTTGGCTGGGAGGCAATGTAGAGGCTTTCCAGTATTTATTTGTTGAGTTAATATGCAGATTATTGTGCAATCAGTTCTCAATATTTAACTCTGATTTTCAGAGATGCTGAATTTTGGGTTTTATCCATTATTAAAAGTACTATAAATGAAGTGAAATTACAAAAAAATAAAAAAGCAAAATATGTTGCGAGATTAAATTAATTTATATGATTCATTTTAAATCATACATAACTTTTTTTTACAAGCTCAGTATTCAAAGTTGTCTTCCAGTATCGATTGTCTATCAAGGTTTTTAAGTTTTCTCTGAACAATGAATGTTTTATTTTTTTCCTCTGTAGAAACTAGTTGTCCAGCTTTTGGCATCACAAGTTCAATGTTCAATATTTGTAATATCCTTCAATTCAAGTAAAGTCAAGAAAAAAAAGTACATCTAAAGGCAAATTATAACTTTTGAGACAGAAGAATATCTATTTACCACCACAAATGTCTTTCTTATTCCTTTTTTTTGTTTCACTGACTTTCAGCGTGGGTGACTCATAACCTTTTTCCTTTTTCGCTCTCGTCTTTTCACTTGTGTCAAAGGATCTGAAGTTGATGACTATGCCTGGAATGTGTTTGAGCAACTTTGGCAAAGATTAACACATTCTAAAAACATCCATTCACATAGGATAAAAAGACAAGGAGAGCAGAATTTAGGCAATAAACAACCTTTACAGAGTTACTGCCTAGAGAAATTGATGCCCAGCGTGTCTACAGCAACTCACTGTTATCATTTAAGTTATTCATTATCACAATCATTTTCTTCTTGCTTAGTTGGTTTCTTTACCTCAGAACAAATTCCTGCAGAACAATATGATAACCTAAGCTGTATAAAATGCACAACCTCCAGCAGGCACTTAGACCAGCACAGGTTCTTTGAATAAAAAGGAAAATGTTTAATGCCAAGAGCCGTCTGTTTCGTCAGAATACGGGACGGTGATCAGATCGTGTGGTTGTCACCTCCTTGTAAGATCAAATTTTGGGAGCAGACTCCAGATAAGGCTCAATCTATGTCCATGCCAAGTCTTTGACTAAAAGAATGAAAGATGGATTTTTTTTAACCCATCCCGCTCTTCCTTGTTACAGTTAATCCCATCCTCTAGGCTAAAGGGACCATTTACAGGCCACAGTGACATTTATAAGCACCTGAAGGCAAAGGAAGGGAAGGCTGCGAGTGTCTGAAAAGTTTCAATAATTCGAAAAAAAAGGGAGATGGCAAACAATTATGTTCAAAATTGTCCTATTTAATTATGGGGAGGTATTACTGTATGTATTTTCCCCAAACGCACAGAAAACAAACTCTGCTACCTTCAGCTGTTATAACGTTGTTATAATTCTTTTAACATCAGAAGTTAAAATAATTTCAACTTCGCATGATGGTCTTGTCTAATGCCTTGAATTTAGGCTCTGTCTCTTTAAGAACATCTCAACATCAAAGCCATTTACAACCATTCTTAAGCGCAACGTAGTTTTGATAAGTCCAGCATCAACCAACAGGTGTTTGCCAATTGCTGCTGCTGGTCTGGTTGGAGTTGTAACCAGGGGTAACGTTAACTCACTACAAATGTAGTTGATCTCACTTTCCTGTCTTCAGCATTGTACACAAACTTGCGTGAAACCATCACAATAAAGTGCATTGACAATGAGGTTGTGTGAAAATGTAAAAAAAAAAAAAAACATTCAAGGTTTTCCATTGTTTGCAAGGATGTTTTCAATAAATTTGAAAAAAAGAGTAAAAAAAAAATCCAAGAAATAGCTCTATATTCTGGATTTCCTGTCCTTTTTTTCCCTTTCAATTTTCTCCTATGCGGTTTCAGTTAGTATTCACGGCACATTACATATGACTGAAAGGAAACGAATACAGTTCATCTCTATCCTCAAAGTGGGGGATTGAGGTTATAACCCAGACCTCCACTGCAGCTGCTGCAGCAAAGATCTTTTGGTGAACTAAGCTGTTAGATTGCACCCCATGGCCGAAGATACCGCCTTGGCCTATCAGCCTCCCTGGGCAGCGCTGGCTATTTGGCCGGGAAAAATTTGAGTAATATTCGTACTTTGTAGGTTTGGATTTTCTTAACGCGCCACCTTTGCCGTCTCTGACCATTTTCTGGTTCGTGACCGGGAAGCATTTACCAAGCGAGCCCCAAATAGAGGGGCATATATATAAAAAAAAGGGAGATATTTTCTTTGATTTATGAAAAATGTGAGTCAAAGAGTAAACCACAGCCCCGCAGTCCTGAGTCATTTCTGTCTTCTCCTTGGACTCGGTAGTAGCAGCAGTAGCCGACAGTGACGGATTGAGGCTGTGACCCCTGTGATGGACTTCCACTGCGGCTGTCCGGGGGGTCCGCCGCCGAAGCGGAGCTATTTGATTTCACTCCAGGTCGAGATCAAGTTACTCCGTGCCGGCTTCCTGGTTTGACGGGAAACTCCAATATATTTTTTTTGGGCGACGTCGGGTGGTTTGACTGCGAATCCTGTCAGATGGACATGATTTTCTGTTTGACAGCTTAATTATAGAGCAATAACAGCGTTCAGAATCCTGAATCGGAGAAGACAAATTAAGTTTGTTTTTCTGGAAAACTGATGGAAATGGCCAAGCTCCAACAAATGTTTGGCACTACGTTTTCGATTGAAAAAGTCTGGCAATTTGTTTCGTGCCAGCCAAATGAGCTCCTGTTTCAAAGAAATTAAAACAACATCTGTTTTATGTCTGTCTATTATCACTTGGATTGGTGTTCATTTTTGTTGCCTCTGATTGCAGAGGAGCATCAAACTTCATGCCATCCATATTTTCTTCTGTAAACTGAAGCCTGTAGATGTGGGTCATTTTGTCCCTGGAGACCGCCAACGCTGGAGACGGATAATTACCAAACAAACAACAGTTCATCTACTACTAGATATGGAAAAAAACAAACTTCACATTGTCTCTTTCTTGAAATTAGATGCTGCTACAAAGCCTTAGCTAACAGCTTTTGCCATCAAGTTTATAGTCCTCCTTATCCTACGCAAATCACCACACTCCAAGGTAATTAGAACTTTGAGCTTCAAATTGGATTCTGATTTATATTTGCGAAAACTTTCCACGACGGGTGAACTTTAATCCAACAAGGGGTAATTATTGCATTTTGTGGAAGCCATTTCCCTTAATGTGGCAGATATCTGTGATGGAGAGGGCATTCGGGTCAGTGGAGTGCTGCGGAGTGGACATAGTTTGAAAAAAAATAACAAAAAAACAACTATACTACAGAGCTCAATAATGGGAATCAGTATACTCTGCTAACAAAGTTTTTTTTTTTTTTTTATCATTTTGTCAGGTTCATTCAAGAGAACGTAGGACGCCTCGTTTTATTGATCGCAGTTTGCGAGGCGTGCCGCGTTTGATCCGTTTGGGTATATATAACCGAGGGTGCAAAGACAAACGGATTAACAGATAAATATGGGCACCGCAGTTTGAATTAAAACCGGAGCTCAGGACGTGAGGGAAAAAAAAAAAAAAAAAAATCAAACTGGGGTTGGCACTTGCAGGCACACATCATCCTTCCTCCCACTCACCCCCACCTCCCCTACCCAATCCACTCTACAATCACTCAGACTTGCACTCACATCTCATCTACAGACAAACTGTTTGGTCTCCAAAAGGCTTTCGGAGAGATTACATATCTTTCCTTTCATAAAGATGCCATTAGTGTCTGGGGAGTAATGGCAGCCACTAATTTGATAGTCTGACCTTAAGCTATTCATCAGTACTGGGGGGAGGAGAAGAATAGATGATGCAGGAGATCACATTATAATTTGGCTACAGGATCCAGTAGCCTAATGACAGCATTAGCTCAGGCAGCTGCAAAAGGAAAATGTCTGGAGATGGAACAAAAAAACCAAAAAAAAAAGCGAGGGTGGTGCGCCTGAACGTGGCAGGCGAATCGAGTCTGATTGTCCAACTTCGCAGCGGGGAGCAAATATAATATTCATACAGTTCCATAAACAGGGAGACGTCCTTGTCATTGTTTCTTGCTTGGCCCTCGAGCAGCTCTTAAAAGTCACAGTAAAGAATGATAATTGTTTCTCCTGAGGATGGGTTGAGGCCATAGCAAAGCTGAATTATTTACTTTTTTTCTTATGCTACTTTGTACATCAAAGTTGTTCCCTTTTAAATAGCAAACAATAGACGCCTGGAGACGGGTTTCAATGGAGGGTAATGTTAACGCAAAGGTACGCTGATGAAGTGGTTACAAACCCGGCCACACTTTTTTTTTATTTCAGAAAATAAATGAATAATCAAGAGGCATTTATACCAATTCTACCCCCGGGTTGGATTCCCAGGGCATCTTGATAGCGTCAAGGCAGAAACAGAACCCGCTTGCAAATGAGAAGGAGCCTGGCAGCGGGTGGGCTGCCGCGAGACAATGTCAAGATTTTGCGGAAAGGCAAGTCAAGCACGAGCGTGGAGAGGAGCCCGTGATTTGTGGAGAACACTCACGACGAGCGCTCTGATGATTGGGGCTGTTTACCGTCTCAGGCAGAAATCTGTTTGTGTGTTTTCAGCTCTTGTTTTTATTCCCCTCTCCCCGCCCTGTTCGGCTCACTTCAGACTTGGAGGTTGTTTAGCTGAGGATCCAAGAGAGAGTGCAGAGTTGAGCTACACGAGTTTGTGGCACTCCTTGACGACTTCTGATTACCTGCACCGTTGCCCTCAGAACAACCTAGCACAGTTTCAACAAGGTCACTGGGACGTCTTGGTAAACCTGTGAACTGTGGCTCGTTTTTCTGTCCATACTTGACAGGAGTTGCTGAATATTTGACGTTTTTTGAGAATTTCCTCAGCTTCCACTGACTCCTGTTTTTATGGCTTGGAACTAAACAATCAAAAATACAAACAAAAATAAACAGACAAACTATATACATATATGGAGAACAACTTCCCTAGGGAAAGAAAAAGAAGGAATTGCATGTCATGGAGAAGTGACCCTTGGCTTTTGCATTCATGGTTCATGGTTCTATTGCAACATGTGCATGTTTCACCGCAGATGGTTCCTGGATTGTCACATAGCCCTTGATCTTCATAGAAGCCCAATTCACAAACTTTTGACCTGGACAACTCCGCATCCCCCGTTCTCTCTGCGTGCTGTCGCCTCATCCGATCTCCAAAGACGTGCAGCAGCGAGGCGCAAGGGGCACTGATAGATTCACTGCACAGAGGGAGTAATGTATTGTGGTCCTTCCAGGCAACAGAGATGAGGTTTAAATGATCTAGTACGCAGGGGTTTGTAATCTCGCTGATCAAATTTGCTGTAGATCCTCTCCCCACTGTCATCTATATATGGAGAAGTAATGGGGTCTACCACAAGCGAACGCAAGAGCAGCACTCCATCAAGGGTAAATGCAGCACATCTCTGAATACAGATCTCTGGCTATTCAGTGACACAGGGCAGCGCAACAAAGCACACACACCCACTGCAGGCAACAAATTTGTACCTTTTATGTTTTGGTGAAAGCGGACGTAATTGTTTCAAAACACAAATGTAATTTGACAAATCCCTTTCGTTTCTGCGGGGTTGTTTATTAATTATCTAAATCTCTGCAAAAGTAAAGGAAGTCAAATCAGAAATGTGGATCTCAGGTTTTATCCACAATGATAGTCACTCCTGGACTAGTCCACTCTGCTGTGTGTTTTCTCCATTTGCAGACAATCGCTATTGCTAAGGTTGGCGAGACCAAAGCCTTAGATATGGCTCCACAGGCCTTGCCCAGCTGGTAGTTGTCAGTGAATTTGTCCGGATGTCAATGAATTTCTCTAAACTGAGGCACGATGTGTTGGATTTTGAGTGTTCAGCCTGCTTGCTGCAACTACTATTCAAGCATTTGGTAATTCCGCAGTTCTTTCTTGCAATTGGTATGGCTAGCGCAATTGAATCCAGTTTCCTGAAACACGGTTAATTACAGGAACAACCTACTTTTTCACAACACTCTAAAGAACAGAACATCATTGACAAAAGGCATCAATCTCTCCAGCAGATTCACGGACAAATGCTGAAGTAGTGAGGTCGCCCTCTCCTCTTATAAAGTAATTTTCAACCAGCAAATATTTTTTTAGTGCCAAATATTTGTTCCGTTTGTCCAAAATTATTCCAATTGCATACGTACGGCTCTCTACGGAGGGCTTTGCGGAGACAAATGAGTCGTATTCATGGACGTTTCTCCACTCTATCCTTAGCTTTCTCTAAAGCCCTTGGAGGAAAGTACTTGCTTTGTATAGTAAACAAGACTTATGTGGATTTGTGGCATGAAGCTATTCTGTGGTTGGAGGTCCTCAGGCACGGGACACGTTCACCAAATCCTGAAACACTACTGCTGACATTTCCTAAGCCTACCAGCAAACAATGTGGATATCAGCTAATATGATGCACAATATGTGAAAGGCATCCAAACAACTGCCAGCTAAAGGCGGCACGCTCTCCGTTTCTTCTCATCACACATGAATGTTGAGAAAGTACTTGTAGTGGCGCTCAAAATGTTCCTAACAACAAATGACTAAGATACATTCTTTTGGCAAAATACTTTTACAACATATTCTGTTTTTTAGATGCTGAGCACAAAGTACAACATCTTTAAGGTCAACTTTAAGTTAAATTTGTTGCATTGATGCTTTAAATTTTGTTTCTACTGCGTTCAAACAGTTTTTTTTTGTTGGTTTTTTGGAAAGCTAAAATGGTTTCATACACAGTGGCCTCAATATTTCCCAGCAATATGCCGGTGTCTGTCAGTGCCTGTCAGCCTCTCTA
This sequence comes from Poecilia mexicana, assembly GCF_051168715.1. Lineage (NCBI taxonomy): Eukaryota > Metazoa > Chordata > Actinopteri > Cyprinodontiformes > Poeciliidae > Poecilia > Poecilia mexicana. The sequence goes on from NW_028263371.1 coordinate 27,418,845, forward strand.
ATGTGGAGAGTCTCAAAGTTTCTCGTTAATCCCTCTTGCTGTTAATTTGTCAACACCTTAATCCACACAAAGAAACTTTTTTCTCCTCAGAAATGACTAACAAAGACAGCTAGTTTACTGTAGATGGATAGAACTGGAAACAGAATGCTTACAATTTAGTCGAGTATTTTCTAAATCCCTATTGGAGGGTGTCTTTCGAACAATAAACAAGAAAGGGAGCGGATTATACCTCTCCACAGATGGAGGTTGGAACACTAAGGCCATGTTAGACAAATCCCACAGCTTTTCTGCATGCATTTGACAAAGACAAATGAAAAGCAATATGGACAACACCGAGTCTGATGTCCACAGTTTTACTCCGGGGAGCTTTTTAAAAAAAAAAATCACAATCAGATTGGACTCGTCAACTTTCGCACTCATAGTCAATGACAGAATTCAAGATGGTGGAAAAACAGGAATGCAAAAAAGGATGAAATGATAAAAATAAATAAATACGGAGAAGAGAAATTTGAAAACACAAACAAAATACCCGTTACCTGAGAAAGAGGCCATTCTGAGTCGTGTCAGTTTTGAGAAGCAGAAACGAGTTCATGCTAGATTTGTATTTTTTCTGCATTTGCTCATTCAGTCTACCTGCACACAAAGTTTTGGTTCTTAAAATGGGAGATTTTTAAAAACTCTGCTCTTGTGTGTAGAAAATCTGGAGATTAATATAAAAAAACCTTCACATAGGATCCCACTTCACCTATAGCCAATCTGGTTTTCCATTTTCCGAAAAAAAAAAAAAAGAAAAAAGTGTCAGTTCTTTTATGTCTTTTACTTTCCTGCTTACATTAAGCTAACATGTTAGCTGAACAAGTTAATGCCTGAAAGCAGTAATTGTTTCTGGAGAATGTTTAGCTTAGCCTCGGGGACCTTGCTTGAGTTAAGTTGGTCAATGCTGATATTATCGACACCTACTGGCAAAACATGGGTATTACAGTATCTTGACCCAGAATCAAGGAGGTAACAGAAAAAGTGTCAGATTGAGGTTGTAGCTGATGAATTGAATTCAAAACTGTAATTTTAAGCCTGATTTGAGATCTTTATGTTTGTCCAAACATTTAAATCAACATGTAAAAAAAAAAACAAGTAACTAAACATTAGTTTAACGAGAGAATAAGATCTTGGAGTTAAGGTCTTTTTATCTTCAGTTTGCAAAAACGACAGTTATGAATCCGAAGTAGTTATGATCCATTAACAGCTCCTCTTTTGCAAATGTCCCCCGTCTCATCAGCTGGAGATGCAGCCCCGTCAGAGTGGCAGTCTTTAGCTTACTTACTGTCAGTGCTTCCTTACTGAGAGCTTTATATAAATAAGACTACTTTAAAGGCTACTTTCAATTGCTTTCACTAAGACGTGAAAAGAAAATGTATATTGTGTGTAATGTGTGTCAGATATACACCCAATGGTAACTCAAAGGAGAAATGCACAAACCAGCTTACACTTATAACATGAGATAAAGATCGTTCACGACAATAGAGTACAACTGCAATCTTCAGAGCTGAAGTCTGAGTCGAGTCTGAAATCTGTTTTTGTGCTTTAAGTGTGATTCAAGTCTAAGCTGCAGACTTGCATTTAGAGATACATCTTTTCAGTATCCCCTTTTTTTTTTTAATAAGTAGTGAGTGAGTAAGTGGCACAAAATTATATTTTGAAACTCGCATCACAACTGCCTCGTATATCGAGTGTGTTTACGCTTCCCCAGACCGAGTCGACTGCAGGGTGTGGACTCTGCTGATAACAGAACCGCACATTAAATAAATCAGAACTGGCCTTTTTCAAGACCGTTTTAAAAAAAAGAAAGACACACAATCCACACTCCAACTATCACTATACAGTAAACAGGAGATTAAAAAATATATATATATTTTTTAAATTAAAGACACTTTTCTTGTTCTATTAACATGTTAGTTCTGAAATATTCTAAAGGAAAAGCTGATTTAAGAGACAAGACTGCATAGATGTGTAGCGTAGCATCACCCGAGGCAAAAAATAACAATGTCAACAACAACTAATCTATTTTTATAGGTGATGGAAAAACATAAGCAAATTGGTCTAACAAATATGTCAATGTAGAAAGCCAAATAGGATTACTATTATGTTGTTTTGTAAGTAGACACCGTTGGAATCCTGCTTATATAGTGAAAATTTAAATGAAGTATTTTTCATTTTCTGATATGCATATGATTTGGTTGCCTAAGAGCCAACGGAAAACATTATTCATGTTCTTATTTTTCTTGTCTTTGTTCCTTGCTCAAGTGTTCTTTTAAATTTCCCGGATTGAATTAAAGTAAGTGTTCAAAAGGTTCAAGGTAAGAAATAAAAAAAAAAAATTAAAAAAAAAATGACAAGTGATCTTAACAACCAGATATGAGGTTGTGAACCTTATTGTTTACCGTATTTGAAAAGCAAAAAGCCCATGAATTGTAAAAACATTTTTTTATCAAGCCTGTGATTTTTTTTTATGTATGGTAATCCTCAAGACAAGCAGTGTAGGAAAGATCAATAGTGCGATAAAAAGGCACTTTTGCTTCTGGCTGAATGTGTGTGTGTGTATATGCTGCGTGCGTTTGTTGCAACTGCTTCAACCTAACCCCGTCCTTCACCTCGGCGCTGCGTATCAGCGGAAAAACCAACACAATTTCCCATCTTTTATGAGGTTGCAGCAAACAATTTGAGACCTCTTCGACCTGCGCCGCGTGTTTTACAGCATAGCAATACTGAACAAAATGAGCCCTCATATATGTGCTTAATGCAAACTGAGGAGGCAAAGCACTATGCATTTTTCCTCTTAAACAAGACACTGGGGTAAGCTGCAGGATGATGGGCACATTTAAGACTTTCAGACGGCTCCTGGAAGACGTTCTTTGTTCCAACAAAGAAATCAAAGTAATAATCCTCATATTTTTGTCCTGCTCTGTGCTAACAATCAAAAAATATATATATATATTTTCTTATGTTGACCTGGTATTTCATCATTGCTTCTTCAAGAAAACAAACAGCAACAAAAAAAAACCCTATCACGTCCTTGATCTAAACTACTCGCATATGAGTGGACCTATTTTCAAAACATACATGTATAAGTGTTTAATCTTCGTTTTTTTTCCCCCTCTTTGGCAAGGGAATTATTAAACAAAACAAAACAAAAAAAAAAACACTAGAAGAAAAGATCAAGTTTGCCTGATATTTTATGTTCAGTTCATTCAAATCTTGGCATTTGGTCCCTGATAATATTCAGCATCAAAATTTATTGTCTGATTAAAAAAAAAAAAAAAAACATATAAAAGATTTAACAAATACAAGGCCGTATCTAACCTAAGCATGGGGGAATCATCTTAAATATTTTATTTCTGTTTTTATATGGACCTGCTATAAACTGCTGGAGCAGCAACTAAATGTATAAATCCCACATGCGTAGTGGAGGCAACATCAGAAATCTTAAATGCTTAACTTGTCCTTATAACGACACACAATAAATGCTGCTAAGTTAGCTGGACTTTGCAGGGTTCACTGCACTTTCAATAAAAAAAAAATTTAAAAAATGAATTTTTAAATGCAAGATGAGAGGTGTGTTAAAAGTCCATATTCCTGCACTTTGTGCAAAACCATCAAATTACATGTGATCCCACTTCTGTCTGCTGGGAAAACATAAGCTCCACCTGATCTTTAAAAACTCTTCCTTTTTGAGAAATACTGCATTCCAACAACGTGCAGCTCACATTAATTGTATATATCCAAATGAATAAACAGTCCTGATCAAATGCAACTAGAAAGCAACACCGTAAATGTAGATTTTCTTAATCTAAACCATTCTTTTGTTGCTTTCGGTTTAAGTTTAGGCTAAAGTGAGCATAAACTGTGGACCTCTGCAGCTAATAATTACCAGGGTTTGTTAAATTGGTTGAGCGAACGAGTGAGGAGGGAAAAAAGGAGGTACAAGTGGAGCAAATACTTCATAGAAGGTTCTGTAAGTTGAATTTACCCTGTGTGCTCGGCACAGAGCCGTACAAGGACAAGGCTGAATTCAAGGCTTAGCAAAATGAAAAGAAAGAAAGGAAATAACTTTTGGAAACAATATACAACTTTGAGTTTGCTTTCTATCACTGTGAATATTTCCAAACATCTTAATTTGCCCTGTAGTCGCAGGCGTCGCACGGCAAGAATTGTAACTTGCAGAAAAAAAAAAAACAAAAGCCTTGAGATACTTTGCTGCTTGTAAGCCCTGCCTAAGTTCAACAACATCTTTACATTTTATTTTTGTAATACTGAGCAGATTAAAAGAATGGAAAGTCATTTAGAGAAATATAAACCCTCACCCTGAAGCCAGAGTGCTCTTTTTGTTGTTTTTTTGTCATGAATCATTTTCTTGTAAATCATTTTTTAGTAACTTTAAAGCAGCGAAGACACTCGGGGAGAGATCCTTGGTTGGCTGATTATGCCGCATGCAAACAGTTGCCTATTAATCAATCCTATAATCCCTAATTGATAAAACTTAGTTTCAAAAACAATTAGCTGCGGTCCAGCACACAAAACATTACCGTTCAACTACAGCCTAAAAGGCATTTGTGCGATATGTGATTCGCCTAATAATTGTCGGCGTGGTTTTCTTGAAAGAGAAGTTCAAATGGGTACAGGCCTGTTGGGTGATTACACTGCGCAGGAAGAAACAATGCAGTAAAAAGTGTGTGTGCATCGTTGCATTTTATGGCCAGAAAAAAAGAAAAAAGCAAAAAAACCAAAGTGAAGTCGTTTTGAAATGCATTTCGAGTCGCATCCATTCAAACAGGCAGGCGTTGCTCATTACGGCAGTGAAGGCACCGTCTGGAACTTTCTCGTGGTAATCACATAACTGATTGTTTTCTTCTCAAAAAAAAAAAAAAAAAAAAAAAAAGAGGCAGCAGCAACAAGAAAATATCAAATGCATGTGAAAGTACAAGGGTGGGGAGAACAGTTTCACTGAAAACATAAAGGGTGAAGTGACGGCTGAGAGTTTCTCCTCACCCAACAAACACAGTTCCATCAGAAGCCGGGTTTGGGGCAGGATTGGAATTTGGGATGAAAGAAGAAAACAAATACCTGAATGTGACCAGGACTTGTACTGGTTAAAAATCAACTAGGGTCCAAATCCAGCTTCCGGTAGCGTTCACACACCACACCAGAATTGTCCCAACAAGTGACTAAAAGGGAATTTATACTGTATTATTTAAATATTAGTCCAACTCCAAAGTCATTTAAACTTTTATTCTAAATACAGTATTTCCAAATCTTCATAATACTGATTATGAAAGTTGTTTTTGTAAAACTAGTGCATTAATCTTTTTAAATTAATTGTATGTGTCAACTTTGAAAGACCTAAAAAAAAAAAAAAAAAATCCCAGTAAGTTATATAGCGGCCAAATACAATTTATTCTTCTTTATTTCTCTGAAATTGAGCCAGAAAAGGAATTACCTTCCATAAATGCCATCAGGGGATTTTCAACTTACCCCTTTAGCCACAACCTACAGCGTTAGATTTTATGAATTAAACGTATATTTTAAAAAACTCGTATAGCATTTGAGTTGTTCTCAAATTTCCACTTCGACAGCTACATACATGTAGCGCAGTAAAATCCTCATGAGCAAAACAGAGTTATGCGACGGACAGTGGAGCTTGCTCAAAGCTGCTGCAGCCTTTCTCCTGACCTCCTCCTCCTCACTGCATAAATCACCATAGAGATCCTCCCAACTCAAGGCACATATTTCACTTTCACAACTTGGATTGCATGCAGTTCAGTGGGATGTCCAATCTAAATGATTGTATGTTTTTTTTTATTGAAATGTTACAGGTTGGTCTTGAGTTCAAATTTTTAAAGCAGCAGCGATGCTCTCGAAACCTGCAAACACTCCCAAATAGAAAATTTACACTTTTTTTTTTAGGTTTAACAATATATCAGGCAAACGGATATCATTTAGTAAACTAAAATCTTGCATCTTAATTGGTGAAGCTAAAAGTAAAGGCAGCAGATTTAAAAAGGTGCAGCTTTCAGTGGTGGTTTGCTTCATTCGGTGTGGCATAACGGCTACAAATGTCATCATCTATGAAAATAAAGGAAAACGTAATTTTTTTCTTTTTTTTTTTTTCTTTTCTTTACGATTCTCGGTGGATTTCAAACACCGTGGCCAAGTGGTTTGTTTGCGTCGCCGGAGAGCCACATGTGGACCTGCGTCTTGTTTATGCCGCGTGTGATTTTAGCCTTGGTTAATTGTCTTCTTAAAATTATGTATGAAAACACCACCTGCCGGAGCCTGCTGTAGCATTCCTGTTCACGAGCTGTCAAAGACTCCATCTCTAATTAAAATATGGCTCCCCCACTGCTGTCTGCCTTAACATTTTCATAAGCAATCTGCCCTCTTGTAGGCTTATATCGGCTCCTCTTGTTTTGGAAATTACTGCTTTCCGTTGGCTCGCCGGCAGGCACAGATGTGGCTTTTCTTTTTTTTTTTTTTTTTTCCTGAAAATTGTATCTATTGTGGGGGCTAAGGTCAAGTTCAGTAGGTTGATAGCCCTTTCAGAGTTTGTTATGGATCTCAAACTCATCTCTGCTCGCTGTCTCTGCTCCTGTGGTCCGCACAGTTTCGACCTTTCTGTCAAGCTGACTTCAGTTGCAGAGCATGGTGGGAGTTTTATCCTTACTTCCTTTTTTATATTTATTTTTTTTTCTTCTCCCCCCTCTCCTCAGCCAGCGCTGCATTCATGTTGACAGTTAATTTAAGCGGATCAAGGTGTCCAGTTGCCTTGTCTAAAGGAAAGGCTTAGTATGACAAATAGCAGGGCAGCACACTCCAGAGTCCATCTGGTCAGCACCATTGTCCAACCCTTTGTCTGTGAAGATTAACCTTTCCAGCTCTGGTGACATTGGTTTTGATGTCCGATTGGCCACAGAAACTGCTCAAAATGATGCAGACAGAAATAATGTTGCCTTTAGTAATAATTAAACCCATCAACTAAAGGTTAGTTGTATGACCTTCAAGTTTGGGGCAAATCTTGCGGGCTTATGAAAAGCTGCTTATGTTTTTTTGTTTTTTTTTTGTGCAAACTCAATAAACAAAATAATACAGTTCTTTTAGGAAGTTATTCTGCCCAAAAACTTCCATAAAAGTCGTATTTTGCTTCCTAAAATCCTAAATTGTTAAATCGGCCTTGGATGAAAGTTTGTAGACGCATTTGGGTAAATCCTGATTTTTATGTAAATGTTCAAGTCTTTCACAAAATACCAACTCATTCACGTTACTTTTGAGCTGTTTAAATTCTAACTTACCTCAGGCTTCCTAACAAAATGAAACGGTTCTACGCGTTAAAACAATGTTCGAGAGCAGACCATTTCTATTACGCACCATTAGCATTAGACGAAACAGGTGGTGCATCACATCCATCTTCCTGAATCTGATCTTTCACAGCTCTGATTGCATATTCACAAAAAAATAAAAATCAATGCTCTTGTATTTCTCATTATACTTTATTTCCACTCAAGAAGTGTGAAAGCGAAAGAGAAAATTCTCATTAAGAGAACCTTGAAATTTTAGAGTTGGTAACCAAATACGACGGCACACCTAATTACCAAGCCTCAGCTTTAGTCTTGATTTTTCATGGAAAATTAAAAAAACGTGTTGGCATTCCGTGACTGCGCTCTCATTTAGAATGGAGGCTTTTTTTTTTTCTTTCGCCAGCTGAAGGTTATTGACAGGAAGGTAATGAGGTGTGTATTAATCCAGTCTTAAAGGCCAAACACTCCCATAGAACTATAAAACCCTTTAATCTTTCAAAATATGAAACAAAAAAAAATGCAATAACGCTTTTCATTGCACGAGGAAGTTTAAAACCACTTTTTAGCAACATAAAAGCTTTAAAAAAAAAAAAAAAGACGGGACCATATAGAGATGAGTGTCGATCTGCAGTATAATGCAAACTACTGTGCACAAGAGCTGTTTCCTTGAGTAAAATAATAAATAACCAGAATTTATTTATGTATTTATGATTTAATTCCATTTTTGGGATGTCTGTCTTCAAACAAAATGTATCCTGACTTCCTCTTTATTATTAGAGAAATTACCATGTCGATATTCTGTTTGTGAATTTAAAGTAGTTTGAACTGGAGATGATGCTAATGGTACATTTGTTAGGTAGTAATTATCGTATACGTCTATACCAAATTACAGGGACTTTTAAATATATTTCTTAATTTCAGCTAATGTTACCCTTGTTGGAACTAAAAATGAGACGTTGTAAAATGTATGATATATGCTCACTAAAAAATTTAAATACTACTTCACATAAACCATATTATATTAATAATTTCATAAGATGCTCTTTGGTATGTGTATAATATTGTGTACCTCACAATATTGTCATATTGATGCAAATATCTATTTTTACTGACCAATTTCTAAAAAAAAAAATAGGGAAATGGGAAACAGAGGATTGTGTTGTAAATTGATGCCGCCATCAATTTGCTTTACAGAGTTTAATAACATGCAAATTTCATGACTGAAACTGTCTTTCCAGTCTGATACATGAACTCCCCTCATCACACACTGATATTTCATGTCATATTGACGCCATTATTTTCCCACTAATGTGCAGAGCTGCCAACCCCGGCGTTACCAATGAGCTGCAGACGCAGCATCTGCTCCTTCAGTGCGGATGGTGTTTGTGTGTGGGTGGATGGGTGTTTGTCTTTGACTTCTTTGTAAAATCCAGTATGTGCTGCTTCAAATTAAGCGATCAGCTCTCTAATCCTTCACCGGAATGGTTGCACTTCAAAGACTGCGGCTCATAGGCGGTCCTTCTTCAGGCTGCAGGCAGGCGTTCGATGATCTGTGCTTCCCCGCAGGCCTCTGAACATTCAGGTTGCCGGCTAAGCTACAAAACAGCGGACGCTTTCTTTGTTCCCCCCCTTTTCAACCTCTTAATACCTCTTGTTGTCGTCTTTTTAAATCCCCCCTCCTGTCTTTGTCCCGGTACCACGGCTGATCCTTCTGACCAGTTGACATATCAAGTTGGATGCCTGCCAAGCGCTCTGTGACAGCACAGTGATGCGTGCTCACACCACTTAGCATCTCACTCTGATACCTGCCCACAAACTGTCAAGAGGTCTTGGTCTAAAGCCACAAAGCATTTCTGCAACTGTGTGCTTATAGCGTTGCTCAAAATAAAACGTCACGGCCGTTTATCTGGTCGCACATCATTCCCAGTTTGCACCTTCGGATTCAGTAATCGGAAATATGATTCCATTTATTCAAGTTCAATAGCCACTTTTTGAGGGTGCAGCTCCATTTACTTAAAGTTCACCTTAAAGTTCATACATAAGGTTAAAGAATGTTTGAATTAGCAGAGCTTCACCAAAGAATTTAAAATAATAAGAAATGTGATGCCTGATAAATATTATCTATCACTAAAAATATTTGGAAAAACTTTTCCAAATACAGCAACAGTGGTTTTTTTTTCAATAATACATGATATCAATACATTCCAGTATAAATAAATTTTTATGTTAGTAATAAATGTGTAATAAATGGATGAACTCACTGGGCTGGACAACAATATCTGATTTTTTATTAGTAGCATAAATGATAATGAATTCTGAAAATTTTGAAAATGTAAACTTTAGCGAAGGTCAAAGTGGAAGTAATTCACCACCATCTAGGACTCAGTTGCAGCTAATTATATCCGTCACATGCAGCATTTACATAATCCAACATTTTTTCCCGTCTAGTTATAAAACAATTCAGACAAAACAGATTAAGATGAGTCAAATGCTGCACATAGAACAGAACAATGCATCTCAGTGGAGAAATTGAGTTTTGTTCTATTTTTTTATTTGATAAATGAGGTCGGCATACTTTGTAGCAAGTCAGAGGTCTGGGTTCTTATGCCATGTGGTTGAGCTATAATCAGTTTTGACTAACCTACGCTATACTCCAGAGGTCAATAATGTGGCCAACAGCCCAACGCACACAACGAGAACATACCGACTGAGACTGATTCGCCGAAGTGTTCATGGCGAATGAAGCGAAATGAAGACGACGCTTGGAATAAAAGGAAAACTCTTACTTTCATCTATTTATGGCAGATGTGGAGGCTAACAAGATGGATGAGCTTCCTCCATTGGCCATGACATAGGCCAGTGGGACTCCAATGTTCACTGAGATGTTGCTTTGCTTTATGCCTCTGCCCAGGACTCTGTGGGGAGTTTTCCGTCTGAGCGAGCTGGAGAGACGAAATGAAGAAGATGGAGAGAGGCCTTGCCATTTTCAGTCTTTGTTGACGGGATAATCCAGGGTGTGCTGTATTTTCCTATTGTCTCAAGGACAAAAGAGACGTTCGGTGTTGAGTTAGTATTGCTCACTCATTGCTAACATATTTTGAATTCACTTATTGTTCGGTTGATTGGCTTGTTTCAAATGCTCCCTTTTCTGTTTGCTGCTCCCTCTCCAGCATGTCTACATGAGATTATTTGCTTAATTTAGGCAGTAAGTAACCCACTCAGGACTAACCCCAACCCTTCTGTCTAGTTAAAAGCATATCCACAACAACATGTCTCAAAGGACTATTTTTTTATGTTGCAGAAAATTATCTTTACTTTAACATCTAACTTACTTTGGTAAATATAAAAAGCTGGTATCAAGCATATGAGCCCAACTTAACTACTTTCAGGGGAATAAAAATCTAGTAACTGAAAGATGATTTGTATTCGTCAAATCAGCCCAAATGAGAACCTTTTACAACCAGGTTTTACTGCGATTACACGTGGTTAAGGCTTTGGGTCTCTACCAACTGCGTAGCAGCATGGTAAAACCCAGCCTCATGTTCAACTCTTCGCTTTGCATACAGGGTCTGGAGGATTGGCTATTGAGAAACGATCGTTTTCTGAAGGTGTGGGCTTTGTTCAAGTTTACCCAATTGATTTGGCTGATGTATGCAACGCGCCTGTTCGACCAAATCATCCCCCGCGGCGAAAAGAAAAGTGTGAAACCGAACTAGATGGCCGTTAATGCTAGTCCAACAATGTCATTACCAAACTACTTATAGATAGACAATTTTAAAATAGTGTAGAAAATTGACGTAATTATTCACAAAGTCTCCTTCGACTCGCTGATTGACTTGGCTGAAATTCAACTTGATAAATCAAGCTGAATTGGAAAAATACCAGCTTGAGACCTGAAGGGAGATGAGAATTGAGTGGACTTGCACAGGAAGAAAATGGCGAGGTTGACCTTTTTGCTCTATTTAAACATTGAAACAGATCCGAGTTGCCAATTCCACCACCTGAGCTGTTCACCTGTACAGCTCCTGCAGAGTTACTATCAGACTTGACTACTTCTCTGCTGAAGGCAGTAAAGCAGTCTGCTTGTTTAAAGGAGAATAAACACATTTGCAAGGCAGTGTAGACAGAGAAAATACAGCGCTCAGCAAGTGTAAAATCGGACCAAACACAGGAAATCCATTGGGTCTCATTAATAAGAAACTGAAGTCCAATTTTAGTTGACACACACACACACACACACAAAGCCAAGTATATCACTTTGAAACTAGTTATTCACAAAGCATTCACATCTTTAATGCAGTCATTCTGACTCTCAGTTGCACTCATTAGCTGAAGGCAATCACCAATTCATGGGAACCGAGTTGTCAACCAGAAATTGTCATCTTTTATTTCTTTATACAAGCTGGATCAAAGCATGAGTATAACATGTTTATTTCATATTGGGATCCGATGCTCCGTTTGTGGATTAAAAAAATAATATTTTATGGTAATTAAAATGAATCCCTGTCACTAAAAGTAAACTTGAACTTTCTCAATGGCTTAAAAAAAACGAAACATGTTTGCATTTGTTTTTCTCGTTTCGGTTATTTTGTTGGAAACATTAAAGAGGCTCGGATTCCGTCTCTCATTCCGCTCACAATCACCGCTCAGGTCCGACAACAAACTCTTCAGTGAGTAATGGCATATGAAGGCTCGACATTAAGTTTGAGCACTTTGGTATCTTCTTCTGTTCACCCTGGGCCCTAAAGGAGGCGGCGACACCGGAACCTATTAACACGCGGATGATTAATGTGCCCAGACGAACCCTGCAGTGTAAATCATTCCGAAAAGTTGACGCACAAGACTGTGTAATTACATGATCACCAACGACCCAGACAAAATCATCACTGAAGTGCAGAGAAGATGGTGTTTAATGTTGATTAATGATTCGGTTTCCTGATCTCACTTTACACTTGACTTTGGGGATTTGCGGCGGCGGAGAGGAAGAGAGATCAGCAGGATTATACAAGTCGGTGGATACAGAAATGCAAGTAAAGATAAATAAACGCGCCCGCTGCTTCTTTTAGATTTAAGAAGAGAAGTAGGAGCCGAAACGGTTGCGAGCGAAACTGTTGGGTCTGCAAGTTTAAGCTAAAGTAAGGACTTTTGGTCATGTAGTACTTATGAAAATCAGCAACAGCCCGTTAGTTTTTATTATCCTACAGCCCAAAAAAATACCCTTAAGGTTCAGGAGGATTTAAAACAAAGAAAGCAACCAAACTTTCAAAATGTTTTTGCTTTGCAAAAACTCCAGGCTGCAGTTACCCTCGTTACTTGTGCCCATTTCGTTGACCACAGTCTTTTCTTTCACTCAACTTTCCACGATTAACTTGGCCACTGCACTGAACCAGCTTCTTCAGCAGGAATTGGTTGTTTCTCTGTGGAGCTGCAGAAGCAAAAACCTGGACTAGGACCAACTCCTCAGCACAAGACTCTAAAAGGTGTAACTGTATAGTAACTGTATCCCATAAAGGCATTCAACAAAGAAAAAAAATAGTCAATATATATGCCTCCGTGTTTAGATGAACTACACTGTTTTCTTCTTGTTGCATGAAAAACAGCAGCCAGGCCTGGTTCACATTCATCACCTGGAGCCGATGTTTTAATCTCAAACCGCTGCCATCTGTTCTCAGACGCACACGGGGACAGGGCTCCTAAAGTACAAGGTTAAGTTTTATTCTTTGCGAGGGGAAAATCAAACTTTTTACAGGTCGCTCCCAGTGTCGGGTGCAATTCGAATCTTCAAGTCCAAAGCCAGACTCTTGTCACCTAGAGCGTCACGGTCCAATTAACAAGATGTTTGAGTAGCCCTGTAGCACATGTGATGTCAGATTTGTTAGGCGAGTCCGTGATCATGTGGAGGTGAACACCTCCTTTAGTCTCAATTTACCGTAACGCCACATGGTTAACAACACATCCAGGCTGCTAACAAGAGCAGAACAATGACCTTTATTGCTTTTCTTTCCTCATGGGTCTTTTTTTTTCTTCTTCTTCCTTTTAATAAACTGGTCAGCTTCAAAAAGCCTTGAAACAAGTAATAGGCAACTTGGATGCAAGCAGAGATTCCCTAATCCTTAAAAGGTGCATCTAATTAATGAAAAATATGTTTTTAATTCAATTAATTGAATTTTTCTGTAGTATTTTAAGTGACTGGATAAGACTGTTGCGCAAGAAGATGAATGATTGCTGTAGGTGAAAGAACAGCGGGGAAAACGCACATCCCTGGTGCTCACCGGATGAACACGGGCATCAGAATGAGTCATAATTTCTTCCTCTCTTCTTGATCTCCATTTCGGTCTGACTGACAGACCGACAGTGATAGAAAAACTCAAAGAAGTGGAGACAGAAAATCGAAGCTATTTACCGACAGAAAGCCAGACAAACTAAAAATGACTGACGGGCTTGGAGGCGGGAGAGCAGACTTTGTCAGGCCTCTGGAAAGTGTTTAATGGAACCGGACTGGACGGAGATACCGGTCCCATTGGTAGGAGTCCAGACTCTGATAACCAGCCGGTCAGCCTCAACTGAAGAGGAGCGTCAAAAGATGCGAGGGAACGAAAATGGAAGAGGTGGTGCAGATTGAGGATTGAGGATTTTTTTTTTTTTTTTAATTTTCCCCACAGAAAATGATGAACCAGTTAGATCGACAGGTGTGGAAGCGATCTAGGAGAATTTTGCTATCGTCATCCTTCGAGCTCTCTCGGGCAGCTTTACAGATGCAACAGAGCCAACAGTTTAGTGCCAAAAAAAAAAAAAAAATTAGAAATGTCTTCCGGGGAGATAAAGCTACTTAAAGCTTTTATCACACAATTACTTCCATGTGATATGACTTCCGGGCTGAAAATGGCCCTCGCCGAGTAGCTGCACTTAATCTGAGCGCTGATTAAACACTTATCTTGTTAAGGTGTAAAATCAAGCGTAAGTAATGAGATGTTACTTAGAGGGAGACCGTTCCAGATACATAAAGATGTCCATATTTTTTATTTATTTTATTTCAAAACGGTTTCAAGAGGGTTGAACAGGTCCATATTGTTGTCGGGAGTGACTCGTTGCTAAGTAAGCATTAAAAAAGCTTTCTAATTTGTAACCTCGTATACTTCGGATTTTAGGACTCTTGGGTAAGACCTTGAGTTCACTAGACCGAGCGTTTCTCTGAGCCAACTTGGTCATTTTCGAACCTCAACTTCCCTAAACTATCCGCTGTGTTCCTCGGCGCCGACGTCGTCGGAGGCCTTCCCAGAACAGATGGCGTCCAAAGTTTGCGGCTGTGACGAAACAACGGGGAAAAAGTTTCAGCGGTATGCAAGGATTTTTGCAAGCCACCGTAAAAAAGGCGTCTCACAAGCATATGGCTAATATAATCATAAATTGGTTGTTTCAAAGCTAAGCAGAAACGAAGGCAATAAGAGCAGCGGATCTGCTGACTAGGCCACATTCCAGGCTGCTCATCCATCGGCGACATTTCTGTTGCATTTTTTTTTTCTACATTTATCTTGTTAACAATTAATGATACAGTAAACCTTGATCTAACAGATTGTTCCTGTGAAACTATGCCTCTATCTGCTGGCAAATGTTTTCCCCTCTACCACAGTAATGTGCTGGCCATTACTTGGCTCTAGAGCTGCAATAGGAAAAGGTCTAAACCTCGATTTTGGGCATTATAGCCTTTAAGCTTGTTAAGAAGTTGCAATTATCTTATAAAGTTATTGGTGCCCCAGTGAAGATATGTACATTGCCTTATAGTAAAGTTATGCTAATCCCACTTTTATTAAAACTTTTTTTTAAAATAAAACCCTTAATTCCTTGTAATTGAATGTAACCAAAGTAGTTTTAAAAAGGCATTTCACTTTTCACAAAGCACGTAGGAAACTTTTAATTAATAGCCAAAGACTTTGGTTTTGCTCAGACTGTATGAGTCGAGTGTACATTTAGTCATCATGGCTCAAATTGAGGACGAAAATGTGTCAGTGATATATCTTCTGTAGGTATTATTATTTAAAAAATGAGAAAATATTGTTTTAATAAAACCAGTCACTTCTAGCTATTTAGCTACTCTCCAGAAAAAAAAGAGGATTACTTATTTTTAAGTAATCTCATTCACAATAGAATTTAACCTGCACAACACACACACACACCCACACACACACACACACACACACACACACACACACACACACACACACACACACACACACACACACACAAAAGTGTTTTATGGTTGTGGCACAACAAGGTTGCCTTTTGGCTCTTGCCGAACTGCAAGAGACAAAAGCTTGCCAACATTTTCAGAGGTATGAGCTCCTTTATAAGTCGTTATATTAGATGTAATGAAAGGCTCATTTGGAGAATAGATGGAGGTTCCTGCAGGGCGAATTTGTTTTGGGAATGCGTCTGCTGTAACATCCCCAAAACAATCTATTCTTCAAACGACTGACTTCATCATGGTTTTTTATTCTGAATACACTGTAAATCCCATTCTTCCCCACTACATCATTACTCACTCAATATCCAGCATTTGTTGTGTGCCGATAAACATACAAATTAAACTGGGGCTTGTTGCAGTGAAAAAAAAAAAAAGGAATAAGAATGCAAATCCGGAGGAATCTGAATGAGTTAAATTCGAATCAGACGAGCTTTTTCTCATAATTAGCCAATTGTGTTTGGAGAGCGAGGAAGTTAAATCTGCTTCTCGCTTTAAATAGGAATGTCTAGAGGCATTTAAAACAATGACTTATCTCTAATACACCAAGCACGTCTGGAAGACTTCCTATTAACATAGGATAACTGTGTGTTTGTTTTGGAAAGGACGCACGTTGAAATTTTTTCTAAAGCTTGCCTGAGTCCTTTTAAATGAAGAAAAAGTTGCCTATGTTTACAGGTTTCAGCTTATGATGCGACCCTGAACACTTGCCTTTGTAATATGTCTTTATGGACACATAGTTGCCCTGTGTTTCATTTAATTCTTGTTTAAGTAAAAAAAAAAAAAAATTGTATGCCACAGGGTGATTTATTTATATATGAATAAACCTAGAGGAATGCCTGGCTAATAGTTAACTTGAAAAAGTTTCTGCAGCATTCAGAAAGGTTCCATCTTAATCCGCCATAAAATCAGTCCTAGTCTTTACAGGTGTTTAAAAAATGTGCATATATTATTTCTACACATTTAAAAAAACAATTAAATGAATCAAAAATATTTCTCATTTCATTTATCATATCATTTGATAATCATATCAAATGATTTAAGTCATTTAATCCAATGACTTAAATCTGTTATAAATTATGCCACAAAATGCATTACAAAGAACAGCAGCAGTAGTGGATTTACTACATGAGCCGATTCCTTTTGAAAAACAACGGGGGGCTAATCTTGCTTTTAATATCAAAAGCGGCAACTAATTGGGTGTGGACCTCGCCTCCGAGAGAAGGCGCGGACACGTGGAGAAGACCCGGGGACTAGCGTCGGCAATCTGGCAGCGTCGGCCGTGGCAGATGGCGGGGACGGTCGGCCAAGTAGCCTCCGTCGTCGGCGCCATTCACAAATAGTGCAACTTCATGAGCCGATTAGGGACAGCGGCGAAGACGAGCTGCCGCCACCCGCTGCGCGGCATTAAAACCCCTGTGTTTTGCTTTCCCTTCTTTCCAACTACAGTTCAGCCATCCGTCCCCCTGTGGGATCTTTCTGGTCCTTGCGTCCTTGCAGACATGAGAAACGGCCACATAGATCAAAGTGCGGAGCAGGGCCGGGGGGGGACGATGCATACATGAGGCTGAGCCTTGGGCTGCTTTACAGCAAAGCGGACTGCTATTACATTTGGGTCTCCTCTGGCTACTGCAGGCTGGTAACAGCTTGATATATATGAAAAATACATTTTCTTTTTTCAAAGCTTGCATAGGTTTTTAAAGCGCATTGCATCACTTTGAAGTGCAGAATACAACTGACACAGCTACAGCCATATTGCAACTACAAACTTTTCTTTGCGTTTTAGTAGTTAAAGTTTGCCTTTGACAAAAAGCTGCATTTTTGTTCAGCCCCATTTACTCTGAGCCCCCTTAAAGACAATCCAGCGCCTTCAAACTTGACCTAATTAATGTTGTTTATGCAGCTTAACATTCTTTTGACCTCAAACCTCTTTTTATATAACTTCAGTACTCGGTGGGTAAAACTAAAATGCCAATATTTCTTAAAACCCTCTTCAGTTATCCAGTACATCAATCCATGTAGTTTGCTTAAAATCTAGGTGTTTGACTTGTAATGTTGCAATATACACCACTGGGGGGAAAAGGATAATCCTTGTATTAGTGCATGACAAAAGAAAAGTACTTTTTTGTTCTTGAATACCAGACGTCCATCAGCTTTCAGTGATCAGCGATCTGCACCAATCCAAAGATCCAAAGTGCTAATTGGCCGTACATCTTCATTTATGAAAAGGTTAATTAGCATCCCATTATGTGGGTGATGGAAAGCTGTGATGGATGGCGTAATGGCTTTTACTCCAGATGTGTTCTGCTGCCGTTCACTGCAGCTTGCATGATGTATGTCAAGATTTCCCCATTAATCGACTGGGTAGCGTAGCGCCACCGAGCAGTTTGGAGTTCAAAATACCAAACGCTGTTTTTATTTCCCGCCGCATGTTTCCTCATCGCACGCAACTCCCAGAACAACAAGAGATCTTCAAATCAGGATCTGAGAAAAGCTGTCTTAATCGATGAAAATGGGAGAGAAATACTTAGGAGTTAATCTCTTGTGAAAATGACTGTAGTGTACAAAGTACAGTGGAAATACACAAAAAACTTCACAAAGAGCGAACACAGCCATTCAAGGTGCCATCTTGGATCTTAAGGCAGCAGCTTATACACAGTCTAAGAAACAGCTTGAGAATCTGTGCACCAGGACAAGATGTTTAACCCTTACTACAATAGTGTCAAACTCTGCTTTAAATGCTTCTGGTTTTACTGAAACCATGGCAACATATGCACCCCACTAATTGGTGCATATTTGACACATTATGGGAAAAGGATAACGGAGAACCACGACTGTGTTGAACATCCATCCAGAAGTGAGCCAATGACAAAGATGAACATCGTCCAGGCAACAGGTCAGAAATTTGCACTTAGTCATGATAGACGTAAAAAAAAAAAAAAAAAGTAGCTATCTAGTAAGGGCATATTAGCAGCTAGTCAGCACTAGCCTGAACTGTCTCAAGTTCCACAATGTAATGCTGGTACTTTTAAGTAATTCAAACTGTTTCCATGACGAATAAATAAATAAATAAATAAATAAATACACGACATTTGTTAAATAGTCCCTCCAGGACAATATTTAAGTCCTGTGAGTAACATATTTAAGACCAACTTACATTTTAAAATAATTATAAGACATTTTAAGGCCCTAATTTTAGATGCATGTAGTTCAGACTTTTTAAGGGTTCGGGACAAAACGACCAATGAGGAGACTTGTTCCTGGATGCATCATGATCACATGTAGTGAGGATGTTCTGGTGATCAAAGTTATGCTCCAGCTTTACATTGTTTCACGTTTGAATGCCAAGTACCTGAATTTGTAGAGATTACATATTCATTACCAATATTTTTCATCCAATGCAAAACAACAGATGAGGGCATCCCTAATCGAAATGATTCATTCAAAGACTAATGCAGCAGTAGAGAGTAAAGTATAGTATTGCTTCTTTCTTCACTCCCTTTGGGGTGGTACACCACTGTAATAAATAAGACCTCAGTCAGCCTTGTCCACATGAGGACATATATGTAAATCTGCTGGCCAAGAGGCTGGTAAAAACACAACTCACTTCCCTCTGATCACCTTAATCCACATGACATGTTTAAGGTTTGCCGAGGCGGCTTAGATTAATCAAAAACATCTCCCCTCTTACTGCTGGTGTTAACCAGAAACAGCCACGCATGCCGTTTTTTTTTTTTTTTTGCTTTATTTTCCCTTGCCCACTGTTTAGAGAACCAGGCCATAAACCATATGTGATTGTTGGAATTACAATAATGCAGGCAGTTTGTAATCCCTGCCAGAAGGGGACTGCTTAATCACAGCAGTGGGGTGAGGTATCACCGTCAGCAGACATTTGTCTACGATATTTGTAATCTATAGTCTCATTTGGAATCATGATCACTTTAATAACCAGCACATACAACAAGTACAGACTAGGAGAAGGAGGGTGGTGGGAGGGAAGGGGGAGTGAAAACATTTTTCATGCAACACATACTTTTCCCCTGATTAAAATTACCATATCATCCTGGGGGGGCAGTGAGATCTTTGCCATGCATTATTTATATCAAACAACCTTTAAGCACCTAATAGAACCTTTAGCAAATGCACACGCATGCCTAGGTGCAAAAGGAGAAATTAATATGCACGATCTGTGATAGCGCAATTTAATTGTTATTTATTTTACCAGTGCAATTACAAAATAATTAGCATTAGGCCATGGTGTGATTGAGCAAATAACCTGACTTAGACTCTTATCCAGAGCCGAGTACGGTAATCAGTGCAAAAAAGACACTCGACTACTTCTGGAAGAGTTCGGAGACCATGTTGGTTGATTGATGATCGGTCATAATGCTAAATGGCACAATAACAGCGTTGTTGTTTATTGCCCTACCTTGTGCTGTTCCTCTCTTAAGGACATCCTAAGGGGCACCGTGCGTCCAACAATAACAAAAATCCTTCTTTTCAAATGGAGCTTGTAGCCCTGAAAGCAGAAAAACAGAAAAATAAATCAATAGCCACACAATCAACCCCAGGTGGCTTCAACATTTATTTGAAGCACAAAAAACAAAAAACCAAGACAAAAAGAAGAAGAAGTTATTTAAGTTGCTTTTTTCTTTCAGTTTGTGATCTGGTGTCTTGTCCTCGTTTGGGCTGCTTTACTTCCCGTTTGTCCAACCATGACTTAATATCATCTACATGTTTTTTTTTTGTTTTTTTTTTTCACATTACAACCTCAAACTTCAATTGGATAATGAGCAAGTCTTGAGCATGAAGGTATTAAATTCCAGCTTAAATCTGCAAATTTGCACACTTTAAAATGGCCATTTGAAATACGTTGCTATGTTTTATGTATGAAAATCATGATGAAAATACTGACACATATATATATATATATATATATGAATAATCGCACTAGACCAACCTTTCTCCTCCCTGTTTTAATAAGCTCCATCTTATCTTAGTTTTTATCGCAAGCAGTCATAAAATCTACTGCGAAGTCTACGGCTTAATTGGCGATAATTTATTACTGTATCACTGGTGACTGAATTGGCTTAAATTGTCCATGGGCAAGTTTATGCATAAGTGAAGCCTTAGAGGGATCTTAATTTTCAGAGCTGGAATGATGTTTGACAAAGTATGTGGAAGGTTAAAGAAAAAAGAAAAAAAAAGCATGTACAGTGGAGAAAACTGGAAAGGATTTCTGGAGGAAAAAAAAAAAATCATCTACGAAAAGTATAACAAAGTACCTGAGAGATTTGGCCCTTCAGTTGATTTATCTACTGTCCCCGTCAAAGTCTCTGCAGAGATGACATTAGTGTCGAGAAACTGAGAAAAGACGTATGCCATATTGCACAAGGGTATGACTAAAACTGGAGTCCTTGCTTTTTGACCAGCCAATCACATCTATGCCAAGTTTCTGCAGAACTTCCAAGTCGAAACGGAAGCTTTCCAGGAACATGTGAGACACGTTGGAATGTTCCTGGAATAGTTTTAACCTGCCGGTGCTCCGTGTGCTCATCTGATAAGAGTATTCAGAATGAAACATGCACAAAAAACCCAACCTCTGCATCCTTTTACTTCCTTCCTCCTGGTTGCTAAATTACATACCAGATTTTTTTTTTTCTTCTTCTTCTTCTTTGACAGAGTGACAAATGCATTTTCCAAAAAGAGCCTCCGAATTGTTTTGGTTTCCCAGTAATGGTGTCGTTTTTATATTGTTTTAATTTTGCAAGCAGGAAGTTCATTTGGTGACAAAAGCGCTGGAACAAACTAATTTAACTTCTCCAAAAGTAAAGCCATTAAGTAGAAAAAAACAGATGCTGAATATGAAATTGAACACAGTTTAAATCTCATTAATAGGAGGACGTACGACAAGAGGTACATAGAATAAAATCCTTTCATTTCTGATAAACATTACCATATTTAACTGCTTTGACCTTCAAGTTTTTCCTGATAACTTCATCCAAGACCTTTAATTCAAATACACAGTGGTAGGCATACAGTTAAAGTTGTTCTCCCTGATGGCAGTTTAACCTTGAGGTAGTAATTAATCACCTCTAGGAAAATTTAATGACTTAAATAAGAGGTGAGTATCCTCTGAAGTAAAGCATATGCTCCTCCTGGATGCGCTGTCATCAAATTTAATGGGATGAACGGGAGACATTTCTTTAGCTAATGAATGTGGTCAAAATGAAGTCAGGTTGATAACGGATTTAACTCTGGTCTCTATGGAGACCCAGCAAGTATAAATAAAAACCACCCAGTGAATCCATATTGCGTGACCCGTTTTAGACTTTCAGTGTGTACTGTACTGGTTTGTCATTAGGGGCATTGAGGACGAGTGTGGGAACTCGGTTTGGTATCCCGGTGCCGCCATTGACCAGGGCCGGATTTAGAAGGATGAGGGCCAGCAGTTTCGGGTGCCCTGTCCAGAAAAACAGAGGAAAAAAAACAAAACAAAGATAAAGGTACTTTATTAGGTAGAGCTAAACATCAGCAAGTTTGAAATGTCCCACACAAAACTGCTCCACGTTGGTCCCAAACAGACATACAATTCATTTAAAAAAATAATATTTCAGGCGCTCCCAAAACCTGGCGCCCTGGGTTACTGCCCCATAAACCCTTTCTAAAGTCCAGCCCAGATTTTGACAACTACAGGAATTTTGTCCACTTTTCTTTGGATGATTACTTTCATTTAGCCACACTGGGAGGTTTGGAAGCCTGTTTTAAGTCATGCCACAGCCTCTCAATATAATACAAGTCCAAACTTTGACTGATCTACTGCGATAAATTCATTTTGCAGATTTTGAGCCAATGGTACGTAATCTTTCGTGCCTCCAGTCATTATTGTTCTGCATAACCCAAGTACGTGCCGAGATTGTGGTAACAAAACCAACAAACGGACATTTCCCCTAATAAAAATTGATATATTTTTGGCTAATTTCTTCATTTTTCTTGTTCTCTAGTTCTCACTTGAGTACTTTGCTGTAACAAACCCTTAGACTGCCTAGCCTAGCGTTAGCACAATAGCATTCAAATAGCATTGAAGAAAATAAGTGGTGTTCTCAATCATTAGAGCAAAATCAAAGGTAAGTTGGATGTTTGTTAAACTTTTTAATTCTGTAATTTTGAGTGATTGTTCATCTCCACTTTATCATGAATACTAAGAGGTCAGGCCAGGTTTGAATTTTGTGTGATCCTGTATCATAATCATTGAATAGATGTTCAAGGGGCAGTGACTGTGGAGTTTTTACAGGCACAAAAGTCATTAGTGGTGATCGGTACATTTCTGTCCAATTTTTGCTCGACTTCAGTCGAGGCTAATTAGCATACTTTCAAACCGAGGCCTTGCTCCTCCTGCCAGCTCTGTTCTCTTTATTTAGCCAGTTAATTTCCCACAGCCAGTCCGAGCCAGCCTCTACCTCAGTCAGTCAGCTTTGGAAGTTGTTCATTTTTTATTTTTATTTTTTCCATTTGCAATGTTACCGCGTGGTAAACTGATGTATTTACTTCTGGTCTGTCATGCAGTGCTAAGTGTGTGATAATGTTGTGCAGAGGGAGTGCATTGTGGTCCGCTGTCGAGTTGCTTGAGGAGAATTCCTCCTATCAGCTTCCGACGCCTCAGAGGAATCCCCGTGAAACCCGGTCTATCAGTCCATTCAGCTTCTTTGACTCACTAACTGATGGTGCTGCCTCAACAGAGAGCTGTGGAGAAAATCTTTGCTTCACTACAGATTCAAGAAAACGTATAAAACGACAATAAATGAGGAATTTCTCAAGAGCGATGTTCTTAGTCATGTTCCCCACCAAGAAAGAGATGACATCTGCCGAGTGTGCAAAGTGGTTGGTTGCAAAATGTCCTAATAGAGGCATGTTTTGTCATCTCCTCACTTGAAGTCTTTTTTTGTTGTTGTTTTGATTAAACATCTTGTTCATTATCACACAAGCTTCACTGGAGATTTTGTTACTTTTGTCCAGTCTCCATTTCCAGCGATCAACCACCATCCGAGAAATTGTTGTGTGCCTTTTATCGCGTTGTGTTCGATTCAGACGACGTTTTCTTTTCACACAAAGCCCTATGACGTAATTTTGCCAGCTCTCTGCATCTACTCCATTCGTCTTGTTCCACAACTGCAGAGTTGTCGGGACTTGCATCCTTCTAACATCTGTTGAAATACTCAATGTGCATAATGAGAAGGAAAATGGAAAAAGCCCAAATTGTCTAAGTCTGGAACAAAACTTCAGCCTTGAGAGTGATAGAAACACTGGTCCTTTTAAGCTTTATGTCTCCCACAGAAACTCCAACGAAAGAAACAGAGAGAGACTGACAGACAAGCGGGAGAAGTCTAAGTGTTTCATGATGTAGCTGAAGGTGTTGTTGAAGCTGTCCTCAAGGTCCATGACTGAAGTGCAAGGTGAGATTGTTAAGGTGTGACAGGAAAGCTGTTGGTCCAGAAGGGCTTTAGTTCTTTGTGACAGGAGGCATGTGAGGAGACTGTAGAGCGTTCTCCTGAAGTGAACACGTTTGGGAAAAAATACCTTTAGCCATTGGGGCTGAATGAGATTCAATTTGGTTCGCTTAAGCCATTATAAAAGTACGTCCTGAAATTCAAAGTCTACGGTGCCCAATGGATGTTGGCGAGCTTCATATTTTATTTTTTGGGGAAAAAAAAACAAACAAAAAAAAAAAACTTGAGATCTATCATGGTTTGTTTTACGGACCAAAGTGCAGGAAACCAACGGGGATGGGTTTTTTTTAATTTTTATCGAAGGGGATAAAAAAAAAAAAATGACTTATTTGCCCAGAGAAGTACAGATAGAAAATATAATGTAGGAATAGACAAACACAGGAAACTAACACAAAAGCCCAACACATAAGCTATTCAACAGCTAAGGAAAGCCTCATCAAAACACAAGCAAGATCAACAGAAAAAGAATAGATGAGAATGAGTCCAAATAACAAAAAAAAGACCAAACATGTGAAACCAAGAGAAAGCAAAAACCAAAGCAACTCTGAATCCTGACAAAAACATTTCAGTGGGGGAAAAAAACTGTCACACTAGTTAAACTATTCCAATAGAAATGAAAGTGAAACTTTACTTTTGGGGTTGATAACGGTTTCCGTTTGCCGCATTTTGAAATTTGTGTTGAACGTTTTCCTAATGAATCTTCCACAGGAAGGCAAGAAAGTGTGAGTTTTTCCATTAAGTTTATCGTAATTCCCTCTAATTATAGTCTTGCGGCTCGGCTCAGATGGGAGAATGCCGTTGTCAGTCCAACAATCCTAAATTGCAAACAAGCTGTTGCTGTAGTGGCTGTGTTTCAACTGAACCTGCCAAAGTGGAGCTTATATAGTTAGTGGCTTTAAGATTGCTTAGAGCTTGTTCTCTATTTTCATTTTTTTCCTTTTCAGTCAAGAAAACCCCCAAAAAACTTTCAATTATCTCCACAGTTAAGCATTAGCGATGTGAAGATGTAGCAAACGGCAACGGTTTGGAGAGACGGATAAATGATGAAAGTCTTAAAGCAGATTTCTATTTTTATTTATTTTTTTCCCCCCAGACTGACTGAAACAGGTACTGTAATACAAATGGACAATGGAAAAATTTCCTAACCATCCCGTCCCCTTCAATTTAATGTTTAATGTCAAGGCCACATATAGTTACGGCGAGCTTATCTCGTCATCGCCTTGCAGCGGGGAGCCTTCAAAGCCCGATCAAAATGCATATATGCTTTTGATCCAATATCTCTGCCCCCTTTATCATGTTTCGGCAGGATTATTGGGATCACTGTCTGTCGGAAGCAATCTGAGGACCCAGATGGAAAGCATGACCAGCCAAACTCTGTTTTTCTGCTTGGTTAATCCGACAGCACCTTCTGAGGAGATCCAATTAAATCTCTCCTTCAAAGAATATGTGACTGCCCGGGCATAGAGGAGATGAGATGAGAATGACGGGCGGCGAAGGAAGGAGGGAGGGGGGGGGAACGAAAAAGGATACTCCGATGGGAAGGCGATCTTGTGTTTTAATCGTAGTGGATCACCGTTACCCGGTTGAATCCGGCGCCGCGCACCAGGAAACCACGTTCTGGACAGTGGGAGATTAAAAGTGCTTTATGTGTGTTTTTTTTTTTTTTTCTTTTTATGAACACGGAGGGCAAAAATGAATGCATGGGAGTTACGAGGCCGCGCGGATGAACACATCATATATCTGTTGATTAAGGTGATAAGATAAACACCCTTTTAGATGAGATTTGTCAGCGCCTGTGATTACAGGGCAGAACACAAATTTCACAGTGACACACTGGATTAACACCATAAATTACTGCTTGAGCCTCAGAGAGCGAGGGCCATCTTTTCTCTTGGCGGCGGGGCGATTCATTCGCGGCACATTCATAATGCCAATTATGCGTTTTGTGGCGCACTTTCAGTCGTGATGCTTTCTTGGAACGGTTTCGCCGGCAAATTACTCGACTTCTGGAGCGACTCATAACTGGGCCGAATGAAAGCGGGGGAAAAAAATGGAAAAATAAAAAACTCAGTGAATTGTTTTGGTGTGCTCTCTTGCAAGTTTATGGCCTAAACTTCAAAGTTTATTAATATTGTTTTGCAGAAATTGTTTGGTAAAAGTGTCCAAGTCCATTTAATATTTCCACAGTGATTCACATTTTATTATATGGTATGCACAAGCCCACAATGGTGTAAAATTATAAAGTGTAATATGGTGTCCAAATCTATTTTCTATTCGTCTTGAGTGAATTAACACTTTGTAGAACCATGATTTTTTTCTGCTGCAGCAGCATCTAGTTGGAGGTTTAACTCAGTAAGTAGCCCTGTTGCTTTTGTTGATCAATTCAGAGATTTGCTTAGACATTGATTATGCAAGTGCTTCTAGTGTGCTGGAGGGAAAATTGCTCCATGTTGTGAAAATGGCTTCACGCAGGGCCTGCAGAGACTGAAACAGTCTTGGTAAATATCCGTTGCCATCAAGACACAAATATTGTCTTTCGACTCAGGTCAGGGGAAGACAGAGTGGTCCAAATACATGATATATTCATTAAAAAAATGTAAATATCAGATACACATTTGCATTACTAAGCAACCTTAAAGTGATCAAAACATTTACACGCTAAACCCTGTACTTAAACTACCAACATGCTACTTAAAGCTAAATTGGCTAGGTAGACTTCTAATTTAATCAAGTAAATATTGAGTTATTTCATAATTTCAGCAGAATCCTCAGTGTTACTATGAATGATGGGAGATGCAGTCGTCCCAACAAATGTCCAACGCCTTGCTTTTGCATGTCCACAATCCTGCCACATTTGCCATCAGCAAGTCATTACAATGTGAATGCCGAACAAAAAACTAAAATAAAATAAAATAAAAGCCAGATTTGATCCAAACTGTTTAATTTTAGATGAAGTTTTTCAATAAGCTGCTTCTTATTTTTCCTCTTTGAAGCTTAGCTCCTGACAAGCTGAACATTCAAATGCAGGTAAATCTCTGCAAATTGGAATATGTATATTTCATGAGCAGGCAATCATGTGGGGTTTTTTCCACTTTGTTAAACAGCAATGGTTAGTTGGCTGCTGTGAGTGTGTGTGCGTGTGTGTGGTGTTTTCCTGTCAAGCTGTGGATGACGAATGAAATTCAGAATGTTTAAGGGGTTTGAACACAAGGTCAATTACAGCTGGATGCGAGACTTAAGTTTGCAAATTTGATAAATGCAGATTGATGTAGTTGTAATTTTTACTCAATAACTCTAAAACCAGAAGTTGTGTGAAGTTGAACCCGTTCAAAATACGATTTTGCTACAATGTTTAAGGACTTTAAAGCAGCAGAGGTGCTGACTTCCCACATAAGAGTTTAGACCCCGTTTTCTCTATCATAGTGGGGGGTGGAGGGGGAAAAAAATCCTCTTAGGGCTCAAAACCGATTTAATAAAAACTCTTCGTTTTTTTTTTTTTTTTTTTTTCTCCGCTGGAGTGTACATAGAACTCTTCGCCACACTTAAAGAGATCTTGAACACGAATATAATGGTGTGCCATCACAGTGTGACAGCTGCTCCGAACAATGCAGTGTGACATCCTGCAGAGTGGATAGTCCACCCTGGAAGTGATCCCTGACCAAATCTCCAAATAACCCGTAATTGTCGGTGTGGAGTCTTGAGCATTTGTCCTGGTTATCCGTGGCACCCCGAGACATCTTATGTCTGCCTTCTACTAATGAGAAACACTCCGAAAGTGCTGCTGAAGATGTCTCGCTGTGTGGAAATTACCCCCAGCAAAAACACTGGAAGGCCATATTTGGTGCTTAATATACAGAGCTATGTATGTTAAATTAATTTCCTTAGCAGAGGCAGGGAGGATTTCTAATGGTCTTACTAACTTCATGAAGTAGATATTTTATATTTCTTAACTACGGTACTCTCCTCCTTTGAGCCTTCTTGTTTGCATAAGAAGGCAGCAGAGTGGTGCTACTAAAATCTATTAGATGATCAAGTCCAAAAACGCTTGCATATGTTATAATTAAGTTATTGTCAAATAAAAGTACAAATCAAGTTTCTGCCTCTAACAGAAGTCTCCAAGAGTAGCAACGCAAATGTGTTTAAGTATTTTTTATTTGCTTCTATTGTAATTGGTTTGTATTCTTTTCTCATTTTCCTTAGCTCTGTCAAATAAGTAATTGTCTGAGAAGGTTAACATCAGTTGTCAGCTGATTGGCCTATTTTCTTCAGGTGTTTTTAATGCCATTGTTCATTAAGTGTGCTGATGACAGCCTCCAGCTGAAAGGCTATTGCCTAAAAAAAAAAAAATCACATTGATTTCTGGAGTATTTGATTTCCTTCTACTGTGTTTTGAGATTTCAACACAGTGGTGATTTCACTTATGTTCCCATTTTCCTCCTTGGTCACTTAAACTATTTAGTTCTAGCGACAAAAGAAAAACTTCTTATTTTTACAGACCGCTACACATCTTACCACCATTTTCAATAATACATAAAATAATAATGACCTGAAAAGTAGGCTTGCTCATTCCCCCCCACATCTACATTTATTTGATATGAATTGCCTTTTAAGGTAAATTAGAACAGAAACAAATCCCTGATTTGCTGTGAATTAAAATTCCACGTCCTCGGTCATGGAAATGAACTTGTTTGACGTTCGTGATAACTTTGATAAGTACATGTCAACACGAGTTAAAGAGGACCCGATTATTCCTTGAAGCACATTACAAATCGGGGTTTGGAAAAACTACACATGAAGCCTCCGGTCTTCGTTTTGGTCGCTTCCGTCCATTGTGGGCATTAGCTGTCGCTCCCATTTGGCGTTCATTCAACTCTACACTCCGGATCGCACATGATGTTTGATGCAGTACGCTGCATCTGTCAGTCTCATTGAAGGGACTGATTGTGTCCTCGGGGGAACGCCGTTTTAATCAGATGCCCGACATTCTGCTTGCAGAAGGGTGTTTTTCATTTTCCTTCACGTCCATCGAATGCCATCACCTTTGAAAAGTAAAATGACTAATTGCACCACTTCAGACATTTTTATCACATATGCTTTTGTAAGAGAAAACATGTGTTCTCCCTGATTAAATCAGAATGAACGTTAAATGGCACACAAGTTGTAAATTATCCCATCAGAAACCTACAAAACCCATCAAAACCATGGCAAAAATGTGCAGTTTTGTTTTCCTTTTCCATCATATTTTTTTTATTTCATTGGAAAAGCTTGTGCACCCCCTTACATTTTGGTTGCATTCCAGTTTTCACTGCTCCAGACTTGCTTATAAATGTGTCCCCATTCTACAAATGCGTAGCTTGAATGAAGCAGGATTTACTTTTGTCCTTTTCGAGTCGGCCTATTTCAGGGATGACCAGCTCCAGTCTTTAAAAGCCAGCGTCCTGCATAAGTTAGACGTTCCCCTGGTTTAACACACCTGAATCAAAGGAATGACTCAGTACAAGGACTCCGATGCATCTCTGCAGTACGTCATGAAGTTCTGCAGTCGTTACTCAGCCGCGTTACAGCAGGGACCAATCTAAAACATGCACACACCTGCTGTTGGGGAGCGGAGTCGCTGCTCAGCCTTGTCCACTCAACACATGGTTTGCAACTGTCTGACAACTAATCCCCAGAAATCATTTAAATGGGGTGTATTACATGTTTTCCAGGCACACGGTGCCATTTATAGCACAAATAAGTTACCATTTCACCTTCTGTTGTCATGAAAACGCTGTATATCAAAAATAACTTAAACAAAAATTGGCTCCACATCATCATTCTCCTGAGATGGCGATAGAAAGAAACCAAAATACTCAAAGTTGCCTCTGATTTGTTTCCACACCTGTTTCTTCAAGTGTCGTTTTGTCTCGATAATCTTTGAATTCAGCCAAGTCTTTTTTTTTCTTTTGCACCTCCACATCGTCTTCTTTTCTCAAGGCCTTCTCGCTATCGTCGATGGGCGCCCTCACCAGCCATTGCTTGTTATTTTTGCAAACCTCGAAAATACTTGACGAGAACAATGAACTGAGTAGAAAAGCTGGTGGTACTTGTCACATATTTTCTAAAATTCTTACAATTTTTTCCCCCATAAATTGAGGTCAGGAGACGGTATAATTGTTCAGACTCAAACAGAACTCAGTGTTGCTTACAACTTTTTGTATATTCTTGAGCTTGGTGAAAACGTTTAAAGCTCTGTCAACACCCATGCGAGTTGCCGCCCTTTGCTAAAATATAGATTAGGTAGAATAGAAAGTACAGATCTAGCCGGCTGCTTTATGTTTAATTATATTCAGCTAAACCTGCAATGAGCTCACAAATGGAAAGCAAAAGCGCCGTAATTTGTATGAATTGCTGATTCGTAGCGCACTGTTTGGAAATGAAACTAACCTAAATGACCACATGCATCACAGGTAAACAACAGGAACGGCGGATGATCTGTCAGGTGAAATGGAGCGGAGAACACACTTGAAGCATCATCGCGCCGGCTAAGGATGTACGAGTTTTACGCTTGCTCGTGCGAATACTAATTGGAAGCTTGAGAAAGGAGAACATTTAGCAGATCTGTCATGACAAATTGAGGGGAAAAAAAAAAGAAAAAAGCAGTACCTGTAATTATGGGACAAAAAAAAAAAAACTTTATGATGCAAGTAAATGTTTTTACAAAGTATGGTGTGCATATTTATAAAAATTTAGTCAAGAATTTACAACAGTGTATGTTTCTACAAGTTTGGCTAATGTAGAGATTGAGAGGAGAGCCTTCTACTGTACTGCAGCGCTGGTTTTATGATTAAAAGGCGGTTGTGTCACCAGCTTACTTGTCTCTACTGCAGAAAAGCATTTCTGTCACATTCAATCACAATGAAGCAAAAAGTTTGTGTAACATGGAAAAAACAACAACAAAAAAAAGTTCAAAGTTCAAGCACCGCAACAGGCGATGTGTTTGGTGAGCAGGTAGACGACTCTAAACAGGCCCGGTGTCTCAGTTTGTCTCACTAACTTTCCCGTTGTTGCGGCATGAAAGGAAATCTTTATTCCAGCACGAAAATGCGACGCCGTTTTTCTTCGCCGCCCCAGCTACACCCGTCGCTGCGAGGCTCTCCCTTCGCAACCACTGAAGTGACACTGGAACATTTGCATGACAAAAAAAAAAAAAAAAAAAAAGAAAACATAGGGTCTTATAGATATTCCTCTCCTATCTGAATTTCCCCCTTAGTTCTTTTTTTTACTTTTTTTTTGCGGGCCCTGCTAACCAGGGGACAAATAATTGTAAGGAATCTTGCTCCTTCTTCTTCCTTCTCGCTCCTCTTTTTAGCAGTAATGATGCTAAGCCTTTTGAGGTGAAACCAGGCTAGGGAACCAATTAGGGATTCTGAGTTTAGCCGGCTTCAGAGCAGGAAAGGTAGGAGGACCGATGATGTACTTTGTTAGGTAATAACACAGAATTTAGCCCTGCTGACGATCTCAGCCGGAGATGAATTTGGAGAAACTTTGTGTAATATTTGCGGGCGGGAGAACGGGACCAAGTCATACTAACTGCTTAATCCCAGAGATATCAGAACAAGACGATGGGGAAGAACGGGATTTTTGTCGTCTTGAGGTATTTAATCCTCTAAATCAAGTCAAACACGCAGCCTGGACTTCCTCCTCAAAGAACAAAAATCAATTACTGATGCAAAAACATGATCAGGGCGCCTGAAAATCCTTGGAACAAATGGGTCAGCATCTTGCCATGCATGAATAATGACGCGCCGCTTGGACTTTCTGCACTCGTCTTCGCTACCCTGCTGTCTCTTCTTCTTCTCCTTGTCGACTCCCTCGCTGCCGATTGCTTTCTCTCTTCCAGGCGCGCAGAAATGAATGCCTCAGCTGTGAAATTTCCATGAGACTTGTGAAACGAGAGCTCGAAACAAAGACTGCAGCTGTGTTTTTGAAGTGAGGGAAGCCTTTCTCTCTCGGGAACAACTTGTGGAGCTGTCGATTTTTTTATTTACCCCCCCTCCCCCCATAGACACTACCCCCCCCCCTGTTCCTTCATTGTCGCACCACCGGTTTCCAGTTGGCTCTCTTTGCTGAAAGATTTGCCCTCCTTCCATTTTCACCCATGCTCATTATGTCCACAATAAGGCCTGTGGCTACACACACAGGAAATATTGATTAAAGCCAAAGCGAGGGAATCAAGAGTACGAGAATGAGTGGCAGGGGGCCGACGATAACCAATTGGACTTAATTTCAAGTGTACGTTGTAGTTGTCTGGCATAGTCAGTATTTCTCCCAGAAATTACAACAGAAACGACCAATTGGGATAGGAATGACCTAATAAAATACTGGAAAAATGCCAGAAACGGCAACATATAAAAAGCTACATACTGACAACCATATCAAAACAAATGCTCAACAAGAACCAGCAGAAAGTCAGTTATTCCTACAACTCATGCCCCGCCAATAGATTGTGTTTGTGCAGCGAAATTCAGTGACTGAAGTGATTGTTTTCCTAATGAGATGAATGCTTAAACACATATTACTTAAAGAACACAAATTCTGTGTTTATACTCGCCTAACTTTTGAAAACCTTTGAAAATAAACTTCTCTAGCGTAGCTCGTTTGACATTTTTTATAGCTTTTTAATAGCTGCTATATATACATGTATGCTACTGAATTTGCTCTTAGCCACACAACTGGAGTTTTAAAATAGCGTTACCTTGATAATTAGCAAAGGCCCAACTTACTTTTTTTTTTTCCCCCATTGCTTTTGTTTCTATGTGTTTCTAAAAAAGACAAACAGTTCAAGCTATCTTTGTGTGAGCAAAGTAAGCAAGTACACGGACCGTTAGCCATCTGTCTGGGAGTTCACATCGTCCGTTTTATATTTAGACCCATTTGATTCAGCAAAGCATAGCTAATCCTCGGTAACATGAGGTTAAAGTAGCATATGAGTTGTCCAGTCGTAATTCAATTAACTTGAACAAAAGATGGGAAATCAGCTCATGTGCTGGAGTAATAAGCCAAGTTAAAGATCACAAGACATTTTTGTTTAATGCAACTTCAATGAGATGGACTTTTGTAACGTTTTTAGCTATATTTAAAATATATATATATATTTTTTTCAACTGTAAGTCTTGATTTTAGGTATTTCATGTTGATTTTTCAGAATATTATGCAACCAATTTGGTGACAAGAGGTTATCACACTGTTTAACCTCAACGTAGCTTAAGGCATGTTTCTTTTTGTCTTCTGTATGTACTAACATGATGCATTATCCCAACTTATTACTTTTTTTTAAACACCAATTTTACCTACTCGTACTTAACTGTATATTTTATTGTGGTATAATAACCAGGATATAGTCATGTTATCTAGTTTATTTTTTTTTTGTTTTATGTAAAGGCCTTCTAAAAATATAAACCCTTATCGGGTGTACTTTAAATTGTTACAAGATTTAAGTAAGAAAGTTTCACAATAGCTTTTTTTTAACCGACTCATTGATTTTCAGATCGATTTCATCTTTTTTTTTTATTTCTCCATGTCATTCATAGAAAGGTCAGAGGTGACAAACGGTTCTATTCCTGGCAATATCTGTTAGAAATCGATTCCGTTCCCTGCTGTTCCTCCACCAAATCAGCATATTGCAGAACGTGCGGCCTTGCTGTGGGGAAGGTGGCGGCGGGGACAGCCAGGCTTGGAGCGGAGGCGGAAGAGAAGGGAAAGATCTTCAAAGCGTCTGCTTTACAAGTCTGATGTGTTCTCGCTAGCTGTGCTAAAATCCTTTGTGTCTCATTAGGCTGCGATTTTTTGGACCGGGCCTTTGTGCGCCGGACAAATTCTGTTTGAAATGCAAGCAGGGAGATGGATCTCTCGGCTGCCAGCGTACGCTGCGGGCTCCGGCTTTGTTAGGTAAAAAGGAAAAGGGATCACGTGTCGCCATAATTTTTGTTTATTTTGGACACAAATTTGATAAACCAGAGGTGTGCTGTATTTAATTGGCGAAACAAAAGGATGCACATTTTGTTGTTATTCAGCAGAATTGAAATGTCCATCTTCAATTATGTAGAATCATAAAGTGGAACCAGAAATAATTTTGCTGGATTTTCTAAAAACATGCCTAACATGAGTTAAAATATGTGGAAATTGGGCACATTTTGATTTTAATTTCTTCTTATTTCATGTTCACTACATGAACCATGTTGGTAAGTAACTGGTGTGTTGATATATAGGGAAGAATATTAAGACGTGGTGTGAAGTTTTTCTGCTCTGATTTTCTGAAATCCAACACTACAGCATGAAAAAGTCCAGACTGCACCAAGAATACATCAAAAGTCAGCTCTACGAGAAGTTTTCTTTGGTTGTGTTTAGATCAGAATGAGAAAATTTGCTCATTAAGGAGTTGTTTTGAAATGCAGCAGTCAGTTCAGTTTTGCAAGACTTATTTTTTGCGCAGGAATGCGAATACATGAAAGGGTTACGATGGAACGAAGAGAGAAACGCCATCAATTCCTCCATATTTAATAGCTGACTGAGTAAAGAAGAAACAGAACTGCTAGTCTGCAGAAAGTCACAGCTAAAAAGAACAAAAAGGGATAAAAAAAAAAAACTAGTAAGGATGAAATTAGCTATTCACAGGACGAAAGCAGCCTGAAATGTAATATTTCCAAAGTCAAAACTTTCCCCATCATGTTCTCAGGAGGTCTTTCAGCAAATTTGTTCTAAATCAGCAAGTAGATTTGTAAAAAAAAACAAAAAAAAAAAAGTCAGTGTAGCAAAATCCTTAGTTTTTGCATCAGTACAACCACATCTATTGGGAAAACGTGTCCTTTTCCAAATAAAAACATGAAAACAACAATCCAACTTCAGACAAAAACACTGGACATTTTTGATTTCTTACACATCCCTGAACTAATATTTAGTTGCAAATTAGTTGAGAATTTCCCCAAATCAGTCTCCCAAGGGGTTGAGCAATTTCTAGAATCCTGAATTTGTAGATATGCACCAAGACAATTGGACCACATTACAGAGTTACTCTTTTATTCCACCTTATAGAGTGTGTCTGATGTCACTCCACCAGTTTCCTACTCCGTTATGTTATCCTTGTTGGTCCAGAACCAAAAAGGTGTTCCCTTACTGGTGTGTTTGTGGTTATCGTCTTGAATTTAGTTTCCCCGAGTAGAAAATCTTTTTCTCCACCAATATCAACTTTCTCAATTCACACCATATGCAACTACACACACCTCTGTTTAGGTTTGTGATCCAGTCACAAAACGGCAGCATCCAAGCCATGACGTTTGGTCTCTTGGTGTTCCATCGCTCTACAACGCTCACGAGTAAATTTCAAACCAAACATATTGATTGATCTCGCCATTGATGTTGGACTGCCGTTATTTAAAACAACTGCATGCTTTCAGGGCTGTTTTCGAGCTTCTACCGAGACTCCACGCTCTCGCCGGATAATGATTTCCATTCTGTTTCGCTTCCTCAACTTTGTTTTAATGAGCCATCTTCAGTTGTGGCCCTGCTTTTCACCTTGCAACCCTCACATCTTTCCAGGTCCTTACCGCACATTTCTCTACAGTATCTCCGGCACACGGTGACTCATTTGCCGTCTTCAAATAAAAAAAAAAAATGAAAAAAAAGTGGATGGAAATCAAAGCTGCGGTGAAGCAGCCCAGTCACACGTTGCTACAAAAAAAGAAATAAAAAAATCATCTAAATGCCACACAAATCATTTATCATGAACAAACTTATACACGCTTCACCCAGCCAGCAGGGGAGGGCTGATTTGAAATATAGATGAGGGAGGAAAGGAAGCACGGCATAAAATTTGCATGAGCTTATGAATCAAATATCTGTGGAGGTATTAAGGAGACAGTCGGGGCGATCTTCTCCAACCGGCTGTCTTCGTCGGGCGAAAAACGCTTCGGCCGTTCCACACCGACGCTGTACTTTAAGGATACCTGCCGCCGCAATCGGGCGCACAACAGAGACGCTGACGACGCGGAATGCTAATGGCGAGCAGGATTCCAGGATGAGATAAATCACATCAGAAAGACGTTGCGTGACCCGCTCGACTTATGCACAAAAAAAAAAAAAAAAAAAAGGCTTGCGTATGTTTGCCGAGGGCGTTCGCGGTGAGAGTTTATTAAACCAACACGCGGCGCTCACAACCATCCCAATGTTCAGAAGCATTTTTCTCCGCTGTCAGATCCGTGACAGATGTAAATTAGGCTGGAGACGCTGGAGGGACGCATCTTAGAGCCATTCCACAGAAACGTATGGTTTCTAAGAAACCGAGCAAGAAATATCATTAAATTGAGTGAGCAAATTACAATAGATGGAGTCGACTTTTTTGCTTTTTGTAAAGAGAATCCAAGCATGATTTTGCAAATGGAAATATTTTTCTGCGAAAGTGGGTTTCTTTACCGATTTGATTTTTAAAAGACGGGCTTTGTGGTTTGCCAATTTCTTTTTTTTTGTTAAGCCTCGTGTGAACTTCCTCTTTTGCTTAGCCTTGATTTATCTGCGATGTGGTAAGTTCATTAGCCGCAATCACTGAGGCTTGTCAGAACCGCACTAAAGTGATTTTGTTAATGACTCTGGAGATGGATCATCCTGATGTATGTAGGCGTCTCGAAAGGAAAACAGGGTAATGTGGCTGCACTCAAAACTTGGGCCTCCATTGGCTCAGCAAATGCTCTCAGAGAGCAGTCAACACCTT
Source organism: Poecilia mexicana (assembly GCF_051168715.1). Taxonomy (NCBI): domain Eukaryota; kingdom Metazoa; phylum Chordata; class Actinopteri; order Cyprinodontiformes; family Poeciliidae; genus Poecilia; species Poecilia mexicana. The sequence continues at coordinate 27,455,682 of NW_028263371.1, forward strand.
CTCATTATAGTGGGAAAAAAAAAACAACAACCCACACACACAGAGCAGCAACAATCGGCTTGCTTGAACAGCGTCGCTTTGAAGAGAGAAAACAGAATCTCGGAATATTCGACTTCTTACTTCGCTCGGTAGCCGTTTTTTTTTTCTGCTTCGTAACCGAGAGGTGTTTGAACTTAAGGTCACAAACGCGGCTGAAGAATCTCCGTCAGGACTTTCGGGTCAGAGCCGAGTTCAAGGCTCCGTCAATTAAGGCCTTGATGGAGAAGTAGCGGAGCGGTATCAGACAATCACACCGCGACAATAAAGTTTGGCAGCTTGCCTGTGGTCATTTTGTGCTGGACGTAACAGAAAGCACAACGATGCACTTTAGTCTCATCAATCCACAGAATGTTTTGCCAAAATTCTTGTGAGTTATCAAGCCGTTTTTATCAATGTGAGACGGGGCTTTGAAGGGTTTTTGGAATGCATTGCCTCTCTCTATTCTGTATTGTTGAATCGTGTCGACCTTAACTGAGGCCTTCAGTGCTTTAAAATGCTGCTCCGGGTTCTATTTTGACTCCCTGGTTGAAGCATCTGGTTGTGGAGTAATTGTGTTGGGGCCGCCACACCTGGGAAGGTTCATCACTGTTCAATGATTTTTCTATTTGTGGATAATGACACTCACAACCGCTGACTGGGGAAAAAAAAAGAAAAAAAGAACTGGGTCAGTTGTCTTGGACTCTTAGTAGAGGGGGGTCCAGCCATCACATAATGGGCAACAGTTTTAAGGGTTGTTTTTGTAAACAGGGCTGCTTGTGAGGAGAATCTAGGACGGATATTTAAGTTATATAAAATCTTTACTAAATGCTAGGTGGGCTACTGTCTGGTAAATGGCAGCAGCTGCCCTGCAGATTATTTTTTGACAACTCAGCATGTATGACAAAACGGCTACAATTCATTTCATAGCATTATTACGATTAGCCATTCACAGCCATCACCTGCAAGCAAATTGGTTTTTGCATGCAACATGCCATTTGTTGCAATCTGAAAGAACAAAAAGTTAAAAAAGAAAGATTTTTCCTTTATGTTTTTATTAGTTTTAACACCATCACCGTCGACTCCACTTACATGATATAGCTATTTACGATCCATGTGTTTTTACCGCGACAGAATATTTTATTCAATAAACTTTAGAAAATGATCCTGGGTGGTTTTGGTTTTGAAGGAGAACTACGGCTGCCACGCAGTTCGTTGAAGGGCTTTGCTACAGAGCGCCTCAGACTCTGAGCTACATTTCTGTAATATTCATATACCAGGGGCTCCCACTACACCAGCTTCACCATTAGGCCACCTCATTGATCGCCTCTCTTCATATAATAGGGCCGCAAAAACAGACGCAATCCAAATAGCTCTCCTAAGGAGCTTAGTTCTGCTGCAGCCACCGTTGCTACAATTAAAGCATCATTTAGCCGAAACGGCGATTAGGACGCGCACAGTTCGACTTGCGGAGCAGCACAGTATGGGATGCTGTCGTTTCCCGTGGCTACTGGTGTGAAGACGGATCACATGAAGGAAAAAGTGACAGCATTCTGCAGAACATGTTGATGTTTTGTAATTTCCTAGACAGAAACCAATAGCAATTCATAAACAAAAATGCAGAAATCCTTAAATATACGCATCTCGGTGAAAGGAAGCAATCCAATGTCATGGAAAATGTGGACAGGCTTGGGGCAGTTATTGATTTTTATTGGGGTTTTTTTGTAACACTGCAGAGTTTATCAACAGTTTGATTTTCATTTACGGCCTCGTAAAAGGCTTCCTGTTACGAAACTGATTAAAACTTGACAATAACGAGACAATTTATGGCATCGTACTCTTCTTCAGAGCACCTTGTAAAGTTGTGGCTGTGAATAAAATGACCCAAGTGATCCAAAATATTTGCAAAAAATATTAGTTTCCCCAACAGAAAGACAGATGATTTAACGGGTCCTTGGTGTTCCTAAAGGAATACAGGGCGGCAACAGAGATGTATGTTGCAACGAACAATTAATATGCTTAAGGTTTGTTATTCTAATTTGGAAAAAAAAAAAATACAAGACTTATAAAAATAACATCCCAAATAACTGTAAACATAAAATGCCAATCAACAGGGGTTCTGGAGCTGCTTTATTCTTCATTAACAACGAACTGAGACGTTCCCCCCCCCCACACACACATTTATTTCCATGTGTGACTGACTCTCGGGATAATTCCTGTACAAAGTGCACTTTCACCGCACTTTCCGTCAAATCAGAGAATGAGACTTTTGCATGGAAGACCAGCTGCCAGAGAACAGAGCAAATGGAGACGTCGACCCGCCGACAGTCCGATTCAGCTGCAGTTTGGGCCAAAATCGTCACCTTGCCTGGAATGTAATTTGTAATTAGATGCACAACAGAAACTCAATAGCACATGATTGCAGCCCCCCGTTTTAAATGTGTTCAGCTCAGTCGGCGTGACATGTTGGTGGTGGTTCTTCTATTTCACCTCACCACAAGTGTATCAGTTAGGGGTTTCTTTATTTGTATTTTTTTTTTGGAACAGTGTGATATTATGCCACTGCGTCTTATTGAGGGTTGAACCGTCTGAAGCCTAACGGTAATGATTCAATCTTTTGAGCAAACAGTAGCATGTGGATAGGCTTTTTACAGGGGACTGTTGACACGGATGTGCAGATGTGTGTGCTGAAAGCTTCTGGTCTGCTGGTCTGCACTGATGGTGGGCGAATGTGATGAAGGGTTCATTGATGTTTACTTTGGACTCACCAAAAGCTTATTACTGCATTTTTTTTTTTGTCTATATGGCTCTTAAAAGTGAGGATGAAATTCAGGCATTTTGAGTTATGGCTATGAGAACTAAACAGTATTTATGATGCATAACTGCAAATCGAAAGATGTGATGCATCGAAGATCCTCTGAAATTCAAAGTTGTACAGTAAAAAACAGAGTCCTGTTTACATCACATTTTACCTGTAAAAAAAAATTGTTTAAATTGAAAACCCATACACAGAGTTGAGAAATATTTATTTATATTTGAATTAAAATGCTGAATAAGTTTGGTCCTGACTGGTCATTTCTCAGCCGTGGACTTTATTCTTTTTTTTTTTTTTTTAAATCTAATTTATGTTATACTGTCATGAAGTCATGACAGTTTTTACAAATGGGTAAAATAAAAACGAAAGGGTATGAAAACATACAAGTCTACAGCGTTAATTTATTTTTAATTAATCCCAAATTTCACCAGGCAAATATTCATAAAACAGCAACTGACTAAAAACTAATTTTCCTTGGCTGATGATTTAATGTGTATTTTTGTCACAATAGCTGGTTGTGTTCACATTTTGCTTAATTAAATGGATCAATATCTGCTCTTTTCATTATTCACAAACATCTTAACCACAATGCTGGGCTGCAGCATCGACTAATATTTATTTCTGTTAAATAGGAGTGTAGCATTAGCGAAGGGAGGCTTTTTAAGGCTAGCAGAGTTTGAGTGGCTTGAAAACAACATTTTGAATATTGCACAATAAGTCAGTTGGAACATATACCCAAACAAATTACTGACTGTACTCAGAGTCCCAACAAATGCACAAAAAAAAAACTAAACAAAAAAATCAGTGACGCAAAAAGACAGAAATCAATTTCTGAAAAGGATTAAAAAAAATGTACTCACTTCTCACAGAGGACTGCTCCCATTTCATTTTCTGTCTGATAATTTCATTTTCCATTAGCATCTAGGTAAACCCAATTCCTAAAAATAACTGGAGCGTATGCACATTGCATTTATAATTTAAGCAGTTTGCACAGTTTTTCTTTTCTGATCTTAAATGGCAGAAATTGATCATTAACAGCAATAATTTCATAATTTCTCCTCAGTGTTTGGTCAAAATATTGCGTGAGTTGCTCTGTCAAATTTAACATCCAAATCTAATCAGGATGTTAAAGAACAACAATGATGCAACTAAAGCCACCTTTCAGAGGAAAACACTCTGAACTGACATGGAAAGATGCATTGTGCCAACATCAGCTGTGTGACACTACATGCTGAGGTGCGCTTCTTGTTTGAATTGAGCCGTCAGCGACGCCAAGACCTGGAAGCGCGACGTAAATCCAGCGCGGCGTTTCTCCGACTGGGCATGCTACGGCGTGGCAGAGGCTTCCTGTTTGTTTATTCACAGCGTTGTCAGCTTGGAGTCTTCGGAGCACTCTAGCCAAGAAGTGGGAGCAGCCGAGCGTTCAAATGTTTACATCGACGGGGAGCGATACCCAGCTGACTGGCGGAATGTGGGACTAAGCTCAAAACTCACACTGTGAAGATGGGTGCTGGGATTCAACTCAAATAGAGACGCTTTCGAGCCGAAATAGACGCTTAGCAGGATTGGGAGTCAAAATGTGTTCCCACGCCTGTAACAGGTGTGGCAAATGTGGCGTTAACAGCAAGGCGGCTATTTATTCATTTCATAACCAGATGCGTTTCTCACAAGTGTGCATTGGAGTCGTGGTCAAAACAAAAATATGAATTTAAACAGCCCCATTAGTGACCATAGTGGCCCCCATCTGTGTGACTGTTTCGAGTACAATTTATCAACCTGATGCGATGGTGTTCTAAACTAACGAAGCCCTTTAAATTAGAGGGCAAACGTCGTCGAAGGCAAAAAGTCATGCAGTAGGTTTTAAAAAAAAGATTTTCCAAACTAATTTTCACTTTCAAACTTGATAAACTTTGCTACTCTAAGATTGCATCAATGATTCATTCGTAAGATTACAAAAGAAACATCTTAAACTTTACTTGCAGGAAGTTAAAACTATAAATCCTGAAGGACAATGTGCGTCCACTTAAACTCACCAAAGTAGCAAGACGTCAAGCTGGGCAACATCAGCAATTTTCTATCTAAATGGAAGAAATCTGTAGGAGAGCAAATACTTTTTCACAGTGCTGTCGGGGTGTGCATATTCCACTGCTGGGGTTTTGCGTCAAGCTAGCACACTTTATTTACCAAGACATCATTGGATACTTGCCCCGACGCACCAATCAATAAATGTACCAAAGTGTGAAGTGTGGACAACATATTTTTTCCTCTGCTCATCAAAAAAAGCAGATTTCCCGTTATGCAATGTAAAGCCAACAAGCCGTGGCAATGTCATCAAGTCAAGCCTCGGTTAAGAAAAATTCGATTTTTTATATTTTTTTCCCCCTTCCATTATGAATGCATGTGTTGAATCATATATTCGATCTCTAAGCAAGAACACAGTAAACACGCACACGCAGCAACGCTGAAGGAGCGCAAGGGCATGTTTAGGACTAGAAACATCAGACGTGCCGAATACATTAGCCTACACGGCTGTGGTCACTTTGTGTGTTTAACAGATAGTTTACAATGATTCCTCATCAGGCAAGTAAATTGCAGGGGAGTTTGTACTCTCTTTTTTGTGACAATCCTGCTGCAATTTCCCATTACACAATGCCCGCCAAATACAGCGTCCTTTTCTTATCGCCGAGAGTCCTGGCGAGAGTTTTTAAGATGTTCCCTCTCCTCCATCTAGTTCTTGTTGAGCCGTGAAGATAACAGCCACGCTCCTCCTCCTGACTGCCCCGCTCCCGCTGACACATAATCACAAGCCCCGACAGAAGTGTGTATCTCTAAGAGCAGATTCTCATGCTTATAATAAGAGAGCACGGTACACATGAGGGTTGATGTGCATTTTCCCTTTGATTGTGTCCTGGGCAGCTGCCACAGCACCAAGTTCCATAATGTATTTTCAAAGGGAAGAGGAAGACTCGAGCGAACCCAAAGACTGAGATGAAAAGAAAACGCACACCACTGCGCGAAGATGTAGGGTTCTTTTTTTACTTTTTAGTTTACAAGTCGTCTCTCACCATGTTGAAAAGTTGGGTAATATTTAGGGATAAGTTTACTCTATAATTAGCTTCCGTTCAATGGGTTTTACAAGGGCTCTCGTGTACAAGACTATCAATAGCAGGTAATTGTGAAATGGGATACAAAAGGATTTTAAAAAAAGTCTAAATATTTTACATATAGAAACTGAAAAGCATGGCATACACTACTCTTAAGCACCGAAATACAATTGCCTTAATCCCATCGTCAAATGTAAGACAAGTCTCCACTTTGACTCACTGTTCAATAAAATCCTTCACTTGGATGAAGAATTTTAAAAAACGCATGTGAAGCCTCATAGGGACTTCCAAGAAACCAGAAAGAAAGAAACGCAACTTGATGTGAATAAAACCTGAGTAAAATTCATCTGTGGTCTTACTCAGGCACAGATGATTAAGTACATCCTTTTGTCTTTGTCATAGAGCTAGGCGCAGTGAAGCCCTTCCCCATCGCCTTTATGTCAAAAGTGCAGAGTCTGCCCATTTTAGCATGAGGTAATGATGCTCTCCACTTCAGGCCACGTCTCTGCCAAAGTTTCCCTAGTGAGTTCAAACTCTGGTCAAGCTCAGTTTAAACTCCACACAACTGGCATCGCTAAAACAACCTAATAGCGTCGCCATAGAAAACGTTTCTTCCTACTCTCAGAGTATTTAAATACTTCATTGAAATTAAACATATTCATATTTGTTTCTTTGGTTATTGCAACAAGGCTTGCTAACCTGATGAACAGGATTTTTCTTAGATGTTGGCATGAAGCTATTTTGTCCAATGCTGAACTTCTGCAACATTACGTGAAAACCAATATTTGCAGTGATTGACTCATCAGATGTTTGTTTTTGATTTCCTCAGTATGCACTCTAAACCATACCTACAGGGTAGTACTTGAGGAAAACATCAATGGAACAGTCAAAGTCCAAATCAAAATTCAACTGAGTGTCAGAACCAGGACTCGAAATGCGCCACTCAAACCTCTCCTTCCTTTGAGCTTTTATAGAGAGAATGGGCAAGGAAGTTTAAGAGGTACGAATACTTTTCCAAGGCATAGTGAATAGGGGAAGTGTTTTGTTGATGTATTGTTTTTTTCCACTCGCATCGCGATGCACAGGGTCCAGACACAGCTCAAGGTAATGCAATAATGCTCTCGGCATGCTCACAAGCACATTTTCCTTATTTCCTATGTATGTATTCTCTTTCAGTCGCCCAAGCTGCCAGGGCTGGCTCATCTTAACAGAATTTCTTATTCCGTTTGTGAAGTGACATCTAAACTTATAGCAACATTTAACCACTTGGAGAAAACATCAATACAGCATCATTCCCGCTCCTGCCAAGGGCTCCCTGTACCTGCCTTTATATAGATGGAAATGTCAAACAAAGAGGGGAGATTTCCATCTCCATCGGCCTCAGTCGTTCCCTGAACCAGATAAAAAAAAAAAAAAAAAAAAAAAAAAAACACGAGCAGAAACAAAGTGCTTGTGTTGAAGCAAAGAAACCCGCAGGGGATTTTCTATACTGTCCGGACTCGAGTGTGTGTACAAGCAATCTTGGGGGGGGGGGGGTTCTCTTGACAAGATCGCATCAAATTACTCTTCCGCAGATAGGATTACAATCCGGCATGTGCTGAAGCTAACAGCAAGCTAAATAAAATCTCAGCTTGGGCGCGTTTGCTTTCCGATGACCCGTGTCCGCTCTTGGGGGGGGGAATCAATTGAAAACTGTTTTATGACTTAATAACCTTTTACTTCCGCTTCATAGATGAAAAGACATGAATCAATGTTGTGCTGTGCCTCAGCTTGTTTTACTGGACTCTAATAAGCTTCGTTATGTGGCGTGACTGGTGGAATCACTTCACCTTGTTGGTCACTTTGCACTGTTGCAATGGGACAAAATTATGAGTGAAAGAAAAATCATTAGTACATTTTACTAAAAAAAGGTTGCAAAGTAAACCTCCCTTTAAAAAAGAAAATGCCAAGATAAAACGGAAATGCATAAACTTTTCATTTGTATTTCAAACAGAGTTTTGGCTCATTACAATCGCAACAGAATTTACACAGCGAGATGTTTAAAGACGAGTTATTACATGCAGCACACAATTAACCGAATGTTCAAATGATTCCTAGAAATTCCCTCCAATTTTACCTCTTGGTTCAGTCTCTCAGTACATAGTGGTTTATGATTTAATCTAAAGACTTTTTCTTATGATCCTCAATTAAATAATGAAGGGACTCAAAACAGCCTCATTTTCCCCGTTTGTCTACTAACAGAGCTTCACGCATCTGCTTCTTGCCAGGACACAAGATTAAAGTTTGATTTGTCAGATTCTCGTATTATCCATTGCACTTAGTCAATGTGCGTGAATTGATTGCCTTCACGGCTGGAGTGGGCGAAACATCCAGAGGCATGGAGTTGTATTGTGAAGAGACAAGCAGGGATATTGATTAAGTGCCAAGGCAACAACTGGGGATATTTAACTTAAATGTTTGGACTATTTAAACTGCATTCAAAGACATTGTGTCATCCTTGGAGATCAACTATTTAGTCTGTTTTGCAGATACACAACCATCAGCTGCCTGTAAAGCAGTCTAATGGCAACAAATGTACAGCAATAATTTTGGACCTTTTGCTTAACAACGCTCATAAACGTCCTTTTCTTGACATACACTTCACTTCGGAAACCCGGCAATCATTTTCAAACTGCAATTCATAACTCAATATCCTGTTAAATCAAATTTTAAGTCTGCAGAACTGCATTAAGTTTACTGGTTTAGGTCGGTTTAGTCACAAAGACAAAGATCAAATCTGTTATTTGAGTGGCTTGTTCGTTTACTCATGCATGGCGCGCACACCTGTGTTGTTCTGGCTTGTAGAACCGCTCTCTTTTGGTCAGTTGTTTCCTAAAATGTCTTTGTGAGAGGCAAACCCAGAGAGAGGCATTAATTTGCACTGACATAAAATGCTAGTGATGCATTTGACTTCTGATCCAAGACTGAATGTCAGTTGACTTTGTACCATTTAAAGCTCTGGGACCTGCTGTCTCCCAACATAATTTCTCAGAAGTGGTCAGGGTTATGTGAAAAGGAGAAAAAAAAAAGTAAAACTTATAAAATGTTTATGCTGCTAGGCAGGAAAAGAAAACTCCCTTGGAGCTGCCAGTCACCTCTGCTGGCTGTTGTTTGAGTTCTTTCCAAGATGGCCAGGCCTTGCTCCGGCTCCCCAGCTGTGTGCAGAGGAGAAACCTACATGTTCCATCTGCCAATGGCGACTCCAGCACCAAGCTCTTCTATCTTCGGATACTGCAATTCCTTCGGGTCCCTAACTTTGCGTCACATGTAAAGGTAGATCCCATATCGATGATCCCCAAAGTATTGTGTTGGCAAGGAGAAAGTTTTAGAAAGTTTCCATTTAAAAATTTAAGTCTGTGGACTTCTAAGGCTAGAAAATGTATTTAAATCAATTGTAACTATTATACTCTGTCTGCAAAACCTCCGACCACTGGCAGCTGTAGTTGCCGCTAATGAGAGGCAATTGAATAACCCCTCATTATTTGACCCAGGCGCCGGCGACCATCGGGCCAGTTTCACAGCTCGTCTCTTATGCCCTGTTCAAACATGTCAAATCTCATTTAGTCATGTCACATCGGCCTGCATGACGAACACAGGGGGGTGGAGAGGAAACTAGAGGGACCACAACGAAGCTACACATTTCACACCGTTTCATCAGTGTGTCCGTTTCCACCGACACGCTGGCTTGAAAGATGATTCTCTACTTTGTTTAGCTGAAATTGACACAATAGATTACATTAACTTTAAGCAAGGCCGTGTTCTTGCAAGGTATTGCATTTGAGGACGTTAACAATTCTCCTCCTGAAATTTAGGGGGATTTTTTTCTTTTCATAACACACAATGAAGGAGCACGTTTGAAGTCCACTTTAAATAAAAGTGTAGATTTTTTTTAGTAGATATTCTATTAAATAATGTATAAAAATCCATTTGAATGTCAAATGCCTATAAGGCCGTAACATAATCATCTTAATGACAATTTCTCCAAAAGACTTAAAGGTTAGTATTTTGGCATTTAGTGAATAGAAGTACATGTATAAAAGGTGCGATTAAATTAACACAGATTTATGAGTATTCAATCTTCCAGGATCAGATTTTATTTTGGATCATAATCCATTAGCTCCAATTAACTTTGGGTCAATAAATCCCATCTTATAACAGAATTACAGAAGAAAATATTTCAAACGAATCCTGACCACTTAACTTTTCTTGCCTTTTTGTAAAGTAGCCGAGCAAGCGGCTCAATACACGAAACCATATTGACGCATTTGTTTTCCTTTTATTAAATACATCTTCCTGCAAAGCTTCTCACAGCTACACAAACGAGTTCCGTGCATGCAAACTTAACAATGCATGCCGACGCACCTGAATGCAGGATGAACGGAAGAAGCCAAACCGCGTTTGGAGAAAAGAGCAAGACCCGACAGGCGGGCGCATTAGGCCAGTGCGGGACGTACTGTATCATTGATTAACATTCATCATGCTCAATCTGGCTCAAAGTCCTAGTCGCCCAACCTGCGATGCAAATGCGAAGCAGCCTCCCCTCATCCGCCGCCACACAGCCGTGTTTGCAGACAGGGGTTAATGGGAACAGAGCGCCATGTCATTGTAATGCCATGTACTGAGAAGACCTGCACCCGGGAAGTTCAGAACAAGTGATGTTTACCCAGCAATACCTCAGTAACATGTCAGAGTGATTTGCCGCTGCTGAAGGTCAGATGGTAGCGAATCAGTGTACGTCTCCCTAAAGGGAAGGCATGCAAATGAACATACAGCTGGGGTCAAAGCCGTGTACGGCTCATTAGATTGGCCTACATGTGTTTAAGGAATTGTTTTCTCTAGAGTTATTCTGAAGCACGGTGGAACGTCCGCTAAGAAGCTTTATGGAAATGCAGATTTCGTTTTCCCGCAGGACTTGGCTCCAGTCCACGCTGCCAAATGTACCAATACCTGCTTTAATGAGGCTGGTACCATTGTGCTTGACTGGCCAGTTAAATGGGGAGACACAAACCACTTAAAGTGTCTACAGAGCATTTCTCAGACAAAGATTAGACATGAGAAGTAATGATGAGATGATTGTTTTTGATTAACATATTTTCAAGCAAGTTTTAAGAAACATTTTACACAACGATGTCGAAGTGAGTTGAACGACTATGACATCAAAGGAGCTAAAAACATGTGGGGCAAGCATTCATTATATATGCAAAAATAAAATTAATATAGCACGTTTTGTACATTTTAAAAATCTGTTGCAAATGTTAAAAACAAGAGATTCTGAACTTAACTAAGTTGTCTTCTGATGTTAAAGTCAAATAAAATATGTCAAACTTAAAATACCACTCTGCAGTTCGAAATCAAAATTATTTTTGCATGCTTGACAACGAAATAGAATTGTCAAAAGCCACTGATAAATGTAACTTTGATAAAAATTAAAAAAATAGTAAAATTAAAAAAAACTTATCCTTAAGCAGTTTTCTTACCACCTTTTCATCATTTTGAGAGCTGTCCTATTCCATGTTCTCTACACTTGAACGTCTAAACTGAATTATGTAGTGAATACCTACATACCTGGTGACTCCTTTGTTCTTTAGTCGCTTTTTGATAAGTATATCCCTCTGATGCTTTGGAATGAATGTTGGCTTAAATTTATTTGGGATTAATTAGAAACACTTCATGACTTCAGTATCAAGGTAAACATGACAAATCAAGTTGAAAAAGCTACACAATGATACCAAATCAAGCTTTACTAGCAATCATTGTAGGACTTAATTATAAAAGAAACATGAACAGTGTGTGTGGAGTACTTCATAATGTGGGGACGTGTGAATTTATCTTGGAATTTTAAGTGCTGAACTATAAACATGAATTATTCCGATTCAATTTCAGAAAGCTTAACTTAAAAGTAGTTTGGTGGTTATTAAAAAGTACATAGCACACTTCTCTGAGTTGCTTTCAGGTTATGGTATGCACACTCAGCATTTAATCATCCCGAGCAGCGGTGAGTGCTTGTCAGGCCACGTTTGTTCTGGGCTTCACCGGCTTCAGCTTAAGGCCTGCTGCTCTTAACGGCTCGTGTTCGTTTCCAGGTCGCACAACGTCGGCCGTGAAAAGAAAAATTGATCGCGCATTTGGAAGTAGCAGTTCTGTGCAGGGGAGTAGCCCATGGATTTACAGACAATTACTTGGAATCGCTGCTTATGTGAAACACAGGCGCCGCAGTATTGAACCAGTAACAACCGACTAATTGATTTGTGGATATTCACCCCTATGGATTTGACAAGTTACTATATGATACGTTTAAAAAAAAAAAAAAAAAAAAAAAAAAACTGAATATTTAATAGCTTTGCCTCCTACACTGAACTCATGATTAACTGAAATGTAGAAAATAATTGCCAGCACTAAAGCCATCTTTGACTGCATGGACTTATAGGATACATTGGTGAAAAACATCCAATATTTGGTCTTGTACAAGTCAAAAAACATCTTTAGGGCAATTAATTCATATATATATATATATATTTTTTTTTTCCTGCTGCAGATACTGTTAAGACATTGCATATAAATGTAAAATAAGAGACGGGCCAGGTGGTGCGCATTTCCATCCACACACTCAGGAGAGGTTATGTAGATCCTCGCCCAGAAAACTCGGTACACACAAGGTTCACGCTGAAAAGTCAGGGTGAAAGGTAGCAGGTGCTAGTTTGCAGTCGGGAAAACAACAACACAGACGCATATTGCTTTCTGAGTCTGTGTTCTTATTTTTTTTTTCCCCCTCCTCCTTTTTGGGTTAGTTTTATGAAGAAATAAAAAAAAAATACACTTTTTCCAGATGAAAGCAGTTTAACTGGCCTCAGAATCTCCCCCTAAAAAGTAAAAGATTTTACTTCCATTAATCATTAAGATTAAGCAGCACACACATTTTCTGATATATTAATTAGATCATTTTTACATTCATTTCCTCCACATATAAACTGCATTTATTCAGTATTTACATTGTAGAGTTATTGTATGCGTAAGGAGGGATTGCTTTTCCTGGATTCTTATTTTCCAAAACATCTATTTTGTTTCAGGTGTGCAGAAATCCCAATCAATTTTGTTTATGTGTTGTACTATATCACATAAACAGCACCTTTTCCACGCCTTTCGGACTGTGCTGAAACCTGCGCAACTTTCGAGGGTTTGAACACAGCCATGCAATTAAAGGAAATATGTTTCTGCTTTAGCTTCCCTTGTCAGGATTTCTCTGAGTTTAATTTGATTTCCTGAAATGGGAGGAAAAAAAAAGAAAGAAAAAAAAAAAAAGCAGCACCTCAGCCAGTACAAAGATACATTTTGCATAATATACATTTGCGCATCAGAGCTGTACAGAAGAATCTGCTGGTGTTCGATTTTATGCCAGACAGATTTGCAGTAGATGCAGAATATCTATGGCTATGCAAAATAGTGGGCAGTTTTTTTTTTTTTTCTTCCCCCACCCACTTTCCATAAAGTACTTCCATGGTAGGAAGAATGGAAGAAGTCAGGTAAGTTGGGTTAAATGGCCTCTGAAGACTGCCTGACTGATTTAAAACTCAAAGGCCACCTGCCTGGCACCCTTAGGCCTGTAATTGCCATCACTCCACTGACAGCAAGAAAGAAAGAAAAAAAATACACACACACGAGGGGGATTATCTTGTGGCAAAAGGTTCTTGTGTGCAGTGGAAGCACACAGCTGATTGCATTAACGTTCCCATGGAGCCCACCCTTGTGGAGGAATTAAATATAAAAGCTGCGGTCACTGAATGCTGAGCTTTTAGATGGTTCCACTTAAAGGCTACTGTTAATCAGAGGTGAGCAAGTCACATGTCAACACGTGTCGAACGGGAGTGGGCTTCTGATTGGATAACACGTTTTTTTTGCGTTTTGTTGTAGAGCGTGCGATGTGTAGAAATGTCATCTACAAACCACATAACCTACCTCTACGTAGAATGCCGAGTAAAGCAACAATGTACCAGTTATTCTAGTGATTGAATTAGTCTATATGAAATCTAATAAAAACAAGTTTTCTGCTTGAAGTGCAGAAAACTTCAAGCAGAAAACTTGAAGTTTTCACACAACCTGGTGTGAAAACAACTACCAGGTTGTCCGATGGAGTCAGTTCAATTGGAGACCAGAATCGCAAAAGTTGTGGTCCACTTTCACACCGGACCTTCTCAAACGAGCCAAAGGCCTTGGGGGGTGGGGGGGGAAGCTTCGAAAAAAACTTTCCCCCTTGAATTTGCTTTTCTGGTCCACAGAGTTCGATTGTGCCTCCCCAAACGAACCGGACTTTCTAGGCAAATGAACCAAAGTTGGATTCAAGCGAACTAAACAAATACTTTATAAATGAATCCCTCACATATCTGGTCTCTTTAATTGCTCCAATTCTACACCGGTGCATTAACAACATTGTTCCATCTCTCCCAAATGAGTCCAGTGAATGAAAAGGGTTCTTTTTTCAGGTCTTTGGGTAACCGGTCCCACATGATGGAAATTCAAGGAGCTGGAGTGTTTTTGCTGGCGAGTGTAGGGCCTTTTGTTTGGGACTAAAAGTGGTTTACAGAGAACCGAAAACTTCCATGTCTCTTCAGTATATTTTTAAAACTTTCATTCCATTGGATTTTATTGCGTTTGACCTCAATACATCACCATTGAGGAGTTCTTAGAAGAGGGATCAATTTAAAGTTGGGTGTCGTTCATATTTTGGTTCATTTCATGAATATTCATTTTGTGGATTTTGACATTTAGCAAAAAAAAAAAAAAAAAAGTGACTGGCATAATCAGGCACCCCACTGGGTAGCTGAATTTTCTGCACTTTAGGTTGCAGACGTAATTGGCTGAAGTTCCTACTACAAAGGTAAATGTTTGCACTCAGAAATGCTGAATAATAGATAAAAGCAAAGCCTTCAAAAAGAAGAAGAAAAAAAACATTTGGCTTGCATTTATTTTTTGGAATCAATTTAGAATTATATAGGTCTCCATAAAATAAACTACATTCCTATGATTTTCTGTTCCTTCAGTACAATATCTCCAAGTCAAACTAAATGGAGGACATTGATAAATGTTCCCAATTAAATTTAGACCAAAGACCAAAAATGTCTTAGTAGCAAACCCATATCACTGCCATAAAAGTGCACAATACACCACTGTTGAGTTACAGATCGATTGGCTCATAATCCCTTTGTTAGCATTCACTTGCTAAAACATGCTGTATGACAAAAACGTGCTTTGATCAACTCCGCCAGCTGCAGCGTGTAAAGCCCAGATGGGGAAGCGGGGCAGAAAGCAGACTAGTGGATTTGCCATCGTGCTTCTCCAGCCACGCCTCCCGTCTCTGTGCCTATCTCGCTCATTCAGTCCCGCTGGTGGAAATAAACGGCTCTTTTTATATCGGGAAGCCGACGCGCAGCTGGTCCGCTGTCACACTGTGACTGATTTTTTTTTTTTTTTTTTTGCCTCCGTCGTGCAACTCATTGTCATCAATTATCATCTTGTTCCCAGATGACCATCTCTGCTTGGTGTAACCTCTGTGGGGTTTTTGTGTGACGGCAGAAAGCAAAAATCATTGCGAAGCATTCGAAATGCATCTCATTTATATGCAATATCACAAAAAAAATATTGTTAATGTCAAAAAGTCATTGTTAAATGGCATCATCTATTTTGCAGGGACAGTCATTTTATAGCACAATTAACTGTTACCTTTAAATATGAAAGCTTTGTGCATATCAAAAGCACATCAAAAGAAATTTGTGTTTGCATCATAGCTGTAGCTGCATGCCTTGAAAAACGTTACATTGCTATGGCAAAAAGTAGAGAAAAGTTGCAATCCAGACTAAAAATGTTCGTTATTAAATAAAAGCATGAGATTTTAGATTTATGGGAAATCAGGAAGGATTTCATTTTCCTATCTGTCTTAAAGAGACTTTGATAAAGCCTTGTAAAGCAGACTCATGAAGATGTTCAGAGTTAGCCATGATTTCCTTGATTTTTAAGAAGAATCCTCCTTTGGAGTAAAACAGAACAGAAGCAGCCTTCTTTATCTTTATAAGAGTTATGAATCAGGCTTTAAGTGATCGAAAATCTATTTTGACAAGCTGAAAACACTCAGCCCATGAGGAGATTGAACTCCTTTCAATCAAGTTAGACAGAAATAAAATATATTTCCGTTTTAATTTGAGCAATCCTCATACAAAAAAGATGAGGAGCACCAAGGGGATGCAAAGTACTGCATGCAACTCCGGCTCTCGGTTCTAACAGGAGGTTCAACATCTAAAATGTACTTCTGTCATTGATTTTTATTGCTCTCAGTGACAGCACCTCTAAATTGTTATCGATTGCGCAAACAAAAAACAAAATAGAAGAATCGAGGCTGGACATTTGTCTTTGGAGACAAGCGGTCATTGGACATTTCGAAGATGTTAATGCGTGCGTTGCAGCAATTGAAGTCAGAGGAGATGTCGATGCAGCATTTTTTATTTTATTTTATTTTTTCTGCTTCCATGTGTGGGTCCTTAATCGCAGGTGTGAAAAAAAGTCCCACACTACAAAGTCATTTGGACCAAGACTTCTTAAACAAAAAATAAATCAACTATACTGAAAACGAAGCTGAATAAAAAGCATTTATGGACTTATTTGAGAACTTTCATAGTGAAAAAAAGCAGCTTGTTAGAATTACATAAAGCGGGAGCGAGATGATAAATGGGAAAAATGCATTTCTCCTGTAGCAATTGCCAAGATCTGGGGCATAGCATTTTCTCAGCATGCAATAATTTTATTTCTTACATCATGTTTATTTTTTTTTCCCCACAAAGAGTATTTCAGTTATGTAGAGTATTTGTAATTAGGCTGCATGCTGCATATGTAATATTTAGAAAGCATGCAAGTGCAATATCGTGAAAATGTGGACTCGGTTTAAAACTCAAATTAAAACTCCTGTTATACAGATCCAGTACGTAAAGCGCACGCAAGTTTTTATTTAGGTTAGTTTTGATAATCCTGGATAACAGCTAAGGAGAAGCAAAATGTATAATTTTTCAAAAATTATCAGCTTCAATAAATGTTGGCCTTAAGTCTGAGTTGTGACTAATGGAAACCCAGGTTGCTTTAGCAAATCCCACTCGACAATCTCAATTTTGGCACTAATATCACACCATATAGAAGATGTTCCTGTTTCTGATCTCACTTGAATCTTGAAACTCCAGCCAATCCTAGGTCAGTTTATGCCAAGACGTCTGGTTTTATACACACTGCAGACGCTTTATGGAGAAAAGAACACCTGCAAACTTTAAATAATTGAAACAATGTTTCAAATAAAAAGACAAAAAAAAAAGACTCTGAAATGACATTTATGTGAAACGCTTCAAGGCTGAGACATCCAGTGATGTGGGACAGCTGTGATAGCTGTCGTGTGCGAGGCACAAACACCGCAGCGACAAAGTGACGGATTCACGGTCAAGAAACCGCTTCATCACGTCAGCCCAAACGACAGATAGTCATCCTGACAAATGCCCGTTTAGCTGACTCGACTCATGACCTTGCTAAATATCAGTGAAATTACAGAGCGCATCATTTTTCTCCCTGGTCAGCGCCTCAAAATGCCGTGGCAGCAGAGACCCCAGGTTACCGAAAGCAGAACTCCTGCCTGGCCAGTGCGTTCGTTAGGAACCGCATCAGATGGCACGCGTGGCCTCAAGTGCAATTTCAATCTCTGTGCCCTTGTCTCTCAATTGACTCATCCATGAACATCGCGTTTTCTCTGGAGGGGATAAAGCTGATGAAACTTTGTGCTCTGTAACGGGAATGCCGACCAAAAAAATGAAATTATTTGAAGACAACTTGCAATCTAACTTAAAAAAAAAAAAAAAGTAAATCTATGATCCAGTCACAGACATTTTGATCCACAATTACACCGCAAAGGGTCAAGTAGCTCTTTACTAGCTATAACTGAATATTTTTTTTTTAAATGTTGTACTTATCCACAAGATTCAATGACGACCAAACTCGTCATTGTTCTCCACAGGCCTACGATGCTGATGGACGCTTTGAGCGAAATAAACCTTCGGTAATCCATCTTGTGTCTGAATAGTCCTCTTACTCATCTCAAGGTTACATTGTGAAATAATAAATGTGCTTTCATATTAATAAATTCAAAAAAAGAAAAAAAAACGCGAGCGAGATTAAGCAGGCAAACCGACCTCAGTGAAGTGTAGCTAAAGACTAATAGATGGAACAGAGTTGAGAACGGTGGACGGTTTATATTTGTCACTGAAAAGTCCCTTTTCTCCGTAAGTACTAATTTACTTTATGCCATGTTTTTTTTTTAAAGGGGGAGAAAAAAACAATCTTTGACAAGAGAACCGTGTCACCTTGACTTACTTTGAAGAAGAAGATGTTGTTGTCTCTGACGTCGCAAGACTCATCATGTGGCAAGTTCCAATTTGGAGCTTTAACAGGTAAAGACACCCCGACTTGTTCAGGCACATCCTAAAAACACGCATTTAGCTTGACACCTGTTGAGAGAGCAATTAAGCAGACCTGTGCCGTTTTCACATAAAAAAAAAAAAGGCCCAGCTGGTTTAGCCTCGCCGGGATGCTGATGGTGTTTAACATTGTGCTGAATTCCCCATTAAAGCTTAAACATTAATGAGGAAACTGAAGGTGTCACGGAGAAATGCAAAATGTCAAACACAATAATTACTGCCTCGGTGCAGCGGTGACAGGCGGACGTGCTGCGCAGCGGTATGCAAGACGACAGCCGACTTAGACGGCGCGCGGCAGCCAGGGATCGATTCCTGGCAGATCTTGAATTTAATCTCTTCGTGTCTTCAACTTTCTGTATAGAGACGGAAAGACGAAAATGAGTTTGAACATTTCTCCGTGACATACGTGTGAAAGAAAAAAAAAAAAACTGCAAGGATCATTTCAAAAAGACTTTGTTTAGATAACCGTTTCTACTCCAAGCATAGAGTGAAAACTTCACAGACGCCATGCAATTTTAAACATTAATTAAAAATGTTTGATGCCGTATTACTCTAGGTTTCTATAAGGTTCAATCCAGTAACTGTATTGCTTTTAGTAGTTTAGTCTGATGCCTCTCTAACCAAAGACATGATCATCATTTTGAAATAAAAAACTTTCTTCACAATCCTCTCAAAACTGAAATCATTCCAGTTGCTTGTGAGTGTTTTTCTACCACATTTTTTCCTTCCACATAACTTTCCATCAATACAGTTTGTGGATGACTCTCTCCTAAAATAACATTCATGTCAGTAGTCATCCCAACACATTTCTGTATTAAAAATCCTCTCTTAATTACTCCTGTAACTTTCTAAAACTGAATTTTGGGTTTTTACTGGATGAAAAAAGTCATGAAAATCAAAGAAATGCCTGAGATTTATTACTGTATGTAAAATAAATCTGAATAAAGTTCACATTTGAATTTTAAATAAATAAATAAATAACTCAAGGTTGTTCATGGGTGATGAACGGACGCTGTCGTCCAAATTCCCAGATTCCATTCAAGCCTTCTCTTTAAATAGTTGAGTACTAATCGCAAATCAATAATCAAGCTGAAAGCGTGATTAAACATTCCACATTTGACTAATGACGTCGTGCTCCGGGTTGCTCCTGGCATCGACGCCCTTTTCCCCTCAGAAACGCGCTCGGCGGATTGGCAACGCTGACACGCGTTCGCGTTTGCCGGGGAACACACCTGCAATCTTCACCAGCAGGACGAACAGGGCCAGAGGTCCAGCAAATCTGCATACAAACATCTCCATCTATTTTCAATTAAAAGACGCAATCGATTCGGGGCCTGTTGGCATGCGTGACAAACCGGCAAATGAGTAAAGGGGTTTGTTGTTCGGGGCGATGGAGCCAATCGAGTGGCTTTGTACAAACACATATTAACACAAATTAAGCAAATTATATATATTAAAAAAAAACAAAAAAAAAAAAACATTTGTCATACCTTGGTGGTCATTTAGGATGTGGGGAAATTACGTGGTGCAATGCAGTAAACAAATAATCTCTCCTTTCTTCTGTATGGATGAAATTTATCTGGTGTCACTTCAGCGCCAGCGAAGGCGATCAATCCCAATGAGTGGGCAGATTAGCAAAGACTACATCAATGTTTTTTTTTTTATGTTTACATGTCATTAAGTGTGTTAAACAAGTTGTAAATTTAACCTAAAATATTAATTCTTTAGTCGGACCAACACCTTGCTTTTTTTTCCTCCCCACGAAAATGTCTCAAGAAATTTTAGCAGACTTAGATGGCTAAAGTAAAAACAAGAAGCAATAAATTTATTTCAAACTGTGAAAAAGTAGCACACCCATTGACTGATTAAATGTGTTTAATCAGTTAAAGGTGAGTTCAACCTCATAAGTCAGTCAAAGGCCTGATTGCCCAGACCAATAGAATCAGGAAATTACCTAAATAAAACCTGAGACTACATAGGGTGGAGACATCTTAAAAATTAACACACCATCCATTCCCTAATCTAAACATGATTCAAGATCAGGAAACAAAAGTCATTAACATCCATCGGTCTGGCGAAGGTAAAGCCATTTTAAAACCACAGAGGGAGCCATTAACTATAAATCGAGAATACATTTAATTGTGGTAAATCTTCCTCGGATGGCCCAGGCAACTGTAATTACTCCTGAAACGCATCAGAGACACATCAAGAAGGCAACAAATAAAGGAAAACACACTTGCCCAATCACCGTTTCAAAGTATATCTTTAAAAAAACAAAATAGGAGTGGCCACTACTGAAACTGATTTTTTGAAGCAGGCACCATTTGGAAGTGGTCTCCATAATTTTAAAAAGATTTCCAAACACTAAAAGCATTTACTAGAGTCCAGAGTTGTGAAACTGTTCCTTTTCCAAAATAAATAACATTGTTAAAAAAAGACCATAACCCGAGAAGGTTCAACTGGTCTTAGGTTTAATGGCTCGTGTTGGAGGCCCATGCTTCCCTATGACAAAGTAATGAACCGGAGACACATGGCTGGTGTTTACTCTGGACGAGCTCGGGGACCTCTGTGCCTGCCTGACAGACGACTTGACCAGAGCAAAAACACAGAAGACGACTGTGTGAATGAAGGAAGCACATACAGTGGGAACTAGACACTTAAAAGACAGAAAAATCTGACAGCACAAAGGCCAGTGCTCCAATTTCCTCCTACACACACCTCGTTAGTGGCACAGTCTGCATTACTCGGCCACTTTTTACATCGAGTTTCTCTACATAGCTGCTGCCATGAGGCAAGTCAAAAGCAAACCATTAACTGGTAACGTATCTGACTAATTATTAAAAGTCAAAGGTCTGGTTGTAACCTCTAAACCTGCTTCATCAACATAAAGTTACAGGACAGAGTTTCTTCTGGGTTTCAAATGAAAGTGTAGAAAGTCCAGTACTTCTATTTTTTTTTTTTTTTTAAGGAACAACAATGGAGCACTGAAACGCATTACACAATGATGAGCCGCTCCTATAATGTGGCCCTTTGGTGTCCTTTTCCAGCTTTCCTCCCCTACGTCTCCCTCGACACATAGCCCAGAGCAACCGGTTGCAGCTCCAGCTTGTTGCCCTCTCACCTTTGAACTACTGTCAGCTAAACTGTCTATTCAACAGGTCACAGCCCTGCTGCTTTCTAGTAGTGGGTGGATGGCCCAAGAAGACCAACATGGGCCCCAGGCAAGGCAGGGAAGCCTTTTCAACTCAGAAAAATTAATATGTGCGGCAGTGGTAAAGTGGTCTTAGTTAGGTCCAAGCTGGAGGGTTAAGAATTTTTTCCTCCATTCTATTAAACTCTTGCAAATTAGAAGCACAAATACCCTGATTTTGAAATGTCAAAAAAAAAAAAAAAAAAAGCCTATCCAAATCAACTGGACACAATGTAAAGAAAAGCAACGCCTCTTATTAAATCATAACAACTGCGGTCAGCTTTACTGACCAAACATCACTGCAAACTTGTCTGTTGACATAAAATAGGTTAAAAGATTTCATAGACCACCACATTTGTCCCAGGCTAAACTAATTCAATGACACACAAAGCCATTTCTATGGCTTTAGGTCCCCAATGGTCATAAACCCATGCACAAAAAAAGAGAATATGGAGCAGAGGTGAAACTCAAGTGTGGCTAGCTTACGGGAATTTCTTAGTACTTTATCTCAGTATCTTTATCTAATATTAACCCTTTAGAGAATCTGAATTTGAGTATCATAAAAGGAAAAAAAAATCTTTATTTCAATATTCCAGTGTTGAGTATAAGAAAAAGACGCCATGTAGGTGTGATATCGTCAACCTCTTGCTTCTCCAGCAACTGATTATGAGAGGTGTTGAAGACACTCAAACTCCCGCTTGTTAAATCCACACACTCTGCTACTCTTCTGACGCGCTCTGCACCAATCTCCTTCGTCCGAGTCTGACTGGCTTTCAGACCGACTAAAGAAATGGGGCGCATCGCACCAGGAAATGAATCCTGCTGAATGATGAGCTCCAGTGCCCGTTTGAAGTATCACGGAAGGGATGATTGAGTTTGGTCACCAACCTCCTGGACCTTATTGACTCAAACATCCTTGAGCGTGGAACAATGATGGTTCCGCCATTGTAAATGACTTTATTGATTCTTGCTGTACCCCCAGATTTGTCACTGCTCCCGTCCTGCAGAACAAAGCACCAAAGATGCCTGCTAAACCTTAAGCTTGGTTGAAAATCTCATGCATTTGATTACAAGTGTTGGATTGGGGTGTGACAGTTCCTCCATTTCACAAGCTGCCGTATTGTTGTGAGGCATGTCTACCAACTGTAAGGAGTGTTAAATTTTTTATTTGTGGATATATTATTTACATGAAAATGTACTTGTAAGATAGTTTTGTGTTGCAGCAAAAATACTTGGTAAGATTTCTGCTTTTTCAGTGTTTGTTCAGTTTTAGCAACCGCAAATTTATTTAATCCCTTCCATTTCTTGGATAACAACTAATAGGAATGCGTATAGGTGAAAGAAAAAAAAAAAAAAAGAAATGTAGTGCCATCAATCCGTGAAAATATCAGTGATCTCAAACATGATCTCTGCATTGTAGAAGAGACGCTATAGCGAGACATCTCAGCACGACTCCATGCCTTCGCTGTCTCGCACAAAGAAAGTACATCTCAAAAGAAAATATTATATATTCGAAGAAACTATAAGGTTGTATAGCTTCAGGGAAGCCTTTTGTTTCCCCCCATTGTAAAGACTGTTCATCAAAATGGGGGGGGGGGGGATAAAAAGCCGTTCAGCATTACAATGCAAGTACTATGAAGGTGTCTGCACTTTGAAACCTCTATGTGGAAAAAACCTGATCGAGCTACATCAACAACAAAAGATAAACTCTGAACAATGTGACAAACGTGTACCTGAAGTAATCAGAGAAAGGGCCAGGCTTGGACGGCCAGATGGACAGAATGAAACCTTAAAACAGCACAGCAAGATTACAGATGGAACATGTCATTTGTAGCAGAGTGTTTTCTTTAACGTTTAGCCAACCAGCGTATCAAACTCATCGGCTAGCTTTGATTATTAGCAGCTTTTGCAACAGTGCGGAAAGACCGTTTCGCTGTATGCCATTGTCCTGAAATTTGTGACATGCTTTTCCTTTCTCTCTCCCCATTTCCAGTTAAATTAGGGCTGCTAGACCCTCAAAGAAAATCTCGAAAAATAATGAATACAAAATTCATTTTTCAAACGCTCATCTTGTGTATTAAAAACAGCTTTGGAAACCAGACCGGTCATATTGCTCCCTAAACCTAATAAACGGTTTGGCCAACATTTGCAGTAACTGCCACCATCAAGCATTTATCAGAACTGCGAATGAGATTCATAATGCGCTGCGGGTAATTTTGTGCCTACTGTGGTGGTGGCGTTTTATCATTACAGCCGGATTGGAGGATTTCTGATTTGGTTATCTTCTTCTCAAATGCCCGTTACGGTCATACAGCAGCACCTAAATCAGTTTCAGATTCAATTCTTGAGTTTGACTAGGCCACCCTGGTTTGAGTTTGACTCCTATTAAGTGATTTATTGATTATAAAGGAATGGCAGTCATCTGGCCTGGAGGGGTTTGGCTTGCTAATTGAATCCAGCTTAAATAAAAAGTCCAAAAAAAGTTGATTAATCATCAGTAATTATTAAAACCCCAAGGGGAGCAATTACTGGTTGCTTTAGACTGCTGCTTTTCACTAATAAATGAATTAATTTGAAATCAGATTTTTGAAAGTTTAAGTGTACATTTAACGGACATCTGTTGCTTTTCAAAGGAAATGTACATGTTTTCAATCTCCCAGTGTTGGCATCTTGCTTTCCACTCAGTTTTCCTTTTACAGTGTATGTTTCTGACTATGAACACTCAAAAATATAATTCAACAGAGGGGGAAAAAACATAATGAAATTTCAGATTGTATGTAACTGTGTTTTTATTAGTATAATATTCATCTGTAGGTGAAATGTTTGCTTAAATTATTATTATTCTGCATCATCACCCATTTTTAAATTCACAAATCCAGTAACTGACTTACAATGTTAACACATTTGTTTTTAAATGGGAAATGCATATAACGATTTGTTTGACAGAAAAGCTGAAAAAAAAAAGCATCTTCCTCAGGGGTTAAACTGAATTGCTTTGGGTTAAAATGGCTTCTGTAGAAGAATTTCTATGTCCAGTGGTTACAGCTCAGGATTGTCCCGTTGCTTTGTTGAATCATCTTGTGATCTCTTAACTTAGCATGTCCTGTCACGGCTCGAGATCCACGCAACAGGAAAAAAAAAAAAGAAAAAAAAAAAAAGAAGATAACTGAATTTGAAATCAATTGTTTGCTCTTTGTTGAATCTTACAGTGAAATTGGTTTTGCCTTGGCAAGTTTGACCCACTTTCATGCTTCTTTTATTTATTTTTTTGCTGTGTAACAACAAAGCCTTCAGCAGGACAAGGCCTGTGAACTTGGATCAGTTTAAACCACTGCTTGTATACTATATGGGTAGTGATAACAAAACCTGCTGCAAGACTTTTTTATAGTTTTAAGTTGTTCGTTTTGTCAGTCTTTGTATTAATTTAAAAAAAAAGCTGTTTTAGAAAATTCCCATTACAGATTGTAAGGATGCATAAAGTTCTTCCATTAGCTGTAAATCTATCAGATGAGTCCATGCCAACATGACGTAATTCCTTAAAGAAGCAGAAAACCTCCACATATACTTTTGTCACAAACTTGAATGGATTTGAATAGATTAAAATTTGTATGCCAAATTTTGTATGCCATTTTTTTTTCAAATGGCATACATATTTTTGCCATACACTGTAGTGACATAAAATCCATTAAAGTGACAAAACCTAATGAAATATAAATAAGAACACACAACCTGTTTGCTATTATTGTACATTATCAAGAGATGCATGCAAGGAATCTATTACATCTCAAAAATATATATTCATATATGACTTCATTTCACTGAATGCATGCTTAGCTGCATAACACAGTGAGAGGGGGAGAAGGAAGGAGGAGGGAAAAGCCAGTTGTTTAAAAAGTGCTGTTTTTTTTTTTAAAGGAAAACTTTAAGGAGTAACTGTTGATGCAACAAGAGCATCTTCACGGTGAACAAATGGGAGCCTCACAAAAATGGCTTTTAGCATCAAAACAAATCACGATATGCTCCAACTAGTGCGTCGCCTCTTTAGTCTTATTTGTTTCCCTGGCAGAACACAACTATTGGAGCCAGCAAACCATTTTCTACGCATGTTCATTCGGTTCAGAGCTGCTCAGGCGTAATGCTCATTTATCATGAATGAACAATGCTGGCCCACCCACCAAACACAGCGGCCTGTAGCCTCACGTGCCAAAAGATCCATTTATGAGGAACACAATTTGATTTTTTCTTTTTTTTCTTTCCCCCTGCCTTAATTATCCAGTTACTGTTCAAGCTTAGTTCTGCTCACTCGAAAACGAAAAAGCATTATGTAGAGTTACCACTTTGACTCAAATTTCAATCAAAAGCAGACTCAAATTATTATCTACAGGGGAAAAAAAAGAGAAAAACTTCCAACATTCACCATGTACTGTACTCACACATAGTGAGGCTTCACCAGCTGCTCTATGACCGCCGTACATCACATCGCAGGGCAATTCCCATCTCAAACACTGTGTTGAAACACATCATGTGAACGAGCGGGAATCCTTTGAGAAGAATTGCTCCACAGAAACCCTCCCACCGGCAGAACATAACGGCATAAAATCATCTGTAACGAGAGACAGTGAAGGTATTAAGGACCTACCTGAGGGGGGGCTGTGGGGTTGAAACGAGCAGCTTGGAAAAAGAGTGTGGAAAGGATTGTTAAATCGCTTCCATCAGCACAAGTAGTGTAAGGCGAGCACACGTTCACGTCAAACTTCAAGCAGTGTGGGAACGACACGGAGAAGCTGTTAATAAAAATGAATGCTAATGTCCATCTAACCATCTCAAAAAATTTAGTTATGTAGAGGGTTAACATCAAGCTACAGTAAGGAATTATTAAGAAAACAATATTTTCAAAATAATTTTAGTGTGACCAAGAGTTCTCATATTGGTGGTGTCGCATAGACAACACTGGTTTGTAAATTGCGCATTGCATCATTAAGTCTCCCTAACTGGTGTGAAAAATTCCAGTCAAGATATGGCCATTAGTTCTAAGGCGTTCCTAAAGCCACAAAAGCATTTGAAATATGTTTCTGCCTCAAATATAATGTCTTACCAGGGCCAAAGTGAAAATTGGACTGTTGCTCCGTGGTCCAAAGTCCTCAGTTTGTATTTCATTTTAAGTTCAAGTCTGGAAGAAGAGTGGGAAGGCTTGTAATCCATGATGCTTGAAGTCCAATGTGAAGTTTCAACAGTCAGCAATGAAAAGGCAGTAAAAAAAATGTAATGATGCACACAAAAAAGGTTATGTACTCACATCAATGAAAACCATAAAATAATAATTTGGAATCTCAAATGCACGGCACATCATCCAGTGAGGAACAAGAAACACTCACTTCCTGGTGGATGAGAAACAGGTGTCACTAATCAGGAGATGCAGTGCAGGAACAAGATATTCTGACTAGTTACAAAATTAAATTAAATTAAGAGGAGATAAAACCAAGCACAAGAGAACAAGACTAATGTTTGAATACGAATCTAAAACAATACACGAAAGCAGAATGCTGGAGAATTTCAACACAAAGGAATGAATTGTATGGAACTCCATCAGTGACAAAATCTAAAAAAAAAAAAAAAAAAAAAATACAAAAAACTAAACAACAACCAAAATACAAACACCTACAAATCACAACAGGAATCTCTAAAGGATAAATTGTGTAGCGGTGTCAACTATTTTATTTCTTTCTCAACCAAACCGAAGGCATTCACATTGCCTCGGGATAAAGAGCAAAGTTGTGTTCTCCGTGCTTATGCAACGCCATGCTATCCTTGTGTTTGGCCATGCTGAAGCTGGTAGCTTGTCAATCATTCATGAGCACGCTGCTTACTCCATAATACAATGTGCACTGCTATGTGTAGTAAAACTGCAAAATGAATTATGGATACTCACAGAGGCAAGGCCTCTTTTCCCTACTCACATTAGCCTGGCTTAAGTCAGCTTTTGTGTTTTCAATAGGAGTTTAATGTTGGAATTAGAAGCAACTCTGAGATTTATTATACAGGTATATAAATTCAAATTACATGGATTCTTTATACTCCAGTTTATGACCCGAGGTTGTTTTCAGCTATTTAATGAAAAGTACTAAACATTTCATTTTTTTCTGGCAGTTTGTTTTTTAAGAACAAGAGAAATGTCTGGGATTTTAAGATTATTGTATTGATTTATATATGATTTTTGCAGTAATGTTTCCTGGATTAATCATCATTTATCTCATATTACCTTCTTTAAATTCATAGCTGTTGGCTGCTGTGCTCCGGTTTGGATCTGTAATAACCTCCTGATGTCAAACTGTGAATGGCTCACCTTTGAACAGCGATGCATGGGGCGTCCAAAGCCCTTTCATGTCAGTAATTGCAGGATACATGGACATAAAATGTCCAGGTTTGCCTGCAGCAATGGTAATGTCAGTGATCAAATAGCATCTGTGGTCAAAATAAACAATTTTAAAGAAATGTTGAACATTTTTAAGACGACTTTCAACTCCGACTACAACGACATTGGAGTACAAAGGACACAACTGTCATAACTGCAATCATGTGTGTTATTTTTTAAAGTCAGCAAAATGTATGTTAAATACAAGAATTGAGTTAATCTTTCCTAAGCTTTGCTAGTTTCAGTCTAATACAGAAGAAATATGCACATTATGAGTAGGAATCAAAAATATACATATAAGTGGATCCGCATACCAAATAGTGCTCCCATATTCACACTATGGGAGTAAAGTTTGAGATAAACAAAAACAACAGGTAACAATCTTACTACTATTGTGGCATGTCAAGGCCTGTTAACAGTCTAATATAATTCAGACATTACATTGCCAGGTTTTTCCAGATATAAAAAGACAAATCAAAGAAAATTCTTAAACAAAAAGTGCCTTTCACTTGCCTATCTTCCAAAAGGGGTTAGGGTTAAAAAATGGGTAAGAATGTTTAGTTTTTCTTTGCAGGGTTTAATATCTTAATGTAAATGTCTTGAGTAATATCGTTTTGTTCATGTTATGTGGAGGGAAAAATAGAAATCTTTATTTAAATGCTACTATAACCTGAAGTCCCTTGATTTTTTTTTTCAAACCAGTTAATCAAGGTTTCTCATCAAGAACCTTCTTAAGGATTTATGCATCTTTGAACTACATTTATAATCAACATCAGTCTAAACGTAGGTGAAAAATTTTGGTTGTCGGGTGAATTAGTCACTGCATATGACCCATTGCTCCCTGCTCCAATTATTTTTCTCCCACTACTGCTCTGCCTTTTGCATCTCTGTTCAAATTTTAATCATCACTCTTCCAAACTGCCTGTTTTTTAGAACGTTATCAAGACTGCAGCTTTTTTTTTTTTTTTTTAATGGCAAAAGTCACCCCTCGATCAAGTTGTTTCCACTTCACCATGCAGCTCACCTCAATGAGACACAGCACAGTCCACTGATATTTCACTCCAGGAAGATATGAAAGAAGGTTGTAAAGTTCAGAGAAGCCGTAAAAGATCTTTTTATTTTTCTATTACCGCAATGAAAATGAGTCCATCAGTTTGACTTATTAGAACTTCAGCGTGGAAATAAAACCGAGAAGATGAAATTGGGGTTTCGCTTTGACTCATCCCACTGATGGCAAGAACATATAGCTCCTTCTCCCAGGTTAACTAAAACAATGGCTGAACAGATTTTGGTTGAATTACTCTGGTAATATGCATTTCAGAGATGAATGTATTACAAGCTGTTCTTTTTATGCACATGGTTAACTTAAAAAAATGTGTGTCAGCGAAATACAAATGATAGTTCCATCAAAAAATTAGCTTATTTTTTTGAAAAAATCTGGACTGATCAGAATTAATTTTCCCATCCCCTCGACAAGGGATTATTTGTTCTGTTACATCAAGCAAGCAGGTTAGTTACAACCAACACAAACCTATCAATGTGACATTTAAGTCACTAGACATAAATGGGAAAAAAATATATGATGTCAGAATCCTGTTTGGGATATGTGTGTTCTTGTGAGACTCTTTGGTGTGGCTACCTGATTGCAACTTCCACACCTGGCTTCAATCAACTCATTAACTTTGGAGGATTTAAGGAGCTGCTGGATGATCTTTTTTCACCTAATGTTCTGTCACCCTGGGTGTGTCTTTGCCTGTCTTTAGAGGAATGGAGTCTAAATTTTGATGCTACAACTTTTTTTTTTTTTTTTTTCCTGGAAGCCATTGTCCACTTTTAATCTTCACTGCAACTCTGCAACCTCTTGCCAACTCTCATCCCATCCTCTCACAAGTCCTCCGGTACTAGGTCTACATTCCCCAACAAACACCCTACTAGATTGTGACCAGAACTGTTTACCTTCCCCCTCCAAGACCCAGTTTCTCCATGCAACAGGAACTGTTATACCCCATTGTTTTCAGTCGTTCCTGTTCAGTTTTCCTCTAATGTTCATGTTTCTTCCAGAATGTAGCCAGCCATAAAGTTCCAGGCATCCTGAATCTGAACATGTGGATTAAGCAATCCGAACTTTTCTTTCTTTTTTTTTTTTTTTTTTTTTTTGTTTTTTTTTGAGTAAGTTGTATTTAGTTTATCATGTCAGGTGGGATTAGCCCTGTCATAACAAATTTTGACAAGCGATTAATTGTCTAAAAAATTATCGCAACAAACAATAATATTGTTTCAAGACCTTTTGACACCGATTTAATGGAAACGACTAATAATGCATGTGATTCCCTGCCATAGATAGATACACTTTATCTTCAAAAGAACACATAACAGTGGAACTAATAAACTAAACTAAACAACCAAAAACAAAAATAAAATGGATTCTCAGTCTCTATTAACAAAAAACGTACTTGAATAAAAACTAAACATAAAGCCAAAGTGGAAATAAATACTGCATTCAAATGAATATTGCAGAAAATGAATATTGTAAAAATCAGTGGCGTAATGCTTGGATGCGTTTGAGTGCATATGGAAATGTTGAGGCGCAAAGGACAAACTCAAATGTGTATGAGTGGAACTGAGGCCCACAGGAGGCAGAGTGGACACCGAAGGTAACCCCAAAGATGGAAACGGCCAGGTTTAAACACTCTGTGCTCCAACTCAACAGATCGGTCACACCTGTAAAAAGGAGGATACGGTCAGAAGCCAAGAACACCTACAACCCTGCTCATACAGCCCAGGGCCGTTTCAGACCAGGAAGACCATCGGCCACATTCCACGCACCTCTCCCTGACAATAATCCTCAGTAAGCTCTGTTATACATCATGTTCACTTCCTCCTCTCACCCCTGACTTTGCGTAGCTCCTGGTTTCCAGTTCCACCCTGAACCAAAGACATTCACTATTTTTGTAATAAACATTAATTTTGACTGGTCTCCTGAGTGCATGTGAGCCATTAACACGTAACAATTCTTAAATTATTCTACCTAAAGCTTATAGTTGACCACTCATAACTGACAATGTACTGAGTTACGGTCTTGAACACGGAGACGGTGCCTTTTGAGACGGTGCATAGTTTCAAAAGGCAATCTACAATCGAGAGGCATGGCACGCTGCTTTTAAACCTCAAACTTGGGCTCCTTCTGTCTGTCAGGAAAACAAAAGCAAATTAGTTTCACATTACACTAATGGTGAAGGACCTTAAGTGAATCAGTGGAAATACTTGTCAAGAAAAATGTTCACTCTCTATAGCCAATGTCAGCACATATTCGCTCTACATGCCAGTTGGCCTATGTCAAAGTGAAACCAAAAAACCCCAGTGGGGTAGAGATTTACCAAAATCCTCCCAGAGGTGTTTTGCTCCTGCAATCACCTAAGCCATGTTCTGATTGGTCTAAATTCACCTGTCAGTTGCTCAGTGTAAATATAACTGATTCACAGCCACAGGTTTGTACAATTTAACAGTATCCCTAACCTTAGCATGCCAGTAAAGCTCTGCCTGAGCGGGCACAGAGTCATGGAAAGGACCCTCTGTCCTTTGTGGTGATTGGGTGCACCACTCCCATCTGGCATTCTTTCATGCTATCAGCTCAACTTGCCAACAGGCAGTGATAAGTTGACAGCTCAGTTTCCCCTCCACACTGGATTGCCTAAGGCGTTTGGTTGCAGATCTCTATTGACACCATAGTGAAATCTGTCGTCCCTTTAACACCTGATTTCTTGGTCGCGTGTTTTCGCATTCCTATTGCACCTCATCAGACTTAAGCTGGGTCTTAATGTATTCACAGTACATTGAATCTGTCAGAATATTTCCCAATGGTTCTTAGATCCATGCATAATTTTACTTAGCTGGCGTTTGGCATTCCTCTGTGTTCTTGAAGCTTATTCACAAGGTCATCTCACATGTATCTGTTTAAGAAACATCTGCTGGTCTTGTGTACACAGATTCCATTTAAGTCACAAGAAGAGCAGCAACAATTTGATTCCGTCATTTTTGACTGAACATACAAAGCATCAGTCAATTGCTTTGTTATGTAACTTCCAACTTCTATGTATTTTATTTTATTGTGTTTACATGATAGACCAAAATGTTCAAGTAACTCTTTTGCAAAGCTCTAAATCTAATACGCTTTCTTATCACCAAAAAATAGATTCTTACTGTTCCAAAATGCAAGTTGTACCTACAAATTGTCCAATAGTCAAAATGAGCTTGTCAAGAGAATATATTTCAGTTTTGTTTAAACATACACAACCTCTCTCTAATTTCTCTTTCATGCTTGATTGACCTCAATAATTTCTTCATGATCTTGACTTTTCTTTTGACCTACAATTAATCTACCTTGCAGTCAGCGTTTTCCCCTCGCCACACAATTCTTCTCATGAATGATAAAGTCTCATTTATTACCGCAGGTACTTAATCGTAGGCCTCATTGGAAACAGCTGGTTGATAAATGGCTTGCATCAAATTAAACAGCAAGTGAACACAGAGGGTATCGTGGATGATTGCTTATCTCCTGGGATATCGGGAATAATGAACATGTAATTTACACAACAATTATTCAAAACGAACGCACCTGCTTTCTGAGGTGAGATCAGTAAATTTGGAAGTGGTGCTTCGCTGCGCGACTTCAAACAACACAAGGTTTCCGAGGTCTCAAAGAGTGAAACTTTTACAGCAAGGAGAATTTAAAAAATAAAAATAAATTATTTAATCTCCATTGACAATGCTTATTTATCTGTGCAGGGTTGTGGGTGTGTGTAGGGGTGTGGGGGTCCTGGTACCGATCTCCAGTAGCCATTGGACGAGAAGTCCAATGGCTACTGGACTGTCAACCTGTCACCCTGGACAGGTTGACAAAGACGAATAACCATGACCACAAACGATAATACCTAAGGGCAATTTAGAGCAACTGATTAACCCAACAGCCACATTTTTAGACCATGGGAGGAAGCCAGATAACCCCGTGAGAACCATGCATATAGAAGATCATGCAAATTTCCAAGCACAAAGACCCCAATGGAAAATGGCATCTTCTATGTGGAAAATGAAACATTCCACCAAGGTTCTAAAACATAGCAATGTGTCCTTTTGTACTCCAATGCCTTCCACACTCACCAGATCTCGATCTAATAAAGCTAAATGGTGGCACCAGAGATGTGCATTATAGATTTGCAGTTGCCAAATCTGCAGCAGAAGTGCAATACTTTGAATTCAATATGTAATAAAAAATAATATTTCAGACTCCTTGTTAAATCTATGCCAAAAAATAATTAGGGCAGTTCTGAAGCACAGAAGGGAGTCCGACTCGGTACGAACGACATGGCCGGTGAAGTTTCTGTTTACGATTTGGTAAATCCCTCCCCCACATGCTTCCAAACACGATGGCTTCCATCAGAGACGTTGAAGACTGACTGTGTAATAAAAAGCCTATTGGCTATGATTCAATGAACACAACGCACGCGCACACACACGCACACACACAAGCGATGGCAAGAATTGCTTCACATAGAACGTTTTCTTCTCGCTACTGGACTTTCCTGCTTGTTTACCCCTGAAGCATGAAGGCAGAAAGGAAAAAAAAAAGAAGAGGAAAAAAAAGAGAAGAACAGAGGAGGGGAGTTTGCAGAGGACCTTTGCCACGGTTTTGTGTCTTCTGGCATTTGTAATTAGTACCCGGCTGCCGCCTGACACTGAGAAGCAGATGCTGTCGATCCATTTGTCCCAGACTCATTTCTTTTTCACTAAGCAGAGTGAGTGCCCTCTGCATGTGCGTTTGTGTGTGTGTTTTATACATATAGACCCACGCAGCATGTGTGCGTGTCCGTTTGATCAATGGTGTTTTTCGGTAATTAGGGTATGACTGCATGTCTTCAAATCCTCGCTGTTAATTACAGCCCCGTTTGTCCTATGTGTGCTCACTCGCTCTTTCCACATCATACCTCACTTTCTTTACACGCTCCATGTGCCACACTCAGACAAATGCATAATGGATCAAACTGTAACCTAAAATCATTGTCACATATACTGGACTGGGTCACAACTTGTAGGATGAGTGAACGTTTGCAGTTCATTCAAAACATGAGATGACTGAGGTGAGTGCTGAAATTGTGGATCTACAACTTATTAAAAAAAAAAAAAATCCTGAATATTATGTACAACGATATTAAATTTCCCTTTGGAGATTAATAAGGTATTTTTGAATTGATACTGATGGTCAACAAGACTGTTGACCATCAGTATCTAATTTCTGATTCTGTGTTTCTGTAATTAGAACAAATTGAAATGTTTAATCTATTTCATTGCTTCTGGAATCGCAGCAGTCCACCTCAGCAAGAAATACGCAAGAATAACTGACATGCAGGCTTTGTCAAAAAACAAGAGCTCTGTCAGTCATGGGCTTCATTTTAAGTTAATGTAAAAATCTTGAGCGATGGTTACCATTATTTTTTTCCCTCTTTCCTGTGGAAAATTCCCCTGGTTCTGTGGCAAGCTGTGATTCTTTCCTTAAAGGAGACATTGACAGATTCCTTTGTTTTTCTTTCTCCATAGAAAGTACTCCTCGCCCCCGTGCCTATGTGTTCAGCTATGTTGTATTTTTTGTTCCTGCAAAGAGCCCCAATATATTTATGCTCTTCATTTTTCTTTTCCGTAAAAATAAGTCCAGTATTTCACTTTATGACTCTCGACCCTTGTCTCGTCGATAATAGGGAGTGGTTCCTCTTCCCATTGTCTGGTTAAAGATATCACTTGGCTTCAAGCCCCTCAGTGATTTTTTTAAAAAAAACTTTTTCATACATTCCAAATTTTCAGATTATGTGTCAACTGAACTCTCGCCAAAAATGAAACACTGGGCTAATTTTTGCACTTTCAGTGTCAAGTCCATGAAACACTACCGTGGCCTCAACGGCAGGCTAATAAAAGACTAGCAAGATGTAAATTAAAACTGATTTCCCCCATAAGGGATGATGGATGGGATCAATCACTGATGGATATTATGGACAAGCTTGAGGTAACGGTGTGGTGTAAATCCTCTGCAGGCACAAAACTCACAAGAGAATTATAGCTAAATTAATTTCTCATGCGGGAGTCTTATTTGTATCCCTTTAAATATATAGATCATGTGATATAAGAAAAATATTAAAACTGAGCCAATAAAAAGAAGAAGTAGTCACTTCAGTGTTTTAGGTTAGGGTCACGGATGTCCAAGCCAAGACTGACTGACCCAGCGTTACAATTGAGCAAATTTCCAGTCGGGGAGACTTGGGTCTATTAGGGCTGTATGGGCTCTTTCCTCCACTATCTATTTGACAGAGCTATCACTTGAGGTCCATTACTCTCTGTCTGCTCGCTCTTCCAATAATGCCACTGCAACCATTGAGCGGGATCTTAATGGAAAATGATATGCTTGTTGGCAGCTCAGTGTAGCAGTACTGCAGTGACCCATAACGTGTCATGATAAAATGGAAAGGAGAAGCAGATGGAAGAAAGAACACTGAGGAACCAGAGAGAAAACTGTTGCATGCCCACTGAAATATGATGGGAATATCAAAAAAAAAAAAAAAAAAAATCTTCTTATAAGTGATAAAACAGTCGATTCTAGAAAAAAGAAGTTCTGACAGTAGTA
The DNA here is from genome assembly GCF_051168715.1 of Poecilia mexicana. NCBI lineage: Eukaryota > Metazoa > Chordata > Actinopteri > Cyprinodontiformes > Poeciliidae > Poecilia > Poecilia mexicana. The sequence continues at coordinate 27,491,417 of NW_028263371.1, forward strand.
GAAACAGGAAATAATAGCTTTCAGTAAGGTGGATTTTCTGGTCCAGTAGCTCCCAGTTGTCCGTTTCCCAAGCTCTGAATCCATGTTTACTGGATGCTCCTAAAACAGCAGGCAATGGTGCATATAAATTCTATTTCAGGAAATACGAGACCCTAACCGATTACAAGGACAAAATGGTATCCCTTCTGTGCTCGTACACATTTGCAGAGCCTGCAAATTGTTGACTCAAGTGTGTGTGTAAGGAAAACTCAGGAAGTTAAAAAAAAAAAAAAAAAAGGAGGTTGCTAAAAGCAGAGCAAGCCCTGTCACACACTAGGGTGAGTTGGCATGGCGTGACAACCGGCACTGAAGGTTTAGCGTTTCTGTAATGCAGTTCAAATAGAGCAAAAAGCTGGCGGTGTCTGAAGAACTTAGCTGTTTGTGCAAACCTGTCAACGCAAAACTTGGAAGTTTTTTTTGTTTATTTTTCTTTTTTTCTTTTTGGTCAGGTCTGGAAAAGGGGCGAATCTACTGCATTTTTTTTTTTACAGTTGTCAAATCCATGTGCCTATTCATTTATGCTAAACCAGCTAATAAGTGAAACATTTTTTAATTGCAAGTTAAATAGAGGGCGTTCTAGAAGCCACCAAATAGAAAGTAGCAGAAAAATAATCCAATCCACATGCACACTAACTTTAAATGTTGATTTCATTTTCCAGAGTAGCTTAGCATGTCTCTAAGTAGGAGTACCCCTGGGAGTAACATGGCTTCTTGCATCTGGAACATGGAACCCCCGATGGAAAGGGCCTGGTTGAGATTAAACATGTCAATCTTCTAGTTGTTCACATCCCTTAAATTTGATGTGCAAAGGTGGCTGGAAATCTTTCACCATTTAGTCCAAGAGTGAGTTTGCTGATAATAGTTGCTTCTCAAACTATCCACTTTTTTTTTTCCACCAGTAGGTTGTTTTGCATTTGCCCCAGGACTTTGGAAGCATTCTGATCCAAGCGGTATCAATGGCAGCAAAGAATGAGCGTCAAGGGACCTAATTTGGTTTTCTTGATGTTTTGCAAAAAAAAAACATTGATTTCTGCAACATACACTTTCCATCATATCCAGTCCCCTGTGTGTTGCATGGGACCCCTCTGTCTCGCGTCTAGTTAACTGGATCTAGGGGCAAATGGAGGTGCTTGTAAGAACAGAATCATCAAATACTTTGCATTTTTTTTCCCCCACATCTCAGATGACTAACAACAGGCTCCAGTTTGCAAGCCCCTAATGGCAACAAAGGCAAATACGACATGAAGTGAACGCAATAAATCATTTAGTTTTCACTTTGTTTCCTCATTTTGGTGGCATAACTCTCATTTCCGACTATTTCTCTATATTTAGATATATATGTATAAATAGAGACCATTTCAGAGAAGTAAAAAAGAAAAAAAAAAAAAAAAAAACAGAAAATAGTGCTGGCTATATCTGAGTAAGGTCACCCTGTGGGGTTTATTGGGTTAAAACCAAGTTAATCTCTCCGGTGCAGAACAGCACATTAATGTCAATGACAAACATTTGCTGAAATTTAGGAAAGCCATTACACAAGTAGAAAATAACGTAGCACTTCTCTCTTTTCCCTCCTAGCATAGTTAATAAAAGTAAGCCATACAAATGTAAGCTTTCTCTCTCTCTCTCTCTCTCTCTCTCTCGACCTCATTCTGGGAGTACATTGAGGCAGATTTATGCACAAATCTTGGGAGTAAAAACATCCAATTACAGATGATTCAGCACTTCCTCAAGCTACATAGAAGTTCACATTCTCCCAAGTAATCATATTTGGTCTGCAAATAATCACCGTCTGTGTGAGGCTTTAGAAATAAGCTGAATAAAAACCACAGGCACATGCAGAGCAGCTTTATGCCAGCCCCCCAAGTCATGCCCCTGGACCCCGGTGAACAGGCTTTACATGACAGAAATAAAATTCAGTGCTAAATCTTGTAAACGCGCAGTGTAATGCGAGTCGTAAAATGAGATTATGGTGCATCGTTTTATTCTCCGGTTTTCATTCAGTTCAGTCAATGTGCAAGCTGAAGCGTGGCCCTGGAAGGGGTTTAATATAGGTTACAAATATAAAGCGCATGTGCTGCCTTCAAATTAGGTTCAACCACCTTTGGTTGCTTCCCTTTAAAACTCAAAAGTGCCGGATCGCATATCTTGTTTTTTGACATATTTAGGTAATCAAAGCGAAACGGTTTGAATTGCAAATGTTTCATTCAGAGCTGACCCTCAAGGCAAAAATAAAACCCAACCTGCAGTCAGTGCACTCACCACCTGCAATCTGATTAGTAGATGTGAAATGTTGCGATGGGTAAAAAACTGATTTATGGATAAATGGACAGGAACAAATGTAATAGATTAACTATAAAGTAAAAAAATATGAAATCGTAGAGTTCTAATTGTGAGACAAAAAACTGCAAGTTGCAACAACGGAGGGCTTTGCAAAACGTATAAAAAGGTAAATCAACATGGAATGTGGGAAAAAAGAGTCGGCTGAGTGTAAAGATTGTGACCAACTAAGATGGAAGTAAAGCAGAAAAGATGTTGAAATGGCAGAATATAAATCTCAACAAAAGGTTTGAAACACAGATGGAAATGACAAAATGGATTCATTAGGAATTTGCGTTAGATATTTAATATAATGATTATGATTATAACGAATTCAAAATGTATAAAAATAACTTTTTTGTTTTATTTAGGTGGAATAAAAAAAATCATTACTGTCCAAATGTTGTGTTTTGTGGGAAACACAGTTTGTGGTTAAGTTTCTGTTGGAGCTTCAACTCTAAAAACAATGTCCCACCCTGAACATATAGCTTTGAATGAAAGAAGAAAAAAAAAAAAGGAAAGGTGGAGCTGAAGGCAAGATGAAGACTCCAAAAAAAATAAAGCATTTAAAGGAGATTCAAAGACATTTTAGACACACTACTATTGCTTAATAGTTGAAAGCAAGGTTCAAAATAAGTCGGGTTTTTAGACACTGTTTGAAAATGTCAAGGCTGCACAGGTATTCTCAGCGAGATTGCTCCAGAGCCTCAGGCGGTAAGTACCGAGGGAAGTCGCAAAAGTTTCCACAACTTATAGACATGAACAAAAGGCCGGAGTCAGAAAATCCATAAGGGCCGTCTTGAACATGCTGCCCTTCATGTCCATGAGCGCATTTTTTTTTAATTCAGAAGTCATTCTTCTCCTTTCGATTAGAAACATCATTCATTCTTTGAGGCTGTTCTCTTATTGTTTACTTGGCCTCAAAAAAAATACTAAGAAAAGCCAAGACCTTGATTTCTGTAAAGAAATAAAATGACAAAGTTCTTGACACAACTGGTATGAAAAAAAAGAAGACATTGGAAATGTCCCCAACGCCGGCCCCTTTTCTCTGTGAAGTTTCTAAGTTCAAAGCAAGCAGGGAATCTTATTTGTACTTCCCGTCAATCAGAATTTCATCATGAGCTGAATTAATTCTGGCTATCAGATGGTTGAATAACCTGGAAGATTAAAAACAATAAATATCCCTGTTGTTGAGCTCACATGGGCATTTATTCAACAATTTGGCAGCAAAGAGGATTTTTGAAATCAAAATGTTGTTTATTTTGTGGATTCGTGTTTTGATTAAAGTGTGATTACTTGCAATTAATTAATGACATACCCTGCAATTAACTTGATTAAAACACTTTTAATTGGGTTCCACCACTAATAATAATACGAATAATACAAAAAAATAAGAAATGCTTTCATATTCAAGAAATTGTGAAAATGTACATATTTTATATAAAAATTTGTCCATTTTTGGACTAGACGGTTGTAAAAATCATGGCAAGCCAGATTTATTACTACCAAATTGTGGTAACAGGCATAAATTTATGCGATTATCAGACAAGCGCAAAGGCTACTGGTTTTACCTCATAAACGCCGAATGTGCCACAGTGGGAAGCCAACCTTACAACGTGTGTATTGCGTGTGTGTGTGCGACTGTGGCTGGCGCTCCAGCTGAAAAGATAAACAATATGTCCACATGCCAACAATATGACAATTAGCTGTTCATGCAATCCCAAATAGTGGACGGCCAATACGTCAGTATCGATAAGCGCGGAGACGGAGACGTAATAAGATTTTTGGAATAAACAAAATCCAACAGCGCCATATCCTCATCGTGCAAAACATCCACTCTGAGTCAGATGTGAGCTTCTTAATGACATTAAGTGGTACAGACAGTTTTCTTCACGAGGAAGTGTCTGACTCACTTTGTCTGAATGCTGATGAGACAGCATTGGGGGCGTCCAAGTCGCATGCTGATCGGGATAGAAAGGGACTTATTCATATGCAGCCCAGATAGCGACTTTAGTCAAACAAAGTGCATCTTCCCCCCCTTCCCCTCACAATCCACCCAACCTCCCTGCAGTCTTCTAATGACTTGGGGATTTGTAGATAGAAACAAACAAGGAAGAGGGCTCCATGATGGACTTGTAATTGTATTTCCACTGCCGAAAACTGTGTTTGTTTACACTGTTCTTATCTGGGCTTATTAAAAATTCACAATCAATATTATCAAGCATTAGGAGACAACACGGAGTGCATGTCATGCTAAATTAGCATGCAGCTGCTGTTTAACCAAGACGAATAGAAAAAAAAAAAGTCTCTTTATTTCCAGATGTAGACACTACTGCTATCAAAAATATCTGATTTGTTTATTTATTTTTGTATTTTTTTTCATCTCTTGTGGATGGATAATTTCTGTCACTGTTCAAGCTTCGCCGATGCTTTAAATGTACAAAGTGCAGCATCAGACTTCAGTCTGGGCTTATTTATAATAAAATCACAAGGAAAAGCAGACATATTTCATCTGCGAGATTTATTGGCATAATTCTATCGATCCCGACAAGGGAAAGTACTTTATCACAGGGTATGCCACTAAAATGCGATTCTATATTCAGAACCAAACATAATCAGGACTCTGTCCACGTGGGCATTACAGAATAATCGGTGACATGCAGTAAATAATGATCCGAGGGCTGTCCGTGCTAAGGAAGACTAGCTTGTGTTATTCCATGAAGACCTACACTTAGTTTCTAGCAAAAATTACTTTAAAAAATGTAGATACTGTCAAATGAAATTTAGGGTCCTTTTTGAGATTTAATTTTTCTGTAGATAAAACAATCTTAAACAAAAGCTTAAGATGTCTCGGAAAACTTCGTCACATGGAAACAACTTAACACAGACCAAGGTTTAACCTAATAAAGATTATTTTCTTAATCTGGTGTTTAATGTCTGTTTGCCTCAATGTTTCTAACTTTTGTTTACTTATCCGCACCACAACAGGTCAGCGCATGTGCTGTCAAAAGATAAATGATGTTCCCCTCGCGGACATTCTCCGCTACCAAGTATGGGTAGCCAAGCAAATAACATCATTCTGTACTCTTACCCCTCTCTGAATCAGTCAATTAACTCAAAGGCACTCACGTACCTGTCTACATAATTGTGTCCCCAGTGCTTAATTATCTGCAAGAATTGTAAGAAGATGAAGCCTAAATCTGTCAGAAGAGGGAATGAAGGGGTTGGGATGGGAGGGGTTGTACAATACCGCTGCGGTTTGTTGGTGATACGAAACTGATAGATAAGGAAGGTTCGAAATATTAAATTGCAAGAAGAAATCAATCCAGTGTGTCAGTGATGCTGCTAATCAGAGAATTTAAGATTAGTATGTCTCCCGATGCAGCCAGGTAGCAAGATCATCATGATTATAGGACTTTTCTTCTTATACCAAGGACAGTCATAAGAGTGTCATCAATTTTCAGGTGTTACTAAAAATTTCCAATTAGATTTGATGTAAACGATTTCATTGTAGCCTGGATGCACAATTAGGGTCATCCTGCCACAAGAGGAACCTCTCCTGTCACAGATCTTGTGTAGACTAACTGATTTTCATCCAGGTATAGAGCTTCACTCATTTTCCTATCAGTTCTATAAAGCTATCTTGGCCATTCTAATGAAATGACACCCAGAGCACGATTCCGCCTCCACCATGTTTGGTCAGAGGGATAGATGGAGAGCTTTTAGAGGCACAAGAGTGGGTCAGAAAGTTTTATCTGACCACAGTCCCTTCTTAACATGGGACATTGTTTACATGCTATTCCTTCTTTACAGTTTAAGTGAACACAGATCACATGAGGAGTTCCTCACGGCTCTAGTCTGGAGCCACTTTTGTGCTACTGCACCGATTAAAGTAGCACAAAAGTGTGTTCAAACTGTGGTCATGACCACAGTTCCTCGCAGTCAATAAAAGTGTGTGCTTATTATAAAATAGTACATGGGTCAAAAAATATTTAAAGGTATTGCAGCAACTACATACGCCCAGATTTGTAGTACCTAAAAGACATTGTTAGGGATCAGCACTCAACAATATTCCACTACCATCAGTTGAAGACTATAAAAGAGCAAAATTCAGGTGGATTTCGCTTTTTTTCATACATTTCTGTCTGTCTACTTGATGCTGGTGTACCGCATGAAATGCTAAGAATACAGATTACTCTCGTCTATGTAGATGACAAAATGTGGGAACATTTAAGGAGGATTGATATTTTTGCAAAGCACTGTATGCCAATTAACATGTATTTTACACAACCTTGGAATCTCTTTAGTCTTTTTTTTTCTTTTTTTGCTGTTGTGTTTAATGCTTTACCATCTCACCAGCCCACAGTATACATTGTCACAACAACTGATGCCATGCTATAATACTTACGAGAAGTTATGCCTGCACTTAGCAAGAATTTTCATTAAACATACCTTAAGATTGTCGTAGTGGGGAACTGCTCCAACATTTGACATTAGTCTCAATCGTCCAACACATTAATCGGTTTACATTATGTTTGAACAGTTAATGCAATCTGGAGAAACTGCAGTGAGTCACTCACACAGGGTTTATAATGAGATAATACGGAGATGTATGCTGACATCTGATTTCTAGTTATTCATGATCGCAAACCGAAATGAACATGGATGACACCCTGTAGTGAAACTGGGGCTCATGTTTAACCACTTCTCCAGGGTTTATTATGGTAAAAAAAAAAAAAAAAAAACGATCAAGTCTTCCGAACTTAACTCAATTTACAACAGAATGGGATGGGATAGTGCCAAGAGCTTGGTAAATGTCTCCCTGTGTGACCATACCAATGCAGCTACTTAACGGCCGAGATATACGAATACATAACTGCATTGCTTCAGGCTTTAAACATGCAATAATTCATTGTTTGTCCTCATGAGACCAATTTGCATAAGGCCTCTGTATATATTCCGTAGCCTTGAACCGGAACTAATCCTACAGGGAAGTAAAACTTTCCATTTTCCCTTCAGGTACATATTATTTTACTCTGTTTGCTGCTGGTTTTCTCCCCAGAAATGGTCAAGTGTTTTCATTAAAGCCTTAATAGATGCAGTCTCCTCCCTCAAGTAAACTTTTCACCTTGCCTCAGTATCATCTGGTGGAAGATCAAAAGAGATGGGCGCAGTTAATGAGAGACGCCGGGTGCTGTTGCTGCGAGTCCATGAACTAAATGGTAATCACCACCAAGATCAGATTTGATCAAAAGTAGAAACCATTATTTATTAGCTTTTGTGCTATAATTGTGCTATACATCGTCCACATTGTTTGTGACTTTTAGGACTGAACAGATCAATAAGTCGCTCTTTATTTGGGTCACAAGGAGACATAAAAATCCACCTAAAACACCTCAAGTTTCAGACAGAAGGTCATGTCCTGGTTGCAGCAGGGTAACGTTTTCCCTCCACTGCTCACCACTCAGCCTTGTGTTGATGACATTATTTCACTTAAGCTTTTTTTTTTTTTTTTTTCTGGTGATTAGAATGTTCTCCACGGTGCTGATAATTAGCCCGTTAATTGCCTCCACTTTCAGAAATGCATTTGAGCATTGAATTGATATTCCACCCAAATGAGTCCTCGCCGGTTTTAGTCTCCAGTTCTCCGGCTGACGGGGAAAATCCACAGCCACCAGACGCCGTGAGAGACCCAGACAATTTTGTGTGAAATTTCACTTTTGGAGTCGGTCATATCACATCTTAAAACATTTTTATTGAAACAATGTCGCCACGGTTTAAGTGGAAGCATCCAAAAGCAACACAAAATCTCGTTTTTCCCTAAGAGATGTTCTCCACGTGTACTGTACCTTTCTTCCTGGTTCAATTTACAATGCACCAATAAAGGTTACCCCCCTCCAGGTCTGCCACAGTTCAGTGTTTTGACAGTTTGAGGCTGAAAACCCCATCAGGACTCGCAGTTCCATGCATGAGAGCTTTCCTGTTAAGGCTCCCACCGAGGAAAATGGGCCTTTCCCCTTAATTTACTGCCAGAGTCAAAGAAGAGTCCATTGATGCCTTCTGAACTAACAACTGCTCTCGGAGGCGTATTCCTCTGCCCTTCCCATTCTGTATCGCTTTATTTTTCTTTTATTTAAAACTCATGTTCCATTCAGTGCTCTACAATGTCTTTCACTTCTTTGGGTGAAATAGATGAATCAGGGATTTTGATGTCAATGGCAACTACTTGTTATCCACTCAGAAAAGCGTTCGAAAAAAGGGAGAAACAACTCGAAGGTTTACACCACCAGTCAATTATAACAATGAAAGTGTATCCATTGGTTTTAAATGTAATTTGTCCAAATAGCATTTTTATGCTGTGAAACTTTCTGAGTCTTCTGTGTCATTGTCTTTGGAATTGGGAGTCTAAGGATTTACACTTGTCTCTTATTATGGTTTCTTGCGCGTGTAAGATCAGATCTAAGATTAAAAGAAAATATATAAAAGTACAAACATTGGAAACACTTTCACTTGTAATACATGCACATAAACATTTTTGTATGCAGAATAAGGAAATTCTGTGTAACAGCAGGGAAGTGGGTGGAAATAAGAATGTAAGTAGAAAACAAAATAGTGATGTTGGATATACAAAGAAAGTAACAATGTACTATTCTGAAAAAAATATCACATTCAGTTTCTGACTACACTGCTATTTTTAAACCTTCAGTTTCCCACCTGCTTTTTTTTTTCTTTTGCAAAAGTATTAATATCAGAGTTGTTTTTTTTTAAAGGGTTTTGTTTATCAGGCAATAATTCTTAATTTCCAGGTCAGATCTCGATACTCTCGTGGGCCGCTCTGTGTCTGGGTTGTCTCGTGTTCAAGGTAATCCTTTGTGCTCTCCATGTTTCACATTCAAACTATCACAATGGCTCTTTGGAAATAATCTTCACTTTGAAGGTACAAAGAGCTCACATCTGCTGCCAATGTCAGACCTAACAGTTTGTTTTTTCCTACAATCAAAAAAGAGCTCTGATTCTATTTGTGTGGGTTTTTTTTCAATATTACAGTGTGATGAGGAGATTTAACAGACATACAACATAATTATCCAGTCATCTAACCAAATACTACCCACAATAGATGTTTTACCACCTCATAAACCAGAAAACAGTTTACCGTATTTTCCGCACTATAAGGCGCACCGGATTATAAGGCGCACCTTCAATGAATGGCCTATTTTAGGACTTTTTTCATACATTAGGCGCACCGCATTATAAGGCGCATAGAATAGACGCTTCATACTCTATTATTACACATCCACATTAATAAAGAAATGGTCCCCGAGTACTTTATATAGTAGGCTGGCCCAGTCGTTGTTTCACTCACGGTGTTGGTGTTGCGATATTATGCCCAACTGCTTTCTGGGTAACACAGACCAACCGACACGCTGCCGCTGCAGTCTCTGTCTCTCTTCCCCTGCCCCTCCCCCCCTTTAAATGTATTATCAAACTTTATTAACAAACCAGTGTTCTGACAACTATCCCAGCATGCACCGCGCACTACTTCTTCTACGGGGGAAAAAGAAGTTGGCGGCTGCTTACTGTAGTGGACCAACTACATAAGCAGCCTACTGCATGTCTGTGTAAACATGACGTCTTTCATTTCGATCTGAGTTAATTAGCGTAGCATTTCTGCCGGATTTTCACAACATATCAGCCACGACAATGGACAGGGGAACCAACAGGTTCATGTCATCTTTTTTGGACGACATCAAGGTGTTTGAGCCACTGGATGCCTCCAACATTGTGCGCGTCACAGCTAAAAGCTACCGATAGATGAGGAAAACAGCAGATCCTCACACCCTCAGCATAAATATAGCTGTGGACAAGATCACTGATGCCTATTGTTCTTGCAAGGCTGGGTAAGTCGGCATTCATGGTTTTGATGGTCCACAATGTACATTAGCATATGTTTACTACTGTAGCTTGTGTTTGTGAGACGGTCACGCACGTGGTAGCTGCACTGTGACCTAAAATGGGCATTAGCCAATGAAACGGGGCCCCTGTGGTAAGGTCTGTTGCTGGACCTGTTGTGGCTCAATATTGGTCCATATATAAGGCGCACCGGATTATAAGGCGCACTGTCGGCTTTTGAGGAAATTGAAGGTTTTTAGGTGCGTCTTATAGTGCGGAAAATACGGTAATTTATTTCATCAAGGATTTTCAATTTCATGTCAAAATGTTAAAAATAATACAACTTTCTTTGAATTCATTCCTTTTGTATAATTCCCCCATTCAGCTTTATGGATTGGGTCAGATATTTAGGCTATCTTTGAAAAAGCCATTATATACTCCTTGGGTTTTGTCCCACAGAACTGTCGTTACAGGAAATTGTACCCAAGGTTGAGTCAGACTTCCAGAAGTCTCAAATGGATTTCTTGTTGTTCTTTTGAATTTTCCATGAAGCCACAAATTGAATTAGTATCAAATTTACCGTCAGAATTCTGTCAAATTTAATATAATCCAGTTCAACTGGATACAACTCAGCTCCATGTCAAATGAAGACAGTCGGACTCTGCCAGCCGCTTGTTTCTGTTCTCTCCTCCCCGCTACTGTACCCTCATTATGTGGGTGAATCGTACTCTGTGTTGTATTTCGCTGGATTAGCCCACATATCAGCATGTGACGCACAGCGCATCCAGGCGAGCAAGAAATAATGTGCAATCTCAAAGTCACACATTGCACGGTTGTTTGTCCGAAGGCAGCGACCCCGATAACGTGCAATCACAGAGACAGCTGTGCAAAGTTTTATTCCCAGAGTCCTCCTGTGCTCTAAACTCACCTCCGCCGTCTCCCATCTCTCCCATGTCCACTCGGAGAGAAGGCCACATACTCAGCGGCTCCGTCGCCACGGCAACGCGCAATTATCGCAGACATCAACAACTCGCGCCGAATAATTTTATCTGCAAACCGCATGGGCACGGCTGCGAAAGCAACCCCCTCAACGCACACACACACACGCACGCACGCACACACAAACCTCATGTTCTATCTTTCACATTTAGATAATGTGCTCATCAGCTCCGATTTTCAGCAGTCAGTGTAAATATAACATGCAGGCATCCGGCTGCTGCTCGTGTGTGAGCAGTTGACGCGAGCATCAATGAGGCGTCTTCTCTGAATTTTCCCTGCTGCTCATATATAAGGGCAAATTGCATGTCTGGTTGAGTTTATCTTAAATAAATTTCATACATCAAAGGCTGTTTGCAGCAAAAGTTGCGCAGAAAGCCAGACGGCAGCGAGGACGGGAAAATCCACTTTGACTCGACACGTGTGCCACTGAATCACCACCACCTGATGATCAAGCATGAGGAGAACTGAGAGGGAGTTGATCTTCTAATATACATATTATCAATATAAAAATTAATAAAGCAAAAGGGGATTTTTTTTAATTTTTTTTTATTTTTTTATAAATGTCTCATGAATCAACGTATCCTGCGTCTTCCAGCTTCCCGAGCTGCATCCTCTTTTGAATGTTTTAGACGTGTTCTGTGGAAAAGAGAGCTACAAAAAAGCAAATTTCCCGGAAATAAGATTCAAAAGAGATTCTTCATCAACTGGTGAATCCACAAACATTGAACCAGGACAACCACAACAACCACTCCAAACATACAGCCGAGCCTAAAAATCGAGTTGTTTGGATTGAGGTGTATTCATATGGTAGAATGGCCCAGTCAAATCGAGAGATACTGCAAAACTTTTTAAAACATGTTGCTCTCCGTAGACTTAGAGCTGAGGCCAACAAGATCTGAAAACGTCTTAGGAGTATAATCACTTTTACAGAGCTGTGTGAATATTCTTCATTGTGTTTTGTTTGCAATAAACCAAACAGACTTGCGGAAAGGCCCCCAAAGTGTTGTTTTTTCAGCCTATAAAACTTAAGCTAAGGTTTTAAAACTGTTTTACCCTAAAATATAGTCTGATTCAACTCTCCAGCCTCCCTTAAGCTACTTTTTTTTTTTTTTACCTCATCTTCTCCCTTTCTTTAAAGGCCAGCCCTAACTTGTTGATGTTCTCTGTTTGAATTAAGACCACAGGGACGTCTCTGTGCTTGGAGAGCTGTAGAAATCCATTAGCATCACTATGAAAGCAGGGGCCACCGTCTTTTCATAATGCCGGAGTTGTCGTCTCCCTCGTGGAAGAGTTTGGTGCATGTTGCATGGGCCAGGAAGCTGACCTGGAAGTGCGCGGCCACTTGCTCAAAAGAGGGAGAGGCTGTGAAAGGGAGGGATTCGTAGGAAGGCGGTTTGGTCCCATTAAAAAGTTGACAGAGTTTATAGAACGTCTTCTTCCAATAATCCTGTCAGGACTCGATTCCTGCTCTTTTCTTTGGCCCGTCTTTTGGCAAAGGCATTCATGACATTTTACTCATTTGCGAACAGGAAGTGTGACACAATGCTGCAGGAATGTTGAGTAAAAAGCCGCATTAGTGTCTCGACCTCCGAATTGAGTCTCGATGTATTGCCGTTCTTTTTTTTCAGTCCAAGAAATTCTAGTTTTAAATATGTGCGTCTGTAAATCACAGGAGACAGAGGAAATTATAATATCAGAATAAACTTCTGCGTTTGATTCCTTTTTTTGCTGTTGAAGTTTAACACCAGAATCTGAAGCTCTATCTTTGGAAACCATGTTGACACAAAATTCTCATTTGCCAACGCTCTTTAAAGTTTACTCCTGGCTAACATCCCTCTTTTAGATCAAATATCACTCCTCCATGTCTCTGGGGGAAAAGAGACATCTGCAAGAGGACCAAATCCTATCTGCGGATGTTCGATATGTGCTTTGCCAAGGTTTTAAAAACTTTTTTCTAAACCATTTTAGCAGGGCCGTGTAGAGACCATTAAAGATGCAGGTGCTCAAACAAAAAAAAGGACACATCTAACTGCATTTTAGGGCAGAATATTAACAAAGCCACAGCTTTCAGAGTCTAATAAACAATGATAAATTACAAATTGTGAGATATACAACCAGACTTAGTACATCTCAACATAATAAAAACATAACAGCTGCCTTGTAATATTATTGTTCACTACCAAAAACTGCATGTTGATCATGGTAAGAACCTTTATTTTTTATTTTTTTTGTTCTTACCTGTGGTACTCGTTCTGACCCAGTTGGTCAACATTCCACTACTTTTGGCTGCTTCTAGCAGATCCTTTCTTTTTTGTTTCTGACGTCTTTCTTTACGTGGCATCTTTGAACTGAAAAAAGCAAAACATAATGAATTCTGATCAGAACACTGTATTAAACCGCACTACCAATAATTTACCCTTGTGTTTAAATCAATATGTTTTTGAGTCCATAGCACAACATAACAATATTACTTAAAGTCTGGATTGAGTCCCCCCCCCCCTTCATGAATGACACTTTTACTGGACAGGAACAACTTGATTGATTATTACATACGTTATATCTATCATGAGTGAGTTATTTTTAATTCTAAATTAATATCCTTATTGGGCTTTTATTTAAGTGCTATTGTCCTTCAAGATACATTTACCTAATGCTAGAATAAATGCAATGTACATTATGCAGCAAAGGAAATTAGAAGATCGGACATGTATACATTATGGAGATGATCGGTTTTGGACGTGCCCTTATTGAATAAGCGATACTGAAGAATGACTGGGAATACAGTCATTACAGGGAAGAAGCTTTTCAGTTATCTTGCTTTGCTAGCAAAGTCGTTAGCAGCTAGCTAATAGCACAACAACAGCCTAATGTCTGTATGATAAAAATACTGAACCGATAGATAAGAACAGTTTTTCCTCACCTGGCTGTCTCCTCCCGCTCCATAGTTCTTCAGAGAAAGCCAGACGCAGAGGCCTGTCAGTGTCTGTTGTATTTCATTACCTCTCTGCTTAAACCGCTGAAGCAGAAACGATACTTCAACGTTTTCCGTCATCTGACAAGTGGCAAGTCTACTCCACTTTATTCACCAAAAACTTTATTTTTAATTCACCTAAACCTGTTCAGTAATCTGGAACGTTCGCTACGTTCAGCTCCGCAGTTAGCCGCCTTATCTCACTGCGCGAGAGCAACTGTGTTGTGCGTCATGGACAAAAGGTCAAAGGTAACAAGGTGACTGGAGGGCTTATTATGTTGTTTTTCTTGAAAAATACAAAATAATAATACTAATAATAATACAAATTTTAGCACATGTTATTATGTGTCAGAGGGTTTAGGAAATAATAATAAAATAAAAATAAAATAAAAATTGACCAAAAGGGCACTTGGGGGCAAGGAGCAAAAGGGGCAGGTGCTCAACACCCTTAACCCCTCCTCTGCAAGTACTTGCATTTTAGTGTATTTTACTTGTATTTTAAGTGATATAGTTATACAAAGTGTTGTTTTTTTCTTGTAAAGTATAGGAAAACTGTACTTAAAGAATTATTCAGAGAACCTGAATTGATTTAACCACTGTTGAAGGAAACGCCAGGTAAGATTAAAAATCTACTTTGAGTCGGATTTGCGAAACACTCCTCATCGCCCTGAGCGCAACATCTCCACTGTGAAACATGGTGGTGGCACCGTCATGCTGTGGGAATGCTTAGATGGACTGAGTGCAAGCGGGTGCCAAACATTACTGGCTTTATTTACACACCTGCTGATTTATCACAATAAAAGACACCAAAAACACATGATATGACCTGGGCAGTTGTTATAGCATTAACAAAAAACAAAAAGAAACAGTCAAAATCATGGTTCATTATCCCCACTTTCTTACCTTTTCATGCAAAATTTAAGTAGTAACTCATCAGAGGGTGTGCTGTGGTGGTGCAGGGGTTAAGCACAACTCACATATGGAAGCCTTAGTACTCAGCGCAGCTGTCGCAGGTTCAATTCCCGGCCTTGGCAACCTTTGTTGCATGTCTTCCCCCTTCTCTCATTGCCCACTTTCCTGTCAATTAACTATCAAACAAAGACCAATAGAGCTAAAAAAAAAAAACTCATCAGAAATATATAGATATGTCTTTTTTTTTTCTCCAACATCGGTGATGAGAGTTTTGTGGCTCATTTTGAATCTGCCTGAGCTGACACACATAACACAAAATCCTACCTTTACATATATAATATTTCTTCAATTTTTCAAGTGGTTTTAGCCCACATGTGTCTCAGGACTAGCAGCAACACGCCGCCTAATGAACAATTCTAACTCGCAGTCATCGTGTCCGGATTCCATGTGAATCACTTTCCCCTCTTCGCCCTCTGCATCTTCCTTCCCTCCCGTTGCCTGTGTATGAGTACAGTATTTCACCAGCACGGCCCATTTATCAGGTCCCATCTACGTCTCGTAATTGAAACTTTTATTGAGATGAACGGGATAATAGTTGTAAATGTGCTAAACTCGGCTCCTCGCACCCCGGACATGATGTAGAACCATCCGGAGGCATAAAGCAGCCCAAAGTGTGAAACGCACGCCGACTCCTGTGTCATGTATCACGGGGTGCCATTAGGCCACTCATGACTGGGCCTGGTGGGGCGGATGGCTCAGACAGCGTCTGGAAAGGCGAGTGCAGTCGAGGACAAACCTCGTAATTAACAAGCAGCCCCCCCAAACACCAGGCTCCACTCTTTCCGCTCGGGTTACGGCTCTCTAAAAGCCTGTCTTCATAACTTTTAAAAGGCAATGTACGTGCAGGTCGCCAGCCCATGCAAATCTTATAAGGCAGCGTGTGCCAAGACGTTTGTGCGATTGCAATTAAGCGCTTGTGAAAAGTGCTGATGATGGAGAATAGAGAATGCGATACTGCAGTGCTTAGATATCAACATTAACAGAAAAGTAAAACATAACCAAAAACATAATGATTAATGATACAAACACAAATATTATGCTTCTATTTTCCATATTTTTATGTTAAAAAATAATATACACCTAAAGATGATTGAAGCTTAGATTAGATCATCTCAATAAATCAAAATGTCATCAAAAAATTTCATTCATTTAGATAGTTTAAGCTAAATTTTGACTTCATGAATCGCACGTAGAGGGATATGAGCATATTGGAGAATTAAGTGGAAGGAAAAACTTAAAAACGAAAAAAAATTGAAAAGGGATCTGTAAAGCCTTAAAGAGTTTGTTAAGCAAATCCCATCAGTTTATTATGTAGGTGAGCTGCTGTACAAACTCCAACATTTGAATGTTTTTTTCAGAGAAATACAAAGTTATGTGACAAGTTATTAATTGCCTATCGTTGCAAAACAGCAACAAAGAAGTTGTTTG
Organism: Poecilia mexicana; assembly: GCF_051168715.1. Lineage (NCBI taxonomy): Eukaryota > Metazoa > Chordata > Actinopteri > Cyprinodontiformes > Poeciliidae > Poecilia > Poecilia mexicana. Next base: position 27,508,032 of record NW_028263371.1, read on the forward strand.
GTTTTTGTGAGTTTGTAGTTCTTATGTCTACTAATATATCATCTACTTTTTACGTAATTATATTTAAGCTAGTTTACTGTCAGTCTATCACCGCTGTGTTGTGAACAAACTCTGATCTGTTTACTTTTATACAAAGATATATATTTTTTTTTTTAATTGCGAAAACTTCAAAAATGTAAACTATTCCTTTAATGTTCTGGTTTTGAAAGAGAGGCAAGGTTGATTTTCTGTAGCTTTCATAATAATCAGCTAAACAAACAAAAAAAAAGTGAAACTTTCCTTTTAAATCAGCATTTTCGCCCACAAGCTCAAAAACCCACGAAAAAGTACTTTCAATACTTAATTTTGGACCTTTCAGAGTTATAAAAATGCTTTCTAAGTATTGTTTATCTATGCCGAAAAGCTGCAGTTGCATCTTATCGGAAAAAAAAACCCCAAAACAAAACCAGGTTGGATTATTTGATCCACCTTTTCCCTGCCTTCTGGCCATGTCTGTTTCCAGAGAGGTGAGCGTTTGTGATCCATTCCTGATTTGCTCAGCGGAATTTACCTGGGGTGCGCTATGCAGTGTTTGCAGAATCACCTCTCCTCGTGGGCTCCAAAAGCCCCTCAAACATTTGATGGATGGCTCCCGTGAAACCTTGTGGCCTCCAAATAAGCTATAATGTAATTCTGCTTCTTGTGTGATTTACCTCCGTGACCCCGTGCGAAGAACAATCAGCAGCTTTCAGCAAAAACACAGTGCCAAGGTTCAAATATCGCAGAACAAAAAAAGAGAGAAAATATACAAAGAGACTGCAACAAATGATTCTGAAAGGACTCCAAGGCGAGCTTGAACAAAACGGTGACAGGAGGCAATAGAAAGGCTGCTTAAAAGTGTTTACAGCAATCCAGTAAAAGAAAGGAGCACATTGGCAGAAATTCTTGCTGCGGCGTTTTGCTAAGGTATTCCTGCTCCCTTCAACTCGAGTCAAATAAAACATCAAGGCACGGAGAAATGGATTTTTTACGGTCTCATACAACGGGGAAAATTTATTTCCATATGTTGAAACGTTTTACCTTTGAACGCATTTGTTTTTAGCTTTGCCTATTCAAAGCAACTTTAGAGTCTCACAGTCCACGTTTACCATTCTGTGCATCATTTTTAAAGATTTTTTTCACTTTTTAAAATAAAAAAATATTCAGCATTTTTATATATTTGTTTATCAAGGTTTCATTTCTAAAATAATGAAGTAAAGGAAGATTTGGACCCAATGCAAAACACAGAACGCTTGCAAATGCTTGACATTAACCCCATAGTGAAACACGGTGACGGTCGCATCATGCTGTGGGGATTCTTTGCTTCCATAGCAACAGATAAGTGGCTCAGAGGTGGTGGGAAGTTAAAGAAAAGCCTTAGAAAAAAAAAAGCAAATAAAATAAATATTTATATGCATGAATGTTTCAGACAACAATTTTTTGATTTTTTGATTTGCAAAACAGTCAGAAATCCATGTGCGACTCTCCTTCCTCTGCGAAATGTTGCACTCTGTGTTGGTGCAACAAGTGAACATACATACATAGATTGAAATTTGTGGTTGTAATCTGATAAAACGTTTAATAAAAATGAGTGGTATTTGTTTCTGCGAGGCCCTGTAACATCTATAAATATTTTTTTCTGTGAAATTGTTTTTACCTCGGGAGATTAGCACTTATCCGCAGATAAAAAAAACAAAAAAAACAAAAACAAACAAAATGGATTATCTGCTTCCCAGTGTTTCCCAGTAATCTCTAATGGCTGAAACCTTGAGCTAAACCATAGGAGAAAAGACGCACAAAGCTGTAAGTTACAAAGAAAAGCATCCTGAACGGCTTTCTTGCTTTGCTGGACTCATCTTACTATTCAAATGATTTGCATGACCGACTTTATCGCAGCTGTAGCCACTTTATTTTAAAGCATGAACGTAACTGTGTGTCGGATCATTTCCTCACAACATTAAGTTGAAAGGTTTAAGTTTGTACACTTGCTCCTTATGCATCAATTTGCGCAACGGCTTTGGCTATTTAACCCCCGTTGTCCTTATGTCCTACCATCACAATTGTAAACATGAGTTTGCCCAGTCAAAACCTTTTTTTCTCCTTAGAGATGTAAGCATTTGGGGAGTTTTTAAACATACATCTGTAATATTCAGAGATGTAATCCATAATCATCTGAAAATAAATGAAGACTATCTGCATTTCCTTCTTCCACTCCATGGTGTGGAAGATCTAAATCCACAAACGTGCACCTTGTGTGTGTGTGTGTGTGTGTGTGTGTGTGTGTGTGTGTCGCTGTGTCACACTGCATAGATCTTAGCCAATCATCCCCAACCTTTGAAGTCACTCTTTCTCCCCTCTGTGAAGTCTTGCAGCTTCATAGTTCAGCTCAGGCGGTGGGAAACAGGCCCACTGCTGAGGAGAAGAAAAAAAAAAAAAAAAAAAGGGCGCTTCAGCCCCCGGGGTCGGTCCACGCATAATGGATTGTTGAGCTGCAGCCAAACTAATTGTTGGGCTCCCAGAGTGAGTGGAGTCTGTGTAGAAGTCCATTCTGGTACTTTCGGATCGTATTTTGCATGAGGAGACGCCTGAACCTGGGTGATGCGCTCGCAGTGTCGTTTTATGTAGATTGCATACAGCAACTTGCAAAAGTAAATAATTATTTTCTATGTTTTGTCACATGGCCACCTCAAACCTTAGTGTGTTTTATTAATATCATGTAATGGACAAAGTAGATGTCAGTGGAATGAAAAGGTATGATTGAAATCATTTTTTTCCTGATTAAAAATCTAGAAAGTTTGGCATGAAACTGAGAGTCACTTCTTTCTCCATTTGTGTCTAGAAACTGAAACTCTGTTTATTGAGATAGCTCAAGATAAGTCAAATTGGAGTGAAACCATATTTGTGGCAAGTTTTACAGATTCTCTACAAAATAAATACCTGAACTTTTCTCAATCCATTTTGTACAATCCCTATAAAACACACCGTTTCTGTTCGTATCGACTGCGAATTCGTTCGCAAGGCCTCCATATTTTAACACATTTTCATCTGCATAAAACCACAATTACTGCAGCCAAAAATCAATCTCACGATTTCCCAATGGAGTTAGCAACACCAACCCCTTGCGTCCCAGTGCACAAAAGAAGTGAGTATGTTTCTTTGCATGTTAAAATCCAAGTCGCTGCGTGTGAAGGAGACGGACATGTATGATATGAATCTAAGGCAGAAAGGGAAACAGGATTGGTGACAGAGGAAAATTGGGAACATTTTGTTTCCTATTTCATCTTGGACACTGCGAAGAGTCTCGAATTGTAGCAAACAACTGTCTTTGAGAGACCAGACACAGAGTGACTTTAATGACTTTAATGCACAACAGAAAAAGGAGAGGGAAAAAGTAAGGAAAGTGGCATAGATTGAGTGGAAATGAATGTCAGGACTTTGATGGAAGGGGGAAAAAAAGGCATGTGACACCCTTACATTCGACGCGGGCAATTTTCCCCGAATGGCCTGATTGAGTGGTCAAGACTGGCCATCTGGGCCTCTGAAGTCCGGTTCACTTCTAGGCTAATCCCGTCCCTCGCCACTTTTACTGAATGCCAACAAGATTTCTTTGTCGGAGCAAAAATAACAGATCAAAGGATCGCATGCCAGAATCCGTGATTAAATATTAGTGAATGGAATCTGAATCCCCAAGGAGTAAAATATGGCTTTGGCGACGCTAATGTCCCCCTTGAAGTTTCCAAATAACCATGGAAAAAAAAGAAGCAAAAAAAAAAAAAAAACTAAAGCCGTTTTGTGTAGGCACTGATTGTATTCACTGAATAAGTATTTGTTTTAAATGTGCTGACAGAACAGATGTGTAATATTTCAGACACAGAAGCTGCAAAATCAAAGTAGATTTTAAATCAGACCGTTTCTAATGAACATAGAGATGGAAAAAAGACTTGATACTTTATAGATTTTCTTTACTGTTTCATGGCTTTTTGACCTGATTAAATGTTTCACATGTTTGAGTCTATTTTCAGGTGCTACTTTAGTCATTTTTTGACATTAGCAGTAATGAAACTGAACTGAAAAAGCGCTTGTCACAATTTATCTGGCATTTAAAAAGGATGACAATTACATTTTCCACATGGGATCAGGTTGATCTGGAAGACGTTATTCCCTTAAATGATTTGAACTGCATGTTGTATTTACTTTATTTATCTTAATTTATCTGTTTCTGATGCAGCAAACAGGGAATAGGTAAAATATTAACAGTGTGTCTGTCCATTGGTCAACCACAGAAGCACATGGAAGCCGGAACCTCATAATCCCAGGATTGTTTTCTAGATTACACCGCAGAGGATTATCAAACAAGAAAGTGTTATTCATCAAAATAAAAAAACTATATTTTTCACCATAAAAAAAAAGCTTCACACATCTAAAGCTCCATGACGATAGCTTAATAGCAAACAGAACAGTCACATGATAACTGAGCAGCTCTGTGGAGAGTGCAATCAGAATGAAGCAGCTCATTTCAAATCGTCCAATCAAGCTGTTCTTCATTCTTTGAGTCAATAGATGAAGAAGACTGCGCTTGACTGGGATGCTTCCAGTAATTAGTTCTTTTTTTTCCCCCCCCAAAAAAACAACAAAACAAAAGACAAGCGTTGCATTCTTCAGAAGGCTCCTTTGTCTCAGAGGTAAATATTCCCTTGACGCTTGACTGTGCCTCAAAGGTTGATCATCGGGCCAAGAACGGTCATCCGGCGGCTTTCTTTGTCCCGTAGCAGACTGATGAGAAGATTGCGGTCAGGTGTGAGCGCTGGCGCCCGTCTGACCGTGCCTGATGGAGAAAACCTGCAGGGCAGAAATTGTTGCAGGAGCACAAACATTCGGGAATCACGGCAACATGGGTGTACAGGCGCCGCCTTATTCCTATTGGTGTAGAGAGCATGCTGTAGTGGATTTTAACATAAGCCCCTGACCTCAAGCGTATCTGCTATGTTTAAATGTAAGCAACGTCGATTTAATCTTGATTTGATACAGAATGTAACAAGAAACAGCAGGTGTTTTGACGCATAATTTACATTTAGTGCGACATCTCAATCACAAATCAAGTATCTTGAGCTTTAGTTTAATCCGTAACATTGCAAAGTCTAATTTTTCACCTCACAGGGGTCCTGACCTCTTTATCGCCATGGCAAAACGAGACCAGGGCAGAATAATCCTCTGTGTAAATATCGTCCACGCTGGAAAACCATTTCACTCCCCCACCCCCATTTCTGAGGGCGCCGGTGCCGTACTCCTGACCAACACCTCATTAAGCACCCTCATGTCCGCTTAAAGTCCAATTTGGAGGAAATTTCCCAAGATACCCAAATCCATTGGGCTTTTAGGAGGTCAATACGCACGCACATGCACAAAGTAGCAGTAACTGCTACGCCTGCACAGATCCGTTCCCTCAGAGGGCGCCGAGAGGAAATGGTTTAAAAAAAAAAAAAAAATATATATATATATATATATGAGTTAAGATGATTGCTTTCTTTCATTTGCAGTTGACATGGAAATCCTTGTTCTCTGTTTGCACGTCTTTGATGGTCAGTGGGAACCAAATTGGTTTTGGGACAGATGACAAGAAAGACATGACAATACATTCTAATCCAATATGCTCCCTTTAACAAGTACAACCTTTCTGGTGACATTTGGTAATAAAGGAGAATAATTTTCTTATTACTTACTGTCCTTTTTCCATTTCCCTTTTTTGTATTGTTTTCATGTTGTTGTGCTCTCGCTTGAACTCTCCAGAGAGCAGAACAAAACAAAATTTTCTTGAAAACGCAACAACAAAGAGATATTGAGAGCATGGAACAAAATACAATTATGTTTTAGAAGATGTGTGATGGTAATGATTTCAAGTCCAGTGGGAAAAGTTCTGCACAAATGACTGGATTTTTTTTTGTATTTTGCATTTTTAAAAAAAGACCACATAAAAATAATGGGAAGGATAAGGATGAAAAAAGACAGAAAGTTCATATCTGGGAAAAGATCTTAGCTCTTTTGTTTTGCCTTTCAATCCTTAAAAAAGGTCTTTAAATAAGACAAACATGTATTGTTGCAAGTTCGCAGCAAATTTACAAAACTTTTCATCTCAGCGTGAAGGCAAGCATGACTGTACTGTTCTCCTGGTTCTTCCTAAACAGGCTTTTTGCCTGCTGCTTTTCCTGCGTCATACTGCAAAGCTATTACTGCAGGCATTCCATCTGCATGAGGATATTCCCTGATATTCAATATGATTTTCCTCTGTAAACGGAAGATTTCTGCACACAGCAGAAGAATTAGATGATACAGGTAATGTGGGGTTTAGTAAATAAATAAAAAACTAAATAAATAAAAAAGTGCCGCATGATGTCAAGCGTGCCATCCTGTGCATTAATTCCAATCTGGCGCATGAATCTGTGAGTGAAGTCAGAAAGAATTACTCACACAAAACGCAAAGTGTGTTTTTCTCTGATAAATCTGAGAAAGTTATTGCTCTACGACCCGCCGCTTGCATTTTTGCTTCCTTCCCCTTCGTTCCTCCTTTCTCCTCGTCATCTAATACAATGTAATGTACCCCATAAAATGTCTTCAAGATCCTGTCGAAGCATATCACGTCACCTGATTACTTTTAAATAGGTCTTATCTTCTTAGTTTGTGAAAAAGGGGATTACTTTCTACCTTTCCATGAGATACTTTTCTTGAGTTTCCGTTTCATGTTCATCATTAAGCATTAGGTTATTCTTTAACCTTTTCTCTTGTATGGCGGTTGTCAACCCTTTCACAAAACAAGGCCAAATTTTACAAAATTAAGCCAGTGGGAGGACTTATAGTGCTTACTTATATACTTTGAAGTGAAAACATATGAAGGTATCCCTTTCAAAACTAAGAGTTTGTCCCTAGAAAGCATCTTTAGTTTTTTCCTGCCACCTAAGAGTTCTTATTTTAAAATCATTTTTTCACCACAATCAACTCTAAATCAATATTGTAATATTCAAAATACTTTAATGGTGAACTACGAACTTAGCAGACCGATGTTTTACATAAAAAATGAACTTTGTTCTTCGCTATCATGTCAAAAAAGGGTCCAAAGGGTCAGAGTCAAAGTACTGTAATAAAGAAAGAACTATTTTCAGTCTGCGAGTTGATTTCACTTTGTTTGCCATTTTCATGCAAATACTGTTATGACATTCACAGCCATAACCACAGACAGTAAAAGAACTGCGGGTGATTTATGGCAATGGCCAGGTTTTGTTATCTCCATTTTTTATGTTCCTTGAGAGGAGATTATTGTGGAGCCGTACAAAGAACTTCTTCAGTTTTATAGAGGATATGAAAGGAAATAAGGGTACACATAAGGTGCACATGAAGTGCTACTAACTGATTAAAGCACATGCTGACCAACACAATGAATCTATTAAACCGGGACTGTGATGATGAGAAGTCTTCTTCCAACATTTATTTTTTTTTATTTTTTTGTTACGTGCGCAGGAAATGTCTGTGCTTCCTGCAATCAGCGACAAGCCATATGTTCGCGGCCTTAATGAGCAGTCTGACTGTTCGTGCAAGTACTGAGCAGGTGATATCATTACACCTGTAGACATCAAAAGGCTGACAGAATCACAGCATTTCAAATTGCAATCACAAAGACTAATCAAGCCTCAATGTGCACATATTCAAAGTTTAGCTTGATGACAAGGTTGCAAGATTACCACGTCCTAAATGAGTTCTGATTTTTAGGACCGCACACACATTTAGAGATTAAAGCTGGTGAGTGATTTTTTCTTTTATTTATTCCTTTTTTTGTGTGGTATTGTGTTGCAAACATTTTAGGCAAACCATATGAAGAAGCTGGTTGCCTACAGTTGGTGCCAGAGCAGTTTTGCTCCTCAAAAAGATCGTATGGAGCATCTGGCATTAGAGTAGACATGTTGGTTAACAAAAATAAATAAATAAATAACATTTGTATGATTCTTAAAAATGAGCTTGTACTTGTGTGTGTCAGTTTCAATTTCTTGAGAGTTTCAGAAAGTACCCACCAAACCACTGGAAGCTTAGATGACAATTCCAGAAAGTACATAGTGAGTTCTTGAACATTTGTGGGGAAAAGAACTAGCTGTTTCCATCAGACGCTTCACCGTTGTAATAAGATGGGTTTCTTTTGACCTGGAAATACTGTAACACACAGAATGTCGTTTTTATTGCAGGAACATTTGCCAGGTCGTTTCTCGAAGGAGAAATCGGTGAGTGAGCGGCTGAGATATGACACGGTTGGACGATGTTGTTCAGAACGGCAACGACCAACCTGTCTGGGGTTACTGCAGCTGTAAAGGGGTAAATCCAAGGGAGATGTGGACAAAGAAACGGTCTGGGTTTGATGATGTGGGATACACTGTTTTACAGTTTCAGAAATATGGCAGGTGGAGACGAGACAGAAGTCAGGCAAGGGTCAACAAACATTAAATCAGAGTCTGTTATAAAACTCAGGCAGGCAAAGGCAAAAAGTCGGGGTTCAGGAGGCAGAAACAGGGTTATGTAGTCAATGACTTGGTTTGGTTTGAAAAGATCGAATTTTGTCTGCATGAAACTTCAGATTATCTGACACCTATACTGTTACTGGGGGAGGCTTTTATTCTGAAGAGCACAGCTTTGCACGATTAAGTGATTGAGCATTCAAGAGTAGAGAGTGTAGCAAAGAAACAAGGAAGACATGACATGAAAACTCCAGAAACATGAGTTATTATAACAACTTACGTTTTTGTTTTCGTGTTAAATTGCAATCCACTAAGTATAGTAAATAAATAAAAATCACTGTAAACGTTCATAAAATAACTTTCATTAGCTGTTTAGAACTTCTGAGTTGCTTTTAGATGGGAGAAATTAACTGCATCCAGCATTTAGCTTCTCTTTTTGGTGTGAACTTCTCATATTTCCTATAGCCACGGTTGATCGGATGGCTAGCCACAACAAGCAAGACACAGAATGCTGGTAGCAACTTAAAGAAATCAAGAGATTATTTTGTAAATATAAATTTTTTTCATAGATGAAAACTCTGCAAACGAGTTTCTTCAAAGTTATCATTTTGTTCTGAGGATCATTCAGGCCCCCTTTGGCCCCCTCTAGTTACATCCCTGCCAATTTGCAAAACTTCCTGACAATTACTGTGATCTACCTCGACTGTCATAACCAGGGATTAACAGATAGTCAATAAAAACCCTGTCATCAGGGATTTGGGGAGTGGAGTTTTGACTCAGAAGCGCTCGTTGCATCTGTTTCTGAATGAGACGTGTGCGAGATGACCTCATGAACCTACTGGATTTGGGTATCCTAGCAACAGCTGGAAAATGGAGTAGTAATTGTGTAAAAACGGGGGGGTGACAGACATGTCTAACACAACAATTCTCCCTACCCTTCATGTGTCCTTGAGTGAACATCAAGCTACAGTATCTTCCATTCATAGTTTAAAATCACTTTATGAATACATATTATTACTTCTTTTTTTTCCCAGGAGTGTTTTTCTTCTAGTATCATGTACCTATATTGAAAAAAAACAACTTTTTGTATTATTTGTGTGTGGAATAGTCCTTTTCGTCATGGTTGAGGATAATTATTTAACGCTAAAATCATTTGCTTTTGAGAAAGGTGTCAGCTGTGCAGGCTTGCCCTGGGCTTTAAAGCTGAGACGTGTTGAGCCAAAGTCAAATAACAGACATGTTTAAGCAGAGTGGCCTCCTTCAGTCAGGCCCTCTTTTTAATCTGGCCCCTACAAAGTGCCAAACCCAAAGGCTTTGCGGGCCAAATCCCCAGATTGAAAAGCTTTACCTCTAGATTTCCACTGAAAACCTTTAGCAAATCCTTCTCTCTCTCTCTCTTTTTTTTTTTTTTTTTACCATTCTCCACAGTTTGACTACGAATGTCAATGCAGCCAAGTGACAGCTGTCATTTATAGCAATCCAGCCAAAAGGTGCGCTTATTTTTATTGATTTTTTTTATTATCTCTTTTCAGTTGTGTTACCTCATGCCAATTATTCTGAAATCAAAATTACTCTGAACTGAAAAAGCAAGACTTGTGGGAAGTACTCATGCCGCTCCACTCACAAAACGTTAACTTGTTCTGCTCAGAATGAGCTCAAGATTAAACTCCAAAAACTGTCTTTCATATTTATTTGTCTGCTTGAAAAAGCACAACCCGATTTATTTATGTTTTATTACTTGAATATCCTAAGCGTAACAGGATTTGCCTTTTAAAATCCCAGCCATTAAATCCAAGGACCATTGAATACACAAAGATAGCAGCTTGTTATTGTTTGGTTTCATTCAGAAATCAGTGTTTAATACATGGACTACAATAAGTGTAAGTAATAACTACTGTTGCATCACTATTGTCTGGGTTATTTTTTTCTTTTTGTGTGCAACTATTTGGCTCTATAACTTGTAAGTGCCCAACACTTTGCAATGTTTTCCTCGCACTTGTAAGAAACGACAGTGTCACAATACAAACGGCTAATCAGAGTCTCTGCCGGTGTAAGACGGCGATGAAAAAACAGCTTTCATCAATTTGAGTTTTCTCTTTAAGTCATATCGCCACCGGGGAGGCATGATATATTTGAAAAGCGACGTAGGAAAATTACAGACAGGAGTTTGCTGATGCCTCCGAGTATTGATTACGTCTCAACTGGGGGACTGTGAAATCCTGAATCCAAGCTCTGACCTTCAGAACCGGCGGTTATCGCTGTGCACAGACGCAAAGATCAAAGATTAGCTTATAGATTAAAAAATATTTAAAAAAATCAAAAAGTGTAATACTTTTTTTTTTTTTTTGCATAACAGGTATCCACAAGTAAAACAAGAATGGATGACTCAAGAGAAAGTAAATATGTGTGGGGGAAAAAAATGAGAATCAATAAAAATGTCTGTTATCCTTGATATTACAACCACACCATCAGATCCAACTGAGCTTAAAAACACAGAATAATGGTGCATGACGTCCAGAGTAATGCAGACTCGACCCTTACTTTATATTTTGCTTTCCTTTGATCCTGTGAAGATTTGTGTCATCATAGAGATCACAGTTTTTATTTGGACTTTGGCAGATTTTTCCACTTCTCTCATCTTTTAAAGCCACTTAGCATGGGCGTATAAATCAACCCAAACTCAAGTAGCAAACTAGCGGTGTGTAGACACGAAACAAAATATCATTTGGATGAAAGCTCATCAGGCGCAATGCTTTAACAGTAACTCAGAAATGGAAAATGTACCAACAACATAATGAGATACGGACTAATTCATTTGCTGTGGATCTTGTTGTTGTTCATTACAAGCCCAATTCATATTCCATTACACTGACTCATATTCAGTTCAGATCATTGTCAGAACACTCCAGTTCTTTCAAATCTCAGAATAAACCAGCGTTTGAGATCCAGAGACACACCAAAGAATTCAGCTGACAGTTTAACGCAAAGAGAATAATGATGATAAATGGTAATATTTCAAGTCTGATGTCATTTCTCAGCTTCGTAAACCAGGATTGCCGAATGCTAACGCTAACTTTTAGCACACCCATCAAAAACTCCTAGAGCTAACAAGGATTTTTTTTTTTTTTTTTTAACAAAATCCAAAGCAGACATGAGAAACTTCAAACATGTTTGGGGATTAAGACGCACAGACTTTTCTGTGCCTCCTGAAGCTAGAATCAGCTGCGAGCACATATTACATCATGAGTTGTGCGTCACTCCATGCTGAGGCTGATTCTGCCCTCCCTCATCAATCTCCCCTGCTGCTCCCACTTTGTCATAAACACGCACACGCACACACACACGCAAAACACTACTCCCCATTTTTCATCTCTTTTACTGAACTTTTTTTTTTCCCACTGACTCATTTCTAATGCTTTTTTTTTTTTGGTAAAGCTTAACTGTCATTTTTTTTTTTCTGTCAGATGATTTGAGTGTCAAGTTACTGCTGAACAACAGCAGTTGTGCGAAGACAAACTGCTCGGCTTTCGCTTTGAAGCCACTGAAAGATGCGTGTGTGGAGATGATCTGGTTGCTCGTTGTTTAAAACATGTTATTTGTTGCATGCCGATAACATCATCTTTCAACCAAAGTATGCTGTAGATTCTTCTTTCTTTTAGTTTTATTGTTCTTCTAAATGCCCATTCCCCTGAGTAAAATGGAATTGCTGAAGACGTGTCAAACGAAAACAGCAAAAGCAGTGGGGTTTCAAGTTGGATCTCTGCAGACTTGCCCATTAAGGAACTTCAGTGCCAACAGCAGTTTACTGTGGAAAGATTTGTTTCTGTCGTGATGTTGCAACACACTTTACAACAAGGAGAGGGGAACTTCAATTGTTGAATCCTTTTTTTTCCCCCCTTTTTGATTGTTTGTGCTTTTGCGAACAAGGCATTTTAGCTAAAAAAATAAATAAATAAAAAAAATCATACTCTGATTTTTTTTTTTCTTTTACTGCAAATTCATGAATGAAAAAATATCAACAAAGATAATGTTATTTTAAGGCATTGTATATTTTTAGAGATTCCGTTTTGTTACAAAAAAGAAGAAAAAAAAAACATCCCTTTTACAGACTTGGCCAATTTCAAAGCTAAAATCTTTATTCTACTTAAAAAATTTAAAAATAACAATGAAAAGTCAACATTTAAATGTCGTATTTATGTACTTTAGGTCAACATATTCTCTAGTTTCATCCGATTTCTTACACTTTATGGACAAGATGTGCTTTTCCCACATCATCATCCTTGGTTTCTCAATGGTTCTTTTGTATGAAAATCAACTGACTGTTCCTTTCCTATTTTTGAAGATTAGCTAAGAGACTTGGTGTTCTCGCTCATGTCGTACTTGTATGGCAGAAGAACAGGAAGTCAAGAATGGTTTAAAAAGAAAATGTTCAGTTCAAGATTATGGTACTGCAATAAAAGATTATGGTACGTCGTCTTACATTTTAAATGGCCATTCTCTGTTCATGATGCTTGTAAGTCAACAAATGAGTGGATCCACCAATAAACAACAGAGCAGAGTATCATTCTGTACCAGGATATAATAAAAAAAAAGTGATAATCAAAGATGCCTTAAAGAGTGAACACTGCTTTATTCTAATAGACTCTTTGGTAAAAAAAAAAAAGATTAGCCAGCAAGCTGGGGAGAGACTGGCCTGGTTTTGTCAATGGAACAGTAGTTCATTGTGGCCTTTTGTATCACTGTCACGCTGTGAAATGAGTGAAAAGTAGCAGCAGGCTACTACCCACATATCAATGTACCGCTACGCTGTGCCAAGTAGTGCCTTGGAGCTGGAATCTGCAGTCCCCTTGTGGGAATACGCTCCGTCCAGAGTGCTTCCTGATTTTACAGACAAGGCAGAGAGCAGAAGAAGAGCATAAGCCGAGGGAAAACCTGAACAAGGAGACAAGTTTCACCCCAGTCTCCAGATGACGGATCACTATCAGCGCTGAAATCCAACACGGTGCATATGTAGGTCCAGTCGGGTATAATAGAAATTAGTCCAAGGTAGAATGAAAAAGAAAAAAGCCCAAGACTGTAAGGTGCAGGTCAATTAATAAAGAGTAGATCTGAGGAGGTATGGGTCAAGCAGGACAAAATGAAAAGGTCAAGGAGAAGCGAAACGGGGGTTATGGTACGTCTGCGAAGTCGCCGCCAGGGGAGTCGGAAGCAAGTTGAAGAAACATCTCCAGAGGCTTCTTCAACCTTCTCGACTTTCTCGTAAGGTCAGTCGACTAAGAAGGTGAAAAAAGATGCTGTTTTGTGGGAAAAGCTGGAAATGTGAGTCCAAAAGAGGAGACAGAAGAACTGTTTATTTTTTAATTTTTGGCTCTAGTGGATTTTATTTGACAGTGAAGTGAGAGGAAAGCGGGTTGTGCGAGAAGGGCAAGTCGTGCTGCAAAGGTCAAGGGGCCAGGACTCGACCCGGTGACCATCGCAAAGAGGACAGAGGCCTCTGTGTGATGGTCACACACTTTACCCCTATGCCACCCAGCAGCATCCGTTTCACGGAAAGAAACCAAAACAGAAGAAGTCTGTAAGGACGCGAACACTTTTTCACATCTCTGTGTGTCAGATGCCTAATAAATGGCATGCGAAATAACTTTGCACTCTTATTTATTTGGAGAGTTTCTGGGTTTAAGGCTTCACACTGAAGCAAATTGCTAAAAAAAAAAAAAAGTTTTACCAGCTTGTTTGGTGGTAATTTGAGGTTTGGGACACAGGCAGCTAGAATGCCTCCTAATGAGGCTCCAAAGGAAGACTGCAGCTTTCCAGTTAGTCATATTTTGGGTCTTAGGTCCAAACAAATGCTCCAAAAACGTTTTTGCAAGACACTTGCCTCCATTTTTGCAAGACTTTTACAAATCACATGCAGAGAAAGCCATTGTTTAGCACAATATGACCGTCAGGGAATGCTCATATTAAGTCAGTGAATGTATCAGAGGCCCATAAGGTCTTAGAATTACAGTACAAAATCTGATTCAATCTGCAGAAATGAAAAGACGCCACGTTTAGCTGTTTCCATTGCCACTGTGAGAATTTATTTACATTCCCACGGGACCATTTAAAATTAAAACTAAAGCAAATGAGTCCCGACCGCTGCACTGGAAGTTATTTGCTTGAGCAAACTGTCACCCAATGGAAATGAGGCGCTCATGCTGTCACATCCGCTCGTGCTGATTATGTCGGACGATGCCGAGCTGACTTGGCCCCAAAGGCGAACCCCAGAAGACGAATGATGGTAATAAGCTCAGTGGGAACACACACAGTCACATGGGCATGTTTATAATGGCTGAGGTTGAGAGGGAACATGATGGAGAAATGGAAACAGCCAAAGGTCAGGACCCTCAAGCCATTGTCATCAAATATGAGATCCACATTTGCGGAATTCCAGGATGACTTTAGTTCTCTTTTTTTTTTTTTTGTTTTTTTTTGTGGCTTTCTTGAAAGTAAAAAAAAAAATAAAATAAAAAATCAGCGTTGGCTATCCTGACCTTGTTAGTGGTTTCCGTAGACCAATATTTCATAAACAATCTGGTGAGGACATTTTGAAATGAAAGAAAAAAATGTTTTGATGATGTTTTCATTCTTGCAAACAAGTAGAAGAGTGTGGTAGCACAGAACCCTTGTTCCCATCTAAAGGCGCTGGGCTTTATCCTCAAAATGTTATCTACAACCTGTCCATCGATCAGCGTGATCTCACACATATCCCATAATCCCAGTTTACCCTTTTATCTCAGGCCCGTTACAGCGAGCACAAATGCTAAATGTCAACTTTGACCCACGATTCTGTGTTAGTACTTTCCACTGAGCGCAGAGGTTTTGCAGAATATAATTGATACTTTTCCACATTTGTCAGATTTTGTACACTTCCTGAACTTCTTTATGTTATCTTTGGTACATTTGTTGGTAAGCTACATAGCTTACCAACTACCGACTTTGAGTACGGCTCGACTCGAGTATGAAAAAATAAATAAAATTACACAAACATAACTTTTGTCCTGGTTGGAAGTGTCCCCATTTGTCAAAAGCTTTTCTACCAAAAATTGCAATTAAAAAGTTTTGTTTTCTTCTGGACAGAAAGGACAGAAATGCCAGCATTTTATCAAAGCTCGGGAAATTAAATTGGAACTGCAGTAACTCCAGCTCTTTTTGTAATTACTAAGGATTGACAGCACACACAGTTTTAGGCATACAAGTCAAATCTAACAACTTTTTGTAAACCAGAGACACTTTATTATGCAAGACACCAACAAAACAAAAAACCTAAAGGCAAGTCATCTACGTCGACTTTTTTGTTTTCTTCTTCCCAATAAAATCACTTCTAACTCTTATTGTCGACTCGTATAGCCAAATGTCAACCAATCAAGTCCAGCTCTTCACCGCTTTAAACAGAAAATCTCCCTCCAGGGTTGTTGCTTTTTTTTTTTTTTTTTTTTTTCCTTTGTGATTCCAAAAGTGGCGTCGGCTCGACTTTGGAATTACAACCACCAGTGAACGCTTGGATGTTAATTAAAGAATGCAAATTTCATGTTTCTGGTCCAAGGCTGACACAAACCCAAGGCTCAGAGGTCCATAAGAGAGAACATGCACACCAAACAACAAAAAAATGACAAAAAAAAAAAAAAGGAAAAGTTTTGAAGGCTCCCGTCCACAAATACTGATGAGGACACTCACACACACAACCACAGGCAACTGAGTGCCCTAATCAGTCCCTCTCATCACCCGCTTTGTTCTATAAGATAGAAATGAGATGGGCAACGAAGCAAATGACCTTAAGCTGGTGAAACTCAGGGAGCTGATTATACAAAAAGTTAGATGTTCATAAATATGTTTACCAGTGTGCGAAGTGGGTCAGAACTTTGGGGAAAGTTGGTCCTTTGACTTTGTGCGAATGCAGAGTTTAAGTGTGAACATCCACACACACACGCACACACACAGTGTGACTGAAAGCAAAACAAATCCCAAGTTAACATGAAAAAAAAAAAAAATCCAATCTGAGAATGTTTTTTTTTCCTTAAAACCGATTAAACAGAAATTATTTTTCAGCTTTGTTACAATTCAAACAGAATGACACCCCCTCCTGAGAGCCACCTGTCCCCGACGTGGATTTGCGAACAAATTAAAATCCTAATCAGTGTATTCTGACATTTTTTTTTTCATACCAGTCAAATTCCTCATATTTCTCCCCATTACTTCCCAGCGTGCAGCAAATCCTTTTTTTGGGAGTTACGACATCAGACGGCATCGGTGGCCTTATTAGGCCATGAAAGTTGCTGAAAATGTGAAAGATTGTGAATGTTTTTTTTTATTTTTATTTTTGCAATTCCATCTTTTGGTTCTTATACAGTTTGGCTTGTTTCTGCATGTGACGGTTGGACATCAGGCACTGACTGGTCGTCCTGCAGCTCCTTATGAACTCCAGCAAACCAGGGAGGGGGCTGCTGTCAGGTGTGGAAACTGCAGCTCTCCAAAAAGATCCTCTGAAAAGGGAAGACCTCCCACTATCAGGTAAAAAAAAACATGGAAAAGTCTGAATTTTATGAAATTCGTGGAAAAAATAATCACCATTAAAACAC
Organism: Poecilia mexicana; assembly: GCF_051168715.1. Lineage (NCBI taxonomy): Eukaryota > Metazoa > Chordata > Actinopteri > Cyprinodontiformes > Poeciliidae > Poecilia > Poecilia mexicana. The sequence goes on from NW_028263371.1 coordinate 27,525,160, forward strand.
GTATTGGGATATTTCGCAAACAATTCTGGACTGATTTAAAGCAGGAAATGTTCAATATTGTTCACAATCAAAAAGTGAGAGAAAAAAAAAGTTTCAATATCAGTTCAGCAGAAACGTCTGAACCGCTGATTTATGCAGACACGAGTTAAATTCTCCAGAAGAAATCTAAAGGAGTTATTCACCGCTCAGTTTCCGGAATAAAAACGTCGATATTTTTCCCATCACCATCGAGTTGAATTGTTTTCTAAGAGTGTGTTACGGTGGAGGTGGGGGAGGAAATGTTCCCTGGAATCCTGAGAGATATTGCAGAGTTCCTCCTGTAAATATGCAGAATGTGCTCATCTCAGCAGCACATACATTTTATTTATTATTCTTATTTCTTTCTCTCTTTCCCTCTGAGAAGTGAGAGTAAACTGTCCGCAAAAGCCTGTGGAGATATAGTTTCATTACACTCGCATAATGGGCGAGAATAGATTTCAGTTTCTCTCTTTATGTATAATAAGTACGCCATCAATCATGCGTACAGTTGGAGAAGTTGCACAAGAATGAGCAAGCAGCAGACAGTAGGCACAGAAGTAAGTCCACGCATATGTCAGCATAACATTTACGTATAAAAAATACAAACTACATGAACATGCGCAGCATGAACAGGTGCGGCACAGCTCCACTGCGAGGCCTTTAATCTTGTAATAAAAAGAAACAAATTACTTCATCCACTTTGACAAGCTAATATGTTGTGTTTCACAGCTCTGTGCCCCGCAGGCTGAACGTACAGCACAATGCTCATTTCTTTTCCTTTTTTTTTTTTTTTTTTTTTTTTTTGCCTCCTTTCTGCAGGATTGATTTCTCTTTTCAAATAAGTCGTAAACTTTGCAAGAGGCAGCGAGTCTGTTGGCAGCGGAGTTTAAAGGCATAATCTGCACTCAGACAACAAAACAGAAATGATGATAGTCCTCCTTACCGAGCGGAGGGATTCGCCGGAGCTGTCGCTAAAGCTCGTGATCCAAAGTGGCTCAGAGTGTGACGTAAAATGTTCCATTTACTACAAACCCCTGGAACGTTTTCTGCTCCCATTTTGGAATGCGGCCTTTGTCACGTGCTACATTTTGCTCCAGGGATTGCATTTTTCTGCTGCTTTCGGACAAACAGTTCGGCAGCTTATGAAACAAAGAATTTAAATGAGACAATTTATGCATGGCTGACTTTGGGTTTAAACGCAGAAAGTGGGATTGAATTTGTCGTGTCAACTGGAATACTGGTGGAAGCTTTAGAGGCTGGAATTCAGCGCTGTGCTATGCTATGCTACACTGCTATGTAGCTAATCAATCAGTCGCATATCAAACGTCCAATCAAAAAAACTTCACCTTAGTTATTTTTCTCGTTGTCATGATTCTTTTCTGTCAGAAAATATCTACAGATTATGAGGAAGTCACCATGAATTATTAATAGAATCAAAGTCTACATGTAGTTTTGATCTCCTATAACAACAAAAGGTAATTATTTAAATACTAATGCAAATATTGTTATTCTGCTAGTTGAGCTGTGACTGTTATCCGGACTTTCAAGCCACATTGCATGAAAATATCTCCTCTGCCTCTGACTGTTATGTAGTTTAAGTGAAAAAGGAGGAAATGTTTCGTGTTTTCCCGCCACATCTGTTGACGTCCACCTTCACGGCAGGCGGTACATGAGGATTAGCCCCACCTGAGCTGAATCAAGAACGTCCGCTTGCTCGCGGTTGTTATCGCCAAACAGGCTGGTCTGTGTACGTCCCGAAACCGCTGAACAACTTGGATTTTCACGCAAGAACATCTCCTGGGATTACAACCCGCTCAAGGAAGAGAAAATGTCCAACGTGTGGAGGAAAACGTCTCGTTTGTGTCAGAGGAGGCTGGAGCGAGGCGCAGAAATGCAGCAGCAGCTCAAATAGACTCTAAATACAACTAAAGAAAATGTAGAATTCACTAAATGATTTACCATTTAAGGAGTGAAATATGTTGTTTAAATAAAAGTGTAAAAGGAAAACATGCATACTTTATTTTCAGAGCCCTATGTTGGATGTACCTATAACAGATTTCTTTTATATCGATATGGCTTATAATAAAAACATTTTGTTCTTTGTGCACTTTATCTTTGCACCATCTGGTAAACACACCTCACAAACCAGATTTCTGTCTGCAACATATACAGCAACGTGACAAATGTGCCTAAAGTCCCTCTTCTTTAGATGATAGCAATCTCTTCAAGTTGAATAAACTTTGTCGACTGCATGGATCGTTTCCCCCACAAGCTCCCCAAAAGCAAACAAAAAACAAAGAGGCCGAAGGGAGGCCCCCGCTGCCGCATCACAGCCCAGCGAGCACAAAGGACACGGGGCCACATTAAACTGTCAGTGAGGACAACATTCAAAGAATTTATGACCCTTGACCTCTATTGTGTCTGTGCAGGCCGGGGGCTCGTCGCACGCCGAGGAGCGTGAGGGGCGTTAATGACTCCTGACTGTACAGTTTGGCTTTTTTCAGCTCTGCCTGCTGCGCTTTTCGTCTTCACACACACTTGTGTCCTTGCGTTGTTCCATGCCCACCTCTGCGTGTTTTAAAGACGAAGCGGAAAAAGGTAGAAGGTACAGAGAGACGGGAGTGTGTGTGTGTGCGTGTGCGTGCGCGCGTGCGTGTATGTGTGTGTGCACGCGCTTCTTGAATCCTCACTTGCTTAATTATAAATGTCTCCCGACTGTCTTAGGCTGCTTTTCCTGCATCCCAAGAGCTTCTGTTAATATTTCATGCCACTGTCCTGTTCCCAGAGTTAAATGGCCAAGCAGCAATTAGGCTCATCTGTAGAAGACCTTTACAAGGATGAGTAGCTCTCTGTGGGAACAAGAATGTGTTTACTAGCAGGAGAAAAAAAAAAAAAAAGCAGAGTTGTTTTTACTCCTTAAATTGTGTAGATTTATTCTCATCTTTGGTACAAAGGTTCAATCCAAACACTAGGAATAAATATAAAAAAAACAGAGCTTTAATATTCCCAGGTTTCTACCATTTTTTCCCCAGATCATCAAGCAAATTTAAATACCAGAAAATGAAATCCTGAGGAGATGCAAGACGTTTGTGTGGAGAGCTTTATTCCCTTGATCATTTTACTCAAGCTACGACTCTCACATACTAAAGTTCGCTTGACGAGCTGAAACATGTAACAACTGAGCGAATCTGGAGAGTGGAAGTGCCTCCTCTCAATTTGAATGATTTAAAAAAAAAAAAAAAAAAACATTTCTGACCAAACACACCCAGATATGCCCATGTTTAATGGATTATGAACAGTTCAAGTATTTTACCACTTCAGCTGCCCTTCACTGACTTTATGTTTCCATGCAGATGAGTCATTTCCGAAACATAATTAATTCATCCTTGTATAGTCACTCCGTGCGGCATCAGATAGATTACCAAAACAGCGTGAGAGGAAGACGGAGGGGAGAGGATTCATTTTTTTTCTTCTCTCATCACTCATTCCGTCTCTGGGTTTAAAAAAAAGATGAGGGGAAAAACACAGGAAGCAAAACTCACTTGAAGCACATAAGAAAAGCACTTTACTAGTCATTTCACCTTTTCTTTTTCTTTTTTTTTTGCAAAAGACCCCCAAATAAAAAAATGTAAAAAAAAATCCTCCTCCATCAGACCTGGACCAGTGTTTTTGTCTCATGAGGATGGATGCCACTCCCCCGTGACCCCGCCAGGTTCTTAATAGCACAAATGTGACCTTTACCTTTCTTCTGAGGGCCCAATGCTGTCCTCTTATCAGGCTGTCCCGGAGTCTCTATTGCTTCCTCCAGTGTCAAACAGCCACAGTGACCTTTATTTATGCCAGCGTGGGGATGCGATCTTGTTCAGTCTTCGGGGGACTTGAAGCCTCCATTGTAGCAGAAAGCCCTTGCAAAACGACGGTCAAACCTCTAGTTGCTCTAGAGTCCAGACTGACAGTCTGGAGAACTCAAGCTAGACTTACAGCACAATAGTTGGCTTTACTTCAATGTGGTACATTTTAGGAACGAAATTATTTAGCTTACATTAGCTTAGTAGGCACCAGCAACCCTCCCGACCCCACTAGGGACAAGAGTGTCTAGAAAATGGATGGATGGATGGACATTAGCTTAGTCCATGTCAAAGTACCCTTCTTTATTAAAAATGGCTTCCCTCTGCAGCTGTTTGTGATGCACCACTGTCACCACTAGGAGGCGGTAATCCTACACACTGCTAGCCACAGTTATAAAGGGGTAACACTTTATTTGAAGGGGGGTGAATAAGACTGACATGACACTGTCATAAAAACCTGTCATTAACATGAATAAGCCTTCATGAATATTTATGACTGTTGTCATAAAGTGTCATTCGGTAAATTACGACACTTTTAATACAAAGTTGACATTATTCAAAATGTCTTTGTTATGACAACTTGACATTAACTAATAAATCATTACTGATTAAACTTTAGCTTTAATAACATAAAGTTACCTAATTTTTAAAGTGCAATCAGTAATACTTTTATAACAAATTTATATCACTATAAATTAAATAATATTAAATAAAATAGTATAATTTTTTTTTGTCTTTTTGAAGTTCTCTTGTGTTGTGAAGAAAGTATTTGCACCCTTTCCAATTCTTTCATTTTTGCATATTTGTTAGTTGCGAGCTGATGGTAGCAGTCGAGTCCATTGGGACAATCCATTGCGCTCCGGGTTATTGTGGTTTGGTTGGTTTAGCATGAAGTGTGCCAGAATATGAGATGTTTGAAATTGTTGCTCTATTACCACTAAAAAAAAAAAAAAAAAACACTCAATAAATGGACACAGTCCATGACTGCGGTTAATCAAGAACAGGGACAGTGAAGCAGAACCTTACAAACTTGAAGAACTCCACTTTTTTTGGAGCGCAGCAGTCAGTATGAGCAAATATACAAACACACATACAGAGATTACAACTCTCCTGTTTTCACGTGAGGGAATTTCATGCACAAGCCTCAAATGTTGGCCTCATCAGGATTGCTCTCTAGCTGCAGGTACCAGGAATTAATGAGCATTTCTGCGCCGCACCTGAACATCATCATGCAGCCTAGCGGAGCGTCCAATTTCCCTCCAACTGGCTCTGCCCTCATAGTTAGCTGCTAAAACCCCACCGGCAGTGAGGGATTGTTTTCGGCGGCTAATTGACAAGTTCCTGGTCCTATTCCACATACACACCATGTGAGCTACTCGGCGGCGAGTGCACATGAATGCTTTCCATGGAACTTTAACCAACTACGCCACACACTGAACTCTGACCTCTGTGCAGAGGTGTTTGTTTTATACGCTAAAGGTCGCCATGGTCATTAGCAATGCTTTATCTGTAGAGTTAATTGGACACGTCTAGTAACTATCTTTAGTTTTGAAAATGCCGGCATTGTCAATTTGTGTGCCGTTTCTTTTTTTTTTTTATCTTAGTTTGCCATTAATTGGCGAATTATATGTGAATAAACCATATGAGTTTATACTTTTGGGAGGTCAAAATGTGCAAAAACTCTATTTTCACAGTTTATTTTCCAAGAAGTGGATTTTTTATTTTTTTGGAAAATCTATTCAGCACATGATGTAAACTGCAAAACAAATACAGCAAGCATGGAGTTGGGGAGCTTTACATACAGCAGGCGTTTTAAACCAGCACCGCTGAGCTGAGAAAGAGGGGTGCGAACGGAAATGGTCCTGAACAAAACAGACACACCGTCTTGCTGCCGCTGTGTCTGTTTCTGCAATGCAGCGGGGAAAAAAAAGCCTGAGGGGGTAAAGCGATTCTGAGGCTGTGACTTTGCCAATAGGCGACTAATCCCCCCCCAACAAAGCTCAGCTGACCCGAAGCTGTGACTCCACAGCTTTTATAGCTTGCCCACAAACAATGACACATAAATTAAATACTCCCATTTTTTTTCTGTTGTTACCCAGAATGCTTGTTCCTTCAAGCATTTTGTGTGCATGCCCACCCATACACAGGTGCATCGCAGTGAAATAATCGTTTATATCTGTAATTAAATTCAGAGAAAAGACTAAGAACGTTACGAAAGACCAAAATAGTTCATCTCTCTTGACTTGTGTGTTGTCCAGCATACATTAAGTGACCCCCAAACGTGTCCCATTGCAGAATATGTACTCTATTCATACTATATATGTTAAGAGATCATGGGAATCAAAGGGCTGCAGCTTACAACTTATCATTAAGGTGGACTTTAAATAAAAGCAAAGCTGTTGTGCTCTATCTCAGATCAGAAGGGCACACCAGGTATTTGCTAATTGCTGCGGGCTAGTCTGAAGGAGCTAAGTCGTTTAGCTGCTCAGCTCTGAGAGAAGCTCCAAGTCTTTGAAAGTGAAACTCTGAGGAGGAGTTGCACCTCAAAGGCGGTGCAAAGTCCAACCATGTGTTTGGCACAGCTGAATGATTACAACGAGAATTTAAAGGATTTCTGAAACATATTGAAAGTTATTGGTTCAATATGCAATAAAAAAAAAAAGTCACTGCCAGCACAAAGCAAAAACGGGATTGGGAGAAGCCCAAACTAGACAGGCTCCCATCCACCACCACCACTTCAGATCATCAACATCACATAACCAGTGAGAGTCCAACTCTATGCTGAGAATCCAAGCACAGCTTTTGCTTTGATTGTAAAAGATCCACAGAGACTTCAGAAGCATTGCTAGCACTGCATGATTCTATAGTCCCCTGCCCCCCCCCCAAAAAAAAAATGCCTTGAGGGACAGTACCATCAACCTTTTAGTTGCTCAATATGGGTAAAGTTTGGCAAACGCTCTCTCTGAAGCATTATCTTTAAGACACTATAAAAGGATTTTGTTTTTTAAAGTTCAACAGGCTGCCACAGATAAACCCAGACGAACCTTTACCAAAAGATGTAGGATGGATGAAAAGCTCTCCGCAGTCTGTCATTGAACAAAATTTCTCTCATTCGTCTGGTTGGAATCCTGCTTAAATGGCTCCACACACAATGTAATCCGTTTCAAAATAATTATGTGGAAAAGAAAGGATGTTGCATTACCACATGGAAGCTTGTGCAAGTTGCAGGATGTAGAAATGCCCTTGGAGGTTCTTAGGGAGCCCCGAGAGCTACATAAGATGTGTCATGCATCAAACTGACTTTAACGCATCAAGCCGAAGTAGACAAAGGATTTCATTTGGATCTTGATGTAATTGTTCGGCTGGCTTTGCTCTGAGACTCCTCAAACAAGCTGCTTTTCCAAATGCCAAGAGAGTCAGGGTTGGGACTCTTCTCTGTATGAGCTGGCATTAATTTTAAATACGCTATTCGTACAAGTAAGGGTTCTCTTTAAAAAGCAGCCGGATTGATAGGAATGACTGATGCCCAAATAGTACCACAGAGTATGACAGACTGTACTTTTCTTGCATTACGCCACAAAGTATCCCTTGTTTGTCAGCATGGGGCAAGAAAACAAATGAATAAATAAATACACCTGCACGCATGGACATGCATGCACAAGGCAAACATATTCACAGCAAAGGAATTCCCTTGGAGAGTTGCTGTGTACACGGTGTTTACTGCTCTCCTCAATTATTGATTAGTTGTTTTCCTTCTGTTATGAGAGGCCACCCCCTTATGATTGGGCAGAAAGGAACGCTCATAAAAATTGCAGCAGGGCTCGTTCTTCCAAACCAGACTGCACTTTATTGACCCTGGGCTCCATTGTGAACAGGAAGCTTGCTTCTCTTCCCACTGTGTCTCCCTCCCTCTCTCTGCTCCTACCACAGATTCTCTCTGTCTCACTGACACCGTCTCTTACTCGTCTTATTTATTCCCGTGCCCTCCCACTGCCCTTTCCTTTCTCTCACCTAGGAAAACCTCTTGAGTCTAAGGTGTCTCCATAAACTAGGCTGCGGAAAACCCAGACAAGCCATCAGTTGGCGATAAATTATTGAGAACCGTTTCCAGTTGGTGGTAACAAAATGCTTGGAATACAGTGCGACAGAAGGGAATTAATATCCTCCGTCGGGTCAAGTTGTTGTACGTACGTGGAAATACGCGCCATCGACGACGCGCCAAGGTACAGCAAGTCAAATCCCAATCATGATATTACCACCTTCGTGAGTTATGGATATCATAGAAGCAGTGGCTTTTTTCAGCCTTTTATTCATAGTGTTGTTACTGTCTTGTACAGGTGGACATATACCCAACATCGAGAGTGTAAACGAGTCTTTGATTGTACTTGAACCTTTGACTGGATTCCTTTGGGACCTGGAACTAACTCAAAAGAAAGCCCAAGTTCACACTGCAAAAAGCCTTGAGTTTCTCACCAGTTTTGTTGATGTCGTCGGCCTCACTGCCCAGGGAGCTCATACATTGGAAAAAAATAGTTGTTCTGTTTTGTACCCCAAGTCTTCCAGGTCCCAAAGCAGCGATGCAGCCACAGACCATCATACCACCAACACCTTGCTCATATCTTGTTGAGATGTTCTTTTTCTGAAATTCAATTTCACCTGGTTTTATGTCAGAAGAAGAACAAGAGATTGTACAGCAAGTAGAAAATTAACAAAACAAGATAAAAATATACATTTTTAGTTAGCAGAAACTAACGTTTTTTTACTGATTAGTTTTGATCTTATTCCTCTAAGCAATAATGAGGATTAGAGAAAATCCAAAATGTATCACAAACATTTAAGAATCAGCGTATATATATATATATCTAATTTTAAATCCTGAGAAACACTTACGGCCCGGCATTCAAATTCGCACAGACTGGTGGAGTATCTCGGCTTCCCAGCCACACGAGGATCTCACTTTCTGGCACGCCATCTCCGGCGCCGCCGCTCCTGAAGACGGAAGATAAAACGCAGTAATGGAAATGCCATCATGTTAAAGAGGACAGTGGCTTCAGCGTTAACAAAACAAACAAACAAACAAAAAACTAAGTCAATATTCAATATTGAGGAGACAAAAAGATGTGGAAATAGAAAATTGTCAAACGGCGGTCTGACTTGGCAGGAGGAAAACAATCTCAAATGGCATGCAAAACAATGTCATCCACCGAGTTATTGTTTCAGAAATATTTGAGTCTGTGTATGTGTGTGTGTGAAGGAGAAAAAGACAGAGGAGAGAACAGATGTGTGTTTCCTTCTCCGCCTGTTGTCAAAAAGGAAGCTTTTGCATGTGATATCTAAAAAGCTCCACACGCAATCCCAGCTTTCCCACCTGCCCGACTCCCGCTTTGATTTTGGCTTGAGAGGAAAGCAGAGAGCTCCTCGCCGAATAGGCTTAGCATGCTCACACCTGGCTGCAACATTTACGAAACCAAAGTGAAAAGTGCCTTAAAGCTTTCCTCCCCGATTGCTCATAAGTAGCATTTCGCCGGTTCAGACTCCAGAAGTTCAGCGTCAAGGTGTTTACACATCGCCTTCTTCTCTGGCTGTCATGTTGACACGGCTCAAGCATTATTCTCTTCCCTTAAGAAGAGAACTCAGTTATTTTGGATAGTTCGCAGGTGAATCCTTCTTCTTTTTTTATTCCCTTGTGAGTTAACTACACTGTGAGAAACAAGGGAAGACACCGACTGTCATAGGCAGAAGCAGAAAGTCACCATCAGAGGGAGAGACAGACCACTTCAGGGCATACCCGACTTAGACACGGTCATCATAAATGATTAAAGGCCGATTTCTCATTCCGACAAGCCAACCAATCTTTGCTCAGTGTAATGGAAACCAAAGTGAAACGAGCATGGCGCTCTGCATTTGCATCAAGCAATCACAACAGGGATGTGTTTAAAGGGTTGGGATGGAGAGGGACAGTCACACCAAGCTTTTTTTCCACCATTATACTCTCTTTAAATGGCGGACCTTACCTGTGCACCCAGTCGCCGAGGGCAGCCGGCATTTTGTTTGAGGTTCCTCCAGCTAATATTCCTTCCAACTGTTGACGGTTTGGCGAGGAAGGTTGTGACACCGTCTTTATAATTCCACGGTGTGATCCATCGGGAGGGGAGAAGTCGTGACCTCGGAGGCAGGGGTGAAAATTGCACTCGTGGTGCCATTATGGAAGAAATGAATGATGGAGCAGACAAAAGAGATGGAAAACATAAAGTCCTAGCTAAAGCACAAAAAAAAAGGAGATTTGTGGGTCTGTCAACTTTTTTTATGTCTTGAAGTACCTGATCGAATTCTGAGCAGGGGCGTTTGTTCATGTCCAAAGACAAAAACAATTAAGCTAAACTTTTGAAGAGTACTCCAAGGATATAGGCAAACTATTTGTACTGAAATTTTTGGTGGGAAGACCCATGTCCCTTTGGGTGGAGAGGAGACCCGGGAAAAGGAGGGACTGTGTTTCTCGATTTTTAATTCCCATTTCTTGGTCTGGTCTAAGGTTCAGGGGGCAGCATTTGGACTTCTTCTAATATTTTGCACTAAAAGAGCAGTTCCACCAGACTTCATGCTTGAAGATATCCTAAAGCAAATACGCCAATAAGCCATATGCATACATCATCAGTGCAAATGGAGAGGGGGCGGGGGGGGCACTGAGTGTACAGTCCGAAAGTCAATATAGAAAATGATAATAGATGAATTAATGAAATATTCCTGGGATGATCCAAAGGTTTTAAACTCGTTCGTATTTCAGGCATGGCCCAGAGCAGCACCAGCGCTGCACAGCAATGGCTGCCTATCTTTCAGGCCACGGATGATGGATTATATGAGCGGTGATATTGCTAACCAAGAGGTTTTCCATACAGATGAGGAGTTAAATGAGCCAAACCTGAGCAGTCATTAAATGATAAATCATGTCATTTCTGTGCCTAGAAGCAATTGTGTTCAAGAGGGGAGAAAAAAACAAAAACAAAAAACAAACAGATGAAAGAAGAAAGAGTATTTTAATGTTTTTCCTTCAAAGATGAGCGGGAAACGACGCAAGCATTTGCATCAATTTGTTGCTTTGCAGACATTCTGTGATATTGTCCAGCTGTTCTTTATTGCACTGATGCATCTTTTCTTTTTTGCATCTTTTACTTTCTCTGTTTGCTTTTTAGCATTCTAACGGGCGTGTTGCATCTCCTGGCAGCTCATACCGCACCATACTGATTGATGATACGCCACATCTCGGAGGCTATCGTTGAATCCTGTTATATTTCTGACCCACATTCTTGCCCTTGTTTGGTAGGCATTACAAAATGCATGACTCACTTTGGCTTTCTGGGATTTGCCTCTTTTTCTCAGTTTCAAGATGTTATACACTTTATTGCAATTTGGTTTATATCAGATAGCTGGATAAAGTTACTTTTCTTAATCACTTTTTCAAAATATTTAGCGGTTCTTACGACCATTTTCTTTTTTAAAATATGACTTGAGGATTAATCTGAACAGACCCTCTAAATGCTGAACATTTACAGAAGCAATTTTATGACACACTGAGATTGGCCAATCCTGGTAGGCCCAGTCTAATATTAGTCTTAAAGATTTTGAAAGTCAAGCCTGGTTAGCTCACTTCACTTTTCAACCTCATTTGTACAATGTAATGTCTACAATGAAGGTGAAATCATCTGTTTTATATATTGTCAATACATTTTTTTTTCTAGCATCTGGAGACTAACACAACTCACTACTTTGACAGAACTATTCAAGCTAACGCTTACGTGCTAACTTTTGTGTTGGTCTAAAAAGGACTGGGGTGACAAGGACTATTGAGGTGAAGCTTTTCTCTTACTACTCTATCAAAAGATAGTTAGTCACAGCATCATCAGCTAACACATGTAAAGGTTAGCTGGCTTTGTAGCAGCAGTCACAGAGGGCCATTAACACATATCAGACAGGTTGTGTGACAAGACGGCTTCAGCTACGAATGATTCATTCATGTTTTAACATGTCTTTGGTCGAGTCATAACCTGTAAAATTATGAAATTACTAACATGACAGCTGGGCATTTGACAGCATCTGACATTCTCCATCAGGAGGGTAAGCTACAAAAGGTCAAAGCTAAAAATGAGGGCAAGAGGCAATGTGTCCTGTCTTCAGCATTTCATATGGGAGGACGGCTGCCGTCATGTGCCAATATAGAATTGCTCTACTAAAAGTATACCTGGAGAAACCATCTGTGTGACTGACTTTATCAAACCAAAACTACATCCAGCATACAAATAAGAAGGCCACATTAGTGTAATAATAATCTGTGTTTGGATAGTCATTTGGATAGTGACAGCCATCTTGCCTGGGCTTAGTTGTCAATGGAGTATTGGGGTATGAAGAGGATGATGGGAGACAATGCAGGTGTTACGGAAACTTGGGTTCTCATGTACTATGAAATGCAAGGATCTTCTTTTCTCCATTAAAATCCTTTACTTTAATTGGTTTTCTGTTATTATCGTTTCCATAAAACCCAAATTTGGAGCTTTTATTACATTCATTTGAATAAAAAGAATCAAACAGTTAAACTATATTGTGGATTCAGATTATAAAATGAATTGCTTTAATAAATCAATTCTTCCATTATATTCTAATATAGTGACTGATGATTTACGGATGAGAGTTTGCACCCAAGGAAAAAAAAAGATTATTCTACAGTTTGTGTGTTTCCAAATGAGTGATGTAATGTTTTTTTTTTTGTTTTTTTTTTGGATTCACTGTTCTGTCGAGCAGGCTCAATAATTCAGCCGATGACCACATAGTGAGGCATGACATACGCAAGTGAGGGCAATACAAGGTGAAAGGAAAAATGCATTAAAATGCATTTTCCATCTAGCTCCGTCCTCCACTCACCTCCAGATGACACAGTTAAATGCATCTGATAACACGCAATTACCTTGAAATAAAATCCGACCCCTTCATCTTCTATCTTAAGAGAAAGTGGCTGTGATGTGAAGGCGGAATATGTTAATTCGCTAACAGACAAAAGAAGAAATGCTTGACTAGTCAACTTGCGATTCTTGGCAAACCATGACAAGGGAGCAAATGAAACGGATGACGTTTAAGGTCATTATTGATGTGCCTTAAAACCAGAGCGGCTCAGATATCCCCATTTGTCCGCAGCTAAATTTAGTGCAAGGTGTCTCTCCGCCGGCGTTTTAATATCACTGCTCAGAGACAAACCGCTAATTAGGAGCCGTCCGCTTGATCCCGCCAGGCGTGTCTACGTCGGCGTACGCTCGCATGTCGGTTTGTGTAAGCGCGAGCGTGTTTGTGCAGCGCGAGGGCATTAACCTGCAACTCATTTTATGCTGTCCCGCTAAGCTAGCGGCTCTCCCTAATAATACGGGAACGAGACAGATTTGTCATAATAGGGATGAGCCGGGGCAGCATGAGGCTGTATCACATGAACGGTCCAGAAAATAAAGTACCGGAGAGACCGTGACTTATTTAATCCAGTGCCCCCCACCCCCCTTCTTTTACTGTCCCAGTAATAGCTATCCCTCTCAGCCAGTGTGAGTCTCTCCTTTTATGTCTTGTTTTCTCCTTTCTATTTTTTCCATAATTTTTTGCTCCCCCTCCCCAATAGTCCTGCACTCTGTCCTCAATCCGCCCCACTAACTCCCCTTGTCTCTTCCCCTCCTCTCCTCCGTCTTAAACTTGCTCTCCCTTCCTCTTCTCTCATGGGGAACAATATATATCACAGGCCGGCTCCTCTTGTTGCCACGGTAACCGACCTCATCACAGCATCTACTCTGTCTCTCTGCCCCCACCCCTTTTTTTTCCGTGTCCTCCATCTCTCTTTTCTGCTTTATCTCTCCCTCTTTCTGTCTCTTTTTGCCTTTTTTCCCCGCTTCATCACCTTCTCCCTGTATCGCAATCCTTTCATGGAGGGTGGTGTGTGTGTGTGTGTGTGGGGGGGTGGGGGGGGGATAAATTGTAAGTGCCCCTCTGCAAGCAAAGCAGCTGGATTAATCATTGGGCAAACTACAGCGTCAACCTCAGGGCTCTCAATTTTAAAAGCACCTAATTTCTATTTCTGGGCAAAACAGATATAGATAAAAGGATAAATATTTATAGGTCCGCGCATACGTGACCCAATTTATAGGAATGAAGGCATTAAAGAGCTAACGACATTGAGCTTACATATAAAAACAAGCATGCTTTTTCTCCATGCAAAGCTGTGTTACCTCATTGATTCACTTTAAGTACAAATAGTACATTTTCTGCAACAGATTCAGAGCTTTAGCCTCATCCTGTCAGAGGCAAAATTTAGGGCTGTGGTAAATGTCATTAGGGCAACATTAAATACGCAATATTCACATTAATGCTATCATAATGTTTGGTGTGTTTTTTATGTGTCTATGAGTTGTTTTTTTCTTAAATGTTAAAAACACAAACAAAATACACTCATTACTTATCCGTTAAAAGTTAATTGTAATTTTTCACAAGTTTTCCTGATGGGAAAAATAGAGAAATTTGACACCAGATATACAAAATTTGTAGCCTGCAAAGTTACAGACCAAGTTCATAAAAATGTTGGTACCAGGACCAACTTACTGACGTAGTGCTTTTATTATTTTGACAAAAAAAAAAAAAAATGGACTGAATGATGACTTATTGTCATTTTAAATTATATGTGGAATTTGCTCTTTTTTCTTAGCCGCTTATGCTAATAATTCATAAAAAAACATAATACATCTAAACCTCTACATCATGGTTGAAGTATATGGGTGTGCAGTACTTTGTTTATGGGTCACAATAGCAATAGGAAAGGATGAAATGGCAATGCGTTGGTACAAATAGGGGATAAAAATAAAAATTGGTTAAGAGTCAAATTGACCAAGAGCCAATTTTCTTTCTTTCTTTTTTTGTGCTGATACATGCAGTACAGTTTGTTAAGCAATTTTCTTTGCTCTTTGTTTTGCTAATTCTGCCCTCTGTTCAGAAACAAACTTCTACTTAGCCTCCATTCATGAAGGATTCAGCCATATATCAGGGGGCGACAAGGGCAGGGGAGCCTTTTTCCTGCTCTGGGAATTTATGTGGGATCATTATTTAACCTAATTGCATTGAAGACAAGTGGAGGGCCGCATGCATTCTCCGAGCGGTGAGTACAAGCAGAGCATCAATCACGTGTTTGGCTTCACGTCAAAGACACATACCTTCACTTACGCGCTATGTGCTGTAGAAGTTTTAGATGTTAATTACTTAAAGGAGGTCATGGACAAGACAGATCTCTCTCTTGACTCACATTTTCTGCTGCAGACATCAAGATATTCAGACGTGCTTGACGAAATTCTCCGTCTCCTTTGGGTGCTCCCTTTATCTCTCTCAGCGACTCAAACACATTCACCCAGACGTTCAAGTACACACTCGTTATCATGCAGCGCAACGCGACTGTTGTCCTCCATCTGTCAGTTTTATTCACAAGGAAATGGAGATGTGGCCTTTGAGCGATGAGTTATCCTTAGGAAATGGCCCAGTCAAAACCTCTCGGAAAACCACCCAATCTATTCATAAAAAAAACAAAAAACAAAACAAACATCTATGTACATATTGTTCTTTTCATCTTATATTTCCTGTAAAGTATGTTTGTGCAGTTACCCTTTGAAAACAAAGTCACAATTCTTGTTTACGCACACAATCTTGACCAACATAGATGATTCTGATTCTTTTCTGATGAAAGCAATACAATTCATAAAAATGTCAATACCTGAACTTCAGTAAACTTTGTTTTCTGTCTCTTAATAATTCAACTCTGTCAATCAGAGTAACATTGAACTGGAGAGGGTAACTTACAAAACTGCAAGAAAAACTCACGCTTTGAAGTATCTACGAATTTATGTTAAGTGGAAAAAAACAAACAAACCTGAAAGCATTTAAAGGCAAACACCTAGCTAAACAGGAGTCCTGCTTTAGCAGATTTTTAAAGCTACTCAAACTAAATCTGTTTGTATCTTTGGAATCCAACTTTGTATAACACCATGTGGAAACTGTTACCAATAATAACTAAACAGAACATGAATAAAAACAATGCTAACCACTGTGCAATGCTTTCTCGGATACTCCCTGCATGACAGTCAATTTGAAGAACGGGGTATATGAAACATTGTAAACAGTCTTGCGATAAATAAATACCAAAGTTTTAAAGTTTAGTTATTTTTGAAGGGCAACGCAGTGGAAAAAGGGAAACTGCAGTAACGAGATTTGAATGCCGCAGAAATGAAATCTATCAAGGTCGATGTGTTCCCGGATCTCTACAGCTTCTGTGTTATTATAACAGAAATGGATAAAAGCTTAAATACTTTTCCCTTTAAGAAGCTATCGCCTTTCGAATATCATATTTGCACGTCGCGAGTGTCTTTGGAACCAGTTGATTGTCCAGGTGGCATCCTGAAAGCCTGCTTACGTAAGCGAGATATGGCCACACGCCGCTCAACGGCTGCAGTTGTACATTTTAGTGATGATAATGCAGAAGAGTTTCCTACAAAGGGCCAACGTCAGTCCCAGTGTGATAGGAAGAGGAAGGCGGCGCAGGAAAATGACAGCTAGGAAAGCGGTCATGTATCTGCCAATCACGGCATAAAGTGAGGGGATTGCTTTTTCTTACTCATTGACTCATGCTCTGACACCAACTCCCCCCACTGCGCCCCCACCATCTCCCGCCTGCCGCTATCTCTCTCTTTGTTTGTTGGGATCTCTCCATAAAATATCTGACACCGTGTCACCCTGAACCTCACTCGCTATACCCGCAGCCTGGAGACTGCCATTACACAGATGTCAGACACAGATGTGATATCATCATAGAAAAAAGTTGGCGGCACACTCGCGTGCCCACGCACACACGCGTGGAGGCAGCGCCTTTCGCCGTGCTTGCGAGCGAGCAGGGGGAATGGAAGGGAAGAGGTTTCGGGGGAGTCAGATAGAAGTGCAATTACACTCACGGATGTGCTTTGGCCCATATTATGATGTTGGGGGATGATAAGATGGCAACAGCACACACACGCGCACACACACACACAACAACAACAACAACAAAAAATAAAAAACGGCACGCACACAGACACGCTCGTTCACAGACAATAGCCTCGGCTATGATGGATGTCCGGATGCAGACATACTCCAAGCAGAAAATAGATGAGTTCCCTTCCTTTCAGCCAAATGGCAAGTGCAACTTAGACGGTTCCAGGTTGTGCATCACATGACTAAAGAGCTGGAGCTGTATTTAGAGCATAGATGCTGGGGTGCAATGGTGATGAAACGAGGGCGGAAATAAATAATGAAGCGTCATTTTTCTTTTTAGGGGCCAGTTTGTGAACACTGACGCATTGTAACCTTATTGGCAGCTCAATTTGTTGCCGAAACTTACTGCTGGGATGTAATCAGATTTTAGTCCTATCCTAAAACTGTTGCTCACTCTACCTAGTGTTTTTTTTTTTTTAAAGTTTTCTAGACAAATGTTTGATCAATAGATAAACACACTCTGAGTGCTTAGTTTGCATGGTCACAAATGTTTGGGCTTCACACTGTGTGCAGTGGAGGGACCTGCGGGACCCTTGGGGACTGGTACAAAATAATAATAATACAACGTCTTTGTTTTCTTTTCTGGTTAACTTTACAGTGAGTAGAGTTCCACTCACCGATCTGTGGGTGCCATCAGAGCTGTGAAGTAATGATAAAAACACACACAAACACAAGAAAATGGTTATCAAAGAGTCTCATTTGTCATTATTGACCAGTGCAAAGGAAACACATCGATTTCTACACTGGCCTCTTTGCATCATGTCTGGCTTGTTTTGTGCTACTGGCTTTTCTGCTCACACCTTTTCCTTTTCTCCTCATATTTCCAGCAACTGGACCAACATGTCCTCCAGAAAACATTTGGTCTTACGTTTTGCTGCAGATGGTTTAGAAATATCCCCGGTTTCCTGGTTGGTATTTAATGCTGCGCCACGACTTCATTACCTTCTGGCACTCTTGTGAACATCTCAATAAATCAGACAAATGAAAAATGGAATTATTTCAGTGACCAGGTTCCAAAACAGAGACTCATTGATGAATGACAAACAGAGTGATATATTTCAAGTGTTTATTTCTGTGGATTAAAGGATTACGGCTTACAAGTAAAGAAAACCTAAGAGTCAGGTTGTCAGAAAATTTTAATCCATCTGGCCAATAGTCTGATACACATCTCTTTATTGGTTCTTAAAGGTTTATTTTGAAACTCCAAATTAGACTTTACTTCACAGTTCTTACAAGGCTGTTATTGACTGTGTGTGTGTTTTTTTATGGGTGCTGCATAGCATTCACATTTTCTGAGAAGCAAAATTAGGTATTCCCTTTCCAGTAAGTCCTAATCATCAAAATTAACACCTCTAATCACCCCGAAAAGTCTTGTCCCACTTACTTGAACCGTGTAATCAAATTACAGAGACTTTTTTTTTTCCTCCTAGTGTGTCATCTACCTCCTCAGATTGGATAACCTCTGTTGGCTTAAATGCTTCATTATCCATTTTTCAAGCACATGCTGAAAAAACAAAACAGAAGATGTAAACAATTTTATAAGGAAATTACACTAACTGCTTGTTTTTGCTCAGAGTGAGTCAGTGTTCCCTGAAACATTATTAAACGCTAATGATTCTTTTTATATCAGACGCAAACATCTTTAGTTAATAATACACAAGCGAATGGGCAGCATGACAGCAGGGACGCAGTGATACTTAGTTGCCAGATTAAGAAAAAGGCGGTTTTGTTGACACTCCTGTCCTTCGGTCAGTGTGAGACGGGTCATCACACTGTTTTTACACCACAGTGAGGCTGGTGACAATCCACTTATCCCTGACGGGCAAGTCCACGTGTCAGGTTTGCACCCTGGAGCTACGGAAAGGCACAGTGAGGAACTGGTGGGTGCAAGAGCAATGCGTCTTCTGGGATTATCGTGGCTTATGGCTCACGAAAACCCAATATCCAGTCCTGCCGGAAAATACGAATATTATGCAAGACCAAAAATACTTTAATAAAGAAATGTTTTTGACCTACAAAATAATGGGAGAGATTTGTTACGTTGACGGTCTTCCAGCAGACGGTCATTAACGCCCCCCTCCAAGGACTCAGACATAAAAAGTTGCGTATTGATTTTCTGTGATATTAAAAATTTCTGAGAAACTGAATTTTGTGCAAGTCACATTCATTAGGAGTAAAAAAAAAAACATTTATTATGCTGTGTTATGACTCACTATGGTATAGCAAGTTAGATGGTTGAATAGACATTCTGGCATTTTGGACTCTTGGGTTTAAAAAGGACCTTTCCCCATTTAAAATGTTCAGAAATTGTCATGTGATTTCTTAAGAAAATCCCTGGACTGGGATTTTCTTAAGAGATTTTCTTAAGTGACATAATCAGGTGGCATTATGTCACTCAGGTGACATAATACCACCCGAGTTGCTGTGTAGTTTGAAGGGAGAATGTATGTTTCAATATTTAAAAAAAGAAAAAAACATGTCCTGAGTTAAGTGCCCTCAGGCTACATCGTGTGCAACAAGCATCACACCAGCCTCTAACCCGGCTGTCAGTGTTGAGTTGCATTGTTGGTAATGAAGCATCCGACATGGGGATATAAATGTGTGTGAAGGAGGAAATAAAAAGGAGTTTCGCTCTTCTGACTTTCAACTACAACAACCTTTAAAGGAATGGTTGCGTAATCTAAAATGATAGAACCCAAAATTACACGCATACGAGAATGTTTTTCTTTTCCTTTTTATTTATAATTTGAAAGGGAGAACAAACTCCCTGCTAGCTAACACACTCGAAACTGCGGCTAAAACTATAGATAATCAGGAAAATAGAGTGAACACTGTTAAGTTGCTTAACTCACCTGTCGAAATCCTAACGTAACTTAATTCTTTATACCTACAGAGTCTAAGTGGAGAGAAAAGAGAGAATAAAAATTAAACACTAAAGCAAGAACACTGATGGAAATGGTCTAATTTTAGATTATCTCGATCAGAGTAGAACTTAAAAAGTCTCCCTCTGACACACACAGCCTTACACCTTTGATTATCCACCTTTTTGGAAAACTATGCAAAGTTTCAGTCATCACAACCAAAGTCCATCTGTGCAGAAATGGCAACAAAGCAATTTCGAAGTCTTCTCCATCTTCCCAATTGGAGGAAACACGGAACTAAGGAGTTGCTGGCCAACCAAAAATTCACTGACGATTCACGCAGGAGGTCGCCAAAGAGCCCGGCGCAAACTTTAAAGCACGTCGGGCCTCACCTGCCTCACTTCAAGTCAGAATTCATGAAGGACAAAAAGCTGAATTCTCACATTTGAAGCAACACTGATGCAAAACGCCGTTTCCACCACACTGCATTTACAGGCACAACATTTCCACGGGCAACAAGGCGACCTCCTTGAGCCTTTTGTAGCTTAAAGGAAACAAAAAATGAGCATTTGCTTAAAATTGATCTCCTTCCAAACTGGCTGGCGAGTGCCGGAGCCCAGCTGCAATCGCTGCTAATGCATCAGTCCGGTGTGACATCCACACAATCTCTTGTCACGCTGAAGATGAAAATGCCACGAGCGAGTGACTGATACCTGCACAGATCATACCGATGTCTTCTTGGGGGAGGAAAAGAACCGGCGCATATGGCTACATGAATAATTCCATCCGGTGCCGCCGTCCCCGCTACCCCGCACAAGATAAATTGCGCAACGACGAGTGCTGCTCCCGCTTTTTTTTTAAAGCCGGCATGATTTATTCAGAGATGCACGGTGTTTCAACTTTGAGCGAGCACCTGAAGGATACCGCAGAAAGGTGGAGGTAGATGCAGCGGGAGGCATTAATTAATGATAGGAACAACGTGTGTTTTTTTTCTTGTGATGTGGTGAAGTGGGATTTCATAACCAGGAACATCAATACCAGAGCTACAGTTTTAAAATGTGTGTTTTTATGAAGTTAAAGACCCAAGCACTTTGTCTCTTTATTTCATTTTTTTTTTTTTTTTTTTTTTTTACCCAGCAGAACTCCATCCTGGTTTTGAACCACAAACACATCAGACAGACATAGATGCACCAGCGTCACATGGACAATGAAAGCGCCTTTGCCAGGTGACTGATACCTGCCCAGATTTTGTTAATGGCACCATTTTGATGACAAACGAGCCCGGCAGACAGCTATAATGCAACTTCATCTTCCGCTGGTGTCATTATGCGCAGCCAGTCACAAATCAAGGCCTTTTCCAAGCTCTGATGAGCTGAAAAAAAAAAAAAAAAAAGGTTCCTGATGAAATACGTATTCATACAGGTAATCATAAATCTCGAGAAAAACGGAAAGGAAATGACTCTGGCTTCCAGCGAGGTTCTCAGTCTGTTCAGCCGAGAAATTTGGGCTTTTTCCCTCCGTGTGTTGTGCTCATTATTCCAACTGTAAGTTACAGCGTATTTTTTTTCTTCTTTTTTTTTGGTGATCATCATTTTGCTATTTTTGGAAAGCGATCCTGGGCATTTAAAGCTCGATGCATTTCAATGAGGAACTCAAATTTTGAAATTCCACATGTTTATCTGTCATGTTCTGAAAGTTACGATGGGCATTTATAGGAATTTCTAATCACAAATGTCCCTGTCGTGTGATTTCACTTAAGTTTTCGTTTAATTCTATTAGGTCAGACGACACTCATGCCTTGAAATCTATCTGTATGCTGCCTCTCAGAGGTTCATCAGTGGCAAACCTCAGACAGATCCAACAAGATGGACGTTCTGCTTCGTTAGGAGGCTTTGATCTGTTGTTGGGGATTAGTTTGGGGTCGAGGGTAAGCGGTGTGAGACGTCCGATAAACCCCAAAACACTTCTATTAGGACTTGTTTCTATCAAAGCTTGAAAAAATTGAGGTGGGCAATTATTTTCAATTTGATTTCTCACTGTCTGACATTGAATGAGGCTAAACTTTTCCCATTTGAAGTCAGCGGGGATGACTGCCAGAACCACGAGAGAGAGAGAGAGAGAGAGACTCTTCTGTTACTTTCTTCAACTTCAGAGGTTCACAAAAGACTAACCTGCCTTTTAGCAATGAGGAGAAGTTTGGATGATGAGGTTGTGGCTTTGATTGCTGTTGTTCCAACAACTCACCTTGTCCAACAGCAGTCAGCCTTAATTGAAAGACACTCAATACCTTCCTGACCTGCATCATATTCATCTATCCACTATCCAAACATCGCAATAAGGATTATTTTTATTTATTTTTTAATTAAACTTGCATATTTGTTTATAGTGGGTTCATGTTAGTCACAAAATCAAAGTTAAACAACTAATAAATAAATGTTTTCTTTGGCTACATTTTTTTAAATTATATATAGTTTTTTTTTTTCAAACTAATTATCTATGCAATGGTGTTGGAAGCTAGTCAATAATAGAACATGAATGTATTTTTTTAAAGAGTTCTTAAAGTTCACAAATAATGTCTCTTAAGAACGATGGCTTTTTTCTGTTAATCGAATGCAAACGGCAGAGACGCACTAAAAGTCCTTGATTACTTACGTGAATTCAATAACTTCAGTGAATGAAATAAAAAGTATAACATGCAAAGTGTTGAAGAACTTGTGTAAATAAGATAAGAAAAAAAACAACAACTTGAATTTACACCCTGGACATTTTATTACAAGTTTGATTGTTTGAGAGAGGACAAAAAAAAAAAAAAGAAGCTAAATAACCAATGACATATCGACAACTCAACACATTATGATGTCTAGACATGCTGAGGACAACTTGTTCAAGTTCAAACCACGCATCAGCATGAGAATGAAACTGGATTTCAGTGACTTTGAAAGTGGCCTGGTACTTGGCGCCATGAAACTGTTGATCTACCGGGATTTTCACACAAAACCGTCTCAACTTCGTTTCTAAAATAATAGTTAAAACAAAAAAGAAAAAGAGTAAAAAAAAAATAAAAAAATCCTGTTGAAATCAAAGGAAGAGTGGCCAGACTGGTTTGAGATGAGTGAATGAGTGAAAGGCTGCTGGGTGCCACTGCTGTCGACTGGAAACTGAGGCTACAATTTGTCCAGACTCATCAAAATCTACCAACAGCAAATCATTTACCTGCTCTGACTTATTTCAGCTGCTACATTTCAATAATATATAGAGATTTTGACATTAAAAAATCAAAAGCAATGATCAACACTTGCTGGTGCCACCAATTCAGGCTCCCGGTTGTAGCGTAATAGGATGATGGATTTCTTGGCACAGTTTGGGCAACTTGAGATTCATGTAAACGCCACAGTCAACCTGAGGGTTGTTGTCAACCGTGCCCATCCCTTCATGCCCTCATTGTACACATCTTCAGGATAACACACCAAAAGTTTTTTAGGATAGCTCATGTGGAATTGTCTTCTGGAATATGGGAGGAAGCTCACTATGCTGAATGCAGCGAGTAGAAGATTGGAATCCTGCATGTGCAGCCAAAACAAACGTGAGGAGCACCTAATGCACTGTCACTGTTAATGCCGTAAGCTCTTAACGCGCCTCGATCAAAACAACTTTGAATCTCATTATCCATACACGACTGATCAATAAGTAATCATATTTACGACACCGAGGACATGTTTACTCCGATCGCCGCCAAGTGCTATCAGTCATCTTAACCTTTATTACAGCGAGGCAAGTGTCAAAACACTGCTTTAAAAAAAAAAAAAAATCAAAAATCAAAAATGGAAATGTGAACATTCACACGTGTCACCCGTTATTGATTGCACCTCCATCCACAGCCGCTGTAAGTTTGGCATTGGCTTTTTTTTTTTTTTTTTTGCTTTTTTTTTTTCAATCAAGTTGTTTCCAGCAGTGCCAGAAAGGAGACAAAAGCTTAATAATGAAGCACCTCATAAATGGACCTTAATTATACTCAATCCGTCTTCCAAAAAAGGCAGGTTTTATGCCTCGGTCATTATGGCTCGCAAGTGCATAATACCTACAAAGGATAGCTCATGCCAGAGGAAAAGCGGGGACGAAATGAGGTGCTTTGAAAAAAAGTTTTATCCCACATTCTTAGCAGTAACAACCTCCTCTCTCTGTGAAAGGGAACAATTTGTCCTCTGCTACAACTCGACTGAGCTTCACAGCCCCCCCCCAAAAAAAACAAAAAACAAAGGAATAAGCAGACAAAGTTCATTACATGGGGTACTTTGACCAGACCTGGGATATGTTGTTTTTTGGCTTCCTGACTGGTGACAATAACAATTTAGACGACAACTTCCTCCCTGGGCGGCAGAGAGAATTGACCGCATGGGAAGACGGTTGCCGCATGGACGTTTGCAACAAGATGAGTAGATCAGGAGGACAAACAGGGGGTTGGGTGGTTAAGTGGGGAGGTGTGAGTGGGAATTGATGTGTTGCAGGTTGGTGGGCGACCTTTGGAGAGCCAAAGTTTCTTGGAGTTGGATGAGAATTCACCCCGGTGTGAAAACCTGGACAGACATCGGAAGTTAGCGCTTAAGAAAAAAAAAAAAAAAAAAAAAAAAAACTGTCTTCTGCAACTCTACAACTAATTTTCCAGCAGCTCCGTTAACAAAAAAGGAAAACATCAATTTATTTGGATGAAATTAATCCTCCAAGCCACTTCTGAAACACTGCACATTTTCTGTTGCTTCACAAGACTTAAAAAGCTGTTTTAAATTTTGAATCCATTTCAGTCCCATTCATTAGAAAATTAAGCTCCACTTAACGCACTCTTGTAGAAAGAAATAATTAATGTTAGGGAACCCTTGTAAATTCTAATTATGTATAAAATATCCCGACAGAATGAAATAAATCTTAGAAGTGGCACATTTTAATGCTGAGAGGGACACTTTGCGTGCAAGAAAAAAGAAAGTGAAAAAGGAGTGTGATTGGGGGGAGTTCCTCTACCTGGAGAAATGCGTATGTTGTTGATATCAATTTCTCCTCTGGTGTGAGCAGAAAGTAATCGGAAAGGAAAGCAAGCTATGGTACGAGAAATATGAGAAACTCAATCTGGTTTGGAGAAATTAAGTGTTAGTGTTTCATTTCACTAAAAAATTACAGAAACTGAAAGTACAAAATTGTGTTTTTATTTGACATTAGCAAAATTGACAAAGATTTGCAGACATTTATAATGACAATGCGGGCAATGTTACCGTTTCAATACGAAGCAACTGCATCCCAATTACTTGTTCAAAGCATAAAGTCATGTTTTGTAGATTGGAGCCTAAACACAAGCAGGACATTTCACAACGGATGAACTTGATCCAACTCTCTCGCAAATTCCCTGTCCAAACATCCATGTAGAAGCAAAGCCTTGTTGCTGTTGGAGAACAAAAAAAAAAAAAAAAAAAAAAAAGAGCATGCAAATTCAGCTTCTTGTTTCCTGTCAAGGAACTCGTGTTCACCAAGGCGACATTCGGCAATCCCAGCTGCACAAGCGAGAGCGTGGGCCGTTGGACGCCGCGGCCCTGTGACCCCGTCACTCTGGCGATGACAAATTGGCCACAAGTCAGCGCGTCACGTGACCTCGTCTTTGCTGGTGAGGCAGCGCTTCTGACAGGCTCTCTGCAAAACACTGACAACATGGATGTCACTTCGTATTGATCAGGGGCTCAGCGCCAGAGTTTGGAGTTTCTATGTGAAGAGATAATGGTTCAAAGCGGTTTTTTTCCCCCCCCCCAGACGTTTCTAGCAGTAAGTATCTGATCACATCGTTTCAACGCTACAACGTTCTGCTGCTTCGTTTTAAAATATCCCCCCTCCAAAATGTTCAGTGAACCAGAACCGTGCGGCATCGCCAACACCGATCGAGCTCCTTATTTCTCAGCTTTGTCGCCAACATTTCCGACGCACCACTGACAAATTCAACGTGACGCTGGAAGTTTTAATCACAAAAAGGTCTCCAAGAAACCTGAAATGAGCACTCGACGTACTTTGAGATACCAAAGATTTTCTCCCAGAATCAAAAAGGGAATAGTTGGTAGTGGAGGTTAAATCAAAGATGCTTTCTTTAGTCACAGAAGAAGAAGCAGCTTACCTCAGACTAAAACGGATCAAAAGGTTTCCCTTCTTTAATCTGCAGCGCCCGAATGCATCGTTTGCGTCACCAAATATTAAGTCTCGAAAAACATCCCTTCATGTGCCTCTTTCTTTCCTTCTTCTTGTTCAAAAACTGTATTTCGGAGCATGACAGGAAGCTTTTGAGGAACCGTGAGGTCAAAAAAGGCAAAAATCAAGAGAAACCTGAATTCCTCCATGTGTCGCACAGCAAGTTCAATCCATCAAGCCAAAGGCACGGCTTTGGTGAAGCACTTACTTTTCAGCATGAGACGCAAGCTCTAATAGAGCAGAAATGACAAAAAGAGGAGAAACATATAAACAGGAACGCTTTAGAGGCTGAAATCTTAAAGGAATACAAATTAAGAGGGTACTGAAAGGAACGGGCTTCGCTTGGCAAATATTTACACCTCAAGGAACTTTAACTTGGAAGCTATAGTAAATTATTTCAAAAGTTTATGCATTCTTTTTTTTTTTTAGAAAATGTTTCCTTCTCAGTTTATTTTTTTTATGCTTCCAGGTTGCAACAGATTGAGAAATAGGCAAATATATCAAGTAAATAAATCCAGCACAAAGCAGCCCAAACACCGAAGGAGAGTGGTGATGATTAAAGGGAAATAAATGCTGGAATACAATAAGCTGAAGTCAAATGTTGCTCTTCATTTGGCTCAGACACAGAGAAAAATCAAATCGATGGTCACAACTTAACATGTAGAAGGATTGTCTGTTGACCACAGTTATGTATCTTTGCAAAAAATTTTAGACTACACCTTTATTTTTCTCTTTGTTGACAGACGTCAGAACAATAAAAATCGTGATCACTATTTATTTAGGATTCAAAATTTCAAGACTTTTATGGACCTTTTAAGAGTTTGCTCCAAAATATGGTTTTAAGACTGTAAAATATGCTGATATTATTTCCCTAGAAAGTAAAACCTCTCAAATATGCAGGCATGATTTTTCCATGTTAGATGATAGGTGTATGTATGAATAAAAAGAGAGAGAGAGAGAGAGAGAGAGAGAGAGAGAGAGAGAGAGAGAAAAAAAAAGCATCTCCACAGTATTATCTTGCCGGATGACTAATGCTGCGGAGGTTACAGAAAGTTTAAAGACAAAATTTCAGAATCCAGGCCACAACTGATGCTCTGGATCTTAAAAGGTATATTTTTGCTAATATGTTTAAAAAAAAAAAAAAGCTTTCTGCTTCCTTGAACTGACACGATTTGCATTCCCAGCCCGTCATGAAATCAGCCAGAGACACCCGTACAGGGGAGCTCTCCATCTCCACTCCTCTCCTCACCCAGATGCACCCACCTTGAAGGAACCTTGTTATCTACATTGAGCATGTTGTCATTGCACATCCAATACATCATTTGCTTTGCACGCACCAAGACGCCAGTGCCCTACTTCACGAACTGAAGTCAGGCCAGTGCTCGCTCGAGGGCATGTGAGTCAGTATTTACATAGATATGGCGCTCTTCACAGGCCTACCTTCAGCATGTGCTGAATTTAATTCACTAGGTAGCGCAGCCTGTGCCTCATCAGAAACAAGAAGCGGACAAAGAGAGAGAAGTCTTGTCTCATCCTTAAAATAGTATTATAGTGTTATAGTGATGCCCTGGTTATTTATTTTTTTATTATTTCAAAATTTGCTTGCTATGAAGCGTTACAGTGCGACATAAAAGCAAAGAACATTTGAGACACCAAATGCTACGATACACAGTTTGTATTCATGGTCTTCACAGTCCAGTTGTACGAGGGCCGTGAGAGATTCTGCTACCTGTAATTTTATGCAAATATTACATTTTCGCACCAGGCTTTATTGCATTGCGGTGAGTTGCCTTCGTACTCGTTTGCCATGTCGTTAATTTTTCCCAAATGGCAGCGGGATACTCACGGTTAAGAAAGATTTGTGATCCTTGAAATTATGAAATCCATGCTTTTAGGAATTACAAGATCTTATTCAAAATGGGAGTGCGAGGCAGGAAGAAATCCAGGAGATAGACGAACAGTTTTTGCTCCAGACATGTATAGTGGAAGGAACGGACCCCCTTTTTTATCCCACCGCTCAACGTTAGGCTGCAATACAGCTGAAGACTCAAGGTTTTCTTGTAGATATATCCGAGGGTAGAAAAAATATATATATTCTGGTCATATCTGAGGCTTCTTTACCATCTACCAGTCAACTGAAACCATTACATCAGGCATCAGTCACCATGTTTGAGCTTTTCACCATAAATAATCAGTACATTAGCTCAGCCAGTATTGCAGTATTTCATAAGTCAATGTCGAGGCGTATTTCCATTTCGGTGCATGGATTCACTGCATGCAGCTGCTCTCCCGGAGCCATATGTAGAGTGCAGTGCATGTCCAGCCCTGAAAGGCCCTTTAATAAATACACAAGACTGGTAGTGCATCAAGTTGACGGGCCGTTGCGTGTCCTGTCTGCGAAAGAGGGAATTAATGATTCATGAATCCCAATTATGTTTTAATCCAAATCGGAGATTGGAGCCGAGTTAGGGGGCAGCCTGCGCGGCGGCAGTGTGCCCGAGCGCCTGGATCGGTCGGCGTGTGACTGTGACAGCGAGCCAGAAGGGAGGAAAACGCCTCAACACACAGAACGATGCAGCTTCCGATGTTTTTGGCATCGCAAAAGTAAATCTAAAAGTAAACATTTTGTCAGTTTGCGACTTTAAATCTAAATGTGTTCCTTTGGAATTGCGTACGTCCAATGTATCATTTTGAACTGAGCCCAAGTAGTTCAGTTTCCTCTTTTCAATCTTCTGCACAGACATGATTTGTTTAGTGCTGACAGGTTGTCCTGTCAACAGATTCTCCCACCTTAGGTGAGGTGCAAACGTACCCGATTATCTGATTATTTGATTTTTTTTTTTCTTTCCACCGACCAATTATGTGCTTTTTACATATCAAAAAGTTTGGCATCATTGTAAAAAAAAAAAAAAAAAAAAAAAAGGTGTGGAATTTAAGGAACACTTTTGCAAAGCATCATACATTTAGTTCATTTTCCGGCATGGAAATGACTTTCAACTTAAGACCGCCAGAAGGAATGTCTTTCTTCCTCATGCTGCTTCTGTTGGTAAATCAACAACGAAAACAAGGGGGGTTTAGTTGTTGGTGTCGAATGAGTCAAAGCGCAACAAAAGAAAGGCAACAGGGTTTGAATTTCCACTGGTAATTTGTTCCTTGGCAATGTTCTCCAAATCGCTCAATACAATCTCTCTAAAAGTTTTCATTAATCAATTGTTTTCCCTTTCCTCCCCCTCCTCACCAGCCTCCCCCTTCTTCTTCAAAAGGCTCCAGAACAAGAGAGCTGGGACAGGCGAAATCCTTCATTCATTAATGAAAGGCATCTATTACTGTCAAACGACGACAGAGTTAATGTAAATAAATGAATTCTCCAACCCACTTAACTGTGGTTTATTATGAGCGAGCAAGGCATAATTGTGTTTCTGATCAGTTCAGATAAATTCAGACGCACAGAACCTCCACCCCTAGTGCCATTTCTCATTTGCATGCCAAGTTCGGCGGCTACGGGGGATATATCACGCGGCTTATTACTAAGTCTTCAACTAATGACACGAGGATATGAGAGAAACTACATTAAGGCAAACGTGGTAATGCCAGACTTTGGAGGATGAAAGCCTCTTATTTATCGGATGCCGCTTGGGCAGAAAAACCTGGAACGTATGTTTCTGCAAAAATATGGAAAAAAAATAAAAATACATGTGATTTCATTGGAACTTCAATAACTTTAGGTAAATGAATAGATTTGAGTTTTAATCTGGAGTCTTAGCAATAGACAGCATTGAATGAAAGAAAAAAAAACGAAAGCCAGCCGGATTGACGGAACCACATGACTAGAATCCAGATAAAACTGATTAATCAGAAGAGCTAACTATTATGGCTTAAGTCCAGTGATTCCATCTATGTTGATGCAACACAAATAGGCAAAAGCCATGTTTTTTTTCAACCAAGGTTGAATTAAAATCCACAGATACAGACGGCCGTTTTGTTTAGCAAAATCAAGAAAACTCCTTATGCGACGTTAATAAGACTACAGCGTCCAGATGAATAAAACTCGTGTTGGTTCACGTCGTAAACTGTTTGCTTGCACAAAGGCCGAAGTGCTCATTATTTCCTCAGATTATATGGCTTTGGTCTCTCTTACAAATCTGCCTCATCACAAAACCATATGCATGCGCACAAAGGTAATTTTCATTATTGTGAGTGAAAGTCGACACTTGCTCTATTAATCATTTTGCGTTGAAAAATGCTGTTTGCGCAGCAAGTTAATAGAGTTGGCAGCAGCGGGAAAACAACAAAGAAGAATTTTATTGAGAGTGAAAATGTGGCCTCCATCAGCGAAGTGGGGAAAAAGGTAATGTGTCCTCTTAATGAACACGGCGGACTGGAGAGAAATCTAAATAACAACGCAATTTAGCCGACGCCCCGAACTATCAGTCATGCGAGTGTTTCCTGTGCGGTATATCAGACACAAATGAAGGAAACGCCATTATGAGGTGTTGGAACAGAAAACAATCAATAGGGTCCCACAAAGAGGGCTGCTGGGGTAAATAAGATTCCCAAGATTCCCACATCCTCCCCAACTTCCTTTAGTTTTACTAACTTTAGAATTGACAATGATGCCAAGACTTGGATTCCACATTAAACATGCATCGACAATGAAGAAACATTCACAGACAATTAAATCTCCCTTCTGAAGCTTGATTTGAATTTTGGCAAGGCTTTTAGGCACATTTTAGATGCCTAAGTGCATTGGGCTGCTGCCATGTGAATAAGGTCCCAGTGTTTGTGTTAATCAAACAGGTGTACCCATATAAAGGCCATCGAGTGCGTGATTTTAATATATGATTTAACTGCCAAAAAAATGTAGGGCTCAGCTCTGATAACAGAAAACATGTCAGGTTGGGGTTCTTTGAAATCACTCTTCGTTAATTTTGGCTGCAAGCCCCTCAATGAATGTCACATAACCTCTACGCAGTAAAACAGTCTAGAAAAAGTCCAATGTCATTAAAGCAGCAGCATTTTAAAAGAGGACGTTTTTCACCCCGCTGCTTTCATTTATAGACACTCGACTAAGAGCTGCCCTGTAAATCTGGGGGGTTTCCACTCTTGGCCAGTGTTCATCTGTAATGGAGCATGAGGGGCTCCTCATTTATTCCCCCCCACTTCAAACCAGATCCAACAAAAAACAAAAAGATTGTGGACGGTGATCTTTCTCAGAGTTGTACGCCGGACAAATAAAACCGACTTATCACCGAATCAGTGGAGCCAAGAACTGAAAGTACCACAAACGTTATCTACTGAATCGCCAATTCTGTCCTTTCATTACACCACAATCTTCACACACAAACCCACAGCTCATCTCACTGTTCTGTGTGTTTTCATACTCCACAGTCCAAAGGGATCGGATACATTTGCAAGACTTACGCTCTTTGCTGCTCTCTTAAGGCAGCCGCCGGACGAGTTTAGGGCTTTACTCAGAGCATTTTATGCATCTGAATGGCTGTAAGCAGAGCACGTACATCCTGTTATGGGAATAGTGGCGTAATGAATCAGGAGGAAAACAACAAAGCCGGCGCAGGCCTGTGGAATCCGAGTGTCTTCTCAATCATCACCACTGAGGACTCCGCGGAGATATTCCCAAGGTGGAAAACTCTTATCATTTGTCAGTCGGTGCTACATCGGCGCCGGCACGAGGAAGGCGCCGTTTGCTGAAGGGTGTCCATGTGTTTGTGTGGCTTCCTATACAGTGCTCTAAAAAACATATTAGTGCACTTTCAACCTTTTTAGACATTGTTTAATGCTAAAACCTTAAACTGCAGTCCAATTTATTTGGGATTGTTTTGTGATAAACTTGAAAAGTGTGGCTAACATTTGATTTCTGGTCCATGTCAGTCATTTGCAAAGTTACAAGTCAGTAAATAAAGTAAAACAACATATTTTGCCTTTCAAGAAGTAAAAGCACAAAGAGTTTTGTATTTGGTTGCTGTTTGCATGATTCTAGTTTACTCCTCCTGGTAGTTTGGATTCTTATTTTAGATGTTAGATGCTACTAAAGAATGTCGACCCTCTTTTGAACCAAACTGGAGGATTTTCTATTATGAATGATTTGCTTAAGGTTGTAGCATAACCTCTCGGTCGCATTGAAATCCAGACTAAACCCTTTTCAATGACTTAGAAGTGGACTTGCTTGTTTGTACTGATGCAAAACCAGCATTGTGTTCTGGTCCAAACGTTTCCAGACTGCTACAGGTTAGTAAATGTGTTTCTCAGGTGATTTTGAGTTTCTTTAAATCGGGTCATAAGATGTTGCCTTTTGGTATATTTTCATGTCGTCATGCAAGTTGACGGTAAGGAATTGCTTTTGATTTAAGACGTCAGGACAGGAAGTAGCTGCTGAAATTAATTTAGTTCATCACCGTCGATTAATTTATGTCTCACACTGGGCTAGGCCGGTTTGGACAGCCTTAGAAATGAAAACATAATTTTATATCCAGCTTGTTTATTGATATTTTGCGATTTGAAACAGTGAGAGAGAACATGTTCACTAAATTAAGTTCTTATATTATTCTGTGTTATGAATTTAATGCCTCACAGGTTTGGTGAGAAACCCCTGACTCCACTACTTAATGACATTTCTGTTAATTCTTAGTCTATTTTACAAGTAAACACGAAATGCATTAATAAATCACATCATTGAACTAATAGTATGTTGCCAATTGATTCCTTCCTTTGTTTATGTCTCTATAATTCGGTGCAACAAACTGCTTCAGCAGTACAACTTGGACTTTTTGCAGTGGGAACATTTTGTATTTACCAAAGTTCCTACTCCGACATGGATATTTTCTCACTTTATGTTAATACCCCGAAACAAGGTCATGTTAATTTATCATCTGCAATTTCTTAATTGCAGAGTGTCCCTCAGTCAACATTCAGAAACGTACAGCGGCCTCTACCTTTTGAACTCTTTTATTCTGCTGCAAGCTCCAAAATGGGGACCTTGTTCTCAAAAAAAGGAATAGAAAACGTAATCATGTGCAAATTATACATCTTGTTCTTTTGTGAACTACCTACTATTTCCTTCACACAGTTTAGTTTTTCCAGGATATACGCTTGTAATGACATTCTCGACTGATGTCCTTTGAAGCCTTCTCGTTCGGAGAAAATGCATACTCTGATGATTTTGTCAAGTAGTTTACACTTTGATTCATTTGACGTAATTAAGTTCTAAATGGAATATAATGAACATGAGCATAAATGTGACATAGACATAGTGTGTCCAATTTGGACGGCTAGGAAATACTTAACTACTTGGAAATGTTTGTTTTCTGTATGCGAGAAATTTAGGTAAAGATAAGTGTAGAAAACATGTACATTAAAAAGGTGAGGCGAGTTTTACCTTTTATCTTATGTGATAAGATCGCTCTCTGATTGGGACCAAATTCCTCCTTTACACTGAATATCAACTATTACCTTGAGACTAAATTTATTATCAAACCTGATAGATTTCAGATACTTTCTGTAGTTTTTTTTTGTTGTTTTTTTTTAAAGCTGTATGCGCTCAATCAGATTTCTATTTTCAGTTCAAAGTTCTGCCTTTTGATTCCTCGCCTTAGTCTTGTCACGGATCAGAACTACACTTGCTTTCTGCTTCCGTTTCCCGCCTCTCCTGTTACGGCGCATTTGGACTTGAATGTGCCATTCCGTGTTAAGTCTTGTTTTGGTTCCCGTTCCCTAGCAGACCTCAAAGTGCAATGAGCTTTGAATGGGAACAAGAGGTTATCCCACCATGTGCAGAGTTGTGTTTTGAAGTGGGTTCTTCAAAGAAAGCTTCTCTTGGTAAAGCACTGCTTAAGCTCCTCTCAGAACCATCCATTGTTTTCAGGTACGTGTGCGATTCTACATTCAAAAGCTTCATTTTCTGCCGCCACCCGAATGTGTGGCTCTGGCTAAGTCAACAGTAAATCAGTTTCTGACGAGAATTAAACGCAGTTCCTGTGCAAATGAACAGGGGAATGTTTCCAAAATTACATTATACTTCCTCCTGTTACAACCACAATTTTAATGTATTTATTTAAGAAAATACATTTTGTCAGATCCTCCGACCTGAGTAATCACGGGCCTTTTGATTGCTTCTCTTATTAATGCTCTCTTTGTCCAGCCCATCAGTTTAGGTAAATAGCAGAGGACACACACACACACAGACACACGCACGCACGCACAAAAAAAGGTCCAGATTTGGTAGTATTCATGTTACAGTATTATTTTGGTTCACTTCAATCACTAAAAATAAAAAATAAATACAAATGTGGTTTTTGGTACTTTGATCGGAAGTAAATCATTCATTTTGTCATTTCTAAAATTATTTTAATTCTAATTTACTTGAGTGGAGATTTAGTTTGAATCTTTTCAATGAGTGAGTAATAGAAGCAGATATGGTAAATATCTGGATCGATAATTCAGTGACATAACCCCTACTGTCAGTGCTTCACAATATTTTAAATAACGACTTTGGTCATAATTTAAAACACTTCCCCTTTGAAGTTGTTTTGATATTATGACAACCTCCGTGTCCCAGCTGCACCTGAATGCAGCATGAGCAGCTCCCATCAGCGGGTATTTCATGACATGTTTGGACAAACTGGATGCAGCAGGTAGACGTTTGGACTTCAGCTGGGATTTATTCAGTTCCAGTGATGTTTGCATTCAGGCTGACACTATTTCAGCTGTGCACTACTTCCTAATTTGCTGTTTAAGAAAAAAAAAAAAAAATGGCAACAAAATGTTGGTTTGGTTCACTGCAGCTGCAAACCTAATATCCCCAAATAGCAGATTTTAATGACAGAATCCTCTGGTTTGTTTTGATGTAATTTTTTTAAAGTTGTGCCACAGAACTTTTCACGCCTGCTGAATTCATTCATGAGGTATTAATCTTAGTTAACCCTTGTGTTTACAAATGGGGTCCAACCGACCCCACACCCGTAAAACTTGTATCATTTGCCTCAGTCCTCGCACGTACAACGGTTAAGAAGTTGAACTGGGGATGGATGTAAATATCGGTTGCCATTACGGACTGGAGTTTGTATAACATGCCTTCATTTTTTAGTTTTTTGGAAATCTCACTGTTTTTTTTTTTGTTTGTTTTTTTCCCCCCCACAGTTGCTAAATGTTGGTCAGCTGAGTCTAAGATTTTTATTTCCAGCAACAAAAAAAATTAGGTGAAAACTATTTTGCAAATCATTTTAGGTACGGTGAAGGATCTGTAATGCTGTGGGCCGCTTTGAAGAAACAAGACATTTCGCATTTTAGTCTGACAGCGAATATGATATTCTGATATTCTCCTGAAATAAAGGAGAAACTTACTTTAAAAAAAAAAATAAACGCTGCCGGTTTGTGTCGCAGCCTCTGTGTGTAGGACGACGTACGCGACTCGTATTGCGAGAACACGGACGCGACAACTGAAAACCGAAAATAAGAGAGTGTGCACTGAAGATAAGTTGCTCAATGGTAAAAACGCTAACACAGGGTCCCTCTCATCTGTATCCAAAGCTTTTATAATAACACATGCTCATTTCCTATCGTAGGCAGAACAAACGACACGCTGGGGCTTATCAGCGCAAGAATACTGGCCAGTGTTTTCTCTTTCAATTTCCTCCTTGGAAATTATTTCCTTTATGCAAAGATATAAATGATATTTAGCTAGATATGGCGGTTGCTGAATATTTATGAGAGTGGTAAATTGTAAACAGCATCATTTAGGGTGACTACTGGGGGGGGCCGAGGTCTTACGCAATAACAGAGCAACAATGCGCACATGGGAAGTAGTATTAATGTAATTGTGAATTATTCAGTGCCTTCAAAATATTGTGGGACTCAGCTTGAGTTCTGTTGATAAAACTAAGTAAGGATAGCAGGGAGAGACATGCTTCCTGTTTACAACCTATTTTATTATTCAGCCGTAACCTGCCGAGTCTGTGACAAATATGCGTCGCCGTGCAAAACATAAACAGTGACAGTTTCATTATTAATAGCATGTCCTCACCTCTTTTCGGACCCCGAGACGGAACTGCATTAATGAATGGCCTCATATCTGCATTCACACACCTTAAACTATTTAGCATTTTGTCTGATTACAACTAAACTCTTTAATGTACTTCAATAGGAATTTCTCTGATAGACCAACAGGAAGTAGTGGATAACTTAAAAGCAGAACAATATGATTTTTATTTTATTTTTCTGAATAACGCTATATAAATGTAGGATAGTTTTCAATGCAATTGTCTTATGCCAGAGTAAAAGTTTTAAAAAAAAGAGACTCTGCTGTTCACTTATAAGGAAGAATTAACGACGCTGCACAAAGCGACTGTTTTATTCCTTTTGCAAAATAATAACTGCTTCTATAAGTAGAACATTTGTTGTTGTAACACCCTAATTCTTTACTATGCTTAATAAGCGAATGGGTTTAACAACAGGACAGCTCCAAACACAGGTTTTTAGGGTTTAATGGTTTGCATAATTCCAGCTCCGTCTGTAGTGGAGGAGTAGTGAGGGAGTCGGGGTTTGTTTGGATAAGAGGCTGAGGAAAGTTTCCCCGTCTCACAGGAGCTTTCAGTTTTCCACCAAATGGAGATCCTTCTTCGTTTACTCATCTGTTGCAAGCATTTTATTTGATTTTATTTCGTTTCAATACCTCCCATTGTGTCAGCGGTATGCAGCCAGGCCCTCTTCCTATGCTGGTTTTATTCATCTCACTGGTGAATACTAGGCATTAACAAAACAAAACTCTCCCAGTACATAATGCGTCCATAATACTGCATCAAATCCATCATGAGGCAGTCCAACAAACCTCGAATATCTAACTTAATATCATATTCTACAATGAACTATCCCAGATCCAGATCTAATTAAGAAATGAAAATCTATGTTAACCGATTCTCCTCATTAAATCTTTTTGAGCGGGCTGAAATTTCAGTCTCTAGTTGTGCAAAGATGGTTAGAAGCAAAATGAAAGCACACATTTCTCAAACTTTTACTTTGTAAAATACTTTGAAAACCTTCTTCCCATTTGTGGGTCATTTTTGTGTTGGTCTTCCACATAAAGTCACAATAAACTAATTTGACATCTGCGGTTGTAACTTCACAAAAACAACCAGTGAGTTCAGGGGCTACATATCAAACTAGTCACTGTGTGTGATGACAATAATCCTCTCAAAACCCATCTTCTGTCGTGGGTTATATAACACCGCTGTAGATTAAATAACCTTGGCTCCAACTGCACAGCATTGAGAAAGTATGATTTCTAAAGGCTTATAGAGTGAGATGTGAGGTGGAAAGCATTGTCTGATAAAAGTTAATTAAAAAAATAAGGCAGCTTTGCAAAAAAAAAAAAGGGTTTAATAGAAGTAAAACTTAAAAGCTTTTGAGTTCGTATTTTGCTATTCTCTGTATCTTCAACACACTGCATGCATAAAGTTAAAGTCCTGATTTAAAACAAAAAAACATAAAGTTTGAAATGTTAGGATGAAGCCTGAACAAATGTAAGTGGACTGTTAACATTTTCCTCCTGGCAGCTGATTAATTCAGTCCCTGTCTGTATTTGCATACCGTCTACTCGCCTCAGCGTCTGTGTGCTTGCAAGGTTACCTCGTCATATGGAGACGTATCTCAAGAGCTTGTGAGGGTTGCGGTTTGTTTGCGCGCAAGTGCAACGGATAAACAAAGACAAAAGGGGGGAAGAGAGAGAGGAGGGATAACAAAGTAGAGAGGAAAATAAATGCCAGCTGTCTGCTCTATCGCGGCGATAATAACAATAAAAGGACTTGGCAACAGACGCTTCAAGAAGTTGCAATGGAATATCTGCAGCAGCACATCACAACCCTGTGGCCGGGCCTATTGCCAGAGATTATAAGTACTGACAATCTCTTTTGTTGCACTTCTATAACATGTTCGAGCGAGAGAGAAAAATAAATAAATAAATAAATAAATGGCAGCTTTTGAAATTTCTGATAAGTAGCTTGAGAAGGAACGGTGATGAGGGGTTTAATTTGTCAGCGTGACCTTCAGATTTACGGGTCTGGCGAGCACTGATGAAGAAATGCAACACTGAGCCGAACTACAAAGCAGCATGCGTTCGACTGTGCTTTTGTAACTATAAGCCGCTATTATTTCTTCATTCAAAATAAAGCCAAAAGGGAAAGGCACTGAGTGGAAGAACTAAGTACACCCTCGCTGTTTCTTTAAGAAAATGAAAAAAAAAAGTTATTTAGAAGAGTGGGCTAAATTTCTTTCACCCCCACATGATGGATTGATAATGTAATATAGAAAATGACTGAGAGCGACTGCTACTGAAGCTGGTTCTCCAAGCTGCTGAATCATTCGTCGCAACCGAGATTTTTATGCGCAGCTTTTCAATTTTGGCCTAATCTCCGCTCCGTAAATAACGACAAATGCAACAGCGTACTTTTGATTGGGTTTAAATGTCTTCTGAACCTGGTGAAGGCCAGATCATTGAGATGATGTCCAGGCACTACAGAATCTACCTGGTGATAAAGAACGAAACACTGAACGTGAAATCGCCTTTTCTATCAAAATAAACGGCGTACGTTTGAAAGCAAGACTTTGTCTTTTTTACTCCTCTTCTCTCTGATTTACAGTAAAGTGTCAAAGTAGACCAAAAAGACATGCATTACACTCCTCACACTCCGAATCTCCTTCATAATTCATTTTTCTGCAACCCTTTTAAATCTCCCCAATGGCATACCCTAGATATATGCGTGTGTGTGTGAAAACGCTGAAACGCGGCGGCGGCCCTTTCAGCGTTTCAGCAATCCCAGTGACTACTAACGACACTTGGCTGAGGACGGCTGCACTTGCGGACAGGCGAGGCGTTTCCACGGCCACGTCAGATACAGTAAATGCCAATTAATTACTCTCATTAATTTCCACGGGGGTTTGCAAAGCTCGAGTAAGGGCTGAGTCTGCTAAGCAAAGGCTGATGAATAAGTGGAAAGACAGCCAGTTAGTTTTATAATGCCACCAGCGCGTTGTGATGACGGCGGCAGCAATGAACCCCCTTATTGCTTCTCTCCAACCAGAAGCCCCTGTGTGGACCATAATCACCACATTTGTTGGATGCTGAGACTCCAAGAAAACGTTAATGACCCTGTAAACAAGCGAGCTCCGTCTGCATAGCTTGCACATTGCTAAATGTCAAGAAAAAGAGTGAGGCTGAGGGATTAAGTGGGGAGGAAAAAGAAAAAAGTTAGTGGGTTTTGGTTTATTTCACACAAGACTGGGTAACTCTTTGCAAGACAGTTTCAGGAAGAGACGAGAGGGAGTTTCCCAAATTAAAAAATTAAGATGCTGTGAACCAGAGGCAAAACGTGTGACCATGTGTTGACTTTTAATCTGTGTGCTTTTGTATCTATGGATATTGATGAATAATCTCTGAAGAATAACTTGAATTAGATTAAAAATCACAGGGACTCGTGCTGGAAACAGACGATTTACATCAGCAGTCCAATTCTAGGAATAGATTGAGAGAGAGAGACAAAAAAAAGTCTTTAAAGTTACAATTAAATTCTGCATTTATCATTTTAATTACAAAATTTCCCAAAGGGTAAAAAAAAAAAAAAAGAGAGAGAGATGTGCAGGGTTACAAATGTATATAACAGAATCGAGTGACTAGCAGAAAACCAACAGCGGTTTTCATCTCAATAAGCTCCCACAAAGTCCTATTAATTGATTTGCTCCCACTCTCTCTTCCTCTCTCTCTCTCAATATTTTTTTCCACATTAGCATCAATTATTAAGTTTTTGTTGCTGTGAGGCCTTCTGGAGAAATTGTGTTTTCAAGGGAGCGAGCGGGGTAGCAAATCACCGTGGCGCGCACAGATAGGCAACAAACAAACGCCTCATCTTGCAATCAGCGGAGCTTCAGTCATTTGTCACAACGACAGAAAAGAAGATGACAAACAATGCCAACTACGCCCAGCCGGTGCTGTTTTTGTTTTGATTCGGGCTGGGCTCTGTGAGAGTTGGAGACGGCCGTCTGAGCAGTAGCACCGGAGGCAGATGATGTTCTTGGGGGTCATTAATTAACTCATCCAGAGCCTTTATTAGCTCCTTAATGGATCTGGTTAGAGCATATCAGGAGCTTGATTACCTCCCGTTGGCTACGGGAGAAGATTGACTATACATCTGTGTGTGTGTGTGTGTGTGTGTGTGTGTGTGTGTGTGTGTGTGTGTGTGCGTGCGTGCATGTGTGTGTGTGTGTGTTTGCTAGATATCAGAAACTGTGATGTCCTTCTTACAGACACAGGTCTTACAAACTTTCAGGATTTCTTCCATTTTTGATTCAGATCAAATACATTTTAATTTAGAAAAAAAAAGAGCTAACTAAATGAGCTTTCGACTAATCTTTCTTTTAGCGCTATCAAAGCAAAACCTGTTTTTGTGACTAGCAGTTACCATTTACCATCACAGTGGAGAAATTTAGATTTACCAACAGCTTTGACACCGCATCTGAATCAGGTTTACATCCAGGCTTTGATTAGGCCATGAAAACAACCTTTATTTTGTTTGTCTTGAACCACTGGGAGACAGACTTGCTGATGCGCTTCAGATCATTGCCCTGCAGCAAAGCCCCAGTAAGCCTTGGGCTTAAGATCATTAACTGAAAGCTGGATATTCTCATTCAGAGATTTTTTTTGGCTGAAGAGCAAATTTCATGGTTTTATCAATTTCGGCAAGCTTTCTGAGCCATGAAGCTGCAAAGTAGCCAGTGATCATCGTCTTCTAATACAATGAATAGCGGTTTTGTTTTCTGAGTTGCTCTTTTAGCTTTTCACAAGATGTAACACAGGATGTCCTTAAAGGTCATCTACTATTACATTGTTTTTTTCTTTTTTGTTTTGCGGTAGAGGTAAATGACCATACTTAAATATTTTTTGCTTGTCCTGCATCATTATATAAGTTTTTTTTTGTCATTATTTCCTTCAGTTGTTAGTTGGGTTAGCATTGCTCAATAATATAATGTCATATTCTAAACCTGTCATCATTGGTGTTTGCGTTGGACCCGAAATGGTTTTGAAGACTCAATAAAGAATAGTAAAACAAAAACTTACAACAAACGCCAAGGAGAACACAGGGAGCCAGATCAGAACAAAAACAATAGGAACCAGGAACAACAGAGAAGTTAATTAAGTAGGATTTCACAGGAGAAACCAGCAGGGAGTGAGAGCAGGAAAGGAGTTTAAATACCGAGAGAGTGACTACTGGAACAAAAGACCTGGGCTGATTAGCTAACAGGTTGCAGGTGTGAGGGGAGAGAGAGAGTAAATGGCACAGGGGCGAGGGAGGGGAGCTAGACACAAGGAATACATAAACTAGAATCATTGAGAAAGGACTGAACTAAAGTAGAATAGAAAGGCTGATGCAATGAAAATAAACCAAGCAACACAATAATTCACAGCACTGTCAGCGTAGAGTTCAGGCTTTACTAATAGATGTGTCGCTCTTGTCCATTTAAAACAACACAGGTGTCCGATTTTAGCCAGTCATCTTCCTAAGAAGGCACCACTAAGCTAAATGTGTGAAACATGTACATCCTAGTTTCACAGAAAGCACAAAGTGAGGTAGCAGATGCTCCATCTCCATCCTCTCCTCGGTCTCCAGCTCTCGGCCATTACGCCACTTGTGGTATTTGCAGTCAGGCAGGTGCCAGCTTGTGCGATGTTCATCATGTAATTGGCTTCGCAGCCCAAGTGCCTATTAAAACTGCTAGAGAAAAAGTTTTCCTTTTTTTTTTTTTCCTTTTAGAAGATACTGAAATACATTTGCTTAATGGAGTCATTTTGTACCTCATGTAAATGCATTGAGTAGTACTTACTCGCTGAAATCCAGATGCTTTCTTTAAAAAAAAAAAAGTAATTTTACACTCCTCAAATGCCAGCAGTTAGAAAGAGATGGAAGAGATAGCCATGAGAAAACCATATATATATATATATATATATATATATATATATATATATATATATATATATATATATATATATATATATATATATTCATGCACACAGTGCTGCCGATCAATTAAATAATGTAATCAGTTGTGATTCATCACGATTAATCACTATGCCTAACTTTGCAAGCTTGAAGTGTCAAAAACTGCCACCATATGCACGTTTAAAAAAAATATATATATATGAAATTGTTGTATTGTCTCAAACGTAACATGTCTGAAGACTCTCATTTTCCAGGCTTTTATATTGCGATGAGGCGACAGTCGTAATTTGTGCGTGTAAATTTTCGACGAAAGAGCAACGAAAGACGGCAAAAGTTGAATATTTTCAATTTTTGTCGCCATCTGCTGACGCGGAAAGCTTTCACCTTTCGCCGTCTGCCGTCGCTCCCCGTGTTTTGCTGCGACTGCAGGCACACGCCCCGGTTCTAGTCCTCGCTACAGCAGTCCCTCCCAGCTGCACTCGGGAGCGCACGGTTATTTGTTTTCACCGTCTTCATCGCAACATGACGGTAAACATGGCAGCTGTCGTCAGACGCGGCGGATGAAATTTTTCATCTCTGCCGGGACCGGAAACCCTCCGAGGCCGAGCCGTTGCTAAAAAAAAAAAAAGCCTTCAAGAGTTAATTACATCTATTCAGAACTCTTTCTTTGGTGACCTTTCCTCACAGGAGGAATGACACCACTCTGCTCTCTTCACAAAGTTTATCTTCCTATCAAGAGAGCATTTTCTGTTTAATTCCACTTCTCTCCCTCTTTAACCTTTGAAACAGCGGTTCAGTATGCAAATCATCATCTTCATATTGTTAGCGAGGTGAATTAGCATTTGCCTTTCTTTTTTTTTTTTTTTTTCCCGCCACATTATCTCACTTTGGGTTTACATAAACGTTCATTGTCAGGGTAGCAGTGACTGTCTGAATTATGCATGAGGGCCTCTCCTCGACTGAGTCCTAGAAGCAAAGATCAGCATATTTTTAGACGTTTGCCCGTTTTCTCTGCACATTTCGCTTTAAGCCTCGCCTAAAACTCTGATAGCAACGCGGAGCTAGCATGCACCAGCCCCTCTTTCTTTGACAAAAATGTGCACAATGGCCAAGATAAACTTATGTCGATTTGACAAATGTTTTGATGTGTATTTTTTATAGTTTGAGCGATAAGCAGTGGTTTACTGCTTTGCAGATCAAATGCCTTACTGTTAGATGTAGGGACTGTGGTGCATATTTGTACTCTCTCTTATCTCTCTGGAAAGATCAGCGTTTTGAAAGAGATCAAAAGCAAACCTCGCCAAAGTCTACTCATTATTAGAAAACGCGAACACTTGCAGAGATCGATTAACTGCAGAGAATGAACAATGCGAGAGCTTTTGATTCAGGAGAAGAAAATAAAAGTCGATTATGCACAAGAAAAAACAACTTTGAGTCAGTTCTCCAAACTCTTAAACAAAGATTATCTTCCAACATT
The DNA here is from genome assembly GCF_051168715.1 of Poecilia mexicana. NCBI lineage: Eukaryota > Metazoa > Chordata > Actinopteri > Cyprinodontiformes > Poeciliidae > Poecilia > Poecilia mexicana. Next base: position 27,568,664 of record NW_028263371.1, read on the forward strand.
TGACCCCGAACTACAGCAGAGTTTTGCAGAAAAGAATGACTCAGCAAAAAAGGAAGGTACACTTTGGTATAGCTGGAAAAAACATGGGTACAGTTTCATCTTTTCGACTCTTCTGTCACCGACTTGCCTTGCAGCAACTGTATTCCAGCAGGTGTTGTCATTGTAAGATGGTCTCGGTCTCCCCAGCTGGCAGAGCTGCACTGGAAACAGCTTCTCCCTCTTGTTCTCCCATTCCTGTCATTTTCTTACGTTCACTATGTAGGGGCTCAGGTGGGCAGGTTTGCAATTTTCAAAGAAAAAAAAAATTCTTTATTGGATGCCTTTTGAGTGCAGCCAAAAGTTTCACTCTTGTGCTCTAGCTGTCGTCTCGGTCTTTGGGAAAAGTAGCAGATTTTGTGAGTCCAGCCAACCTGAGGCTTAAACAAGAACAAGACTTTAAAAACGTGGTCAAAACTGGTTTTCTGCCTCACCATGTTTGAATTAAAGGCTGACTCTAATCTCTGTTTGAGCTTGTAGACTTTTGTGATTTATGACAAATCATTATCCATGATTAAATCAAAAGAAATGTCTGCCTAAATTCTCTCTTTTTCTTTTTTTTTACATTAGGAAACAAAACAAGTTGCGATAGATAGTCACAAAAGTGCAAAACAATACGGACAAATTGACCAAAAATCTGAGTAAGTAAAGTTTTTTATTTTGATTTTCATCCTGGCATCAGTCGATGTTTGCGTTGTTTGGCCTGCCTCGCTGACTCTCTTCGGTCTTGTATTCGGGTCCTCTGTTACCCAACGGCAACGCAACCAAGAAGTGAAAAGCTACACATGAACTCGCTCAAGTGCGTGTTGGAGGAGGGGGGTTCTTTGGCTCTTTATCAGATTCTCACTACGTCATGGTAGATCAATTTTACCACTACGAATTTAGGCAGGGTTCAGGTTAAAACGGCACGCCATCAAATATATATAGGTCTCCTTAAAAGTTTTCCTGTGTATCTTTGCAGAATGAACCAACTTAAATTATTGAGAGTTATTTTTGTGTTGTTTTCCTTTTGACAGGAAACAGTGTGTCCCTGAGAGGGAGGAATCTACTGTTCATCCCGTTTAGGCTGATTAGAGTTGGGATTTTTTTTTGTCCAAAAATGATTAATTGTGATGCATTTAAAACGTTTCTTTTAATTCACAAAAAAATAAAGCAATCAGTCATTATTACAAGACTAATTTGAATTTGAATTCGTGCTTTAAGTCCATGAATATGCTTGAATTTCTTCACTTAAAATGTGTTAATGTTTCAAAAGCGCTTCGTGCTTCTATAAGGTTCTTCATTTGTCTCCCTCTCTGCTTTGTTTGTGGAGAAAATCCACATTAAACTCAAAATTTTGCACCCACTTTGAATAACATTTGTATGTGGTAATAAGTCCATCTGTCAAAAAAAACAAAACAAAAAAGGTTTAAATAGGTAATTAAAAGCCTAAAAAAAAACTAAACTGACATTCTAAAACGCCTAACAATGCAATGACTATCCTTCAGGTCATAGCAAAGAAAAAATTCCAACAAAATGACACGGATTATTATTTTTTTTTAGTTTTCTCAGGTGCACAATAAAAGCTTCAGCAAAAGACAAATTCTTTCATTGCATGCCGCGGCACTGTAATTCTGCTTGTCACAAGCTTTTCCCCCCCCCTTTTTATTATACTTCAATTGCGTTTTTTCTTTAAATACAACTATTTGGCAGAAACCTTGACAACTGCAGATAGAGTAAAAACATGTAGCTGTCTGGGTAACTGATATGGGTGACAGGCATCAACTGCTGCGGGGTTTGTTTGTTTTTTTCTTTACCTATAAACATCATTCATCTAGATATTTGGATCTTTCACATTGCATACATATTTACGCTTTTTGTGTAGTTTTTTAGATACTATCAAAAACTGGGCTTGTAAAACAATAAAAAATGATACTTGAGTGCAGCGCTGGGCTGGTAAGAATTTCAGTTTGTGATAAATAAATATCTTTAAATTACTTTATTTCCCCTTAAAACAAGATCTGCTGTGTTTTTTTCCCCCCTCTTCATTAACACCTCGTATCGATGCTCTTGTCTCAGGAAGCAGAAGGACTTTAAACTCCCACTCTTTGTTATCATCAGTGTTTACACCTGCGACCTGAGTTGCACTGTCAGCTTCTCAAGGAAACAGACTATTTAGCAACAAGGAGCGTGCCCACAGAGGTCTGCTAACTGTTTAGTCAACAACAGCGAACGACGTTTAGCAGTTGAAAATTTATATTTCAAAGGGAAATTTATAAAATGGAGAAGCATTGATGCCATGACTTGCTGAAACGGGAGAGTCTGATAAGGAGGTTCTTAAAGAGAGAGGCCAATCTCAGGGTATGAGAGACGGATGTAATGCAAAGTCACATTTCTTTCACATTGTTTTTGATAGATACAGCATTTTTATAGCAACTGAAAGGAACTTGATTGTGGTATAAAATGGCATAATGTGAATGGAAAATTTATTATACCTCCCAGCGTTAAAAAGAAAAAAATTGATGTCATCAGCGATTTTTTAATGAATTATTGAGAAGGGTGTAAGAAAGTTTGGAATGTCATTTAAACAAAAGTCGATTCTTCTTTTTACACTGTTTGATCATAGTTTGAGAGATGGATGTCCATTTTTCAATCAGAAACGATATTCTTGGTGGAATAAAAATAATAGTTTTGGGATTTTGAGGTTCTTTTACAGAACATTTTCTTACTTCCTGGCCATATTACCTCATCTTTGGACTCATAACTTCCCCCCCAAGAGTCTTCCAAAAACTACTTATTGTTTGAGCAAACGGTACATTCAGCTAGGTAATCTGATGTTGCAAATATAAACAGCCAAAACTCAACATTTTTTCCAAAAACATATAAAAACATTGTCTTCAAATAAAAATAAAAAAAAGGCATTGTATTCCCAGTGTGAGTGTCAGGTTTCAGATGAAACATTCAGGCATTGTTGTCGTTCCCCTGCTCTTACTCTCATCTGTCTTTTGTAAGCAGCCGCCAGAGGAGCACTCAGAGGGCTGCGTTGGTAATTCTGCAAACTGGACTCTAATAAAAATCACAGATCAGGAAAAAAAAAAAAAAAAAAAGCTATTCAACTAAAATGCAACCTTATGAAACATCTTTATTAGCATCAGAGCTATTTACTGGGGTGCCATCAAAGAAAATGACCATTTATAGATGGTACTCCGAGAGGGAGACAATGGACGGTAATGGCGTTATGATGACTATGATTATGTTCCTGGAGAAAACAAAAGGGTACGACTGAATTGATAATGTACAACATGTAATATTTAAAACAATGGGGACACATTTGTGCATCTAAACTGGCCCAAACAAAGTTCCAGTTTTTTTTTTTTTTTTTTAGCATAATCATTGCCGGGGTTGGAAAACTTCTCAAAAGCTGACTCGTGTTATATTACCCCAGATTAGGTGAAGAAGACGAATGGATGTGACAGTTTTCTACCGCATACAAAATATACATCGACTACTTGACGTGTAAAAAGAAAAAAAAAAAAAAAATGGAGCAAGCTCCTTTGCTGTCACTGGTGTGATCTGCCTCGCGTGTGCCCGAGGGAGAAACATTTCATCGGCATCACTCGGCAGAATCTAAAAATCAAAGCGGCGGACCCCTGCCTGGCTACTGGAACATTTTCCCCCTTATCTTTGCCGTCTTGAGCACTGGCAGGCAGACGTGACTGTAAATGGCAGCCCGCCCTCTGAAAATGAGTGTAATGTCTGTATCTTGGCTGAGCACACTTTGCCCCATAGCATCCACCAAACATAGTAACTTCACACAGAGACTGATGCCGGTTGCCAGGTCCTGACTTTTTTATCAGGTTGCCTTCGTCTGGCAGCAGGAACAAGCAAGTCTGTGTTAGTGGGATTTAATCCTGCAGACAGTCTGACAGGATTCCAAAGTCCCCCAAAAATCAGAAAATATATCCACTGCATAGAAAAAATATGTTCACGACACTGGGATATTACTGAATCGATTAAAAACAGAATTTAAGTAGAGGAATGCCGTTTTGTCGGAAAAACACTGACAATAGGAATGCTGCCATTACAATAAACAGAAACCGATTTCATTTCCCTTCGCAGTGATTACAAATGGAAGCTGAAAACTCAAGATTTTATTATGCAAGGTATAAAGAAGGCAAGGATATATATTTATTTCCTGGGTTACCATTTCTGTGGACTCCATGTGGACTCTTTTTGTCCCCGTTGTCTATTCTTTGTAAGCTGAACCAAACAGACAAAATTCTGGCAAAAACTAATAGAAAAAGCTTTCAGAAATGATAATGCCTGTACCAGGCATCAGAGAGATCCCAAACTGATGCTAACCGGGACTCTGAGACCAGTTGTCTACAAAGAGACTCTCCTACTCCAGATGGAAGAATGAAATTTTTTTTTACCGCTTAGCTTCTAAAACTTTAAAACTGGTAAACATCAATATAAAACCTTTCAAAATTGCTTTAGCCTAGGGGGACAGATGGAGTCAAATCCGTCTGAAAACAAAAAACGTGGTTATATTCACTTTGCTCTTCTTTGTCTTTGCTCGGATTTGGGAAATGCATGAAATCCTTGAGCCGTCATGGAACGTGTCAAGTTTCAAATTGGGTAACGGATTCTCTCTGGTATCTGCTGTGAGAGCAGGGGAGCAGTCATGTTCCTTTGGGTTTTACCTCATCACCCCAAAGACGAGAAGAGAAAAAGCTGCTTTCAGCAGCTACACCTACAGCTACTCCTCAAATTATGTCAGTCCTCCAGATTCCATTGTCATTTTTACTTTTTACTGAAGACATATCAATGAAACACAGCCATGTCGCTCTTGATCTTCACTCCATTAGTGAGAGATGTTTAAGTATATGCTTAAACATCCTCCTCTTAAATTTCAACTTGTCAACGTCTCTCCATTTTGTATCATCTGCACGCAACACTTCTGAAGAAAGGATCCCAAATTGATTCCCTCACCGGAGTCTGCGACCACTTTCCTCCGGTGAGGCAGCGGGGGGCCCAAACACGTCTCCTAAGGGCACCTCAGCTGGGTTACATGAGTGATTGGACGACTCCACACATTTAATTTCCCGCTGAGGTCTTCATTAGTTTTTCTTGGATTGCTTTTTTTCGGGGGCTTTCATTTCGCAGGCCTGCAGCGCAGCCGCGTTCGCCAGGAATGGGCGGACAGTCGCCTGCACACACAATGATTTCCAGTGCCAGTCCACAGATCAGCGCTGATTGAGTTTCAATGCTTTTTTTTTTTGTTGTTGTTTTATTCCAGCTGGAATTGGAGTATAGACAACATACTGAGAATTGCCCCTTATCAGGCAGAAACTCTGCAGTCATTCTGTCGCATTCACAGCTAGACAAACATTTGGCTTAACCCCCAGTCAATATGCAATTAGCCATGGCCAAGAGCTCACTAAAGTCCAAAGATACAGAGGGCTGAATTTGATAGCAATTCATCCGTCATGTCAGCCATGCAATATTTATGTCCTGATAAGAATAAATAATTTAATCCATGACGATCAATTATGTATAGATTTAGAAGAAGTAAAAGCAATAGACTTTATCCACAGAGGGCCTAAAGGAAGAAAAAAAAATGCAATAATTAAGAGACAGAGAGGATTTTGTTTGTGTCAGGGTTTTAAATGTCAATCAGCGAGTATTCAGTCGACGGCAACTCATTCGACTGCAGATTCGAGCTGCCTTATCTATGCCAGCGCTCGCTTCCAGCACACACGTCCGCAGCTGCGTCTTTTCTGTAGGTTTCTGCGCGTGCGGCGCTTTCCCCCGCAATTTGGAGCTTCATTATTGTTTCATCACTGGGATTAATTATGCAGAAAATTGTCATTTTCTCCACTTCAGCCGTCAAAAACGCACGAGGTGTGATGTGCCAATGTCTGACTGAAAGTCGTGGATGTAGTGTTTCGCAACGACTCTCGGTGTCGTGATACAGATTGTAGCCGTGCAACTTTAACAACTGGTTGTTTGCTTTGATTCTTTTTGTCTCAAAAAGTCATGTGCAATATTCCTTTTTCCTACTTTCAAATTTACTTTAAGTAATTTTGCGCTGTTTTTAAAAAAGTGAACTTTAGAGCAAGAAAAAAAATGCTAGCTCATGACAGGGACAGTTTTGCAAGGTTTCAAAAATAATCAAAACCTCTATATATAACAGCCTCAGAATCTAGCATAAACAATTTTTTTAATAATCATTGAATATTTCAAAACTCCTAATTTGTAAATAATTCAGTCATGTAAGAGAAGCTGCCAAATTCATTCAAAACCCTTTTTGAGGAAACGATTGACGAGGTCATAAAACTCTCATTTTGGAGATGATATCTGTGTGGATCAAATCTTTGTGAAGATGTGTCCAAAATATTTCTCGCAGCCAATTCCAGACTTATAAAGATTAGCATACTTACCTCACTCAAATTTCCTTTTTTTTAATCTTCCCCACTTTCCAAAGTGGTTAAAAGATATGTGAATGTTTTTCATCATATCTACACAGGAAGTCATAAATTGGAGAAATGCTTTAATTCTATCTTGAAGTTAAAATTCTTCAAACAGATGTAATCATAGTATAGCCTAGCTATTTCTACACTTTTCACTGAGAAATCGTGGTACTCCAACCAACGACGGCTGTATTTCAAGACATTCTACACATCTTCATCGCAAAACGTATCCTCCTAACACTTTGAGGAAGCGTATTAGCCCGACGAGAGTTACGGCAGCGCCGTGTGTTTTGGTGGAATTGAAGATGCTGCAGATGTCCCTGAGGGGTGAAGCAGGTAAACGGACCTGAATTAGACTTCCTTTCTGTACACACGCCAGCATTTTTCGAGTGGAACAACTTGAACATCTCGACCGGCGGAAATAATTGAAGCTAAGCGAGCTAAATTGCTTTTAAGTGCAATCCAGCTCTTGAGTCATTTTTTAAGCTAATTATGTCGAAATATCAGATTATTTGCCAAATTAGTCGGGAGGTAAAACCACGGATGAAGGAGCGGATGAGAAACTGGAGAGCAGGCGAGGGCCTGGGAGTGCAGGGGAATTATAAGACGGCAAACGGGATGTTGCCAGGTGAAGATGTATTTGGTTGTGTGTTTTTTACTGGGTAACTCTTAAGCCTTGTGATGAATGACTTTCTCTGTGTCAAAGAAAACAAAGTGGCCCTCTAGGAGCCCTTTGCAATCACAAGTTTTCTCCTTGTCTGACAGTGACAAAGTGAACGTAAGGAAAGAGATTTCCAACTAGCCACAGATTGTCTCACTGTATTAAAATTTAAAGCAGGCTTCCCGGGGTGTGATGGCACATGTTAACGTGCTACATGCGCAGTTGATTGTACAAGAGGAAAGGCTGTTTCTGCCATTGGTGACTGCATACTGGACAGAGTGCAATCAGTGTAATTTGCTTGAGGAAGGAATGTTAGGTGTTAATCCCATGAGTTGTGCCTCGCATCTGACATCGCCGCCTCTCGATACTAACCTCAATTTTTCAGTGGCGCCTGGAAATCAATTTGTTCTTGAGATGCTTCGACCTTTTCCTCCACCTTTTGATTCTTTCAAAATTCCTATTGATTAGTTTTAACTTGCACGGATCCAAACACATTTCGTCGTAGCCCTCCAGGAGATTATTAGATTTGGATTGGCATTCCTTGTTTTCCTTCGGCGAAGGCCACATTAATCAGCGTGCATTGATATCAGTCTTAGATTGCAGTTAGGTCTGCTGCCTGTATATCAAGCCGCTTGGATGCTGTGCATCTAAACTCTTTGTTCCAGATTGTGGTTCTTAGATTTCCAAATAAAATAAGAGATTTATTATCATCTGAAAAGAGGACCACAGTTCAGTAGGTAAAGAGTGGCTTAAAACAGGAAATGCAACAATTGCATTCATTGTCCTAGATCAGTGGTTCTTAACCTTTTTTGAGGTACCGAACCCCCCAGTTTCATATGCGCATTCACCGAACTCCCCTCCCCCCCCGACACAGAAAATAATTTGCGGTATTCTGATTTATTAATGTAATTATATTAGTTGTATTACCTCCCCCACGCCACTAGAGGCAGTACCAACCCAGAAAAGATGTGACTAAGGAGCAGATTTAGACTATAGAATCTGGTAAAAAGGGTGAGCTTTACTGAAGTAATTAAAGACACACATTCAAATCCATGCTGAGAGTGGAACTCCTTCCCGCAGCTCTGATTGGCTCAGCAATGTAACGTGATCCTCTGGAGCAAGCGATGGCAAAACGGGGCGTCATCACGACTTTACACAGTGTGTCTTTATCTCCGCGGCAGAGGCTCCGCCGAACCCCTGAGACCGACTCACCGAACCCCTGGGGTTCGATCGAACCCAGATTAAGAACCACTGTCCTAGATGCACCTTGAAGTGCTCAAAAACTCACTGGGAGGTTTGCAGTATTCCATATTTTGCCATCAATCCAATTTAAAGTAAACACAGGGCCAGTATCGCCAATACCAATGCAACACTGTTATTGTTTACGTTTGAGACATCATTAAATTTCTGACCTTTAGGTGACCTTTGAGCTATTTTGTTAAATCTTTGGACAGAATTTGGAAAAAAAAAGTTCACAGGTAACTACAAAGTGCTCTAATAAAACTAACATAATAAACAGGAACACTTTTTATTTGATTTTAATTTTTTTGTTGTTGTGTATCATGTCTTTGTTTTTTATTTTATGTGTGCCAAAAATGATCAATTGTGATCAAAACAAAATCTAAGACATAGAGTTGAGAAACAATAATGTAAAACAAGACATTTCTGAAACTAAAATATAGATCTTGTATCAATCCAATACTGATACTGATTCACTATCGATATTATTGACATTTTTTGGATCGATCTGCCCACCTCTAGCATTCCCATTCCAAGCCTCGACACTCGTCTCCAAATTCTTGAACTAACTGTGCTTCGCATGGACCACTACTGCTCATGCAACATTTTCTACCCCACTTTGTCCTTCCGCTAAACTTTCCATTAATATGTATTTATAATGGTTAAGAATATGTACTGTGCTTTGCCATTACTTTGCTGCATTTCTTTGTATTTCTGGTTAAGATAAAGTTGGACAAAGTTGGGTTGCATATTCAGTAAGCTGTTTAATGAAACATCTTGAGACTGGCTCCAAAGTTGTGGGTTTAGTGTGAAAATATTATAACTCCTAACCTCCAGCTACTCAAACAAATGGAAAGTTTCAGCGCTTATATCAAACAGTGTATTATCACAAAGTCAGTCCTGTCTGAGGCTGGAGACTCTGCAAACATCCGTAAATTAACAATTCGAAAACCGCAGCTTGTGTTTAGTTGGTCGGGAAATGAACTGAGTGGGTAAAGCGGAGAGAAAATGAACAGGGTAAGATGGGGTAAACAAATGCGAATGGAGTAAACAAGATATACGAGAAGCAATTGGAACAGGTCTAAGATTTGGGAGATAAACACGGAGAAGACGATTTTCTCTCAAAATGCAAAATATCTCATTTGGAAAATCAATAACCTCAATGATAAATTTATTGCAGTGATGAAAGGACAACTTATTATGACTTGCCATTAAAATTTGCTGAGTCACAACCAAATTTGCTGTTGCGTTAAATAGTGTGCCTGTGCATATGAGCCTTATGAGCATTTTTTTAACATTAGGGAGAAATTAAGTCTTCTAATAAAAGATCAGTCAGATGTTTTTTACTTTTTCCTTTGGCTGCTGATTATAAGATAACATACTATAAATATAATCTTTAGATACTTCAAAGATTTCCATCAATTTGATTAATAATTTGCCTGGTATTCCTAATTATATCTTGATTGCTTGAGAGCAAAACAGAATAAAAGTGATAAAAGTGTAATTGTCTAATTAAGCGTCATTAATTCAGATTTAGACATTACATTGGGGGAGATATTTAATTCATGGCATTGGAGTGAGTTGAAATGAGGATCTTAGAGAGAGAGAGAGAGAGAGAGAGAAAAACAAACTCCAAAATTAAACATGCTCAATGCAGGGGGTCTGTGAAAAAGATTAATTTCTAAAAACATGTATGAATCAGAACAGCGTTAAATACAATGTTCATTACAAAAATGAAGGTAGTTACAACAAAAGAGTATTTCTCAAAACAAAAAAGTGTTTGTTGTTCTGCATCAACACTGATAGTCCTTATGGACTATTTTTTGCAGTTTAAATGCCTTTTTTTATTTTTGTTTTCAATACCAAAATTGCTTTATGTTTTTTAAAACAGGAAAGTTTGACCTGTTTAGCGATGATTTGTGAAATATTAGTATAATACTAGATGTTGTTTTGAAATTTAAGAAAACCAAATAAGTAAAACACTTTAGGTATTGAAAGTAACACTGTCATAATCCCCAAAGTTTCAAAGACTGGAGCAAACTTCTGGATTTTGCATCAGAATGTCAGATCTGCAATGTCATCGAAGAGCGTACATATCTGTGCTTTTTCAAGGTCACACTGTTTTTTGGAATCTCTTGAGGCCCAAATACTCTAATATTATGTTAATAAAGAGATTACTTCTTATGAAGCAAATTAGCACAAGGTTTAGTGTTCCTATAGCACATGTAGGTGCACAGGGAATTTCACCATATCCCAAAGTCCGGTTTCTTTAGCACTTGGTGCAACGTTCTTGGCTTAGGCTCAGTGATCCAATCAGGAATTATCAGGTCTTTTGTCAGTCAAACGATCTGGCCACTGGCTAATCACATCCCATCTTGTACCCAACTTGTCTGTTCTGCACAGGTCATCACTCCTTAATCCACAGCTATCTTGATGCCTGTCCGTGCCAGCAGATATCCATCTGCTGCACAATGCCAAGAAGCTTAAAGGCCATGCATCGGAATTGGCTGCCAATTGACACAACAACCTTGCATTCATCACTTTGTCTTAAAAGGTCTTTGGAGCAGTCAATTCGAGTGACTTGGCTTGCTTTTTTTGGACACAAGCATCATGTCTTGAGAGTCTCGGAAGGCAGAGAAAGAAACAATGTTGCATGTGGTCGGCTGGAGTTTCACTGAAATGTTACAATGGGTCAAACGTGGGCTGCACACCAGCACTCCATCATGTAAATGTGATAAATGTGTCACATCTCTTGTCCAAGTGCTTTACCAAAAAAGTCACGAGTGAGCTCTGCAGAGCAGCAGCGTTGCAGAGCACGGACCAGAAAAAGATAGCAGATGGTGTGATTTCCTCTTACAGGCCACACTTGTGACATAAACGATGTAACATCTTCAGAAAACGTAAAGCACAAGAGCCGCCCTCTTCAGTCTTCTCAACATTATGCCTCGTCATTCCACATTCATGCAACGAACCTCGGCTCGAGTGGACTGAGAGTGCACTCGCTCTCGAGCTCGAAGCCAAAGCAAGCATCAGTAGTGACTAAATTGACAATGACTTAAGAGGTCAGCCAAATGGGCTTGAGAGGCTGCTTAAGAGAAAGCTTTAAACAATATAAACAAGAAGGCTACACCACTACAGCCGTCACTACTACTACTATTATTGTTGTTGCTGCTGTTATGTGGAGCAGCTGATATACTTAAACAATTACCTTCATAAATATATTACCCTCCAGACACATCAAAGTTGTATCACGTTTTCTAAAGACAGATGGAACATACAAGAAGCGTTGCAAGGCATAAAGGTTCTGCACTTAAAATTTGCATAATATCAAATAAATATTTACTGTGTGGATGCTTAAATTTAAATGCATACATGTCAAACTTGGCGCGACAGACCAGGGTGACCTGTCAAGGGCGACCCCGCCTCTCGCCTGGAACATTAGAGGGAGATACAACCCTCCCGACCCCACTAGGGACAAGGGTGTACAGAAAATGGATGGATGGATGGATGTCAAACTTGGGTGTAAAGGCCAATCCAGACACTTTCCCTGGACTGTCTACTCTCTGTTTTGTGTTTTCAATTTCCTGGTAAAAAAGATATGCAAGTCAATCAATTTAGGCACCCAGATATTTAGTTCTCTACATTAGCAGAAACAAACACCAGGTAACCCTTTAGCCATCTTTTCTGTCGTCAGTAGTTTGGGAAAGTAAATCATTTTACCAATTGAAGGTTTTTCTGGGTTGTAAAAATGTCTTCCTGTAGAAGCCGTCCCTGGTTGTTGATTAAAATCACAATCAGGTTTGCCACGTCCCATATTAGCTCAACTCCTGAGCATATTGATTTCATTTTTTAATACATTTCCAGTTTTCCTAGGTGACTTGTTAACATTTCTCTCTTGTCATTCTCTCACTCTCAAAGATAAGATGTGCCCTTGATAATAAACAAGCATAATCTGCCACACATATTTAGAAAACTCACTACTACTGCTGCTCCTCTAATTATTGCATATTTTACTCAGTGTTTACAACTTGAGCACAGACTGCCAAAAGATGGGAACAGGTTGCTTGTCTCATATGTTTTGCAAATGAGCCTGTGCAGAGCTAATGTACCCAGACTTGGGAAGTATTTTCACACAAAGTAAACATGGCTCCCCAACACAATTGTCTCCCAAGGGGATGGCAATATCGGGAGAGGGACAGAGATATTGGGTGAGGACGACGCATGGTTACAGCTATTACTCTTTTAAGTGGAGGAAAAAACAGTTCTGCACACCGGGGGTTTAAATCTCCTACATGGCAGATTTCTGCCTGAATCCATTCATTGATCATGGAAATCAAGCCCAAGCATATTTATTTGCCAGTCGGTCTCTATCGCTCAAGTTGGCTGAACATTTGTTTGCCTTGTTGTCACCCCGTCTCCCGGGAGCTATCTGCCACCTGTTCGGCTTCCGGGTGGAAAATGATTGTCTGGAAGTAAGAAAAGAGTATTTTCTTTCTTTCTTTTCTTTTTAATTGAGAGTGGTTGTAAAGGTTTGGAGGCAACGTAGCTTCAGGTTCAACCAGCAATTCACCGTAGACAGGTCAGAAGCTTCCCAGGGACATGATTGACAGAAAACTTATGAGGGTGTTTTCTGTCTGGTCTCAACTGAGAGATTTTAACAAGAAAAAAATTAACATTTTACATCTATGAATTTAAAAGCAAATCACATTTATTTTCTTTTTTAATTGTGGCCGAGTATGGCATAGAGCGCGGTTAGACTCCTATCCTTTGGTATGTCTTTCTAATTTTACTTTTCACGATAATATTACAAAGAGACATTAGCAATCAGGCCCAAACTCTGGTTGTGGTGAAGAACTCAGACCTGAACCTTCAGAGTCACAGGGAGTATTTAAACTCCCTGTAGCTCTTAGAATAGACTTTAAAATACTTCTATGAGTTTATAAATGATAGACAGAATGTTAAACAACAGGAAAAAATAGACATCAGGTCTGTGCAGGGCAATAAAATAACTGTGTAAGGCAGAAAAGTAGATGCTGGAAATAATGGGAGCAGTCTTCCTGATGCTTTTTCTTTATTTACCATTCATGTGCTGACCTTTTGTCCTGCGAGGGCACTTGCAGCCTGTGCAGCGCTCTGGCCTTTGCCCTCATGCCAATTTTAAGCGCACGCAATCCGCAGACAGTTTGCATGCAGCTCAGCTTTCACGTCCCTTCATCTCCCACTGAACCAGAAAATAATGTCTAGTGAAGACCTTTTTTTTATTTTTTTTTCCCCTCCACATCTAGTAAATTCCAAAAGAGGTTATTTCACATCTGCTCCTCTGTGTGCTTCTGCTAAGGTCATTCTTGATTGCACTACTTTTCTTTAAATGAGGTTTTCTCCTCTCTTTCACAATCGTGAGGCAAGGCGAGGATACAGGACTTTAAAGCGACGCCCACAGTGGCAAAGGAAGATTAGAAAGAATTGTTAAAGTTTTTCTCTCCTGCCAAAACATTCTAGTCATTTAGCTTTAGTGGAGCAGACTCAGGTCTTAGGGGGCAGCTTTACTTTTCAAGCATGAGCCAGTGCTGTATTAACCTTCAAAGGAGGAGCGCGAAACAGGAGGTAAAAATTGACAGAAATCCTCGTCAACAAATGGGGTTGGACAGCATTGGGAGCAACGGGAAAAAGGTGATGATGAAAACAGGAAATGACACGCGGAGAGGCAGCTGAAGAAAATGAGGGCAGAGCAGAGAATAGAGCGCTGTCTTCCATAATGAGCCCCGGCTAAGAAGCGGCAATATGTCTGTGTCTGTCGGGTTTCATTTCGTAACTGTACCACTGTGCCTTTTTCTCTCTCGCCCTTTCTTAGTTTACCCTCTGTCATCACGTTGTGTTGTAGAACTTTTAAAATAAAAGAAAAAGCACAAACATAACAAGCTTTTTTTCCCCGTTTCTTTTGTTTCCACAGGTGGCTCTTCTACCCTTCCTATTTCAGACGTTGGATGTTTTCGAAGTTTTTCTGTTTTGTTTTTCGTATTCATGGATAGGGTTTTCTTGTCTTATAATCAGAAGAGATAGTCAACGCTGCTTTCACGTCCTCAAAACCGATGCAAATCGACCGATTCTTCTTGACATGGCAAACTTCTGCTTGGTCTTCCTTCATCTTAACATTGTCGTGTCCCTAACAAGACTAGAACAATTGCAAATCATACTATTACTTCATAAAAAGCGAACATTTTCTCACTGAGAATCAAATCTATGAAAGCTCAACTTATTACCCTAAAAAAAAAGCAGCTTCGACACATCACGGGTCCCTCAAGCTGCCCATGCCATGAAAGCATGAATTCAATTTCTCACCACTGGTTTAATTTGCTGCACAACTGCCAAAGGGTTGGAAAAAAAAACTTTGGCATCTCTCGGACTGCATGTTTATTCCAAGTTCCAAAGCTGTGCTGTCTAATTGGAGAGTAAAAAAAAAAAAAAAAAGAATTTTCACCATTGCAATCTGCAGTCCACTCCAGAATTATTGGAACAATAAGGCAAATTTCTTTATTATCACTGTTGACAATAAGAAGCAATACAGAAGACACCATGTGTAATCTCATCAATCCGAAATAAATCCATCATCTATTGTCTATAGCAACTTATCCATGCAGGGTCATGAATTTGAATAAAAATGCAGTTATGTAAAAATGTTAGAACACCCTATGACAGGTTGTGTGGTTTTCTACCATATTTCACTTATGAATATTTTAGCAAAAACATTTATTTTGGGTGGAATGATGGGACAAAAATGTGACATGGATTGGTGTATTTAATTTAAAATGCACATAATAAACTAGAAGATGTAAAAAATAAATACATGTGAACTATTAAGTCACCCCAAACCCACATGATGTCTAAATATTATTGCATTTGAACTCAGAAAGTTGAAAATGTGCTAAAATAACAGCCAAAAACCCCCCACTGACATAATGTCCAAGAACCCAGGGGGGCTGGGTTGATGAGGCTCTAAAAATTGATCTAGCAGTATGCGTAGAATTTTTAGAGTGAAATTTAAGCAATGAAATAATTCACCCTCAAATAAATGAAGAAATAATTCACAGTTCAAATAAAGTAATTTGACAACTTAGTAACAAAATTTCCTATTTCAGACGAGGCTAGTCAGACAATAAAAGAAGTAAACTATTCATTGAATATTTGTCAAATTGGAACTACTTAAGAAAGTCCATTTATATAAAAGTTGAGCCAGAGTATTTTTTTCTGAGAATTGCCACAAAAACACCACTGATCTCCTGGTTGGAGAGCGAATTAAGAGAACAGAACTCAAACGTCTTCAATTACCTGGAATCCACAGGAGTTGCGTTATTTAAAAGCTGCATGTTCTGTAATTTGAAATGTTTGCAAGCACTTGGAAGGTTGTTTTTTTTTTTTCCCTCTCCAAAGAATAGCCAGACAGCTTACACACAGAGAGTTTCACTTTGAGGGTCAGACCACTTTCATGTCCCAAATGTTATTTTGATTCATGCATCTCTGCCTTTTATCATCACCAAGCTGTTTCCTCTGACACTTTCCCCCCAGACCAATTATTTTAGCTTTTCATTGGCATCCTCAGTTTTCTATTAGAGCGGGCTCGTATGCACGCTGCTACGGAATCATACAACGTCTTCAGTAAAGCATTTTGACAGGATTTTGTACTCAGGTGCTGACTGAGAAAGCGTTGCATCACTGCGCTCTTGTTATGAATCGTTTTTTAAGTCCACAGAATCGAAGACGTGTCTCCAGGGGAAGCCTGTCCAGCCTCACCAGAGAAACCAAATAAGAAAGATGGAGTAAAAAAAAAAAAAAAAAAACCTGTAAAGGCTGTCAAAGAAACAAAGAGAGTTCACCCAGGCTTAATGAAATTGGGAACACAAACACCAAAAGCGCTTCATGGCTATGTCATGCCGCTGTAATGATTCCACACACTGAACTGTACCAATTCCAAGCAATTTCAGAGCGGTGTTTACTCCGACTGAGTGGCCAGCGCCCACGGCCGTCTTCGCAACGAGACATTTCATTTAGATTTGTGAGCGCCATCATCGCGCGGCACGGGTTGCTGGCTGGTGTGTTTATTTTCAAAGTCTGCCTGAAACGTTTGAGACGGCAAACCCAGAGCCCCCCGATTGGTGTATTTTCTTCCATTGAATATGTTCGAAACTTGATGAATTCAAAGACCAAAGTTTGGAAAGAGAATCCTAGTAAATTCCTTTTCTCATATTCTATACAGGTAGAGAAAAGTTGAAGCCCCTCAGCCCCACCGGGCCCTTACCTGGAGAAAAGTTCTGACCCATTGAGGCTTAGACTCGATGCGACTTCTGTATCTGTCCTTTGGAATCACATACCAACACGTTAGCAGCAGATCCTTTAAGTCCTGTAAGCTGCAAGGTGGGGCCTCTGAGGATATGACTTGTTTTTCCAGCTCATCCCACATATCGATCGAAAGGAGATCTCGGGAATTCAGAGGCCAAGTCAACACCTTGAACTCTTTGACATGTTCCTCAAAGGATTTGTGGGCTGGTTTTTGCTGTGTGGCAGAGTGGAAAAAAGCCACTGGCTGCAAGGTTTATGGGGGAACATGGAGAGGTGTATGTGAATTTAGATTTGTTTTTAATCAAATGTTTTAGTGGGAAAAATTAAGATCTCTTCTAAGCATTACATGCACAGCAAATTAGGATGTTGTCCCATCTGAAGGAAGAAACCCAGTTAGTGGCACCTCTGAAAAATGATACTAAATAAATGTAACTGAAGTATTTTTGGACTTCATAATTCCCACTGGTACCAAAATGACATGATGCATAGGATGAGTTCTTCCTCAAAATAGGAAAGAGAAGTGAACATGGCTTTCTAGTAAGATAGATGTTGGTGATTTTTTTTCTGAATTAGAGAATAGAAATATCTATTCGCACAAATTTTGTGAGAAAACATTCTCCCCCTCACAGAATGTTGTCACACGTATATGCGTTTCATATTATCCCACATTAACATCTTGCAAAAATCAATGCCGTTTTTAAATTAGAATTATATTTATTGATGAAAAAAACACTATCTAGACCTCAATGTGAAAAGGTCATTGTTTCCTACACATAGTAGTTGAATGGCCCTTGATGGCTACAATGAAGTCATTTTAACTAGGTCAAAACCTTCATTTTGTTCAGCCATTTAGGGATGATTAGTTACAAACATCCATGTTGTTTTGGACGTTTTTTTCACTTAATATAGAAAATTATCTTTAAATAAACAACTGAGGAGCAAGGCAGAACACTGTTTTTTTGTTGTTTTTTTTGCCACCACACACAGATTGAAATTCACATCTTTGGCAAATCTGTTCAAAGTCTCCCCATAAAGCTGAAATATACCGGCAGAGATGCTGACAATAACAAAGCATAAATTTCACACTTACTCACCTTCCCATAACACCAGGGTGAAGAGATCGCATTGACCAGCCACACACTCAGGGACACGGGGGCCTGATATAGAGTGCTGTTCACCCTCAACGAGTAATAAAACAGTCAAAGAATGGCCTCTTGCTGCCATGGTAACAAATGTCCACCTAGGTAACCCTCGGTGTGCGGCGAGGAGACGTGACGGGAAGCCGGCGTACGGGGGGGAAAGTAAAATATGTAACCTCAGAACAGAGGTCAATTATGTTGGAAGTTATCCACGGCTTAGAGTGGGGACAACGGCACCGTAACACAAGATAATAGCTACTAGTGACGAGTTGGTAAAAGTCAGGGAGTCTGCACAGAGCAATAATTCCTCCAAGGGCATACACCGGAAGTGTCAGCTTGCATCTATAAGGTATTCTCTGCACAAAAAAAAAAAGTGGTAAAAGCCGTTTTGTAGGTCAAACACAGCAGGCTTTAGGAAATTTTGATAAATAGTTCCTGGCAAGACTTTTGTGCCAGGCTTTTCTTCCCAATTTGTTTATTTGCTCTGGTCTGCCGTGATGCATCTCTGATCTATACCTTCCCTAATCCACCGCAGCACTGGATTTGACAGCTTTTGTAAAGGAAGACAGAGCATTAATCAGCAAATAAAATCTGCCCTCTTCTGTTGTTTGGAGGCCTAACGCTTGCCGAATATGAAAGCATTTATCTATTTTAGTCAAAACTCTGTATGTTTCATGTAACAAATATTAAACCTGAGGTGTATTTCTTTTGTATATTTTTGTTTCAGTGCCCACTACTTAAAGAGGAAATCTCCCCCTTTTTCTCTCTTTCATTTCTAACCCTCCAGTCTGTCTTTTTGCTGCCTCTGAAGATGGCCTTCACACAGATTGAAGGGGAAAATGAGCTCGGCGAGAGGGCAGGCCGACACGGTACCGTCAGACAAAGAAGCGAGAGGCAACCTGACACTCTGTACATACAAAACCGTGGGCCTACGGCTACATTACGTGAAGAAAAGCAAGTCGGGTGCTGCTTACCACTGTTGGAAGGCTGCTGATACTGGAGAGATGACCGCCGCTGGACGCAGTGCTCCAGTCCAGAATCAATAAGTGCCACAGGTGTCGTTACGGACACACAAAGAAGCACCGACTTGCTGAGACGGCACAACGCCGCAGGTGCTGGATAAATCTCTCCTAATGCATCATCTGCAAATACATCTTGCTGCTTTTAATGTCGCTGACAGATGAGGGCTGCTAGTTTGTTGCATCATAAGCATTGAGGCAGGCACTGCTGTTCTTTTCTGTTGTCTTTTCTTCAATCAACGGATTTACTCCCCCATCTTGTGACAGTATTCTAATGTATAAACAAAGGGATATAAACTAATGTGTTTTTGTAACTAAAATATGTTGCGGTTTTGCTCTCTTTGGTCAGCTCCAATAGGAATTTTATTAAAAAAAAAAAAAAGGAAATTGCAAACTCTACTGGGCTTAACTATAGTCAAGCACTGGGCCATAATCTGCTCGTAACCATAACAACAACACCTGCCAGCTGAGAATGTTATAAAAAGAAAGATACTGAGGATCATTTTTATTAAACATAATGAGAGAATTGTTAACCAAGTCTGCAGGGTTATAGGTTTTATATTGGCTTTGACTGACTGACGGAGCTCAGACTCTGGAATAGCAGCATGGCTTTCATCCAGGCCGTTGAAAGGTGGACTCGATTTTTACAATTGCTGAATTGCTGATGGTGTTCAGGACTCCGTTGCTATCAGTATTTTGTGGGGGTGTTGAAAGAAAAAGGGGTAGTTGGGTTGATTTTAGGGGTTATATGCAGCTAACTTGAGTAATTTGACTCAAAACAACAGAGTTAAATTCCATTAAGACAATCGAGTTAAGCAAATTAAATTTCCTCATGATTTATTTGGAGTTGTTGCCACCAATTGTGGCACAATCAGATTTAGAGGTATTGCTTAAAGTTGCTTTAGATAGCTTTTTTTTTTTTACCTTATGAAAGGAAAGTGTCATTTGAAAACAGCTTCTATTTATGGCGGCAATTTTTGTTTCATATTAAAACTTATCCTCCTGTAGGTCAGACAAAAAGAAACACAATCTGTATGGGAGTAAATACTAACTCACGGTGCTGTGTCTGTTTATTTGACATCACCATATTCTGTTGGGTAAATATGACTTAACTTTAAGACCCTGTCCATGTTCCAACTTTTAAAGATGGAAGTTAAATACAGATCTAGCAGAAAAGCTTCTGAGAGCTGGTTCAGACTGTCTGACAAACCGTGGTGCTCTTCTTCGGTAAGGAAGCAGGAGAACACAATTCTACAATGAAGTGACAGAGGAAAAGAAAAAAAACAAAACCAGAAAAACAAAATGCGAATGAATGAGTGGGAGGAGGAACACTATAGAACTAATTGGTGAGAGATTTCAGCTGCCAACGGTCTCCGCTATTATCTTGTGGTCCTGCTAATTACACCAAGGCAGAATCCACTGGTTGATGTAAAATGCTTAATGCAGACAAATAATGCATCCAGTGGTGTCAATGCAAGTTAAAACACCAAACACCTTTATTCCATCCGATTCTCATCTTTGCAGATAATAGATTCTGTGTAATTAGTCTGAAACAATGCAAATGTGTCGCCGCAAGTAGAAAAAGGCATTTCGTTTTTTAAAGGGCCCCACAACGACTGTAAAACCTGGAATCTGATTGTGAAGCGGAGAGACATAAATTAAACATTTAAACGGCATTCCTGTGGGGACGGGATTTTATTTTAGGTTGGTGCTACACGTGGGTCATTCACTTACAAGAAGGATTCAGGCGGGTGGAGTTCTTGCCCCCCAATATGGGAGATGCTGCTTTCTTTAAGAGGGGATGTAACCACATAAAACATTTTATTGCACAATTTCAGAAAGTGTAGCAAGGGTAACATTTCAGAGCTATCTGTCTACGACTGGGCTTGGCTCAAAGCTCATGGGGTCCCGGTTAATTGGTTGGCACATTTGAATGCAGTTCCACGTCCAGTCGTGAGCGAGATTGGCAGGAGCAGCAACCAGCTCTTGCAATTTCAAAATGGAAGTCACTGAGATTTGTTTAATAGGGACACAGGCCAATGCATTGAGAAAATGATAAAATCATATGCTTTGTTGCATTAGCAAGATTCCCCAGAGGAACTTAAAAAAAAAGTTTCACAAAACTACTTTTTCACGATTGTAATAAAACTATAACTAAATAACTGTTGCAAAATTATTTTTATTTTATCTAACAGACCAACAATGAAGTAGTGCATAGATGTGAAGTGGAAATTTGGATTTGTGCCATATGGTTAAATTTGCTGGAAAAATTAATGCAATGAAACATTCGTGTACTAGCATCATGCTGTTTGGATGCTTGAGCAACCCTTCATACATACAATACCAGCTGCAATGGAATCACTGCAATCAAAGCATAAAGTAGAATAGACTAGTCAAAGTCCAGATCCAGCCCTGAATCTAATTAGAAATCTTAAATAAAGATTTTAAATTGCTGTTTTCAGATACTCTCTGGAATTCTTGCAAGATATTTTCAAAATTTGGATTCTTAGTTACTGATGATTCTTCTGATAACCAGCTGATCTACAAAAAACAAACAAACAAAAAAACAAAACAAACAAAAAAAAAACACTACAAAAGCAAGAGTCAAACTCGTGTCATTGGATCAAAACATTTGAAAGTTTTGCACAGAAAATGTCTTTGACATTAGTGTCCTGGTGATAAAATATGGCCCATGCATAAAATATCCGACAGCACGGCAGAGCTACTTCACGTAACCGTCACTTTGGCAATAAAGGGCACAAGACAAACAAAAAAAAAATCTATAAAATCCACGTCTGCGTAAGCAAATCCAAACTTTACTCCAGACGCCGCCTTGACAGGAACGAGACGATCGCTGCGTTTTGTTGTTTACACCGGCTCTGATTGTCTCTGATACAACTGGGTGAGAAAATCATACATATCGCCTGCATTCTGATGAGTTGTTATCGGCCAATTATTTTCCTCCGGCTGTCAACAGAAATGAAGCTGTATTTCTGCAAGCGTTGCTAACAACCCACTGGGAGGCCTGTCTGTCAGATGTGCGGCAGTGGTTCTATGCGTGTGTGTGCTATTTGAGGCAGTTGTGCTACATAAGTCAAACAAATAGACTACCTTCTTCTGGAGTCGGTTTCTCTATTTCTGTTCACATTCCAGCTGTTATTCCATCACCTTTACTCCCCTTTGGTGTTTTCCCTCATCATTCTTATTTTTATCTCCACAGTACTATTTTGTAGAAAAAAATACTAGAAATAGTTCTATTTTTTTTAGGTTTTCCCCAAACTCTCTAACCATAGAGTTAGGTAACAGTGAGACAGTTTTACCAGAAGCAATGACTTGACCATCTGGCATCTGCCTCAGGAAGCCCACTCCTCTGAAATACTGCTTCTTGATTGCGGCTGATGAACGTCCGCTGGAGGCTTCGTCATGCCGGTCACACCCTGAGGTGGAGGAAGGCCGGAGAAACACACACAACCCAGCACACAACCCTGTGGACACGACGTCCGACTAAAGCACCTGCTTTCACCTGTTTATGGTGCGCCTGCGGGCTGTTTCTTCGATTAATGGTCTTGTGGCACAGCCCGTCGTTGATGGATTAAGGAGTCCTCTGTGAGAAGTTCAAAGTTTTGCATTTTGTTTCAGGACCTAGCTTTGTCTTCCATCATGAAATGGTTCCAGAGTATGAATACATTTGCAAGGCACTGCACAAGCAGACTGTTTCTGTAGCATGAAGCTGCTCTCCTCAACCCCCCCCCCCCTGGTCGTCTCATTTCACTTTGGTCTCCTGCTGCTGGTGTTGTCCTCAGATCTGCCTCTTGCTGGTTTTAAGGTTTGTGTCATGACTTATATTTTTCCCTGTCAGCATACATGTGCACTCTCATATACATATGTAAGAAGGAAAAAAAAAAAAAGGGCATGTATTCCCAAACACGTGCACCGTCTATGCAAAGCAGTTATCTGAACCAATTGAGACACAAGCAAAGTAAACAGGAGCAGGCAACTGACATAGTCACGAGGGAGCAAAGGCATAACAGGCCAAAAACAATTAAGAGCAGGGAGGAGACGGGCCTGCTAGTGAGGGACATTTACATTATTGAAAAAGACTTTGAGGGGGAGCGATGGAAGCTGCATGCCCAGAAAACACACAGGCCGCCTGCTTCACTGATGGACAAGCCAAATAATGATTTCTCCTCTGTCTCTCTTCCCCCCCGCAACCCACCCAGTCTCTGTTTGTAAGTCTTCTGCCTCAATTCTGTCTCACTCCCTATTTTCTCTTCTGTTGTCTAATTATTGTGCCATCCACTGTCATCCAAATCTCAGTGTAATTGTTACAAATGGCATATTCCAGAAGATTCATGCATAATTATGCCTGAATGCTAAGAGCTGCAGGTTGGCTGTGCTGTGGTTCTTTATTTCATGCAAGCAGAAGCACACCAACAGTGTTGTAAATAAGGATTAGCCTGATCAAGTTTAGTTTGCTGGCCACACCCAGTGCTAATCAGAAACAGATCTGTAAAATCAAGCAGTCACCTAAGCAGAACCTGTGCGACAGGTCTACAACTGAAAACAAGAGAAATAAAGTTAATATTATGCCTGATGGTCTAAAAAGGGTTACAAAGCTACATTTAAGGCTCACCACAGTGAGAGCCATTTTCCACAGAAGACATTAGCAATACTCTATACTGACACTTCAGTGATGTGATATACATGGTATAGTGAGGCCAGTTTGCAGTGATGGTAAATTTTATCCAATTAAATTTTGATTTACAATGGCATAAATCAAAATGAAGAACTGACCAACTTTTAATTTTATTGAGGTTATTATATGAGCTTAATTTATCTGAGTGTAAAGTCTGGCTAGTACTTTGAAGAGGCATGCAGCAGAAGACATCCAACAATTGACCTCTCAGCACCCCTCTGGAAATTCAAGATTAAGCTTTTGTGACAGCAGATAAGAAATGAAAGGGTCACTGCTTTATCTTCAGGGTCAAGTGGGTAAAGAAAGAACCTCTTATTAAGCCACCTGTGGGTCTTGATTGATTGTAGTATATATATGTCATATTCACGTGGCTATATGGACTTACCGGTGTCACCGGGGGTCACACATGACCATGTTGATATAAGATACTCGACCTGTGGATGTGCAAGAATGATCATTCAGGCTTTAAGCACCGCTTCTTGCGATGTGCTCTACTTCCGCATGTGGGCGGAGTCAGCGTCATGTAATTTGATTGACAGTGCTAGGATGCGCCTCCTGGCTTTGGTCGTTTTCGACCAGCAACGATGCGGTGGGGTAGCTCTTCACAGGTTATCTGTCTCACATGCACTGCCACGACATAGTGACAGTTTTGACAAATATGTAAAATAAATAAATAAATAATTTTTATTTATAATAGTGACATGCTGCAGCTGGACTGGTTTTGTTGAGGAAACTGTGCGTGGTGTATCTGTGTTGTTTTGGTACTCAAATGTCCTGAAGCAGTGAATGCACCATCTGGAAAGGCGTAGTGCCGTGATTGGGTTGATGAGCTCCACCTGTGCAGTTGTGTCTGTGCTAACAGACCGTAGAGAACTGAAAAGAAGGAACATGGATATATATTTAAAGACATTGGTTACGAAATGGGATGTTCGCTTTTTGGAGATGATTTCACTGTATAGAAGAGAGGTAAAAAATTATGACTTTTAATGTGAAGAAAATGCAATAAGATATTTTTAAACAAGTGAGAAACGTATGATAGAGTGTTGGGCTATGCCAACGAAAAACCTAAGTAGATTAATATTACGAGAATAAAGTCATAATATTAGAATTATAAAGTCGACATAATACAAGAATTAAGTAGTGAAACCATTAAAAACTATTTGTTTAGGTTCAAGTTGTGTATCATTGACTTTAAAACAAACATACAGATAATAGGCCTGATATTTTGTTGGAAATGTATACTTTATACTTTAATACAAAACATGGGTTTAACAGTAATATTTGTGTGGGTATCGGCACATATTGAAGTAACACAACTGCTGTAGATGACAGTTGTGTCATTTATGACTGTGTCATCAGTTGTAGATGACACAAATAAAGACGGTGGAAAAAAAAGGCCATAAGGTTCATAGCAAAAACAAGTAAATCTGAAGGAAAGAATGTCATTAAACAAAACCTGATGAAAGAATGGTTAAAAAAAGTTTAAGAAAAGGAAAATGGGTTTTATAAAATCCAAAAAGTAGTAGGTGAAATAAGAACTGGGAGAAGAAATGGGAAGAAGGAAAAATTTATAAGAATATTGGACATATGGAACTTAATTATGCATGTTTAAAATACAAAAGCGTAATACAGGGAAATGTGATCTTTGTGGAATGGATGAAACCATAGAACATGTTTTATTGGAATATCTGAAATATGAAGAAGAGAATTTGAAGAAAACGAGAGTTTAATATGATGGGTACACTGAAAAAAAACTTTGTAAGTAAACATAACGTAAGATAACATAAAATTGTTTTATCCAAATAACATAAAAACAATGTCCATTGTTTGTGATTGGGTAATGTTCCTGCATGTAATTTACAAACTTTAATGATTTGGAGTTACAGCAAAGCAGGGTTTACTGCTATATCAAACTGTTACTCTAAGGCCCAATTTATATGTTTTGCAAGTGTCTCTACTCCAGCATATCTGATTTAAATGGTTGTATTTTGTCCCATAGCCATTAAGTGCTGCAAAAGCCTGTAAATCAGTCTTAGAAAAAGTCTGGTGCGTGGCAGCAGGAATATACCTAAAACATGCTGCACAGTAGACTTGGGTCGAGAACAAAATTATGTGAAAGTGATTTCTTTTGTTTAAATAAAGAGTACCCATTTTTCACTCTCTGGCCCTGTAAGCTAAAAGTATCACAAATTGATAAACTGGAGCTTAGTTTGAATGCAGGCTGGTGATGACCTTTCAGTCGGGAGATTCTGATGGCTGTGGCTTTGGTTTATGTCTCCCTGTTTAACTGCCTGCTGAAATAAAACGGCCGGAATAGCAGTAGTTCATGGCTAGCAGCGAGTGCAAGGACAGAGACAAGGACAGCAGCTGTTCTTAAAAAAATATTGCATCATCTTAAATGGACAATTTTCTTAATTAATTGACTTAATTCAGCAATTAAAAAAAAAAATATATATTGAGTTGTAGATGATTTTAAATTGGACTAAAATTATACTATTAATACAATTAAAAAAATGATTCTATACGTATTGGTTCGCTTGTGTAGATTTATTTTCTTATGGCTGCTAAAACTGAAAATCATATATGCATATATTCATTTCTTACGCATAAATGATATATATATCAACTGATTGCTAATGAATCACAATGACATTTTTTACAGAAATATTATGGCTATTCTATTGGCAGTCAAATAAAATAAGTATGTATTCAATCATATTTGTAGAAAGTTGAGTGGAAGAAAAATTTTTCAATTTTATCTTTAAGAAGATTATGAAGCAAAGTACACCAGTAAGTTGGGGCTCATTTTCAAAAAGTTACTGCATCAACACAGCATGTTATTGAGATGATTAGCCTGTTGCTATGATGTGTGCAGGAAGTCAAATTTGCTTATTAGAAGCATATTAGATCATGTAAACATCAGACTGGACCACAAGCAACTTGGATTCTGTGCCTCTCCACTCTTCCTTCAGTTGGTAAATGGTCCAGTCAAAACATTTCTTTCTCACAATCCATCCATTTTTTCCCTTTTGCCTAAGTAAGGAGATTCTGATATCTTTGATGCTGGAGTGGCTCAACACAAGAAGTCAAACGGTTGTGGCTCATGTCCTGGATATGTGTGTGTGATGGCTCTTGACGCTGTGTTGTAACGCTTCCCAAACTCTCAGGCCAAGCCTCTCAATTCTTCAGTCTTTCTGCAGTATACCGTTTTCTCCTAAACTTTATTTCTGTCACTCAGTTCTTCCACTCCTTCCATTTATGTCTTTGGGTTCCACACTGCGAGCAGCCAGCTTGTATGGCGTTGACCTTTTTGTAGTTTATCTTCCTTGTGGAGGGACTTCAGTGACTTGACAACTTCCAAACCAGCATTTTTACCCAAAATTGTTTAAGGCATAACTTCACTAAACTTACAAAGTTTTTTCTGTTATATTCAAGTATAATATGTTTTAGGGAAGCATATGTTTTTATTTTGATTTGTTGTAAAGCATAATAATCCAAATTACCACTTGAAACACATTTAAAGAGGTAATTTTCTATCTGCATTTATTATGTAGGTTCAACTTTTTAAATTTAATACAATCTTTTTGTCACAAATGTATCTGTATAGCTTAGGGTAGACTAGGTTATATTGATATACTTTTTCCTATTCATAGGTTTTGATCCAGTGCTCTGTTTGACCACTGGATGACAATAACATTTTATTAACATATGCTATGGATCTGATTTTTTTCCCATATATTTTTCTTCTATCCATGTGATCAGTCGATTTCTGATGTTAATGTTATGTTACATGCCTGTAGTTTTTCCGTTTGCCCCTGATAAATGCACCCGATCCTCTTGCAAGCAGAATTGGTTACATACATTTTAAGGCGATATGCTGCTGTTTTTGCGCATCTGTTTTGCTGTTCTTTTATTTTCCTTTTACATGCAGTTGAAGTTTTTAAGGATAGCCTACACGGTCTGTAATAAGCTCCCAGCCCACAATGATAATTCCCATAAAACACAATCCCGTGCACATCTGATTCAGACACTCCCTCTACTCTCTTGTTTCTGGGGAGTGGCTCGCTTAAATATCACCTCGAGTCTTGCCATTTCCCAACCTCATTTACTTTATTACAGCAAATGTCTGCCACAAAGCGAGGGAGGGAAACAAATAAGAAAAGTAGGAGAGTGTGGGGCGGCGTATTGTGCTTCCACACATTCAGAAAATGACGTGTTTGCATGTGCAGACCACAGTAATCAGTCTCGAGGGGTACCCCTGCACTAACATGGGAAGAAAGAGAGATTAATAGAAGGAGGAGAGCGTTTGTCTGTTTGGATAAATGCACAAGGCTGGTAGAAGTGGCTGTAGGCTTTTGGGGAGGGGTAGAATGAGGGTGGTCTGTTGCCATCAGCAGCACAAGCCAGAAGGAAATGACATGCTTACCACAGAAGTGGAAGAATGACCCAAACTTCCTTGCAGTCTCAAGTCATCCTTCATTCATCCATTGCTCTTGTAGAGTCTTGCATCTATATTTTCCCCTCTACTTGTTCTGTATTTATCCCCTCACACCACTGTTTTCTCTGCAATGCTGTAAAATAGTTTGTATTCTCCCAGTAGACTTTTGTGGTTTGACTTTTTCCTACCATTTAAAAAAATAATAATCACCCCTAAAACATATTTTGTTGTGCCTCACTTGATGTTATCAAGTGGTCCACTCTCCTTTATAAGTTTTAATTTTAAATCTGGACTTTGATTAGGCCACTCCAAAACTTTCAATATAAGTTTTGAGTCCCTTTATTCAAATTTTGTGGGGGTCAGACAGTATCCTAAGTGCACTTAAATGTAGGGTACTTAGGATATTATAGGCAAAAATGGAACTCTGAAAATTGTACTTGGAGATTCAACTTCATGTTGTCAGAAAATCTATTTAGTGGATTTTGCCATGTAAAGTTGAACCAAAATTGTATGGCAATTATTTTTGGTAAATAATTTAAGAGACATTTTTTTCTAAAGGGGACCATATTTAACTTTAATAGTTTTTTCCCCTTGGAATGAAACACTACTTCATAACTCTGGAAACAAACATGCCAGAGATGAAGGCTCCACTCCCTCCATTTCAGATGGCTGTAATGATTGCTTTTTCACCTCCATTGTTAGGGCAGCTAATACACAAAAAACAGGTGAAGAATGGACAGAAAAGGACACAAAGCTGCTGTATGGCTTCTTTTCTTAGTCTGCCAACTTTCATCTTCAGAGGAAAGACACAATGGAGCTGTTTTGACAAGGATGAAGGTACAAAAACCATTTTTTCCCTCACAATGCCGCCCAGTCATTATAATGTCCTGACTCATCGCTTGGCGTTCTGCCACACACGCTCACACCGGACGTGGCCCTGTGTAAATTATAGCTTGACTGGTAGAAATCAAATGCAAATTGCATACACAAACAGAAGGAAACCGAGTGGATGTTAATGATATGACAGTCAAATGTGTTTTGAAATGTCGTCGGGCAAATACCAATTAAAGGGCAAAATGGAGCAACAATATGGAGAGCTTTTTGTGTACAAATGATGCTGACGGTATACTTTGTACTGACATACGTCTTCCTTGATGTTTTCAATGGGAAATTATGCAAATGCTTAAGGCTACGGCAAAGCATTCTCTTGTTCCATACACTAAAAAGTTTTTCTTTTGCAATATTTTACTGATTTGAACTCCAACACAAACTCAGCATGTGACGTATGCAGCACACAAACATCAAATTTGACTTTTCATACACCATAACTGTTTTTGTCAATGCCCCTTTAAAATATATTATATACGCTTACTTGGAAGAAAAGCACATTCAGTCAAACTTTAAATTCTGTTTACATAAGTCATACAAACACTGGTTATGTTACTATAAAGTCATTGTGGCCTTCCTACTTTGATGCATACAAAAATATGCAGTATTGCACACATCTACTTCTCTCTCTATGCAGTTTCATTAATCTGGTTTGGAAAATGTAACATAGCTCATTTACATTACTCCAAATCTGTCTCTGATTGGCTAATCAGTCCTCTTGACGTTTTCTTCCACAATGGTGTCCTCTTCCGAGAAGATGAAAAGTGTTTTGACTCGACCATTTATTTCCTCGTAGCAATAAATGTTTTTTCCTCATTTGTGTGCAGAATTGTGAAAGATTTCAATTTTTTGCAACACTGACGCACATGTCCATTGTCACTTGGCAACTTGAACAGCATTTTTTCTTTGTGTCAAACTTTTTCCAAAAGTGAAGAACCAGCAAGACATCCAACGATCTGGGCCAGAACCAGCAGCTCCCAGTGAACTCCAGGCAGACAAAAAGTCACTCTTCTTGCAGTAAAGACACAGGAGTGGGGTTCATGGGGAGAAGGCACAGTTGATTCTACTGAATACACCACCCACCGAACCCAAGGTAAGCCACTTGGCAGCTCTACCTCTGATTGATCTCGCGTTAAATGCTGATGGATCAGAAGTGGTTCAGTGATTAAATCATAAGTACAAAGTTTGATTGAATTAGTTACGTGCTGAATGCAGAGAGATCCATATATTTAGAATCTGTGGAAACTGAATCCTTAGGCTGAATTTGAGTACATGAAACTGAATCCATGTTAACAGACTAATTCTGATTTGATTTGCACTCTGGAGTGAGACTTTTTAAGTTCTAAACTGTACTGCATGCAAATAGGAGCTCCTCTAATCCTTGGAGAGATGAGCATACTACAAATGCCCCTTTTCCACCGGTATAGCTCTACTCAACTAGCTTTGCGAGCATTTCCACTGGCTTTTTTTGAGGCTGGCCCTGCTTTTTATTTCCCTACTTCGGAGTAGAGCCAACCGGGCCAGCTCTGCTTTTGTGGGTGATGCAAGCTTCACACCTGTTCACTGATTAGGTGTGGTCAAACGTAAGAACAAAAAGACAAGGAAAAACAAAGGCGCAACACAGAAGTGATGGAAGCTACAAGTAAACGGAGAACAAAGATGCCGGCTTTTCTTTGCATCAAATTTCAATATTCACTGGCAGCTCAATGGAGCAGTGAGGGATGAGTCGTTTTTGTCAACGTAGCTGAGAGAATGGAAAGCCTCGTTAGCCACTTTGGAGCCGACGGAGCCCCACGGTGAACCCGCAGCTAACGCCGCTGCCAGGTGAGCGGTTTGCAGATATCTGTCTGTTTTTTACTATATTTAAGGTTGCCTACATACAATCATGGAAGACATTTGAAACACAAAGTCTGCTGTATTTTATTGCTCAAACACAACATGTGCATTTTCTGAAGATTGCACATTCCTGTTATAAATAACTGTCAATATTGTACAGCATGTTGCCTTTTGTTTTCTTTGCGTGAATCTATGTGCTTCGATTGTTTCTCATTTTGCTGTTGCACCAGAGTTTCCACTGTTGTGAGATAATAAAACATGTTATATGATATTCTATTATTGTAAAATGGCTATATTTCAGTTCTCTAATTAAATGGATATGAACTATTAATTGTAAAAGACTTAAAAATGAACAATAAACCTGCAGAAAACAAGAGTGGTATTTTATCCACGGCTGTCTGTCTGCATAGGTCTAAAACTTAAAAGTAATTATGTTTTGTCTTTAATTTACACAACTATTCCAGTTATTTATAATTGTGTATGTAAAGATGGTAAAAAAAAGTGTTTGTATATAAAGTAACCTGTCTGTCTTAAACAATTCCTTCTGTGGATGGAATTACATTAGTAACTCATTTCATTGACGCTTAACATTGTAGATTACCAATAAAGGTATCCAAAAGTGAATACATTGCCATGTTTAATTTCTACTCTGTACAACATCATTCTATCCAATATAAAACAATAGCTCGGCTTTCTCTTCTTCTTTTGTCTCAGAAAAACAACAACTCGCGTTAGGTTGTATAGTAACAGTATTTGGCGCCTGTAGACAGGGCGCTATACCACCCCACCACCAGGAGGCGTCACCCTGCTACAAACCGAGCTGGTCGTGGAAATGCGTTCACTCTGAAGTTGAGCTGAGCTGGTGGAAAAGGGGCAACACAGAACCTAATGATATGCTAACCACTGGGTTTTATCCATTGAGCTCTATTTCTCAGAATGCATTTCATCCTGGCCAATCAGCAAACAGAAGAAGTTGTGAACAATGTCGATTTTCTGTGCCAATATTCAGTTGTAGTCTGCCTGTGGTTGTACTTCGGTAACGCAGCGGAGGAAATGAAAGAACCTTTCAGTCTGACCGTGTTGGCCATGCTTCCAAATATTGATCAATTAAAATCAGAGCAACAGGATTGTTTAAGAAACTGTATTGCTGACAAACCAGGTGATGTAAACTGTGGGTGCCAGTAAAGTTTGTGCTCTGATATAAAGAAGCCAGCAGTTTGTACACATCTTAGGTTTTCAGGTAGTTGAGTCCAAAGTTTGTTGAAGTGTTTGGGGAAGTATGCAGATATATCAATGTCATGATCTACTTTGAAATTAAATGGTCATAATACTATGGCTAATTTTTTTGCTGTTAAATCATAAATGCTCCTTTATATCAATATTTCTAAGCTCACAGTATTTCTGTGCAGTCGTTGCTTATTCTGCCAGTTGGCCTAGATAAGTACAGAAGATGTAGAGGCTCCAGGAGAGCTGAAACTATAGTGCTGTATTAGTGCTGCTTTCACTCACTCAGATGAGGAAACACTGAAAGTGATTAAGCTCCGTGTGGATATGTGTGCTTGCTAGGATATGACCGTGTGTGCCTTTTGGGAGCCTGAAGTGGAGCCTTAAATTATACATACGTTCTCATTCCATTACCAGTGGCAACTACTAAAGGCTTCCCAGAATTTCCATTACCAAAATGAAGCAGTACACACTCGCTTACAATACAACTCTCTCTCTCGCACACACGTGTATATAAAACTAAGAGTGCAAATTCTTAAGCAGGACAGTGAGTTTGAGCTTTCACTCATTCAGTTGCATTAAACTGTACCAATTTGGAGAGGGCATCGGATAACAATGATCATTTTTGCAAACAGAAGTCCATCTGTGACCAAGCAGCTGCCAACTCTGATCTGCCAAAGATTGTTGAAATCTGGATGAGTGAAATGAATTAATAATTTTTTGCCCACCCCGTAACGGCCACTAGTGAGACGCCATTGGGACTGGTATCTAATCCACCTCTGTTGTGGAACTGCTCAATGCCCTCCAGCAGTGGGCTTGTCTTCCACTGGGCAGCAACCAGTGATGAATAGTTTAGCATAAAAGAGTACAGTCAAAAATTCATGTTGAGCAGAGTGGAAAAGTCTGGGATTTTACTTGGTGTTTTCAGTGTTGGGAAGGGAAAAGAAGAAATTGGTGAGGATAAAATGTTGGAAAAATGTGTTAACATGTTTTAGTTTTTTTTTTATCCCATTGTCTCCCTTTTATCCAACCTTTTGTAAGTGGTTCATAAAAATTCTGTCCTTTTAACTATGAATATGTCCATCTTCTGTTCAACTTTTCAAACACCCATCCAATTATCCTTTGTTCATTTGCTGCGATCTCCATGAAATTGTCCTTGTAGTTTTTTTCTCGTTCATCTATTTTCCCTTACATCTTTTTGTCCATCAGTTCTTTAACCTCTCTATAGCTGTCCACAAGTTGTTTTTTATCTTTCCGTCATTCATGAACTTGGTTCTGTTGTCATCCTTTCTCTGTCAGTCATTCATCTTTTTGTTTTGGTTTCTCAGTTTTCATATATAAATGTCTACTTCTGTAGCAGACATGTATATAATTAAGCTCAGAAGGACTGAGAACACTGGAGTTTTGAGCCTGGAATAATACAGAATACTCTATGGAAATATGTAGGAATCCTTACTTATGCCTCATTTACATGGCGATGAAGCTGAAGGCAAAATATCTACAGCAGCTGCAGTTCAAATTCATTTATAGTTTCTGTTTTAGAAGCAAATATGGCATTTTGGGTGCAAAACGAAGTTGACAGAGCAATAATAGCTTTGCTTTTGTTTTTTCCCCCTCACCATATCGCACTTTAGACACAGTTTCAGCAATTCACGGTGAACCTTGCTTCCGATAAGTCCGTCGCACTCAACCTTAGCTGCTTCTTAAAGCATCTTAGGTAAACAGCAATACCTGGCTGTGTCTGCCTCTCATCAGCTTTCCCGATCAAATCGAACTGGCGGGCTCTAAGGAGAGGCGTTATCAGGCAGCCGAACGGAGAGGTCCAGTCAGTCGGTGCTACAGTCATTTGAGTCAGGCCGTGAGCTTGAGACAACATCAGACAAGGATTAAATCAACAATCCAGGCTGACCCAGGGTGACCACGGAAGGCTACTTACAACTCTGTGGAGAGAGTATTAAGGCTGTTGTGGAGCAATGGAAGGGCGGAAGGGCGAGAGTGGGTCAAATGAGTAACGAATAAAGAATATTCAAGGAGACAGTATTGAGGAGAAAACTTTCAGAAAGTAGTCATTTTCAATACAACTATGTTGATTCATGCAAGTGCTGTGTATGTCTATGTACAGTGTGCGTGTCAATGAATAACAAGCAGTAGCCATGGAGAGCAGGATGATTTTTGGAATTTTTTTTCTTAGCTGTTCAACCTGTCAATCGCAATTTTTAAAATTTTCATTTCTGTAGCTAAGAAAATGCAGAAATATTCAAGATTTATGTGCAGAAAATATCGGGCTCTTCACCACCAAGTAACTCAGAGAGGCTTGAGTTAAAAAAAATGACCGTTTGACAAATAAAACAATACATCTTTTGTCATGGGGAGGCTGAATCTGATTTAATATATCTAATGGGTTAACTTTCTTGCTTTATATAAGATGAAGCAGATATGCACTTCCTTGAAAAGTATCATACCCCTTTCTCATTTTGCTATCATTTTACATCTTTTTACAGTGTAGTGTGTTGCACACTACACTGTAAAAAAAACAAAAAAAAAAACTCAAAGATTTCAGAAGGGCTCTTTTTGTCCAGAGGCAAAAGGGCATGTTCATGTCTGCATTGCAGTACGTTGATCAGGAAATATAAAATACGGGACAATATTCTGAGTTAATCTTTTATTTTATTGACCAACATATGAAGTTGCAGCAGGTACATTAACAAATCATCCTCTATTGATGTCAAATTATTCAGAAACTCCCAGCAGACACAGCTGCATCACAGATAATCTAAACTGTTTTGTTGTATTTTTTTCCTCCTAAGATTTTTGGACATTACACCCAATTTACATCTTGGTTATATTTGCATTTACACCGAGATCAAACAAAAAACAGGTTGTTCTTCCTCGAATAAAGGTAGTGTAATTGTGAGTGGCCTGGTAATAAATCTGCTGCAGATTGTAAACCATCTGTGCATTTCTTTCTCTGAGATGGGAACAGCTGAAAATGTACAAGAACAACTAATTCAACAGTCATTGCAGTTTCTAGAACAAAAATTCAAATCAACAGAAAATGACATATTGAGCTACAAATCTCAGCCCTGGCTGTCAGTATCTCTTCTGACTATCTAAATCTGTCACAGAGCTTATTCCTCTATTTGAGCTCTCAGCAAACCAAGGGGGGGGGGGGGGAACCCTGCCTGCACTCAATCTCATCCATGGGCAAAGCCATCACTCACTCCGTCATATTTGAATTAGATGTCTAGACGTATAGTTTGGCAAAGGACTCCTCTGCTCTGTTGTCCAGGGGATCTGCCCAGCCCTTATCCTCCATCAAAATGATCGAGTCCCAGAATAGATCCAAGGCCAGAAATAAATGTGGTTGTAAATGGGGGATATCCAAAGAGGCGTTCTGGCAGTGGGGTCTAAAAAAACAACAAAAAAAAAAACAAAGTAAAATCTAATTTTAAGGGAAGTAAATCCTTAAGGTGAATAATGGATATGTGTAATGTTGGTTTTGTAGAAGCAGCAACAATAGGACTGTAAAACGATGGCAGAAACCCCATCGGCTTTCAACTGCAGTTGTTGAGTTGGATTTGAAAGCACCATTATAATTATATGCTCTACATATCCATAACAATTCATATTGCAGTTATTGAATGAATAAAAAAATGGACATGGACTGAAATAATTAAATGGCAAGGACTATGTATACTTATGTATTTACTCCAGGAGAAACTTAGAGGGTGGCTAAAAATGATGGAAAGATGTCTGGAGCTAAATACAGGACAGTCCTTCAAAAACATGCTAGAAGCTTCCCAATACGACAACAAATCCCTAGCATTAGTGTAGAAGACAGCATATCCATGTGCTGGAGCGTCTCAGTAAATTTCCTGACTTGATCTTTGGTAAAACTTTGTTCAATATGCATGAATGCTCTCAAATTATTTTGACTACGCTTGAGTGTTTTTACAAGATGCACAAAACTAGTAGAAACGTATCCCACAGACTTGCAATTCTAATTGTAGCAAAACATTTTCTCAACAGTCATTCAGACTGGGTACTTGCATAAACCACACAGTCCTCGTGATTTCTTTTGAAAAATACTGAATACCAAACGATGGTCTCAGTTTCAGACTGAACTATCCGTTGTGTCCTTATTTTCACCTAATCTTCACTCGTACCATTAACTTTTACCACATTGGCAGCATGTCCACTCCTGCTTCCATTTTCACCTGTCTCATCCTGGAGGAAATTGAACTTGCTCTCTGATTAGTGGTGTTTATGCATTCATCCAGTTCTGTCTTTCACTCCCTCACCAAGAAACAATGCAGGCTTCCATTTTATTACCAACTTGTTGTTGCTGTAATTGTATTTTATGTGTTGCATATAAGTAGTATCGGTGAACATGAGTCTGTCCACGCGTGTGAGTGTTCGTACATTGATGCCAGTCAATTAAACAGACAGACGGTGTTCTTGGGTGAGCTTTCTGGGCTCCTCAAGCGCCTAGCTTCGATTCAGGAAACACTACAGTTCTGTGTGTTAGATTCCCAGCTGTATAACCGGCTCCATCATGGATGCCATGTGCTGAAAGAGCGAGAGGGAAAAGTGGAGAAGTGGAGGAGGTAAAAAAGACGGATGGAGGGAAATGGAGGATGGGGAGAAAGAGACAACATGAGACAGAAACAGAGACCTAGAAAAGGGAAGAGAGAGAGAAAATGCAACCGAACGTGTGAATTCGCCACCCAACAGTGCCATCTAGTGGCTTTCTCTTTCTTGCTTTTCTGCTCGTTTTTCTCTCTTTTTTTTATTATTGCTCCTCTCCTTCTCCCTGTAACACATCCCTCCATGTCCCACACAGTTTTCCTAGACGGGCAGGCTTGCACATGACACACTGTTAATATGCATGCAGGGCTGTGCTCTGCACCCATTCAGCATGCTAAAGCATAAATGACTTGTAATCTTCTCTGGGCCTTGCTTACCCTCCCAGACGCAAACAGACATTGAAGAAGTTGCAAGTCAGAATAATAAAAAAAACAAAACAAAACAAAAAAAAAAACACTTGTGTGTCCTGGCCGTCCTCTTACCCTTGTTTACTACTTCCCCGCCATTCCATTTGCTTTGTTTTTGTCTCGTTCTTTTTCGCAACCCCCCTATTGTAGATTCTCTTCCTCCCCCTCTTCTCCAGAGCCCCCACCACCCAGACTGTAAACATCGGTGATGGATTACTAATTGTCCTGCTCTAGATGCATCGGGGTGTCGACAGCTGCAGGTGGGTGGACCGGGAATTTTTAGTGAGAGTCTGTGTGCCTGAATGTGAATCGCACAATCAGAATAAATAGCCGAGCTCTGAGAGATAAAAAGTGGAAGAAAAAAAAAAAAAGCACCGTCACGTCCACACAACAGCCTGAGCCATTAGCATGCTCCGGGGTCATCCATATTCTGCGGTAGCGACTGAAGATGATGAGATGCAGTGTGACGGTGCATGCTGACCTTCACACTGTCGTATGTCCTTGATGAAGCATTCTCTCTTTGATACCTTACCCATTAGTTTTGCTTTGATAGCTCTAATTAGGCCCTTGGGGATCTGCTGCAATCTTCGAGCAATAAACCTTGTGTCCTGCAACGTCAAAGTAAAGCGAGGTTTTACGGCAAAGGTGGGTTTCTTAAGTGCTTGCTCAACAAATATATCCCTACTTTTGATGAAAACTGGCGGCGGTGTTGACACCCTGCAGTGGGAGCAGAAATGGAAGCAAAATAGTTTCATTAGATGCAGTTAAATAACTGAATTAGTCTGATCCGTTCCAGCTTTTTTCTTTTGTCTAGTAATTGTTGGTACTTATTCCTTTTCACGGCTGAAGATAACACCATTTTATCTTGAATGTTAGAATGTCATCAACAAAAGAAGACTTGAGTACTACACATATATTAATTACAAGCAAAGTGAGACATAAAGTATATGTTTCTGTTAAAAGGGACTTTAAGCATAGACATTGTATTTTCCCCCACAATATCTTGCAGAGGTTGACACCTATTATAAGGAGGCCATTTTATCAAGAATATTGATTGAAAGTTAAGTGGAGGGAAAAACTGTGGCTGAAAGAGATTCATGTAAATAAATAAAACAGAGATGACCTGTGAAATGCAGTCACATTTGACTTATTTTTAGTGACGGGAAGAGGAATGCACATTTCCATACATTTTCTAGAGCTAATTCACTAAGTAAAGCTTGTTTGTAATATGACATTTTTCTAAATTAAATTTTAACCATTATTTTATATCGAATTTGCAAAACTAAGCCAAATGCTAAGAAAATACTTTCCTGAATACAAGGTACATTGTGAGTTTCAGTGCAACGGCTGAAGGCTTCTGACAAAAAATATATTTAATATTTTTGGAGACAGTCCAATACTAAATTTCTCCCTAATCTGGACAAAATTGTCAACCCATGTCTCGCTGTGCTCAGATGAATCTCACTCAAATTAGGACAAGAGGCATCCATAAATCTGATCCACACCATCGTGTCAAAGCACAAAGTCCCAAGGTCTAAACTCCGGATAAAGTTTCTCTTGTCTTTATGAAATGATGCAGCATAACCAGCCTTTAATATTCCCAGGGCGATACGTTTTACTGCTTCAGCACCAGTTGGGATGTGAGTTGTAAAAATTGTTGTACAGTACAGCCGTAATATCCATAAAATCTTAATACCACACTAAAAACGAAGCTTGACTCAGCACGCTATCACTCACACACATCCCTTTATCTCCACCTCCTCCTGCTTCCTGCCTCTTTCTGTCCGAATGGTCACATCGGCCATCACTCAGCAGACATGATCCAATGAAGATCTTATCTGGGGAGGATTTGGTTCCCTGCAGAGGAAAGAGTTGATTGCCTTAAGGAGTCGCATATGGATCATTGATGCCATCAGGTTTTGCCTGGCTTTTCTAAATCTGTATTTACATAACGTGTCACTGTGTCTTATCTTTGCCTGCTTGCTTTGTATGCTCTGCTTCTGGCAGACTGGATGGTCCAGGAGTGGTGCCAAGTGTGCTTATGTAAAGCTTTCCAGCTCAGATTATCAAGAAGGAAATGTTTGCTTACCTGAAATCTTGTTACTAATGGAAATTGCTCATTTCCCCCCAAAAGTTCCTTCAATCCATGTGTTAAGTTCACAAACTTTTCCCCAATGAAATGGATGCCATGGATTCATGGATGATTGATCGATGGTAAGATTGACTGATTTCTCCTGCAAAGAGAAAGCTCTGTCCTCCTCTGGCAGCTATTGAGCAGCACCGCTGCTCCGCAAATGTCATTCATAATTAAAACATACAAAAAAGATGAGTTCAGCTGCAGGAGTTCAGGCAGTAGCAGCCCAGCAGGCCAGATCTTCTCGACTTCTTTAGAGCTGTGAGGATTGATCTGATCTAGCATCACCCCTCTTCCCAAAGAGGCTAGAAAAAGTAGGATGAGGGTGGGAGGTGGGAGAGGTGGGACGGGGTTGGTCCTCTGAGCAGACTGGTGAATAATTCAAGCACCCAAATTCAAACTCTGGCAGACGAGTCAGCCAGAGTTCAATTATTTTTCTGGCAGAAAAATAATTGAAATCCAGTAGTGTCTTGAATTGCCTTTAGATGTCCCCTAATTAATAAAAGGGGTCCTTTTATTCTCTATAAATACAGGTGTTGTGTTAAGATCTTAGAGGCTTGTTGGAGAATATTAGTGAATCAATGACATCATGAAGACCAAGGAATACAAGAGACGGATCAGGGAGCAAGAAGTACAAACAGATGGAAATGTAAGAAACATTATAATTTTGTGCCACAATTCAACCAAGACTTCCAGACTATCAAGTGTGAAAATCCCTTAACGCTGCCGCAACACCCTGGCCAAGCCGTCGTCTCGGTGAAACAGACTGGCAAACTCATCAAAGAATTATTTTCTACAGCAGACACAAGCTAGTCAGGGTTAATAAAGACGATACTTTTGTAAGGTAGACCTATGAAGTCCTACATTCCTTTTAGTCATACTTCAATTTTTTTTTTTTTTCACTTTTTTGTTTTCTCTGTTCCAGGCACCAAAACTCTTAGTTTTTTTTTTTTTTTTTTTCAAAGACATGATGGTAAAAATTACAGCAACTAAAGCCCAACATTTCCCTTCCGAAATGTCATTGAGAAGTGGTGACAGCCCGCTTTTTTGTTTTGAGTGAAGAATATCGATCAGATGTGTCGCAAAGTTTTGAAGATCACACAATCATTTTTTTTCCTTCCTTTTTTCCCAAATCTTTCAGCTCTTCTATGCAACTTGTCAAAACAAACTGAACCAAAAGCAAACTCGTCTTTTTTTCTTAAGATGTCAGGCTGCCATGGTAAAATCTTTCCCATTGTTTACTGCTTACCAGCAGACCAAATCGAGACAAAACAACTTGTCACCAATAATGTGGTTTCGTACACAGAGTGGGGCGTTGTGGTGACAAGTCATTTTCTGAGTGTTGCCAGTGACACGAGAGCTTTTGTTTCACAGCATTCTGATCTTTGTAATCAAGGAGAGAGGAACTCCAGGGTTTGTCACTTCTCTGAGATATTTCTTTCCATACAGCTGAAACGCTCCTGAAGCTCTAAATTTAAGTGCCTCCAAAGTACAGTAGACTGTTTGAGGAGGAGGGTGGGGGGGAGGGGTGTAAGTGAGCTATAATTGCCATCATCTTCACACTGGAGCCTTTCATTTCCCCTTGCAGTCCAGGAAATTCAACTTGACATTCTAAGACACATCAAGCACCCTTTAGACCCTCGGTTTCCATCTGCTACCCTCTACTTTGTCTCTGTCCCTCTTATATAGTGTGGCCTTGTGCTACAAAAAGCATCCACTATTACATTTAGATTTTTATGGAAAAAAGGGTGGGAAGTGAAGAAGTAGTAGGGGCGAATGTATCTGTGTGCGGATAGTCGTGCCTTTAACCATCCGACTGAATCAGACGAAAAAAGGACTTGCCTATTTTCTTCTTTCCTACAGTACTATGTGGATGTGCAGTTATTTTTTTTTTGGTTTTTTTGGCTGCCTTTCTGTGTGTTACAAATGGACAAATGAGAATGGATGCACACACTGAATCCTGCGCACACACAAACAGCCTCACTGCTTTGGTCACTACACCCCATGGGCCACGCGATGAGTCAGTACCTTAATCGTATTTTCAGGGGATTGATGCCCAGTGAAGAGTTTTCTTACCACAGATAGAAAAAAAGGAATAAGGACAGAAAGAAAGAAAGAGGTCCCTCTCATCACTAGAAAAAAGAAGGTGCAGCTATTGAACTTCTGCAACTGTTTCCCTGCAAACTCATCATTGTTCTCGCCGCTGAGAAGAGACGGCCTTATTATTATCTTGTGCATAACAGGAACTCATAACGGGAGATTGCTCGCAGTGTTTATGGAGTTGGGATAATGCCTAGGTGCTTCTTGTCTTCACCTTTGGCACACTCCTTTCTCCCTTAATCCAATCATTTAGGTATTTGTGAGCTTATTTTCCTTGTTAGTATGTCTCTGCTAGGAAGCAGAGGATGGTGGGGGTATTGGCGGTGGATGTTTGGGAAGGATTAATGAAGGGTTGTGGAGGTTGGGAATCTGACTAGTGAAACAAACATACTAAATCAAGTTGGATTTGCTCCATTTTCTGTTTCTTTCGGTCTTACCCTCTCTACTCTGTCAACAAGGCATAAATTATTAGCCAAGCTGTCGTCACAAAGAAATCCTTGTACATGTAAGGATTTCAAAATGAAGCA
Organism: Poecilia mexicana; assembly: GCF_051168715.1. Classification (NCBI taxonomy): domain Eukaryota; kingdom Metazoa; phylum Chordata; class Actinopteri; order Cyprinodontiformes; family Poeciliidae; genus Poecilia; species Poecilia mexicana. The sequence continues at coordinate 27,610,381 of NW_028263371.1, forward strand.
GTGGTGCTTACTGGGGTTGTTTTTTTTTATTTATTGTTTTTATGCATAATATGCTTGGGTTTTATATTTAGAGCTTCAAAAACAATGGTAACGTCATTATAATTCCTCCCATCAAAGGAGCTGAAAGCTTCGTCTGTTCAGTCGAATGGACGGACACTCATAGCCCACTTTACCTTCCAAGTGATTGTCAGCTCAAATGGTTACTTAGCCAATCACAATAATACATTTAGGTATCCATACATTTTGCTGAAAACATAGATTTGAATGGGGAAGAAAGAGCTTAAAGTGACTTTGAACACAGCATTGTTGAATAAGCCAGATGCGGTGTTTGAGTATTTTTTTTTTTGTTTTACTGCTGATCTACTCAGTATTTCATGTGTCTCTGTGGATATATTTTATTTCTGAGAAGGCAAGATGCTGGTCCACTTTATGGACTAGCCAGGAAGCTACACTTTCCTCTGGAGACTATGGTAAGTTGGACTGCGACTTCTAAGTTGGACGGTTTGATAAAACCAAAAAGAAATGGTCTGCTTTTACAATTTTTGGAAGAAATCGCTGCCCATGTGTAGCTTCCTTTCCACAAATTTCTGAGTGTTGCACCAGAATAATTCAAAAGCAGGCCAGCACAAATGAAATATCCCTGGAGAAGACTGTTGCAATTTCTCCTGCTCATAAATAAACAAAGCCCCACTGACGTGTTGCAATGGTGCCATTCTCCATTTAAGCATCTTAAGAATACTTGTGTAGTGACTTATTTTCTGTAATAGTTCATTCTCTTAGAAATTGTACTGAGACTAACACTTATCCCAACAATCAAAGGGACATATTTGGGATACATCCTGAAGAGCTGTCAATCCCTTGTGGGTTCGGCTGTAGACTCATAAGACGGATAATTATGCATGCACCAATTTAAGTTTTCCCCTAGCTATTGAACATGACTGTTTCACTGTGGAGCAGATCTTTACACATTGCTGAAGGCCTGATTAGAGTTTGACTGTGCTGTCCATTTTTATTTTTTCTAGACCTGCACAAAGCTTTTAACTGGTGTTTTTTTTTTTTTTTTTAGCAGATAACAGAAGAGTAAGAAGGTGCCAAAGTCAGTTTTATGACTCGCCCATAGATGGCCATTGCTGCAGCTATCTATGATAACGGGTAGCTTGAAATGGGTATATTTTTGGTGTTTAAGTACAGGAGCTCATGGTGTGTTAGCTTTTTTTTTTTCTTCTTTTTTTTTCGATAATGTTATTCTGCTGGTGGAGTTGAGACATTACCTTCATTGTGTGATGGAGCAGTTTTCTGCCAAGTGTTAAGCACCCAGCAGGAGCTTTTGTAAGTTTGAGCCCTTGGTTATCAATCAGAAAATTATGCACTACTTATGGGTAGAAAGTGACTTGGTTTCTAGGAATTTTCAAACGTTAATTCATGACCGTTTTACTGTGGTACTGCACAAAACTCCTTTTTCTTAGCCAATTCTCAAAATGAGGAAGAGAGCATGCTATTGCTACTGACCAGAAGCTCATAGCTACTTTAAGAGTAACTATTAAAAAATGTAAAACACCTGGAAATGAAACAAGCAAGTTTGGAGATGAACCCAGGTTTGTTTTGCTCTCATGCAAATGAAGTAATGTTCGGCATTTATTTTAAGTTTTTTTTTTTTTTTTTTTTTTTTTCCCCTGCATCTGTTCCAGTGTTAACAGTAAATATGGATGATATTGTAACTACAGCCTCTGTTTTAAAAATTAACTCAATTGCTATCTTACTTAGTTCACCACTAGTGATACTACCTTACCCATAACTACATTATCCAAAGACTGGAGACTAAAGATGCACAGCCTTGCCTTTTAGACCGTTCTTGTATAATACTGACCCCACGGCTTCGGATCTTTGATGCAAAAGAAGAAAGCTAACCCTCCAGTGACAGCCTGTGTCCGACTGCCTCTTTGCAAAAAGACATTTCGTCTAATTACAGTAATGGTACGGAGAGAACCCCCTGACCCTTATTTTCCTTTGCGTCAGTATTGTGGAAGACAGTGTATACCATATACAATGTGATTAAACCCTATAAAACATATCAGTTCAGGACACTTCCATCATCTCTTTAAAGTTACCATTTCCTCCAACAATGTCACAAAGCAACTTGAAGGCATCCTTTAAAATCATGATGTTGTTAGAAGTGTTGCCTTCAGTGTATACGCATACAGTAAGGTCAAAACCCTCCCCACTATGACACTTAAATGGAAAACACTGTAAAATGCTTGAGTGCTTTACAGCTACATGATGTTTCATGCAAGAACAGTCATCTCAAACAGGCACGGTTATGAACACCCTACAGAGAAGTGGCTATAAAAGTCACCTTTATAGCCACCCACTTTCCACTTTGTCATCTGCTAATGAAGGCCAATAGCCCCAGAGCAAGCAACAGTCAATCTCAATAATGCAAGTTAATCTTGTTGGTTTAAGTGTGATTAGGTGCAGTATGCTTCTGTCATGTCTGCAGGACAAAGATCTTGAAACTAGTATGGATGCAATGATTACAATGGATTTTGTTATAATCCATTGTAGTTAGTCAGTTAGTCAGTTTAAACCAATCAATGTTGATTGACAATTGATTTTTAAATGTTTGACAAACTTAAATGATTTAAAAAAAATATTTTCTATCTAGAACAATAATGATCTGCAACTACATATAACTACAACTACATATAAACTTTGGCGAATTTGTGAAGTGTCCCAAAACAAAAGTGATGATAAAATGATTTAATACACATGATCTGTTCAGTGTGAGGGAGTGCGGGCTCATGACAGAAGCCAAGCACTATTCTGTAATTTATTAGGTGAAAGTAATTGGGTGTAATCATGCCTAAGGAGAAGTGCAGTATATTTTCAGTGGACTGCACATAAAAACTCCTATTAAGTTTTATTTATTTATTTTTTTAGCTGAAATTATGGGTTGAATTAATAGTTTTCAGTCTGCATCTGCGTATTAAAAGCATAAATATCACACATATATTTACGATTGCTACTAACACACACAAAAAAAAACATTAACAATGTTCATGGCTTGTTTGCCACAGTCGACAGATTAACAAACTCTCCTGTGGCTGTAGCATTTAAATTCCACTTTAAAGGACCTGCAGTGAATTTACTAACTTTAAAATAAAATATAGAGGGTCAGTCTGCACATCAACATCAAATATAGTACCAATGCTATGCCCAGTTAAAACGTATAGAGAAAAATAAAAACTTAGAATAAACGTTATGCCAATTAAGCTTCTCTTTCTGCTGTCTCCATATTTGCCTGTCATTCTGTCTGATCTGATTCAAATGGTAAACTCATCCCTCTCATCCAGACTTTAAAAACAGCAGTTATCACACAACTAATAAAAAACAGCAAACTGGACAAGTTGTCATTGGAAAATTGTAGGTCAATATATTATATTTTGGAGATGCACACCACCCTGCATGGATTGAGGTTTCGATTAGATGTTTCTTACAGCAAGGACCTTTTGAGGCGACAACATAAGTTTCCTTTTAGCCACTCCAGTTTCATCACTGAGACTTGATGATTTATCTTTTTGGATAAATTTGTTGTTATGAGCTTTCATTCCTTGTTTTTTATTATTAAACCCACAAATAAGGGTTGAGGACGTTATGATGGCTCACAGGAAATTCTCAAGTATCCGACACAATGATGCAATTTGACTAAGTGAGAGGGAAAAAATAAAGTGGGGTTGTGATATTATTTTCTTTATAAAGTGCTTTCTCTGTAATACCTCTGTATCTGCTGTGTAGTCTGTTCTTATCCTCTAAACAAGAAGCAGTGCAGAGGAAAATTTAGGGCACAGTCTTTAACTAGGAATAAATATAAAACGTTTTTCAGTTCAGTGCCTCAACTGGTTTAGCACAATTCCATGGAGGTCGACTTGTAAATAATAACTTTGGACAGCTTCTGTATTATGATAGCTTGCTAAAACCCGAGGTCACATTTATTCTCACATTTTTCAAAAAGATAATGGGAAACCAAAGCAGACACAGCTTGAGCACTTGCTATTGACTGAGGTCTAGCCATGCATGCAGAATGAATGTAGAGAGTTTATCTGTGTTTTTTATGCTTCCACGCACTACTGCAGTTGAAATGGTCCCTGCCATTAATACCGTGAGCCCCTCTCCGAGCAGTCGCTCCTTTCAGAAAGCAGCCTGGAAGTTGTCCTTATCAGCAGCGCTATCGCAAGTTCATCATGCAGTTTGGTGAGGCACAAATTCTTGGAATTCTGCTAAAATGTTTCTTTTGTTTTGGCTTTTCTTTTTAATCATCCATTTATTTATTGGTTTATTTGCGCACCACAGTGGCAACTCAACAAGGGAGAGCATTAAACTCTCTGAATTCTCTTGAAAAAATAATCAGCCGAGCCGTGCAATAAAAACAACAAAGGCGAGCGTAATGAGCACAAGGCTTTCACTGCGCCATTATCAGCCGGCACGGAGAGATGAGGGCCCTCGCACAATTACAAGTCCCACACTTATCTTGTCGAAGCAGATTCTGCAGAGGAAAGAGGAGCTAGTGTGTGTGTGTGTGTGTGTGCGTGTGCGTGTGTGTGTGTGTGTATGCATGTGTGTGTATGTGGGAGGCAGAGTGCAGACCCAGGCCTTTTAAAGCACACTCAATAAATGAACAACCTCTGATGGACCAATATTCTATAGAATTCCACATTCCAAACAGGAGGTCATAAAAGTTCTTAATATTTTGGTGCTTCCCATCATGTAACTTGGAGATGTCATTATTTTAGACCTTGGCATGATGTATAGTTGGTCTTGTTAACCATTGTACAGTGCTGAAATGTCATGTAACCAAGATGGATTGGGTCATATGGCATTTATTAAAGCTGCAGCATCTGAGTTAAAGGGTAAACCCTCACTGAGGCACACATACGGCTACTCCTGGCCTTATGCTGTAATTGCGGTACATATCTGTTGGATATGATATCCAATTATAGCCCATGATATACCAATTTATTTCCAAGGTTTGTGACTCATGAAAAAGCAGGCAAACTTGAAATTTGGTGAGCAGCATATGAAGTGCGGTGTTTCTGCTGCTCTGTTCTCTAGTTAACGATTTGAAAAAGCTACTATCTTTTGTTCTGTGGCTGCTTAATCCAGTCAGTGGTTTTAGTAGGAATGGAGTTGTCACCAAGGCACGCCATCATTCCAAGATGACATGGTTTGGATTTCTAGTCAGGGTACCAAAAAATAAAATTGTTATGATTAAGCATCAAATCATACATTAACCAACATTCTTTATTATAACTTTCCTTTTTTAAATTGATTTTAAATACTACTGCTGCTCTGACACTCATTTAAACCTAATCTTTATCAGTATCGAATGAAGACAGTGATTCAAGCGATGCCTTACTTTCACATTTAGTTGCCCTTTTTTTGCCTCCTTTTTCATAAGTGTGGGTTTGGTGAATTATAAGCACTTTGGAGAAATTGTTGCTCCAGGTCTTGCACAGAACACTTGGGGATATTTGCAAGACTCAGCTATAGATATCTCATTGCTTCAGGGTGGAAGTTGCACCAGTCATGAAATGCTGCAGTGCCATTTGTTAGACAGCGAGGGACTAAACACTCTGTGGTTTGGGGAGGGTTGGATTGCTGGTGTTGCTTTAAGCCTTCCTCCCACACAGCATCTTGTAAATCTTTTGTACAGGTGGGAATTAGCAACATTAATATAGGGGGCTCAGAGCAAATCTCTTTCAAGGCAGCATAAACGTAGCCCTAAGTGGTACCTACACTTAGTGGTGGTACAAAAATAAGCATTTGTGGCTGATTTTGCTTTTCTTGCCTTACCCTTCATAGGTCCATGTTTAAATGGCATTTTTTGTTTCCTTTTTTGAGGCGACTTTAACATGTCAACTTTTATCAAAAGCTCATTAACAAGCCCAAAGGGTCGCCACTCCATCGTCTTGGCAGAAGTGACAGATTGTTGTCGCATGCCACGCCTGACCTCGTCACAATTTTCCTGTGGGCTGACTCGTTGCAGTCTGTGAACTGGCTCGTCACTTCTGTGTCATCTGCAAACTTTCAGCTGTGAAAGAACAAGCACCGCAGACTTATTTGAACATCTCAGACACTTCATAAAGACAATGCGGTACATGACACAGGAGAGAGCAGAGTTGTTGCTTCAAGGGACAGGTTGGTGTCCCTTCAAACCAAATGATCACTTCCCTACATTGCCATCTTACAACAGCCAATTTAGCAATCGGCATCCTTTCTCCTAAGATGTTTCTACATTCTTCCGAGTATTTCACTCACCAGCATTCACACAATCACATAATGCTCCTTGGCATTATGTGATTTGAAGTAGGCTCAAGTTTTGTAGGGTAATACAAATACAATCTAACACTGGAGGTCCAACAAGTTGGCATAGATTATAAACTATTTTCTGAAGCATCGAAATGCAAGGATTCTGTAAATGACAAGCCGTTCAAAGGCAGAACAGTCAATCACTTGTGTTGCTATAACTTCAGGCTGTCATTACACATCACAGTAAAATCTTATGATGTATAATTCCTCTTTCCATGTCTGTAGCTTCAAGGGTCCAGAATGTTTTTGCAACAGATATGATAGCAAAACATCCCATGAGAGATGCTTCAATAAGTTTGGGGGATTTTCATCCTCACAAAGTCTTAACCTTTGAAAATGGATTCAATAAACTGTATGTTGTAGTAGGAAGTAATGCAATATTAAAGTTCCACAATATTTATTTCCAAAGTTGTTTCTCATAAACTGCCATCAGCATGCAAGTTAGATTACACCTAATGATTTCAGATTATCAAAGGCACTGGGTAATAACGATAATACTTGTAGGTATGTTAGAAAAATGTTCAAATGAGTGCCACATCAAAACAAAATGTCTTGTTTAATACATTTTTAAAAGTGTGACAATTTAACTGGTAAGTAGATGAACTATAGCACTTTTCATGTCATAATGACTGGTGATGGTGACTGGTTTATTCTAGAACCTAGACATACTTGAAATATATTGCTTTGTGGACTGAAAATTAGTTTAATCTTATTGTCTTCAGAGATGCTTGTGGGGGAGAATTAAGCTTGGTAAACTTCAAAACTGTAATTGATTATAAAAAGGAAATTTTTAATTTCTTCTCAATACTCCTATAAAATCTGGTCTTGCAAACTGAGCTGGAGGTATCATTATACCTCTAATGTTTATGGCACTGCTGGGCAGAGATGTTGGAAAGCCCTTTGACGTCCATTCTTTGGCCCTTGCAGTTTGACAGTTTTAATTCTGCTGCCTGAGAGTCAAAATATCATAAATGACCTAACACGGGCGCTTGCTGCTGATGGTCACAATCAGAGGACTCTGTGTCAAAGCGATTATACAAGCCCCCGCAAAAATACACACAAATCAACCTCTGATGGCGTGCCAAGGTTCCTGCTACCACTGAAGGCTTGAGGGGAGTTTTCCCTTTCCATTGGCTTTTTGTTGTTTTTTCGTACAACCAGAATTGGTTGAAAGATTCAGATTTCGTATGCTGTCACTCATGTGGTGCTTGATTTGCATGACAGGTGAGTTTTTGAGCTTGCTGAGCAGTTGATGCAAATCAACAGGGAGGAAATTTCCAGGCTTTAGAAGATTGCCCCCGCTGAGCAGAAAAGCAATCATTAAGAATTAGAAAAGAGAGGTGGATGAGGGGAAAATAGTTCAGGGGAAAGGGGAATGAATTTAATGGCAAGTCAATAGTTATTGATTTCTATGTAAATTTCCACACACCAGTTGAGGGCATGTTCATTCGTGAAGCAATCAGGATCCAAAGTAAAGCTAAAACAGATCAGAGATGATATCTGCTGCTCGGTGTGGCTAATATTCCTCACCATTATGCACTGCTCATTGGCCTGCTACCTCTGACCGCTATCGTTCACCGGTGTTGGTCCTTTTCTCATTCATTTTTCTCTGTCATTCTCTCCCTCCCCTTTGTGTTTCTGCCAAGCAGTCAAATGGATGTTGGCATATTTTAAAGCCCTGTTGTCCAACTCTCTCTCATGCGGCAGCCAAGTCCGTGGCTCAGCAGAGTGCGGCTTGGCAGCCGATGAGATGAGGACACTAAAGCAATTAGCGCAGCCACCAACAGCCGCTTGGAGAGCGAAGCATTTGTTCTCTTCACGAGTCAAATAGAGAGTATTATTTATATCCAAAGGTCAGCACCCTCCCTGTCACAGGATTTCATATCTGCTAACGTTGGGACGTTTATGCTGTGGTCGCACAGGACGCGGAGGGAAGCTAAAACATGAGGGCAATGCTGTCTCCTCTGAATATGCACACCAGCACAGGAGTCTGAAGCAGGGTGGTGCTTCGATGTCAAGGTTTCTACATCTTCCCTCGGTCACACATGCAAGCAGACATGCAGCACACAGCCAAGTAAAGAGGCTGGACAAAGCAGCACGCCGTCCAAGGCAGTGGAGTATGACAATCTCGCAGGGGATGACCTCCCCTGCTGTCAGAAAAGATGACCCTCATCTCACAGTCTTTGTTCGGAACAGGAGAGGAGGCAAAGCAGACAGAAAGACAGTAGAAATCAGGAGGAAAATGTTCCGTCAAGATACTTGGTAGAACCAGATGGGGGATGTCGGGCACTGAAGCTTTTTGGGAGACAGGTGATGCAGTTTTATTATATTCTAAGTGCCATTTCAATTTAATAAGAAATCCAATGAAAAAAAAGCTGTCAAAGCAGTAATTCTCACAACCCTGTTAAATCTTTGTTATTGAGACATAAAGCGAAGGAAAATATATTTCCTTCACTAATCTACCTGTGCAACAAAGTTCAGTTGTCCTACTTTATTGGGATCCTTCAGCTAATGACACAGCTTGCAGAGAGGTTACACCGACTCAAAATGAACCTGCCTCTACACTTGCTTATCCACATGTTTCCTTTAGCTGATAAAAAGTGATCATCCCAATAAATTGCTCCTTGTGTTGTTAATCCAAATGGGCACAAAGTTAACCTTTTACTATGAAATCATCCAATGGAAATTCATAATTCATTACACAACTGCTTAACTTTTAGTGTACATCTGTTAATGGAAAAAAACCCAACCTATTTTATCTTGAAAGTATAGATTATTGTGCACAGATCGGCATAATAAATTTGAACAATCTCAAAATGGTATTGAGTTCAGGATCAGCTTTTATCTTGGAACATCTTGATATGAAAATGCCTGGACCCCTTGGGATATTCTGGCTTATTACTTAAAAGCCTTTCTGACATTAAATGACTGCTTCAAGCTTTGGCTTCTTCATTATTAAGCAGCTGGAAAGAACAAGTGAAGCAGACTTCAGACTTTTTACATTTTTTAGTCGAAGCAAAATATAGTCTGATTAAAAAAAGAAGATACAAGCAGAATTTGAAGTTAGTATTTTATGTTGTGCTCTATGGAACGAATTGCATGTATTTGATTGTCAACTGTATAAAAACTACATTAATCCCCAATCTGTAATTATCTTACACTGGTTTCACACTACTGTAGGACAGCCAGATATTTAATGAAATGAAGTATGACCAGTCATTTTTTTGTTGTTTTACAGATAGATATTTGTAAAAGCTTGTTTTTTCTCAGTGTTGAGGCTAAATGTCTGTTTTAGTGCAAATGTCATTCAGATGTTATGACTGGCTAGTTATGTGGAGGAAAGTGAGACTTTCACAATCAGGCATGGCTACTAAAAAAGATCACTTTCATTATTCTTGCAATCAAGAATAACATCTGGTTCCAAATTTTAACAGGTCTGGTTATAAGAAAGCTGCAGCTTTAAAAGATATAACAATGCATATATCACACTCATGTAATGTGATCACTGGAAATGCTTTCCTTTAACCTCGTGTCATTTTCTGGTCTCCAACTGTTCAGAACAAGCTGAACCTTTCACATCATTTTGCTTCGTCAGGAGCAAACTGCTCCACAGCTGCATGCATTCCATCACAAACACTCCCTCTGCATGAAGCTTGAACTGCTTTGATAATTTGGTCACAAAAAAAAAACTTGCAATCAATGTTCCTTTCCTCAGTGGTTTTGTAAACCCTGACTCTTGTGCATCCAAACTCCAACGAAGCACCTCAACTCCTAAGTTAGAATTAGAGGGTTATGTCACTGCAAAATAATAAAAATAGCATATATTGGTGAAAAACAAATCCATTATACATGCATATCAATATAATTTAGGAAATATATATATAGTCATATTTTGCAATACAAGTGGTTACTCTGGTGGAATCAGTGTCCCATCTATAAAAGCTTTAAGTTCTCATCTCAGATGGCATTTGAGTTCATTGCACTTGCTTTGTGTTGCCAATATACACCCTCTGTGGACTTGTTGAAGTTTTAAACCAAGCAATGGAATGAGGAAGAAAGGATATTTAATTGACTTTGAATGTGCCATATTTCTGGCTGCCAAACAGACTGGTCTGACTATTCCAGTCAATTGTCCTGGGCCCATGGTAGGAGAAAAGAGGCAGAAATGGGCCATCACTCTTGCAAAAATTGTAGGCTAAATCTTTAACTCTCATAAAACTTTTTTTATCCAAATTGTCCTTGGAAAAGTGGTCATTTGACATGTCTTCTGACTTTGAATTCATCTGGCTCACTTCAGTAAAGTTTAAAAATCCCGCGTCTGCTTAAAACTAGTGCACAGAAGAGGGGGAACGAGGAAACTTCAGACTTGATGGATTTTATGACAAAATATTTTTTAAAAGTTTGGAGCCACTATTAACGTTTAATAACCTCATAACTTTACCTAACCAACCATCTCTAATTTTAACATCCATTAGCTTTTATACAGAAACTGAGTTTGTTGGTGCCGTCAGAGCAGAGGGTACAGAGTACAGTTCAAGTGCGCTCACTCAACAAATATCTAAGATGTTCTTGTCTTAGTCAGCCGTCTCGCGTTCAGCTGGCCTATAACCACATGTTTCCATCCCTGGAAAGAAAACATGTTGAGTCTTAAAACAGGTCGGCCAGCAGAACACCACACCAGCTACCACTCCAGTCAGCCCAGAGCAACAAACTTGTAATACAATTCATTTTGCAGTAAACAAATATAGTACTAATACATATTTTACACCAAAAACATGTTTTGTGTGCTCACAGAGAAACCTAGCAAAAGCATTGGATAGGAAGGTATTTGGTCTTACTACCTAGTCTGACCTTTTGCGTTACTGGATTTTAAAGTTAAGCGTGCCTTAACTTTAAAATGGCTTGTTTCCCTTGCTTTCATGAGAGTGCAATGTTTACAACAGCTATTTATTAAAAGCAGTTAAAACTCTGGAGCATCAGCTCCCAATACAATTGTGATTTATGATAACCACTTTCTCAAAGCAAGCAAGGGGCCTCAGGCCTGCCACACCAGTCAATACCGGCAATATTGCCTCATTTGCGGTACCTGCCAAAGTGACTTACACTCATGCGCACGTACACATACCAAAGCACACCTTCCCCCACTGTCAAAGGAAATTGGGTGCATGTTCTCTAAACCCTATTTATGAGCTTCCTATTGTTTTTATTATTGATGTATTGTCTGACTTGGGGAAGAAGGGACATAATCAGTCCACCCATCATCTGGAGGTAGCGAACAAAAAAAACAAAACTTATACTGTGAGAGACAGAGATGGACAGACAGGACAAAGAACACAGCAAGGTTGAGAAAGTCTGGCAGGCAAAAGCAAGATACAGAGGAAATGTGGGGAATGAGAGGGAGAAGGTGAAGCAAACACAAAGACAGTCATAGGGATCGACTTCATGCCCTGAACTTAGCTGTCACTACCCCCACCTCCTCCACCGCAGCTTCCTGTCACTCATAGCTGATGACAACCCCCATCCTGTCTCCACCATCCATCACCTCAATCACACAAGCGCCCGATACTGTCATCAGACGCTGAGCACACCACTACATTGCCATGTGGGTGTATTTATTTCTGTGTACCTGATTGGGTATGTGACCCCTTGCTGGGGAAAGAGTGAGTGTGTGCAAATGCCTGATTGTGTCTCTGCAATCTGACAAGGGAAGCTTGTTGAGAAAAGTCTGTGTGACTGTCGGCCTATCTGACGAGCTCCCATTCTGAGGAAAGCCGATGGATTAGGCCGAGCCAACAAATACACCGTCGCAAATCTCTGTTGCTTACACCAGGACAGCACAAGCTTCGATCACAACGCAGCGTTGAATACAAATGAAGACCTGTAAAGTGGTATCAAAGCTCTTCTGGAGGATTTCAGCTACAGGACTGGCTCTTTGCCTCTTGATTCAAAGCAGCGGTCATGTTTTGCCAGATCAAATGGGGTTATATTAATATCTAATACACTTTTTCTGATTGAATTGATAGCTCTGTCTTTGTTTTTACATTTTTCTCATTTATTGGATTTTGTGTTACTTTTCTAAAACTGTTCAGTGTACTGACCAAGAGGTTGACCAGATGACTTTGTTTCATAAATTTGCTTTGTCCCCTACAAGGTCTGTGGAAAACTGTCATTGGCACTTATATGGCTTTCTGTAAACGATGTGTTTTTATTAAACTTTTCCTTAAAAGCCAGGTGACATAACGCTTTCCTGGGGACAGATCAATCCGATCTGACCAGCTGGTGTCTGCAGCTCTTGTGCTTTTGTTTTGCTCTTCTTTGTATTTGTTCTATTATGTAAAATCTCCTCAAAATCAATGAGGTTTGTGCTTTTAACAGTGCAAGACATTTGCAAAGGGTAAGACATCATAGATCTGATTGGCTTGCTTTGATTTATGTGAGTTTTGCATTTCACTAAGCGTGTATTGTCGTCATGCAATATCAAATAATACCTATTATTTATTTTATAATAAAAATTAGTTTTAGACAAACTAAAATTGAAAAATGTGGGAAAAAATTTAATGTTGCCAGTTAATTTCCCCTTTTGAATACCAGTTTGAAATTGTCGCACCCTTTGTTTTGTGGAAAACAAAACAAAAAAAAAAAACAAAAAAAATTGAATGCACAAAACAGGCCTGTTTGCCTCTGAATTTGAAGTGCAGGATGGTCACTTTGGGTTACTCTACACCATTAAAGAAAATGCTCTAATTTTCCATACAAGCCATTTTTCTGCTGCTAATGTATTTGTGCATCATGTGATTGCAGAGCTTGAGACCAGTTAAGTGGCTGTCTGCCATCGTCCCTCCAATTTTGTTCCATTTTCTGCCTGCCTTCTTGCACTTTCTTTTGCTGCACATACATAAGACAAAGTATTGGCTTTGTAAGGAACCGTACAAAGCCAATACATCACTTGTTCCCAGAACTTATTTGCATGAGTCCCTGTGCATGGAGCAGAGCACTCTGCACCATCTTCTGTAGGGGTTCTGCTGGCTGAGAGAATAAACCCACATCCCTGGGGGCGCTTCAGTCAAGCTGGAACATCAAAAATTTATTTGAACCATACCTTTCAACTCGTACAGTTTTTTTTTTTTTTAAATTTGACAAATGCAACAAATACATTTGTTAGATCAGAATCGATCAATAAACATCTGTTTGTTTTAAACTGGTCATCCGAATTATTATTTGTTTCCCTTAAATTTGAATACATGAATCAAAGAACATTCAGAGCATATCTTGTTTGTTGTCCAGGACAGTTGTAGTTTTCAACCAGTTTCAAAAAGAAATGTACTTTTTCTTTAAGGGTGCATTAATATTTAATAATTGGGTTTTGAGATGACTGGTATTTGCAGTTCATGCACTAGTTTAATAAATAAATTACTGATCTTAAATGGGAGACGCAATTACTCTAGAACCATTTTGTGACATTTCCATATTTGCATGTATAGGACCTAAAAGTAATTCATTTATTTATTTATTTTATGTAGACCAGTAGTTTTCCCTAAGATCTCTGCAATTTTCTCTTGATCTTAAAGGAACTGTAACTTTTTTTGAGTACTTAGCTGTACTCAATGGTCCAATAGTTGGATGTCACTGGCTTCATTCTGTTGCTCCCTCCACCTGTTCTCCATCGTTTTCTGGCCTCACTGAAACTTATGAACATATTGAGAGAATTGCCCTTTTCTGTCTGTGCACGGCGTGTCACTTTTCTGTCATGGATTTGTTCATTACCTTTCATTATGTCTAGTCAGAGGACACAAGAGGTGACAAGGAGGAGACAAGTGGCTTCCTGCTTGTGCATCGGTGTGCTTACATATAGACAATGATGTGCAGGATTATGGTTACCCTTTAGTTTTGACCAGTTTGAAATGATTAATTTGCTCCTGTGTTTCTAGCTGGAGGGCAGATGCAAGCAGAGGAAACTTATAATTGCCTCTGTACTACATACCCTTCTCAATGTCAAGCCTCTATTCAGTGATGGCTAATCTAGTAGGGATTCAAACGGAGAGCTGATGTTGAAAAAATAGGAGGTCACAAATCCCCCTCAGTGGCTAAGTTAGAATTTTCACTGGGGGCCAAGGTTTTTTTTCTTCCCTATTTGGGTAGATGATGGCATTAAGATAGGATACTTGACAATTGTCCTGCAAACAGTCCTGTACAAACACCACAAGGAAAGCAAAACACTGATTGCTAAATAAACAGTTGTCTGTATCTTCCCTAGGCATCTCAAGAAAGTTGAGTGGAAGGGAAAAATGTGGTAGAACTGTGCACGCAACAGGGAAAACTACAGCCTTTGAAGAGTTTGGGGAAGACTGACATGTTTTGTGGAATGCACTAATACCTTCATTATTGATTGAGGTAGTGATGCTGACCAAATCTGCTCTGCCAATGCTAAACATGACTCTTGTTTGATATAAAAAAAAAAAAAAATTCCCCTCTCACCCTCCGTGGGTGGTCTCTTTCATCCTCTGAGCTCGGGTCCTCTACCAGAGGCCTGGGAGCTTGAGGGTTCTGCGCAGTATCTTGGCTGTGCCTAGAACTGCACATTTCTGGACTGAGATGTCTGATGTTGTTCCTGGGATCTGTTTGAGCCACTGCTCCAGTTTGGGGGTGACTGCCCCGAGGGCCCCGATGACCACAGGCACCACTGTGGTCTTCACCTTCCAGGCCTTCTCCAGTTCCTCTCTGAGGCCCTGGTATTTCTCCAGTTTCTCATGCTCCTTTTTCCTGATGTTGTGGTCACTTGGTATTGCTACATCCACCACAACGGCTTTCCTCTGTTCTTTATCCACCACCACAATGTCCGGTTGGTTCGCCATTACCATCTTGTCTGTCTGGATCTGGAAGTCCCACAGGATCTTAGCTCGGTCATTCTCCACCACCTTTGGGGGTGTCCCCCATTTTGACCTCGGGGCTTCCAGTCCATATTCTGCACATATGTTCCTGTACACTATGCCCGCCACTTGGTTATGTCGTTCCATGTACGCTTTCCCTGCCAGCATCTTGCACCCTGCTGTTATGTGCTGGACTGTCTCAGAGGCCTCCTTGCACAACCTACACCTTGGGTCTTGTCTGGTGTGGTAGATCTGAGCTTCTATTGCTCTGGTGTTTAGGGCCTGTTCCTGGGCGGCCAGGATGAGGGCCTCCGTGCTGTCCTTGAGTCCAGCTTTCTCCAGCCATTGGTAGGATTTCCTGATATCAGCCACTTCAGTTATTTGTCGGTGGTACATCCCATGTAGGGGCTTGTCTTCCCATGATGGTTCCTCCAGCACCTCGTCCTCTGTTCCCCATTGCCTGAGACATTCGCTGAGCACATCGTCCGTTGAGGCTTTGTCCTTGATGTATTTATGGATCTTAGATGTTTCATCCTGGACAGTGGCTCTCACACTCATTAGTCCTCTGCCTCCTTCCTTACGGCTCGTGTACAGTCTCAGGGTGCTGGATTTGGGGTGGAACCCTCCATGCATATATATATATATATATATATATATATATATATATATATATATATATATATATATATATATATATATATATATATATGAAAACTATTGGCAATTCAGCTGGTATGATTGTCTTGTTGTCTTGGTCAGTACACCACAAAACAGCATGTCCAAACTGACCCCACAAGTGTTCAAGAGGGTTGACATCAAGACTGCATGCAGGAAGATCATTCTGACTCTATTTTTGCAAATTTTGGAGGTACTTTCTGAAAAGCCCCTCTCAGTGGGGTAAGTATTGTCATTTTCAAGGATCCCACTTCGTCTCTGAGAGTAGAGATATGGGATTGTCTCTGGTTGCAGAATCTCATCTCTGGCTCTGCATTGAGATTGTTTCTGCTGGTAACTCTTTGTTTGTTTGTGTTGCTGCCCACACCTTCACACCGCCTTAACCAAAACCTGTGTAGCATTATTAGGATTTTGGACGTTTTTTTCATAAGCTCACTCCACAAAAGCATTTTCCTAAAAAAAAAAAAAAAAATTGAATCATTTTCAAAAGTGTAAATTTCATAGCCAACTAGTTGTGTTAGAAAACAAAACAAAAAACCCCGCCAGACTCAGGACTTGTTGAACATATTTTACTTTAAAGCGCTGCACTGGTAATGTTTTATGACTGCTACATGCTAACAACTGGATCTTGGTGATGAAAACTAGATCGATGCCCCCAAGTCTTCCTAAAAGCACCAGTCTGGCTCTTTTTTTTTTCTTCCTTTAAATTATACCAACCATTTGAATTACAAATTTATTGTACTGACAAGAATGCTTTTTAGGGAAAAAAAAAAATACTCCAGTTCTTTGTTGTATAATATGTTTCATCTGAGTAAAGCCTCTTTCACATCTCCAAAACGGCAGCAATTAAGAACAAATACAACATAAATAATACCCCCGACACAAATTGCGCCCATCCTTAACCGTGCCATTTTATCCTCGTCTTGTTGCGCTCCTCGTGTGCAATCCTCGTCCTCATTTGCATTTTAATTCCTGTGCCCCTGCAGCTCAGCATGCCTAATCCCGAGGTAACCTAAATGAGGCCTGTGTTCTCGACTAAACAGTGTCTGTTCCTGTCTCGGCCTCTCCACCTCACCCAGAAACCCTCCCATCCTCTATCAATGAATTCCCCCCACCCCTTACACGGGAATGCATTCGTGCAATGCAAGTGTGAACACCCTGACACATTTATCAAAAGGCTTGAAATCTTAATCTGTTTCTTGAGCGCACCTCACAACTTTGTTCATTTTGTCCCCACAGCATGATGCCGGGAAAGAAAAGATAGCCAATTAAATAAATCTTCACACCTTGAGTATATCCTATGCAAATACTCCTGGAGCAGAAGGAACCGGGTGACAAATTCTGGCTCTTAGCTCTTCCTCTCCCCTCTACCTTCGGTAAAAAGGTGCTTAGATGGAAAGAGGATTACAGCTCGCCTGCCCACCTGAGACGCCTGTTGGAGGTTTTATTGTGTTTGTGCGTGAAAATCCCTTTTGCTAAAGTGCTGACGAGCCATGGCAAAAAGCCAAGACCGAGCGAGAGAAATTCAAATTGTGCTTTTGGTGAGTGCATCCTGATTGTATTTAGATAGAGCTTGACACAGCAGCTGTTTGTTTAGGAGCATGCATTTGTGCACTGAAAGATGTGCCCATGGTTTCTATTCATTCCTAGATGGGAGGTGCATTTGTCACCAACTCCAGCTGCCTGGGAAGTCCCCTCCTACCATTTTTTATTTAGTAACCTCCACAAACATTTGCATATTTTCCCTCTTTAAAGACCACTATTTTTGTTCTCCAAGTCTGTATTAACTTGGACAGATTCCACCCCTTATGAATAAAAAGTTTGGATAAACTTGCACAAATCCAATGTGTGATCACATATAAGGAATAATGTAATGAATGTACAGAAATTGTAATTCAGCTGTTGAAATACCACTATAGTCTCCTATTTTCTCCTGATATCTTCATATTTTATGTCTTTTGTAGCCTTCTACTGACTGATACATTTTTATAATGATATATCTACACTTTGTAAAGTCTCTGGAAATCATGACTGCAGCTGAAGGATGCCAATGTCAAGGAACTTTTACGTTTGAAACTTATTAGATTCTTGTTGTTTGGCATGTACTGTATCAAGAAAACTGAATGCTAAAACATATGCAAAGCCCTCCATGAATGTATTTAAGGGTCTCTCTTCCTTGTTCACCCTTAAATACATTCTACCATCTTTTTGTTTAACAGCTTTTTTTTAACATTGCCAACATTGCTTTTCAGCTTTTGGTCTTTCCTCATTTTTGCGTTGATGAAATATCAGAACAAAGAAACACCAAGTACATCTGCAAAGATCCATGTTGTACCTTTAGGCCAGCTCCAGAACAAATCCTTCCATAGTCGCTGGAGTGCAACAGTGGCAGTCTGTCATTACACAACACTCGCTCCATAAATTAAATTTAGATTTCATTAAAGCTACTTGATCTTTCATACCAAACACCTGTCATTCGCCTGGCAATATGGCTGCGTGTCAGCATGCTGGGAGGCATGTGATGGGCACTCTGTTAATATTTTGATTGCAGATTTAACCTTTTGGCAGCCATAAAATGAAAGCTTGTGTGGTCGAGTCTATTTTCAACCTAGGTCGTTATGCTTTGCAGCATCAGGGTAATGCGCCAATGTTTAAACCAGACATCCACCCACATAGTTTACTAAGAAGGGGAAAAAATAAAAGAGCAGGATTTTTTTCTTTATTTTGTCGCTTCAGATAAAGTACAAGACATACAAGTAGAGACAGAGATGAAACCTCATTTGCAGTTCCTATTATAGCCCTGTTTATCTTTACACCCACCGCCACACACACCCTCATCCGCTCACTGTCATTCTGTCAGTCTTGCTGTTTGACACGTACATTTTCCTTTCACATCTGTTACATCACTTCCACACACAGCCGGCATGGATGCAGGGTGCCACGCCAAGACAGGTCTCAGCAGAGGCAGCCATCCTGCCACTCCGTTGAGACTCTTTTAGTATTCAACTCAGCCTCCCTTCTCAGGACAGTGGGCTCTGCAGGGACATTAGTGTTAGACGCTTTTAACATTCTATAGACAGCTCGGCTCACAGAGCAAGGTTGTGGAGCAGAAATACGGAGGTTGAGAACAATAGTTAAAAAGATTGGAGGGTAAGCCAGGAGTAGTGGAGGGTACTGAGGGAAAAGTATGGGGTAGAAACAAACTGCCAAGACATGATGAAAAATTAAATGGCCTTTTTAAAGCATTTCTGAGCTGTTTTACAAATTATTAGCCTTTGCACCAACATATGCAAAGGCATAGGTTTTTGTCTTTGCCTTTGCATAGTGTATGCAATGACTTTAAAGCTATCCTATTGATGGGATAGCTTTAATCTATCTTTGTCCTAATCCAGTTATAATTATGTTATCCAGTCTGAGTAGAAAGTTCATATTTCTGTATGTTTGTATTTGCTGCCACACAAAGGAATGATTGATCAAAAGCTACCAAAGCACCTTCTAACACAAAAAACAATGAAAGTGGTAGTTAAGATGTTGACGTAAGCCAATAGACGAAATTGGTCTTCTGTTTATTGAGTGTCCGGTTACGTCCAGCTTGTACCACTCCTGAGGTGGTTCCAAAAAACAGGAAGGAACCGTTTTGGCCAGAACTGACCGGAGAGGAATCTCTAAATGTCACATCTATGGAAAAAGGACTAAAGTGAAATTGGTTCTGTGAAAGGTTTCTTCCCTTTAAGGGAGTTGCTTCTTATCATTGTTGCCACATGCTTTCTCTGGATAAAGGATTGCTGAACCAAATCAATGGTTGCATCAAAGGTATCAATGTTACTAAGGCTTTGATTCCTTAGTAACTTTTGGTAAATCTGGAAAACCAAAAAGTTCCAATCTGCATCTCTAACCTAAAATGACTTGATGTTACATTTCAGTTTAACACTGTAAGGGTGTGAAAAATCAAGTACAGAGTTATGTTTTTAAATTGCGTATAACCTTGACAAATTTATTGTTGAAGTTAAACTAAAGATGCAATTTGCTAATATTGCCACAACATTCAGTAAGTCTGTGTAAAGTCAGCCTACCTGGGGAATTGCTTTGTGTTTTAAGCTTTCCTGCATAAATACTTTTCTGCTTGTGGTATATTTTTAATTAAGTCTAATCCTTGTGTTTTTTTGTGGAATTACTTCCTAGCTCAGTCTCCTCTGCTGATCCCCTCATGGTAAAGTCTGTCCCTTCATATTTATATCTCAGCCTTGTGGGATTGGATCTAAATTTCTCTGAGCAAAATGCACAGTCTGTTGGCTCTTGCTGGCTGCAACATGTTGCAGATGATTCAGCTCCAAGTGGGCGTCTGTCTTTGTCACAATGACATTGGGTGCCAATTGTGTATCAACTCTCCTTAGTGGGCGCACTACATCCAAACACACCAGCTAGACTCGCACACAAACAGACCCAACATGTGCTTGACCTTTTGATGCTTTTGGAATTGGTAGTGGCCTGCCACAAATTACACCATCCGCTGCACATAATTGTGGCCATAATGAGAATTCTTGTTATATTCCAAAAAGCCAAGAAGACACTAGATGTCTTGCCATAATTTTTCTTTTGTGTTCCTTCCAGACTCTTTCTATTCTTATTTGACTCTGAGGTACGAAGTTCAAATTCATTTCAACGAGAGGGATTGAATACCTGTGAAGCAAGGGAATGCACTTAATCCAGCAAACATGAGCACTGACTGTATTATTCAGATAGTCTTAGAGTTTGGAAATGGCAAATCGGTGCGAGGCGGGGGAAAAAGGTTCAGCACACATCGCTACGTAGAAGTACACTCTGCTTTCCAAAAGATATTGAATAAAACTTGAGTGTGGTGGAGGAGCCGGTATCCGTGCTGCGCGTGTGTCTGCTCTAATTAAGGATAAATACTCCTGAAATCCCGGTGATGCTCCGTGTATTAATAAGCCTGTGGGATGCGTCTCAGTATGCGTTTCCGTGCATCAACAACGGTGTGTGTTAGCGAAGTGCCTTTGAGAAAACAAAGGACACACCGAGGTAAATCTTCTCCGTGTGCTTTTTTGTTCTTCCCTGTTTGGTTCCCTTTGTTTTTATTTTTTTTTCTATCAAATGTTGGTGCAATCAGCAGGACACTGGTGTGCTGTGATAAAAGGAAGGAGAGGAAATGAAAGAATTAATTCTGCAGAAACATGTGGTTCATTCTTTCTTTCAAACTAGTTTCACTTTTACCTGTCAAATTATTGCGGCTAATTAATTTCCTACATTATTAACATGTGGCACTTGTCTTATTTTTCCTCTCACTCAGAGACTAGTATTCAGTTTTCTGTGGTTGTATTCAAGGACTAAGATTAATTGTAGAATCTAATTTACCTGTCACAATATTGTTGCTTTTTTCTGCTGTCTGAAAAGCCCTGAAATGGTCACCAAACTTAAGAAATTAGAATTTCATAGAAACCATTTTACAAATTTGGTTGGAAAATGAATAAAAATGTGTTTTTTGATTAAAAACACCCACAGTGTGTAATACTTTAGGTGTTTTTGTTTTTGTCATTTTTGATTACTTTATACTTGAAGTAATATTTCAGCTGGTCAGATTGGCATTGGTTAATGTTACATCCAGTTTCAGATTCAAAATCTGACATGAATGACATTTGCATGTCCTCTCTTTGCTTGTCAGTTCTTTTTGGGTTTGGGGTTTTCCAGCCTCTTCCCACTGTCAAAAAATATAATTGTTAGGTTGATTGGTTAATTGCCCTACAATGTGCATGGTGATTTGTCCCCATGTTGCCTTGTGATTGACTTGTGACTTGTTTTGGGCACAGGGTTGCAAAACGTCCTCCATTTAAACAACCTGAGTTTCCTAAATATGTCAGCAGAGCCACAGACTGATCCTTACAGTTAAACTAGCCCTGATCAATATTGGAGTATATTTTCTGTATTAAATCATCTTCCATGAGTTGTATGTCGATTTGGAATGTTCTTCTGCACTGAATATTGATTATCAACTTTAATCATCAACATTATAGACAAATACTTATCTATGTACAAGTATGTGTGATGAGCCTGTACAATTTATGGACTTCACTTCTGAATTGAATTTGGGAAATTTAAAAAAAACTTCTTGGTATGACTTACTGAGATGCAAGTGTCCCCTCTAAAGTCTGTGACGTCCTACATTTCTTCCCTTTTCATTTTCAAATGTCGCAGTCAAAGCAATCAAATCGCCTTTTATGCTCAGGAAGTTTCCTAACCGAGTGAAATGACATGGAAGCATCAAAGCGGCAGCCATCAAGAGAACCAGTGCTTCAGCATGAAAAAGGTGCTACAACTCTTTTCTCCCCAAGTCTTTGCTTGAGGATGCAGTGGGCCATGTCTGGTAATGTGACATTTGGCTCCAATTTCAATCTGAAGATCAATGTGTACACAGAAAACCCTGTCTTCACGTCAGCACACACCTTACCAAAGTCTAGGGTTCTCCATTGATAACAAATGAAAATCTGTGTGTTTGTGAGACATTCATTTACATTTCCAAAGCAGATTAATCTTAAATCGCCCACAAACTCATTTGGCAAACTATTGCAGAAAAAGATGTGAATTGCTTATGTTTTGCACAAAAACAAAACTGAGATAAAAAAAAAACATCATTCCCATTGAAAAAAAACATAGTGGTAGCAGCATCTTGCTCTGGTGTTTTTGTTTTTAAATCCAGGAACAAATTGAATAGAAAATTAGAGGAGCTGCCTTTTCCTTACATTGACATTTGTTTTGGAATAATTCACTCTACAATTATGTTTTCACAAAAAGCTGGAATAATCACACATATGTCATTCCTACCAATCCAATGACTATCACTAACCTATCCCTACATGTAACCCTAACCATACGCTCTAATGCACTGATCTATGAACAATCAAACTCAAGTTATCGTTGATCTTTAATAATCTCTACTGCCACCCATGTAAAACAGGCTTTTAAACTAGAGCAGAATGACCCTGCATCTCAACTGTCTATTTCTATTCCTTTAGTCTCTTTTCACCTTTAGATGACCTCCAAAAAACAAAAGGAAGATGTAGGAAGGGCTTGTAACAGACACCTCTCGCTGTTTGAACTCTAGTCATGCTTCTGCTCTCCTGTCAGTTCTTCCTCCTCGTCCTGGCACACCTGCCACTAATTCCCTCATTCACTCTCATTAAGCTTCGGTACATAAAAACCAGCCGCTTTGTCTCTGTGGTTTCGAGTTGAAGGGCTGGTCCATCTGTTCCAACAGTGTCAGCATATGATATGCCTCCACCCCAGCCTATTCAAGAAGTTGCTTTCACTTTAAGCCTTAAAGTAACAGTCCAAAGCATAAACGTTAAACTAATACAAAGTTTTACTCAAGAAAAGTCCATCTGCTGGAGGTTTCTTAATTAGAGCTGTGAAAAGCTACCAAAAAAAATCCCCACAATTGATAAGTGACTTCTTCACAAACACCAGGAAGCTTGACAGATTTCACCGTTTGATGTGGACACACTGTAACGTGCGTCAGGTTGTAGTTGCCAAGGCGCTCCGATTAACGATGCAACAAACCATACCTCCAGGGACAAAAGGCCCACTGACAGCTGGGCAAACACACACTGAATAAGTTAATTACTTACTTTGGTAATTGATCCCATGAATGATGTGTAATTAAGTCGATAAGGTGTCTGCAATTAGCCATGGCCTATAAAAAAAAAAAAAAAGGTAAACATTTCTAATCATATTTATGCTTCCTCTATTGGAGGGCACTGCAAAGACCATTCATAGAAATGTATTTATTTATTTTTTTAATTTTTTTGGAATTTCCACTTGTATGAGATTAGATTAAAAAGGGAGTACAGGTCAAGAAAAGAGACACAGACGCACCTCTCTTTTGGCAAAGCATTCCAAGGCCAAAAGTGATATAAAGTGGGACAGAGCAGAAACAAACTGCTCTATCCCAGCAGTTTGTTTCTGCAGGGATTGAAACAGAAACCGTTTTATCTTGGAAGGTAACAAAACAATGTAAAATGATTTTGCATGTCAAATTCTGAGTAATTTTCAAATCTTTATTTACTTTAAAGCAATGAAATGCTTCAACCATTGCATGTTTTACTCCAACACTTTCATTCCCAGTCAGACGAAAACATGTTGGTGAAATGAATACAAATTTAAGCCAAGTGTCTCAACCTCTAGACATTAAGGGCTGGTGTGATGTGGCATCACGGTGTGTGACTACTATATCTGAATCAAACTGTGTTGGCATGAAGAATTTGATTGCATGTTGAGGAGGCCATTAAGCCGTTTGAGTCGAGAGTGTTGGGTCAGAAATGTAGCTAAAAGTGGCAGGCCTCTATCCATCATGGGCAGGAGTTTGAAACATCTACTTATACACTGTATGGCTTAACTCTAAAGTCCCTAGACCCAATGTTGGATTGGCAATGAGATCTCATGACTATTAGTTATGTTTGGAACCTAGATTTACTGAACACTAAATCAATAACTTCACATTTTGGCTTTTGACCATCTATCGCTTTTGCTCAATTAGTGGAAAACAAAACTAATGATGCAAGGATTATTTGCGTTCCTTCGTTGTCTGAGGAAAGTCAGGAAATTTATTCATGCAGTTTTTCCACCATACAGGTACTAGTACATTTTTCTGCCTTAGCACCACCTAAAGAAATGCAGGTCTTTTCAAGAAACTTCAATGATCAGAAAGCTGAAATGGAATTGAGTATTCACACCTTTTGTGCCATAATTACCTCAAGCACAAAGCCACAAGATGAAGCAGAAGAAGTTGAAGAACAAGTATTTGCTGGATGAGCAAAAACCCTGCTTTAGTGGAAGTATTCAGAGTTGTGGCTTCTACATATGCAGCCGCAAAAGCCTAAAATGGCTTTTTTTATTTCCAAGATGACAAAGCTAAAAACTCCAGCATACCAGAACTTCATCTTCCACAACTTCCTGTTCATTTTCCTTTCTCTTTTGCCTGAGGTGCACGGTTGACAAACTCTTCATTTTCCTGCTGAATTTCAACTTCACTTAAAAAAATAAAACAAATTAGCAACAAAGTATCAAGGGCTGCATCCCAAAGTAAAAAAAAAAAAGGTTCATTGTGGAGAAGATAGGTGGGGGGTCGTTCTAGAGAAGACGAGGTTTGCATCTTCGCAAAGCAGGGGGCTTTTTTTGACAGCTAGACATGAGACCGGCTTCCTTTTTTTCCTTTTTTTTTTTATCACCCCTGATATTCATTCCCCTTATTGGGCCCTTTCTTTTTGATCTGTCTTTTTCACAATCTCCTTTCTTCTCTCTACTGCATAAATGACCCTGGAGGGTTGGCAGGCTGTGAGCAGAAGCTAGTCAATCAAGATGGAGAAACGAGGGAGGTGATCCAAGCCACGCTGGATTTCCAGCCACTGTGTGTGAGTTAGTGTGTGCGTGCGCGTTCCAGCAGGGGGTTGTCAGCGCAGGTTGGTCTGACATGGGAGTCGGTTTCAGAGGTTGCCTAGGAAATGAGGCGGAAACAATCCTGCTAAAACCGTTCTTAAGGCAGACAGGGAAAGTGACTTTGGGGAGTTAATAGGCACTCTAGGAGAAAGCAGGGTGGGCCAAAGTTGGGGGGGAAAAAAAGCGGAAGTTTTGTTTGCTACTTTTTATATGAGAGATGAGCTATTATTTTATGTCCTTTTTTAGAGTATGAAGAAGTGACCCCGTCCTCAGTAGGGAATTTGTAATTACCCCTGGAGCAGTATGTTTATCTCGTTTCGACACATTGCCTGTGTTATACGTCCCAGAGACAAAACAAATTAAAAATGCAAGGTGGCCCGGCACCTAGGGT
This sequence comes from Poecilia mexicana, assembly GCF_051168715.1. Taxonomy (NCBI): domain Eukaryota; kingdom Metazoa; phylum Chordata; class Actinopteri; order Cyprinodontiformes; family Poeciliidae; genus Poecilia; species Poecilia mexicana. The sequence goes on from NW_028263371.1 coordinate 27,636,124, forward strand.
TCAGGAAATTGTGACTCTACGAAGGGTGCAACTGTAGAAGGTAGCTTGCTTTACACTAATTATTTATGCCTCTAAAATCTGTCCAAATTTTTTCATGTTTCACCCATAAAGCTAAAGTTATGGAGGAAGTTTAAAGCAGAGAGGGGTCAAAAACCAGTACCCCAAGTTTTGAACATCTCCTAGAGCAGAGATCAATCTATACTTTTGAAATGCAAATACAACCTTCCTTGCAGATGACATAAGAAAAGCTCCACATGAGATGCTAAAATGACAGAACACACATACATTTCCTGGCGCTTACCTGGATGTAGGTCCTGTGACGAAATGGGGGGGGGGAATATGATTAAAAGCTAATTAAACAGCCCATTAAATATATGAATATTGTTGCCTGTACTGTACAATGAGGTCCATGTATCACGCCCCGCTGTCCAGCTCAGTGTGGGCTCCTTCATTTGTCACTGCTCTGTGTTTTTTTTCTGTTGATCCACTTTCTGCACACAAACACTTTCATGCCTGCTTTTTATGACCTAAAAAAAAAAAAATCAATTTCACTAGTTCTATCACATCTCTGAATATTCTGTAGATGCGCTTCCAGAAGATGTCCTTTTAGATCATCTACCTTATAAAAGTTTAACTTAATCTATATCTCGGAAAAATCATGTTTGTGCTTGCTTTATTGGTTCATGTAAGATGAATATGCTGCATGAATATCTAAGCATTTTCTATAGGGTCAAACGAAAGGAATGGCGTATTTGGATTTAGAGAACACAGCGTGCTGAGATTATAAAAATTAATGACTTAAAATTCAATACACTAAGCTGCACAATTCCCTGTAAGCTTGCATGATGTAACCTCAACCCCACTGTCTTCACCATGAACAGCAGCTTTGATGTTGAACTAATTTGGTAAAGCTGTTCACTAACTAGAGCTGTAGAAATTAATGCAAGGTTCACTTTTTCATGATAAATTAAATATTTATTCTTTTTTTTACCTTTTTTTCTCTCCCTTGGAACACAGCTGTGCTGCAGGCCTTTTCAGCAATGCTTTGGGTTTTAATTGGGTTTTTGTTTCAGAAAGTTGCATCGTGTTCTGGATTCACAAATAACTTGTCTGAAATAATATTGGTTTAATTTGTAAATACTTAAAGGATTTATTTCATTTGATAACCACAAATTAAAGTAACTTTAGTAGGAGAAGGAGGGGTATATGAAGAACCCAATCTAACCTGAATCTGTAAATCGAAGAATAAATTACTTTCTTTCTTTAAATAAAATGGCCTTTATCTAATGCGTGGAAAGCTAAAACTTAGTTTTTACTTGTGGAGTATTCTGTTTTCAACAAAAGTGGAGGCACAGTGGGAGAGATTATTATATTATTAAGTAGTTTATCTAATTAAGGTTGCATTCAAGTGTCAGTTATTATCCCTGAATCACCTGTTTTTTTTTTTTTTTAGATTTTTGCCTCATTGACAAAATTGTCTGATTTGGGTGTAGAAATAATTTTTTCCAGAACCAATTGAGTATAGAGAAACTACTGGTAGGCATGAGTAGCGGCATCAGGAGTCGAGTATAAACCTGACTGACTCGAGAAGTAAAACTCCCAGCCGTTGTATCATGATTCCAGGTGGGTACCTGGTGCACTCGACCAACGTTGATGCAGATTCCACAGTGGCTTGACATAGAGCGTAAAGTCCAGAAAGGTCCGCTCACCTAAAGGTCTTCACATTCTCAGTGGGCTCAGCTCACCTGGAATTAATGATTCGTTGCGTTGCATCAACTTCTAGCAAAGAGCAGAACTGACGAGTCAGTTATTGTGATTTATTCAGACCTTAAAAAGGAACCCAGACCTTCAACTACCACTTTAGATGTTTTTTTTTTGGGGAATTTCTACATTTAGCTCAGTTGTCAACCTACCCATGAACTAATGTCCTGCATGTTTTAGATGTTGCCCCATTGCCACACACCTGACTTAAATTAATAGGGGACTAACAGGCTTCTGCAGCACTTAATGGCATGCTGTAGACCCTAAGAACTAGGATTGAGAACCATTACTTTAGCCTACTTCAAATTGTAAATAATTTTTATTCAGATGATAACTTAGTTCTACATATCAGTAAGCAATCGAGATGCATTCAAGTTTCAATGGTTTAATTAAACTAAGAAATTGTGGTTAGCAAAGTCTCTCTATTTTTCCCCAGTCAGTCATGGTGGTTGAGTGGGCACCCACTGCATAGCTTCAACATGCTGGATCACAAGCACCAATTACACCACATGTCTGCTGTCTTTCTGCAAGAGCACAACAGTTTTAATATAGTCTGTTTGCTAATTTATCAATACCAAGCCGTTGGTTTCACATACAACACATTTGTTTTTTTGCATGAAAGTGAATTTGTGCATTAAAGTAAGATGAACAAGAGATAATTTATTTACAAAACCTAATTTCAATCTGTGAAATGAAGTTACGGTAACATTTGCAGTCAACTAGTGGTTGACAGAAACCACTAGTTTGAAACTGGTTTGGAAACCAAATGCATCCTAATATATGCAATTAGAACAATGTGAAGCCACGTTCTTGATCTATAGGCTCTTCCCTTGGTTAGAAAGGGTTCTAGTAAACCCCTTCACTCATTAGAGTGCCGGAGCATCCTTTGGTGCTACGTGATCTACTTCATACGGTTGTGCGGCCTTTCTGTTCTGGAAATCTCCCTGGGAACTGAAATCCACATATCATAATTTCAAAAGAATGTTTATTCATACCACTGTTGAGATTTTGAAGGCGTGTCTTTGGGATGCCATCTTTTCTTTTGTTCTATAATGGAGGACATACATAATGCATAAGGCCGGCTACAGCTAATTAACTGTTATGATAGCCTTTAACAGAATGCATGAATAAAATCAATATTAATGCTCAATATTTACTCACATATTCTTCTCATGAATCTTATTAGGTGTTTTTCTTTTGAGTTCATCTCGGTGGGAACTTTTCATTCGCAGTTCCAGTGCTAGAAAATATAAACACCCTCTCTTTCTGGTTGCATTTTAAGATATTCCCCATCTGGCTTTACTTTGTAGAAGTTTTGAAAGATGGAGGGGTGGGAGGAATTGTTGCAAAATTACAAGGAACTCTTAATCTCCTCAAACGAGTAATGTTGGCATCAGCATAATGGCAAGACACCCTAAACCCCTCCCTACAGATAATAACCCAGACACACCCCTCTGTCAAACAAAATAAAAGTACTGCTTCATCAGCTTGTTCTTTTTATTATCTGTTGCCGGCATCATGGTGTGTTTACAAGACAGCTCCTTATTGTATTTCCTGATCTTATCTCCTGCCCTCTTTCATTTCCGTCTGGCGTCTTTCATTTAAACTCCACGATGCAGCACCTATGTTTGCCAAGCCTCGTCAAAGCCCAGTGCTAAATATGTGCAGCCTCCAAGGTCCTCGCTCTCTGCCACCCCCTCCTAACTTTCCTTTTTTCGCCTTTTTCTCAGTTAAAGCTCAAGAGCAACCATGTTCTCTGAGGAAATACAGGCTCTGGCAAAGAATTCATTGAGTTTGTTGTACAATTGATCCCTCAGAGACAAGTTGGGGTGAAAACAAGAGCAGGTGGGAGGTATGGGAGGGTCAGAGGAACAAGGAAGGAGGAGTATATAGGAGCATCTGAGGAGATGGACTAAATTATCTTAAAGTCTCAAATGGATAGGATCTTGTTAAAATGAACTTGTTTTTTTCTTGCATGCCAGTACTGTGGAGTACTTGAAAAGGACAACAGGAAAAACACAAAATACATTTTCATGGGAGCTGTTTTAATGGAGCCGCATCGGAGAGTGCTCGAGAATTAATTTAATGCCACATCATTACAATTGGATTTAATTTCAGATTTTGACAAGGCCACTCCAAAAACCTTTGTTCCAATTAATTTCTCGGAGACCGAATGGCTGGCGTGGTTCAGATAATTGTCCTGCTGCAAATCCCAAATGTTTTTGAGTCTGATGCTCGGAAATTATGGTTGGACTTTTGGTCTTGAATACCTACTGATCTTTTTATTTGGTTGTTAACAAATGTATTTTTTGTGAGCCAAGTCATATGTTGCATTGGTTTTGGTAAACCATTTTTGTTCTTGCACCATTTCAAGATTCACGTTTTTAGTCAAGTTTTGCTTTGGACGGAATTGATCAATATAGAAAATTGTTGTGCCTATTGGTAATTTTAAAATGTCCAAGTAGTTCTATAAAGTGTTCACAACTTGTTTCTCTCCGTCTCTCTCTCTCTTTTTCTCTCTCTCTCACACACACACGTGCGTTTTGTATTCTATACATATATAACACTTTGCTGTGCAGTCCCACCCTGTGTATTGAAGAGTTCTGCACCTTGCTCAAGGACAACTCAACTTGGAGAGGTTGGGGATTAAATTGCCGACCTTGTTTTTGGAGGACTACTCCTCTTCCTGCTGTGCCTTGGCCTCCCTGGCGACATTATTAAAATAATATAACTCCTTTCCTTGTTTTACTGACATTCATGTTTCCTGCAGGACCTGAACTATGAACTACGGCTATACATACCGCTTCATAGCCCAGAGCAAAACTTCTACTTCAGTCTGTTTTCTTCTAAATTTTGTTTTGTACTTTGAACTGAATGTTGACAGGAATGTTTCCTGTGTGTGAAATATAAACAGCAAAGGTATTTATATACACTTTTCAGAAGCTATGCACAAGAAAGAACTAAGCAGCTGGAATGAACTGAAGTTCAGGTCATTCTTTGAGAAGTGAAATTTTGGGTAAGCTTGATGAAGAGCCACTGCTACTTCCACATCGACAGGAGTGAGTTGACGTGATTCAGGATGACTTGAGGTTTTTGTACCTCAGTGCCCAAATCTGAGATGAGAGGAAAGCAACTGAATAGTGCATTACCAGGCTCTCTATTGTGGCTCACTTTGTATCTGTAAAGAAACTTATCCAGTTTTTCCCTTTATTGATAGAGTGCCCGCAAACTGAATGCAGCAGTTTCTTGATCATAAACACAGATTCATCTGAAAATATTAAATATGGTGCAACATAAAAATATTTTTTCTCATTTCAAAAACTAAAACTTCTGCTGTGGCCTTCAGGTTATCTGTGGACTCTGGACCTGGTGTCTCTGATCTTCATTTTGAAAATGTTTTGCCTTTATGATTCTTTATGGGGTTCCGATCTGGGGAATTCCTGGCCAACAATTTGATACCCTTTAATTGTGAGGAATAGAAATCAGTATTTCTATAAAGCTTGCCAGCAGAAGGAAGCATGAAGTGCTCTAAAGTTTTCTGGTTCATGGCTGTGTTGACTATGGACTCCAACGGACCAACACCAGAAAGGACATGACATCTCAAATCATCATTCATTGTGAAAACGTCACACTGGACTTCACGCAACATGTATTCTACACCTTTTCACACGTTCTCCAGACTTTTGAACCTTGATTTCCAAATGAATTGACAACTTTAATCTGACAATTGGACCATCGAGTGACAGTTCAGTTCTTTTTCTCCTCAGCTAAAGACGCTTCCAACATCCACTCTGATTCAGGAGTGGCTTGACCTGACGAATGTATAATTTGGAGTCAATGTGAAGGATTAGTATGTTGTGGGTGTGGATGCGCTGGCTCCAGCCTCAGTCCACTTCTTATGAAGGTGCACCTTTTTTTTTTTTCCATCAAACGTATTCCTCCCACTCAACTTTTCATGAATATACTTTGTTGTAACACTCTGTGAACAACTATCTCCTTTAGCAATGACCTTTTGTAGCTTATCCTCTTTGTAAGGGGTGTCAGTCTAGATTCAGCAGTCTTAAAAATATGTAATTTTTTCACAATATTAAAATTGTTTTGAGATGTACCTGCAGTTGATTGACAGTAACTGTTGAATTTGCATCCCACCCATCATCTGCCCACACACACGCACACACACACACACACACACACACACACACACACACACACACACACACACTTTCAGAAGCAGTGTTATTACAGTGCTCAACAGATCTAACCAGTAATTGAAATCATCATATCAGGTGGCTGTGACAGGATATTTGATGGTGTTTCAATAGAATCACAACATAATGGCCCGCACAAAGATTTGATCATTAGAGACCCAGCTTTTTGTGGGGCACTGGTGATTATCCACCTGCTCTATTTTGGAGCAGAAGAAAAACTCTTCATTCAGTTTGAATTTTTACGCCTTGCATTCATTTTAAAGGGCCACAACAGCATCAAGGGGTATGAAGAGGGGCTTGTTTGGCTGTGATTAGACACAATGGAGTCAGTGCTACTAATATAAATCATTAAATGATGATGGTTGATGAGCAGGTTATGCAAATATGGAGATTTCAATTAACCAGCTGTTGTGACGATGAAATGAAACCCATAATTTGTTTTTCTGAAAGAAATGACAGTTCCTATCACCTACTGCAGCATAAAAATAAAACACGTCTACATTTGTTCTGTGCTGCATTTTTTTTCCCTTTTCTTTTTTTTTTAAGCATTTCTCTCTGATTATTATGGGGCAGAGCCCCATAACAGAACAATAAAGTAGCAGAATGTGTGGCTCTTTTCATAAAACTTGTTGTAGGTAGAGTTAGACAGATGCCAATCAGGTATAAGATTATAATCACCGGTTTAGTTGAATTCACAAAAACCCAGAAGGGTTAGCTTTGCTACGCATGTGACTTGTTTGTCAAGCACAACCCACAGATGTTCAACTCTATTGACGGCTAATTTGGAGGCAAGGTCAACACTTCCAAATTTTCCATAAATAATTTTACCAGTGATTGGGCACATTATTCTGCTACAAAAGACCTTGGCTATCGAAGAATACTTTTGTTTTAAGTGTGTGTGTGATTTGTTTCTAGTTCTGCTTAACTTGGTGTGATTTTCTGTCCGGTGTTTACTGGTACAAATGAGAAGAAATTAATAGTGTTGCCTTTTTGGGTGGTTATCCTTCCTAGTAACTTCAATTTAGAGGTCAAATGTTGCAGATTTAAAACTAATAACCAGTTGGGTTTCTGAAGTAAAGTAAATAAAAACTACTAGCAACGTTACTCTAGCCATTAACATTTTTTTTCTGTTTTTGAAAATATATCTGCATGTACAATGCATGGTTTCCATTCCAACAAAAGATTGCTTTAAAATCAGTGTCTAAATTGAACACGAACAAGCAAAATCCATCTTTAGCAGAACTTGGAGTGCTAAGCTAAAGGTTCAGCCAAAGCAATTGTAGTTCATCTTTTATATTGTTTACCTTTTTGTTCTCAAACATTAACAGTTAGCTTCTTAGTATTTCACATTTTCTAGCAAAGAACTGTTGGCATGTGGACAAAAATCGTTGTTTTTGCTAAGCTTTTGTGTTACTGCTCTGAGTCAAACTGTAGACCGAAGCAGTGTTCTTGTTGAACAGCTCATTTGATGCTGTATATCACAGAAGTGATGGGGGGAAGAAACGATTTAAAAATTAAAACTCCACCTTTTGACAGAAGACAAACTGCCTCTGACTACTTTGTGCGCAGCTTCACCTCCTCTTTCTCCAGTCCCCTAACGTAATCCTCTTTTGCCTTATGCAACCGATCTATTTCATCTTTTTTAGCCTTTTGCCATAAAACCAAAAACATCACGGGGAGTTGGAGATGGCAGGATAAAGTATTTCTTTCAACAAGATGTGGATTTCCAAACTTTGCGTTCTAAGCTTCAAGGAAAGCTAAGAGCAGTGGCTAGATTCCTGTTTTCAAAGGCATCCACGCAGGAGGGAAGACGGTGAATAAACCCAGAATAAGGCCATGTTTTTCAGTATAAAATCTCTTCCTTTTTTTATTTTTTTATTTTTTATTTTTATTTTTTCCCTAAACTGTCATATTGTCAGCTCAGCATGCTTTGCGAATATTTTAGGCGCAGCAAACTCTTTTAGTAGCTGCAAGCCATCCATATATATATATATATATATATATATATATATATATATATATATATATATATATATATATATATATATATATATATATATATATATATTTTTTTTTTTTTTTAAACACACTTGCTTTGTAAAGAACTTTTCCCTATTATAATGATCATTTTTGGCTGTGCGGTGCTCACAAGCTGTGCGTTTTCATCCGCTGGGCTGATTAGTACAGAGGAGCCAATTCTCCCCTGTTTCAGTCTCGGCCTACCTCGTTCTCGTGGCTCTTTGAAGAGCCTCACCCAGAACTCTGGCAGGCTGCAGGAGACAGAACTCACACATAGTGAAATCCACTGAGATGATGCTCTGTGTTCACTCGCATGATTTTAGCCGCCACTATTTGGCAAAAAAAGTCTGGTTAGGGTGAATGCCACTGGTCAGAATTGACTGGAAAAAGTAATTCAGCTAGTACAAGTACAAATTCAAATGTGAATCTACAAGAACACAAAGTACTGTCTATAGACGCTCTCAATGCAATCTGACTAAGCTTAAGATATTTGTCAAAGACCAGGAGGAAAAAGTTTAGTCTCTTTATGTGCAAAAGCTGTTAGAAACCAGCCCAAAGTGAGTGAAGGAGGGCAAATCACGAAAGCACGTCAAACTTTAAACATTTCATTTTTGTGCACTAAAAAGAAACACTGTTTTCTGTTGGCGTTTCACATTAAATCCATGTAAACTACAGAGATCTGTAGATGTTACACTTTTTAAAAACACTGAATCCTTTTTAATGTAAACTTATTTGGACTATTGGATGCGAAGCAGGTGACGACAAAAGCATCAAAATCAAGACTTCTCCTCCAAGTTGCGATTTGGCTTTGTTCCCTGCAGTAATGGCACTACAATCATTGCACAGATCACCCTTTCCTGCATTGCTCAGCCTCAAATGCTCCAGAAATTCTCAAATCATTTGAAAATGTACTTTCACGGAGCTGCAAGCTATACGCCCTGAGCTACAATCCATCCGGGCGATGATTTCATTACATTACAGAGCGTTGCATATAAGGCCATCACATCTGCTTCAACACACGCACGCACAGACGCACACAAGCACACGCGCACACACACACACACACACACACACACACACACACACACACACACACACACACACACACACACACACACACACACACACACACACACACACACACACACACACAGACTCATTTGCGCAGCAATACACCCTCAGCCTGCATTCCTTCCACTGCCTTTGTCCCCATAGTAACATCTCCAAGGATGAGAGGAGACACAGTTTGCACTCTGACGTAGACGCCAAGGCCATTGGCGCAAAAATAATAAGAGTGTAATAGAACTGCAAGCAGAAGTCCATGATGGGGTATACATTACATGCATTAAGTGACTTTCTCTCTGCAACGACAACCATACCTGATGAATCTGCTGTTTCGTAACGCTTTTTAAATGGCTGGATTCCTGCTGATGGAGGCAGCTATTTGCTTCGATGCTTTAAACCATAGTAGTCGGGATCACCTGCGGTTAATTGTATTCTTTTGTACTGTCAACAGGCATCACTGTTGTTGGCAACATTTCACAAGCTTCACTTGATAATTCATACTTTTACATGAGATCACCAAAGAACCTGCTAATTTACTGAATCACTTGACCTCGGATAACATCTCCCTGCTGTTTGTGTGTGTACCTGTGTGTTTTAGCATCTCTCACCTCACAGGGCATCTTTTTCCCATCAAGTACTACATTGTGAGGTCCCACTGCTCCTTATGGATATCAAAGTCAGGAACCATGTACTCTCCTCTACCAATTAACTTTCTTATTCTATTTTTGAATATAAATCTGAGCATATGATGCATGATAATGCTGAGATTTATAGTTCAAGTTGGGGTTATAGCATGAAAACCGGAATGGATAGCCATCTATTTGAAATAACTAAAAAAAAAAAGAAAAGAAAAGTGGTACATGGATAAAACTTGTGTACAATTAATGGAAGGTGTCTTATGTTCCCACCATATTTGGTGGGTTTGGCTACAGAATGAATGAAAAATGAATGGAAGTCAATGAAAAGTCCTTGTGGAGATGGACTGTGTGTGTATGTGTGGTGGGAGTGTTTAATAGATCTTCTGACTTGTAAAAGTAGCAAAGTCAAGGACAGAGAGAATAACACTTTGCTGCTGGAGACCTGTTTAGACAACGCACATCTGAGCCGTTTTATTAAGAAGAAATGAGATGCATCGAAAATCAGAGGGCATGAGTTGGAAATTAAAAAAGAAAAAAAAAATCTGATGACCACTGTGGTGAGAATTATTCTGCGGCTGTTAACTACGACTATTTAAAGATGTGCGAGTGTGATGTAGGAGTTATTCTAATGAAAGGAATATTTTCACAAGAGATTCAATTCACTCCCAGTGGGCGGATTGGGAGGCAGCTGTGACTTACATTGCCCTAGAAAAAGTGATGATAACCCTGGATGTTTCTCACATTTTTGTCATGTTACTTTAATATCTTTTGTGTGTATAAGATAATTTTATTTTATAGTAAATAAAAATGTAAAGAATGTGACTATATTTATCACCTTCACTCTGAAACCCATAAATAAAATTTTGTTTATCCATTTGCCTTCAGAACCCATCTGAGTTACTGTTAAAAACTGGATGGGAAACAAAGGGTTAACATTAATATTACAAAAAATTCTTACATTTATTGTGATAATGACTGGCGTAATATTCATAGTCCTTTTTGCCAATTTATTCCCAATATATCACTGCAAATAACCATTGCCCAATAAATGCATTATCCTGTTTAAATAAAACTCATCCAACATTGAACAGTCGCAGAAAACGGTTCTCTTACACTGCTACATGTTAAACAGTAACTGCATTAAATCATGTCTTTATAAATATATAGATGTTAACGAACTTATGAAATCAACATTGCAAAAAATAGCTTTCAATCAAGAAACTGTAACAATCTGAACCGTGATGTTAGCTTTTTCTGGTTTGCAGAAATCCTCAATTTAGTTTTGTTGAACTATTAAAAATAGTAAAGTTGGTCCTAGATCAGATACTGTGAGCCTATTACCTCTGCATCTGAAGCCAGGTTACCAATCCCAAATTAGCTGCCTTACAGTCCCTGCAGAGATCATAAATCATAAATCGGAGTTTATGCAAATTGCAAAACGTCCTTTTTTTCCCACAGAAATGTTAGCAAATATATAGTTGGACAAACATTTGTTGCTCCCTTTCTGAAATGGAGGATTGGTTCACAATCTGGTAGCAGGAGTGAAAGTAGGATGAGCTGTGAGAACATAACAAAACATTCTCAATACTATACCTGTCACAATAAACCAAAATTTTTATTAAAACAACTTTTTTTCCCATAATATTGATGAATAATGTAAGAAGTTCACTTGCCTTCTTTAAAGACAGATTCACACCATGGTGGAGCAAAGTGGTGGCAACATCATGATGTGGGCATGTTTTTTTTTTTCAGCATGGACAGAGACGCATGTTGGAGGAAGCAAAAGACTTTAAACGGTTAAAAGTTTGAGGTTGTAACATTGCAACCACATTCGGATTGACCTTAATTCTACATTAAAAGGCCCAATCAGTGTGTGTATGTGTGTGCATTCAGTGACCCAGCAAATCCAATCATAGCTTCTGGCAATTATTCAAACCTACCAGTCAACTATTGAGCTGTCAGCGTTGATTTCCTCACGGCTTCGAGGAAATGAGAAATGGAAGACCTCGAGTCCACCCATGTCCATCTCTCTTTGAGCCGCAATTCCTCCTCAGAATTATACCATCACTACAAATAACCATCCACCGTGCTCTTTTTAACTCGCAACACACTGTGACTCACCCTGCTGAAGCTCTTCCTCTAATCCTGCTTGTCAGAATTTCAGAAAATTTTTGGACGTGTCATTAATAGGCAGAGAAACACACGAGGACATAGATTTACTTTTTGTGCATGCATTACTATTCAGGGCGTTATCGGAGTATTTATTCCCTGCCCCTGGTGCACAGTTGACCCATAAAATTACTAAGCCAAATGGATGTTTTGACTTAAACAGTACCCTTAGGATGTTTATGCTGCAGCCCAAAATGCACTGAGCCTCAAATCTACCCCAGGTTATTGCTGGAGCATTCCAAAAAACCCAAACTGCTCTCTCTTACGTCAACACGTCTGATATGGGACTGAGATATAAAGGTGCTTTTAATGCGGAATGATCTGGTTAAAATGCTGGCTGGTAAAAAGGATCCGCACATTTGCATAAATCCACACCTTGGGCAATGACTTGTGTTGGAGATGGAAAGAAGTGTGTGGGGAGTAGCGGAGGGGGAAACAAAAAGGAGCTCTACAAACTGTTGCACACGGGGAAAATGAATCCCAGGCATCTTGTTCGTATTGTGTTATGTGGCCATTGTTTGTGAATGTCAGGCTGAGGCTTTCCAGCTCTCAGCATGCTGGAGGGGGCTGCAGCTCCGTATTGCAACAGATACTCGTACACATTGCTGTGCCTGCACACACGTGCAGCTTCAGCTCCATTAAAGTTTTCAAGAGAGGAGGGGAATTACTGAAGTTTTATTCCAGTGTCTACATCGCTCTCTACTGGTTGAATACAGAAACTGCATGCAAAATCCTGACCTACAGTGTAATCCTCCATTATGTTTACATATAGTGGATGCCGTCTCACAAATGGTATTTCAATTAATCATTTAATAATTTAACATTTACTTTATATAAGGGTATCTCAGAAAGTAGCCTACCCTGATTAGACTGTATTACAATAATAATTGCACTTTGTACTATTTTTGTTTCTTTGCTATTTTGTTTGAAATATTCGAGGCTCTTATTTGTCACAATGCCACTTTTGATCTAAAATAAATTACTCGAAGAAAAACTAAACATAATTTGGTTAGAGCAATGGGACTCATATACACTAATGAAGAAGCACTCATTACTATTTATTGTTATGTTATTACAATTTAGGAATTATTTTGATTAATATTGTTAAAATCTAAATTAAAAAACAGAAATCAGCATGAGGAAACTGCTGAATATTTTTAGTTTTATTACATAAAACTAAAAAAAAAATTGTTTTATGTAATAACTACTGAATTGACTGGAGTCCACTGGACATGGTGAACTACAAAAGTTGATAGCTGAAGATGGAGTGTGTCCAAAGTGATGTATGCATGCTTATTAATTGAAAGTTCAGAAAAATGTTGATGGGAAAAGTACAAAATCAACCAAGCATAACTGCAGTCTTGAAAGATTAAGCAAAGGCCATGATAAAGGTATGGACTACAAGTGGAGTCGGAGCTTCAGGAGCCGGTGTTTGTCCACAGTGTGGGTCGAGTATGATGTCAATGCAGTGAGATAACAGACAATTTTAGAGTTCTTCATGTTGAAAAGCTTTTGGGGATTCATTTAATTTTCCAGCAGGAATTGGCTACTGGCCACACTGTCAAAAGTAGCCAGTCCATGGTTTATGACCATGGTATTGCTAAGTTTGACTGTTGTCCTCCTCCTCACACAAACCCTTCAAATAATCCATGGCAGAGCTCAAACACTCCACTCCAGTAGGGCTGGATTTCTGTAACTTTTAGATGTGGGTCTGATTCAGCACCCCCGAGTCAAATATATCAATAGCGGGGCTTGTAGTAGAACATAATTGCATGCTGAAGAAACAATCAAGCCATTTGATTTAGGTGTGTTAGATCAGGAATGCATCTAAATTTGCAGGGCATCTGCACTCCGACTGGAGTTTTAGATCTCTGCGGGGAATTGATTAAATGAAAATCAGAGATGCCAGAACAGACTGCCGTTAAAGAAACCTGGGATTTCTGAACACCTGAGTAGAGCCACAAACTGATTCACTGCACGGCACACTGTTTGAGGCAGAACCTCATGCTGAAGAAGCCATAATTAAATATTGAGTAGTTGTACTGTACAGTATCTGATCATGCTTTTTGATGGACCTACAATCTTTAGTCCGATGTTGGTCATATGGTAGCATTCAAGTTTTTCTTTAAGCACAATTTTTTTTTGTTTTTTTATTAACTCGCCAAACTTTTCCATAATTGCTATTTCAGCTCTAGCTTTTCTACTATACAGTAACATATGTTTATGTATTTATTCTTATATTAAAAGTAACTCTATCCCGGTAAATCTCCATACCGAATTGGTTAATTTTTACTTTGCCACATGACGTGTCAATGGCTCAGCCTCTGTTTGCAAAACAATCAAAATGATATTGATCAATACACTTTCAATACTCATCTGAATAACCAATGATGGGTGAACACCAAATTGTTTTTGATCTTCCTTACTATAAGATCAAGAAACGGCTAAAAAAAAGCTGTCCATGAACCACAAAAAAGCTTCTCAAAACACAGCAACCACCGTGTTTTCCACTTATCCCCGTCACCTTTCTTCTACTTCAGGCCCACCTTGGTTAGATACATGCTGAGCCTATGGAGGGATGTAATTGAACGGTACCTGTACCTTTTATTACTAACAGTGTCCTGGAAAACTGAGACTCTATCAAATCCCAGAGCCATAAACACGCTCCTTAGGTCTAAAGAGATCAATCAAATGAAAGACTTCCAGCTGTATCTTTCATTTCCTCTGTGGTAGAAAATGAAATGCAGTGGTAAATAGATATATTTGATGTTGGAAAAAAGACTAAATTACAAAACAGTTGAAGGATGAGTTTTTTTTCTACCATTTTCTCCATTTGTTTGAGTCAGCTTTAGGAAGAAATTTTAAAACAGTTTTCTCTCTTGAATAATGATTACTGCCTAAGTGCTTTGGCTTTTATGTGACAATTGAAATTTTAGTTGCATAATTATGTTTTTTGTAGGTTATGTAAGTCTCAAGTACAGGGTTTCCCTCCAGGGAAATTTAGGTGAATGAGGAGTGACTCAAATTATATTCATTTATTTTTATATAGTCCGCCTGACCATCTCTCTTGATCCATTTTTCTGTTGTTGTGACTTGGGTTGTTGCAGAAAATCACTGATTTCTACTATATGTTTTTAAATAGCATTTAAATTTGCTGATGCCATATGTAGTGCGTGATTTATTGGCATCCATAGATATTTTTTTTCAGAAACAGAGGAGAGAAATGATCTCAAGCAGTGTACCTGGGATCCAAGTGTCCCTGGAATTTGCCCCAAATTGTTCCTGTTTTAAGCTCGTCAGCTGTTACCAAATGGAACCGAGCCGAGGCACAGATGATGGATCTGAAGGGCATATGTGTTTGCTGGTGATGTTTATACACACAGTCTACGTGTTTGTATAATAAACAGCTCTGACATAGTGGAATTACTTCTGTGTGAGTCAGGAAGATGAGAGAGACAACATATCCCCGTGGATCTGCGAACGCCCTCACACAAAGATAACCGGCATGTGCGGGAGGATGCAGACACACATGGGGCAAAAACAAAAAAAAAAAAAAAGAAAAACAAAATCAAACTCTCGCCCAGACCGGATATTAACACGATTCAAGGAGTCACCTGGGTGTGTCATTTCTAAGTGTCTGCAGTGGGACTCGCCTCAGGTAATCCATAAGCAATTATTCTGTGGAGACATCAGACAGGCCTGTCATATCCGCTCCCCTGTCCACGAACGCACTCAGGCAAGAGCAAACAATGGCATAAGCATGCACACACCCACACAACCACAACCTTGCAAACATTTCCACATTCATATACAAATGGGCCTGTTTCTCTCACCTTTTCTCCCTTCCCAACTCTCTCCTTCAAAAACAAACACATTGAATATCACACGTTGTCTCTTTGCTGTTTGTCTTGCTCGCACAAAACCACTCGACTTTTCTCTCTTCTTACATTTTGGCAGTCGACTTTTTTCTTCTTGGAATCTCTCCCATGGAAATTATTCTCAGTCTTAAGGGGGTCTTCGCAGCACCTTTAGAAAAACAACCGACAATGAAAGAGGAATAGCAATGTGGTAGAATGAATGTTTATTTCAATAAGAAACGCGCTTTAAAAAAAAGTTCACACAGTGTCTTAGATAAATAATTGGCATCCCAGGTAGAGATGTGTAAAAAGCCTTCGAATCTTATTTTCTTATTTGCTTGCTTACTTAAAATATTGCTAACACTCAGTGAAAATGATGGTGAGGGAAGGGAGCCACTAGTGTTACAACAACAAATAACTCTGTTGGATTCCAGAAGTCCAAGAATGACTTCTGAATCCTGCCAAGGAAGATGTTCAAGGCATACATCACCGGGCCATGCCACTTGATGTCAGACTTTGGCAGACTTTGTACTTGCTTAGAGTGGGGCAGCTCTTACAACTGACTTGCCAACACCTTAGAGACCCACCACTAGATATGCTGGAGGTCATGTTCCAGGAGTTGGATATCTATACAATCTGCTTGTCCCACTATTTGCTTTTTGCTGCTATTTTTTACTTTGCATGGTTTTTATAGATAAACAGAAACAGAAAACATCAGACAAAAAATTATGATCAAAACATGGACAATTGTCACCAATCTTGTCCGGGATAAAGGACAAAATAACACATCCTTGTCCTCAGACTGTTTTCAGTCTAACTGCCTGATACTTTGTGAAACAACTCACTTCTAGAAGGAAATGACAATTTTCCTCAGTCAAGACTCTAACACCTCCATAACACCCAGCCAGTATACCTTTATTTCATACCTTTATCTTTTTGTGTTGCTTGGTTGCTCTTGCTCTCTTCTCTCTCTTTTACATTCTCGTCCAATTAGCTGAGAGCACAAAAGCCCTTTCCCATTTGCAGTGCAATGAATTATTGTCTCTTAATTAGCAAGGCGCTAAAGGCCTGTCTGTCCAACTTTGCTGCATCCTGGCTGATGTTATGATTGAGAACTGCAGACTAATTGGTTCCTTGACTGTCTGGATGAAACTGCAAGGCTATTGAAGAGGGATGAAGTGAGTGATTGGGAGGAAAGGAAAGTTTAAAAATTAAAGATCAAGAAAGGAGAAATTCAGAAGAGAGATTACTTGTGGCCACAGGGTAACTGGAAAACAGAATAAAAAATGGAAGCGAATTAAATGCAAATTTGTTTTAGTCTTGAATAGTTAGAATGGCTTTTATCAGTCAAAAAATTTACTTTCAAGTTGCATAATTAATATCTTGCAAATTGGTCATTTTAACTGGAATTTTACCCCTGGCTTTGCCAGGTCAATGGATTCCATTTGTGCATCCCTAAGGCAATTGGCACCTTGGCAGACAAAGATAAGAGTTCAAGATTGAAGCACACAGCAGCTTTTTGATTAAACACATTAGTACAGAAGTGATGGAAACTATTTCACAAAAAAAAGCACGAGTCAACACAAGATTTGGCAAGAAAGATTAGAGTTTCATTTGAAAAGTAGCAGCTGGCAAGTGGACTCTGCTGAGCTGGGCGTCATGTTCATTAATGCCCCCTTGTCTGCTGTCCTTTCAAAGCTTGTAGGTGAGTTTTAATATACGTTTGCTGGAGTAAAGTCATCATTCTTTTATATATATATACTGGCTTAACCTTGCATACCAAGTGAGCGATAGAAGTGTTGCACCCTGTAGAGCAGGAACAAACCTCCAGCAGAAAAGTCTGAGTATGCATCTGCCATCACCGACTGGAGTTTTGAGAAGAGAGAAATTCTCACCAAAAACCCAAAGCACTGACCCAGTAGTGCTTTATATGTTGAAGTTAATTATATTTTTCACAGAATAAATTTGTTTAAAAAAAATGTTTTCCTTCACTTGGGTTTATTAAATTAGCTGGATTTTTCTGGGTGTGACAAAAGCAAAAAGCAGAACAGCGTAATAGAAAAAAATCTGAGTCGTGTCGACTGAAACCTCCCAAACTCATCCAGCATCATTAAAGGCAAAAGGCATAAATCATTATTTATCTTTGGCTTGGAAACTGTCAGAAATCTAGGAGTCAGCATCAGATTGTAAAAACCTGATTGCTACAGCAGTGCTAGCAGTAAAATATACAGATCAGACATTACATTTTAACCACGGGTGAAGTGAATATAACCCTGCGAGACTCTGTCTTCAGTGGGATGTGTTGTGCAGCCACTGAACATTTTGTTCCAAACGTTGATGTGTTAGAAGCAGGAGAAATTGGCTCGCTAATGGATTTAAGAGAGTCTCGCAAATGGCAACGACTAGACTTCTGGGTCAGAACATCTCCAGAACTGTTGCTACCTTTGAGTGTCCCTGGTCAGCAATTGTCAGTATCCATCAAAAGCAGTTCAAGTAAGGAACAGAGATAAATCTGCGACAGGGTCACGGGCCACCAAGGTTCACTGATGCTGGTCCTGAGAGAAATGAGACATAACACACAGTGGATCACAGTGGGTTGTATTTGGGGCTGCAGGCCAGTCATGGTGTCCATGCCGACCTATTGTCCACAGATGAATGCTCCGACATTGTGCTCATGAGCATCAGAACTGGACTACAGGGCAATAGAAGGTGGCAGGAAAATGTACCTGAAATCAAAGAAAAAAAAGGTTCAGAAGTAGCTGGTTATTGACCAATAGACACCTTGACCTTTAGAGATAACGGATTATTTCAATGCGACTTGTTTTTATCCAACCTAAGCTTTGTTTTTCCCCTTCTCCTTGTCAGAAATTTCCAAAAACTTGGAAATAATCCTTCAGCTGGACTTTAATCTTTCCTCTGCTCGCTATGGCCATCTGCTGTAAGTTCATCGTGTTTTGCTCAAAGCCTCCAGCTAGATCTAAAATGGTTAATCTAAACCGATCAAGCCAAGCAATGGGATCCCTTTAGGAATAAAGAAATTGATGGACAAATTCCTAATTGCATATGGATTGTGTTTTCAAAACCTGCCGGATACACTGAGTGTGGCTCATGTTCTTACCTTGTGTCTTGGGAAATGCCAAGATGAATTTTGTGATAATGAAAAGCAAGAACTTTGTGAAATCATTACTTAAAAGGAGTGATGGAGAAGAAATGTTTCCAAAGATTTATCTTATTTTCAAACAATGAAGATCAAATCAGAGCATATCAAAAGATATAGAAGTCAAATCAATTGAGATGATCTATTTTAGTTCTTAATCCTAGAAATTAAAACCTAGGAGGTAGGTTTTAATTTCCAAAACTTGTCTCCTATTATATTCAGGCCATGGTGAAAAGAACCAAAACATTCTGATGGGAATTATTGTGAATTATTCAGCAACATGTCCATATTTTCCTGAATCCTAATAGTGACATCTGCTGGACTCTCAGAGGAAGGACTTCTGTTTTCTTAAAAACTGCCCAGCAGGAAATGAGGATGACGATGAAGTTTTAATGGTTTTAATAACTTGGTTTTGTAATTTAAAAAATCCCTTAATTAGGTTGTGTAGAAGTTTTATATATTGTAGTTTCCCTATAGATGGATCTTTAGAAGAACATTTGATAAACGGTGTGCTAATTTTTACTATTTTTCTTGTAATTTCTTTTCAAACACTGTCAATTTTTTCCACTTATTTTAAATCATCGTTTTCATTAGCTTGAAATGCAACCTGGAGGACCTTGAAAAAGTATTCAGAACTATTAAGCTTTTAAGCATCACAGCCATAATCTTAACTGTGTTATTGAGATTTTATGTGAACACAAAATAGGGGAAAAGTAACCAGCAATAGCTGTGCAAGCTTTTCAACGATTCGTCAAATGACTAACTGAAAAGTGTGGCTAGCATTTAGGGCTTTTCTCCAGCTGAAGGGCTAACCTTCCTTCCAGTCTTAATTTATCCGCTGCTTTTAATAAATTTTCTCCCAGGATTGTCCTGTATTTAGCACGACTTCCTATTAACTCTGATCAGCTCCTTATTTTTTGCGAAAGAAAATAATTCCTATTAAAAAAAAAAAATCTTGAGGGACTTCACAGGCTCCAGATTGCCTGGATGAGCGCAGCCGCGTCTGTACAGGCACAAAACGGCGACGCACTAAACCAGCTCTGGTTTAATTTTTGCACAAAAGTGGGACAGTGTTTGCCTAAAGGAGGGTGAAGCGGTCCTTTTGAAGGACGGTCAACTGTTTAAATTCCCATGAGGAGAAACTGAGTCACTTTATCTGTGTCTTGTTAAACCACACTGAAAGTGCCCTTAGGGAGCTCCGGCTGCTTGAGTAGCTGGACGCTTACACTGGTTGTCATGTGGATGTACACAAGAGCCAAGGTTGTGCAGAGGAACAACACGAGCTCAGCAAATCCTCCCCAATAAAAAAAAAAAGGTTAATAAAACGGTAGGTCTTCAACCTCTGTGGGATGATTCAGCTGAGCAGCGAAATCCCAAGATGCATTATGTTAGTATATCGATTGTTTCGAAATGTCACACAGAGATATTGTATGAGGATACAGGCAGGTCAGCAGGCAAAATAACGTTGAGCTGGAAGAAAAAGTAAGAATTTAGAGATGAAGTATTATAATATGCATCAAAAGTCAAAGGTGAAACTTATTAACAGCAATGAATAATTATCCTGTGTCCTGTCTGGCACAGGGTTACCTTCCAAAGCAGCTGGATTCGTTGAATCTTTAAGATCAGTGTCACAGGGAAATCCATCTTGCAAGGTCCAAGCTTTTCTTTGGGGGCCAATACACAGAAATTGGTACCAGTTGGCAAAGAGTACTGGCAGGTGCCTCACGCAGCAGCGGTCAACACTGGTAACACCTGGTCACTCACTGGCTTTAAGAAATGCTTTGTTTAAAAGAAGCTTCATCCAATCACCTGCTAACTAAATTCTCTACAAGTCTCCAAGTAATTTCAACAGAGCTTTTACACCTGACAGTTCTGATTACACACAGCTGCGTTCTAAGCTAATTTCGAGATGATTATACTCTGAGGACATAGTTTACATGCCAAGAGCATTTGCAGGTGTCACGTTTATAACATTCTTTTTACTGTTTCTTTGCTTCCATGAGCTTGTAAAAAAAATTATTTGAATGTTTGGAAATATTTCAAGTCACAAAAACGCACACAATCCAAGCTTTGAGATTAAATGAGCATCATTCATCACAGAGGATGTGTATTTCTGTATCTGTATATTTTGTGCAAAACGCACTTAAATTGCTAGTTGTCTTTTTTGCTTAAGTCAATTTAAAACTATAAAATCTTACACAAACCCCTGTCTAAAAGTAATAGTTTGAGTGTTTCAAGAAGCATCAACTAAGGTTTACCAAATATTCTGTCAGACAATCCTTACTGAGAGAACACACTGAGCTGTGTGAAGGACAAACAAAGCTGTAGTTAACAGCACATCTGTTTAGGGATGAACCCCTGCCGTCTGAAAACAATCACTCCTTGAAAACCAGGAAGAGACCTTGATTGGATGCAGGAAGTTCACGATAGACTTGACGACTTCCTCTTGTGCAGGAAATTCCCAAACTAGGTGAACTCTGTATTTCGATGTCAACCAAAGTGCAGACTAGATTACTCAGACAAAATGTTGGGTGTATAAATGAGGACATGATGCTAATCAGTGCCACTGTTTTACTCGGATCAAAAATTGTAAAATTTAAATTAGGTATTTTATCGTCATTTTGACAATCACATTGACAGATGGAAAAAAAATTGGTAGATGACTTGATGGACAAAGCCTAACCTCCAGCATAGTTCTAGATTAAGGGTTTTCAAATCCTGCTGGGGAAACTGCTTGATGCACATATGAAACGACAAACCTGAAGTGAAAACGAAAAAAGTTTATTTCCCGTTGTCCATTATCCCAGAAAACAGTGTTGCACCTGATTTTCACAAGTGTTCACAGAGACTGAACATAAATCACCATTTTTAAAAAGTTCAAAAGGACACATTAAACGAAGCACTATGCTTGGATTAGATGATGGGAAGCATCATCTAATCCAATGGATTACCAAAGAGATGTCCCAAAAACCTCAGTTGTTCTTCATATGGTTAATGGTAAATTGTGTTGTGTACAAAACCTGATCTAATTGAGAAATGCAGATTTTTTTTTTACATTTGCATTGCAGAGTGAACTCTTTAGCATTACTATTAAGGGGAAAATTCATGTGGAAAATGTCACATTTGTTTCAGTTACCAGAAATCGATACTGGATTGTGCATTTTTACCTCTGTATTTAATAATATCTTGATAATACAACTGTTTGACAACTTTTGCCTATTATACATCACATAAACTCAGGATCACAAAACACATTAGGTCAGACAGAACACATCTCACCAGTATGAATGCATATAAATTGCACAAAAAGATGAGCATTTTTAGGCTACAAACCATGAATAAAGTGTAAACAATGTGCAAAAAAAGTCTATATTGGGAATCCAGCAATCAATATTTTCCATTCACCGCTTCTCACTTTTTAAAAAATATCTCAAACTTTATCATAGAATAAAATTCATCTGAACAGCCATGGCTACTTTGGTTCCTTGCTAAATGAACTGAGAAAAAATAAAACTGGCTTCGTGGGGTACAACAAATGTACAAAATATACATGTTCTGGATTTCACAGCAACCAAGACGGATTAAAAAGTAAATATACTTGTATATGTTTTGCGTACTTTATGGAAATTTCAAAGTGCTATTTTTATTGAGATGAGCTATAAAAATAATAAACGGCAACAAAAAAAAAAAAATTAAGTTGTGGCTTTTTTTTCCTTTTTGCAATAGTTCAAATATCTCTGTCAAAACACAAAGAATATGAAATCCATCCTCTGCTGTTTGCAGAGTTGTAAGAATTCAGGAAAACGAGCGTCCTAATATTCGTAGCATATTGAAACATATTCTAGGAAAGCTTGAAACTAACACCTCTATGCAGTGCCTTGCTAAAGTTTCTACATCCCTTTAAGCTTTTCATGTTTACATCCCCAATTTCTAGTGCATTTAGAATTTTAAATGATGGACCAACACAACGTATCACAAGACTACACCGTGCAAATAAAGAAGATGCAGAATTTTAAAAATATTTAAGAAAATGTGAATCTAAAAAGTGTGGCATGCAGTTGTACAACCAATTGCTTTCAGAAGTCACCTAACTAGTAAATGGTGAACAGTGTTTAATTTAAGTTGTTCTTTAAAAAAAAAAATCGCTATATCTGTGTCATTATTTAAAAAAAATGAAGGAGTGTATGTACTTTTTCAAGGCACTGCTGCTGCACTGGGTAACTGTGAACATATGCTGACTCGTTTTAGTGGCATACCAGGAAACAGCCATTCTGTTGACGATCTAGATAAGCTTGAAATTATATAAAAAATGGCTCAAACACAGAGATGCTTACTTGTTCTTTTTTTTTTTAAGCATGTTTTATGGTTGAGGTCAGAAAAGACACTGTTTATATTTTCCTGTTTCGTCCCTACCTCTGGATGCATAATCGTCCATGACCAGAATTTAATGTGGCTAACTGAAGCAGAAGAGGATGACTCACTCTTTGGCGCTCTACCCAGAAAGCATAGTTTGAATAAGTGTTGCCCAGTGCAGCTAGAAGGTAGTGACTTTTTGTGAGTTTTCACTGTGTTTTTGTACCATTTAGTTACCGGGTTCTAGTCCCTCTAGATGGTCTGGGATAGGGAGACCAGTGAGTATCGTCAGACACTTATTCCATACATTAAACACGGGACACACAGGCTGGATGAAGGAGACGTGAAAGGTGTGTAGGTGCTGGGAGCCAACGGCGTCGTAAAAAGCCACATATCCGGCATCGTAATCCAGCAGGACCCCGACCCGTCGCAGTTGGGGTGAGGGTTCGATGGCCAGCTCCTTGCTGTTGTGACGAACCACCCAGGAGTTGTTGCAGCGGCAGAGCACCCAAGAAGCCGAGTTCTTTCCAATCCACTCATGCTTGGGGGCGGACTTGTAGGCAATGCCAATAGCGTACCTGTTTAGCAGGAAGAAAAAAAAAATCTAAGATTCAAACAAAGAACATTTACTTAGGTAAATGTAGAAATGTTTCTTACCATGTACTCCCTCCAATCAGAGCCTCCCAATAGTGACGCCCACTGTCGATGTAGACGTTTCCCACCACGCCGTAGCTGCTCTGGCTGGAGAACCGATCCTGACTGTGGCCTTTCTTGGACGTGGTTTCGTCCCGCTCAACTGTGAGGTTGTCATGGGAAACCTTGAGCTTCTTGTGAGCAGATTTAGGATCCAGTTTGAATGGCTGGCCTGGTTAAGAAATATATTTTGACTCTTTTAAGAATTGAACTTTATTGTTGCATACAGAGGAAAATGTTTGATTTCTTACTGTTGGTTTTCAGAGTCCCCGGCTCACTGCTTCTGCTTCCTGCTTGATTAATGGCCTTGACAACAAAAATGTACTTGGTGCCGCTCTGCAAACCATGTACTGTGTAGTGGTTTTGCTTGATGTTCGGAACAATCATCCAACTTTCTAATGAGTTACATAGACCTAGGTGGAAGAGGGAAAGCAGTTATAAAGTAACAAGAAACTTTCCTAAAACTTACTACTGAAGGCATACTTTTAGTCCACAAAACAATTTCCTTTTTTAAGAAAAGCCAGCAGAAGATCAATGTACTGCTATGTGACAGCATAGTGTGCCAAATTGAAAAGGATGTGCAAGCCCTTGGCTGTGGGAGCAGGTAAGAGGGTAAGAAAAGGCACAAGAGGAAACAATTCACACCTCGTTGGCTTCATACCAGCGCAATACTTTCTGCTGCGAGTGTTTTCAGTGTGGGTTTATTTAATGGTACCTCTGCTTTTCCACAGTGCCTCCAAGGCCAAAGTGTTTTTGTGAGCGTACATATACTCCTCATGCCATTTTTCTTCTTTTCCTGAGAGATTGACATGGTTGTTTTTTTATTATTTTATTTTCTTTTCCTTACTAGACACTCGGAAGTCAAAATAGTCAACAGTGAAACATCTTTACACTGTTTACATTGGTGTAAAGATGTTTCACTGTTTGACAAGCCTGGTAATAAGATATTTTCTGACTTGAGGTAAAATGTTCGACTAATCCGGGCGCAACTGCACCTTGTAAGACGGACACTATTTTCCAATCATTACAAATAAAAAGCTAAAGTTAAGCTAGCTGTTTTGACAAGTTCAAGCTAAAATGAACAAATTTAGTTGCTTTTTTATCTTTACTGAACATATGAACAGTTGAAGACAACAACAAAGTTGAAGACCATTTATTTTTGTCTCGAGTTGGTTTGAAAAAATATAGATTGACTACAATCTCATCTATTAGTTGATGAATAAATCATCATATTCATTCGATTAAGAGGATATCATAAGCTAGAATAAACTAGAATGTAATGCAAAACAATTTATATTTTGTCATATTTGCATGCAAATCGAGGCGATGACCTCCTTAAAATAAAGCCTTATTGGTTTGACTGCAGATCACAGCTACCTTTAAATGTGGGTAAACACATCAGTCTAAAAATTCTCAAACGGTAATAAAGAAGCAAATAGTTTATATTTACAAAACTTCAACTTCCTGCTTGGTGGCTTCAGGGAGAATTATCTACCACTTGACCCCGACTTTGAAAGCAACATCTCTGTCAACAGCGAATGTGATAAGAGGGAGTGCGGTAAACATAACATCTTATTGAACAAAAAGAAACTGGGATGCGACAGCAAGAAGGAAATGAAGTGTCACATTAGTGTCATAAATGTTGCCTAATATTCTTTAAGCCTTAAAGTAATGAGGGTTGTAATGGAAAGAGAGACTACCTTATAAGGGAATGCTTTATTAGATAAACGTCAGGCATATAAAACAAGAAAATAAAGAGCCAAAGAAAGGAAAACTTTTCCTGAGAAGTCTTTGAATCTTTAAAAGACTTAAAAACTGGAGCAGATGAAAGACAGAGATGAGGCGGTTTGATTGAAAGGCAGCAGGGGAGCTCGTCTTCAGGTGCCTTGACCCCATTTCCCTCCATGTAGTTGTTGCTCACTCAGCCGTTCTCAAGATTTCTAAGGTCTTGTGGGTGTTTGACTGATGTGTATGTAAGTATACACTGCAAGGTAATTGTTCCATAAGATGTTCTCTGTCTTAAGTGACTGATACTAGGTTTTTTTTTCTTAGCTGTCATCTTGACAAAAATGTCTCCATCCTCTTGGTTTCATCTATTCTTACACAGGGAAAAAAACAAAAAAACTTTTCATTTCCATGAAGCAAAATGTTTCTCTAAAGGAAACAGTCTTTATTTATATATGCAAGATGTTAAATTTAAGGAACCTTTATCAATATGAAATTCAGGTCCTTTCAGAAGACGCCTGAAAGTACTTCTTCTGAGTCAATGTCACCATTATAAGAATTGCTGTTCTGCTGCATCCTAAATTGTCTATTAAATATGCATGTTGATGTCTCCCTGCTACTTACATTGTGTGAATTTGGATGGAGGGTGGAAAATTGCTGCATTTTAAGGATTCAGTGCAGCTTTCTGCTATGATCTCACTATCTTTCCAACTAATACATATTACAACATAATGTCCATAATGCACTTACTGGCAATGTTGGACTGTCCGGTGAAGATGGCGTACTGCAGCTCATAGGACACAACTGTGAATTCATCATCAGATGTCCAGTGGACACTGATTGTGTCATAGGAAGCTGTGCACAACTCTTCCCTTATGCATGGAGCGCTTGGAGCTGCAGAGAACCAAAAGCGGAAACATTATCTTTGGCCCCCCGATGCAAGAGATTGCATTAGAGAAGTCCCAAGCTGGTGATTCACCAGTTTTTAGTAGTTCCAATAAAATTCAGCCTAATAAACTTCCCTTATGTGCACAAGAATCTAATTTAAGACTTTTATGGTGGGGGGTTTGAAACTCATTCTGAGATGCAAGAGTTACAGGTTCAATAATAATGGCGATAGAAATAAATCTCCAAATCACATTAACACAGCGGGAACAGAGCTTAGCACAACCTCATTAGAAACACAAAATCTTAGTCACTTAGTGTATAATCACAGAAACTCCTGGCTCTATTTCACGGATGCATCGATTCGTGGGGGAAACAAATGTTATGAGAATTTAGTTGGAAACGGCTCCTTTTGTGTTAAGTCCATTGAGCTTCTTGCAGGAGGAGAACAGAGCGATGTAGAAAAACAAAGATACAAAGGCCCAGCTTGAAATGATTGTAAAGCCACTTCTTATCTCTTTTTGTGCCTGTCACTTGCTCCCCACTCCCAAGCATTCTGTCATGAGTGGCTGCACATAGCGGAGTGATTCAGGCTGATTCACTGAATGAAATACCCTCCAGCGAAGCCCTCATGCGTCGCAGAGAATAAATATGAGCCAACCGTTTTCACCGGGCTTCAAATCCACAACAAACCCCATCGCTCTTTTTTTTTCTTTCTTCTTCTTCTTCTTTCCCTGGTGTGCTGATCAATTAACAGTGACATTTTGATAGGTCCAAGCAAATGAAAGATGGGGATGGTAATGTTTGACATTAATTTAGGAGTTAATTGGCTGAAGTCTAACTACTAAAGCAATACTTAAAGACAGACTTGAAAGAAATTAAATGAAGAAAATTTAACTTAAAGTTGAAAGAAACTTCATTAAGTTCTCTGTAAAGTTTAAGTTTCACAAGTGTTAATGAATTCAGAAAGAAATCAGATTTTCCTTTAGGCTGCAAATATATTCTTGATGCAAAACATCTCTAACCTGTGAGGTAATCCAGATTCTCCAGCAACTTCTTCTCTCTGGTGAAATCCAGAGCAAACGTGTCAAACGTGTCTGTCAGGTGGATCTCTGGAATCAGCACCTGGGTTGATGCTGTTGCCATGGAAACCCTAGATTATTATAAATGGAAATGGAAAAAGGATTTTACACCTTCTGTTTTATCTGTGCTAATATTCACTCATTGGTCACAATTTAAAGCATAGGCCAAGTGTTGTGAATAGACTTCAGATATGAAAATCAGATTCCCAAGAGTTCCTGGATTTAGCAGTAGGAAAATTAATTTAGCACACAAGCCCGACTTGTTGAAATCAGTCCAAAAAACGCTCGATTGGGACTCGATACTTTGTAGCTGGTGAGGCTCGAGTTGAAATTTCCGCCAGGCAGTCTGACCTTTCATTGATGCTCTTGGCCGTCTGCAGGAAGCGAGCGTGATCCGTTTCCTTCAGCGTCTGATCGGCCTGTGTGATGAGAGCCGAGGATCTCTCGATGCACTGCTTGCAGTTGGAAATCTGCTGGGCCAGCTTCCGAAGCCTTTGAGCCTGAAATCATTGAAATGGATCATTATTAGAAAACTTTTAAGACGAATGGAAAATGGCAAGACTGCAGCTCTTTATGGGGCTACATGGAGACGAATGTTGACATTTGCACAAAAGGTCAAGACTGGGAAATTCTGTATTTCTTGATGTTTTCTCATTTATAGCAGTATAAGAGCAGGTAGAAAACCCTACAGGTTTAAGAACATCAATCTTGTTTTATCTAAAGTTACTCTGACTTGGAGTAGGTTGGTTTTAACCTTCTTGTCTCTCGAGTTGTGAACCAGTAAATTATTTTGTAAACACACAGTGAGTCTCAAAAGTGTACAATCACCTGCTAACTGCCAAATTTTGTCATGTAGACAATGAGACCAAGGTATTTCAAATCTTCTTTTTTTCAAATGTGATATCCATAAAACAAAATTCAAACATACCCTGCAGCCTGATTGTTTTTCCACAGTTTAAGTTTTATTCCAAATTATATTAATTTAATCTCTGCTCTCAAAATTCTATACACAATTATCATTATGACAAGATGAAAACATTTTTTTTTGTACTGTATCAAAATCAAGAAGAGTGAGTTTATGTCAGTGAAAGACCATACAAATAATTTGGTTTCTCTAGTTTACATTGTTTTATCAACCAAGGTTTTAGGGGATTATAAGAGCAAAATTTATGTGGAAAATATACAAATAAAATGGTGCGAAATGTAATGAAACCATCGTTTTATGGTGAAATCCCAAACTTTCTTTTAATTTTATTACCATTTTTTTAAATCAGCCATGTTGGTAATTTTTGTTGCATGCAAATCTGAGATTGTAGCTTCTCTTGTTTGCCATCCAGTTTCATTCCCTTTGCTTTTTAAGAGGGAGATTTAGGTCACTGGTTAGATTGAGGTCAAACGGCATTTCATCAGCAGTTTGGTTTGTACCAAAATAAACACAGAACAGAAACTGTATCCCAGGAAAGATTACACGGTAGCCACGACCTCTGGATCCAGTTCATGACAAAAATGCCAAGCGTCTGTGCACATTCTTTCTCATTCAGTGCTAAATGTTGGGATGGTTGAAGTTAGATAGTTGGGAAAAATAAAATAAACTCTGAAGCACTTCAAGTCTCATTACATGGAGCTTAAATTATCATTTGGGTTGAGAGTACAAGCAGACATCTTCTCCATATGCTGTGGGATGTCTCGTTGGCCAATCTGCCACCTCCCGTCTGTTCAGAAGGGTTTGAATCTCAGGCATCCGAGTAGTTTGCCATCTGCTGGCAGTTAAAGGATCATGTAAGCATACAGCGCTGTGAAAGAGTTTGCCTCCTTAATCATTTCTTTTGGGGGTTTTTCATACTGTAATATTTGAAGTGATCCAACAAATGTTTATGCTTTCAAAAGACAACCTGAGTAAAAACAAGGTTGTTTTTACTCAAAAACAACCTTGTTTTTGAGGTTGAAATAGAAGTTCTATTTCTTTTTTTGAGGAACAAAAGTTATCAAAACCAGCCTGATCCTTGAAAGAAAAAGTAAGTATTTACTACTATTATCTCTACCAGAACATTGTGCAGTAGAGTGCTTGTCCATCATTACATGATCTTAAACCCAATCACGCTCTGGTTAAACTGTAAGGTGATAATCCATAGAGGTCTTTCAAAACCTTCCATGTATTCCAGGTTTTTTTTTTTTTTTTTTTTTTTTTGCATTCTCTTTTCAGCTTTTGTTAGTGTTGCTCATGAATTATTTTTGTTTAATTACTCTTATGTAACTTCTTAACAAGGGCTTTTCAATAATTTAAGATTTTCGTGTTTTTTTGTTGTTTTTTTTGGTTTTGCTTTTGACATTTTTAACAGTTTGAGGACACAATAAAAGCACTGTGTGCTATTTCAGGTCACACCATTCTACTTTTTCACCTCACCTTCCCCTCTTTAATCTTGCTGCCAATGATCTGCCGCCTCTGCTGGATGATGTCAATCAGGACGTCGCACTCCTCCATGAGCTTGCCCTCCTGGCGTGATGCGTTTACCTGAAAATCAATTCACAGATGGCATCAGATTGACAAAGACGGGACGGGAGAACATAGGAAGTTTACAGAGTGTGTACATTTGTGTTGTGGTGTGACATGTTGCACCCAGAAAATATTTTCTTCATCCATCTTATATTAAGACTAGAACCTGGTGAATAATTAGGCTTTTCTTATATTTTGCTTCTGCCTTGAGTGATAAAACTAAACTACCCGTGTAATCTTAACAGCACAAATATGCGCGTGTGCGTGCGTGTGTGTGTTTGTGGATTTCACCGTTCTAGGACTTACAAGGGACCATGTGCTAAGATTGAGCTGTTTTAGCAATAAATAATTCCAGTGTTTCTACTGGATGAAAACGGGAGCATGTCAAACAATTGCAATATTAAGGGAAAAGATGAATAGTTTTGTCACTTAATTAGTATTATAAAAATTAATTACACTAAGATTAATATATTTAAATCCTCTTTTACTTGTAATATTCATGATTTTGCCATTTACCAGCTAAAACTTGGTATCATTCAAGTTCTAGTTCAGTTTGGTTCGTAGCAGCAGTGTTTAATTTCTTCTTTAGTAATTGATCATTTAAAGTATGTAAAAATGATCTGTAAGGAAATTTGATCAACTTCATAGAATGCCATATGCAACAGGAGGAGTTATTTGTTGTCCAGATGATATTTTGTTGTATTTTATAAGTCGACAGACTGAAACAGGGATTTGGATTCCTTTCTGTACATAAACATTTGACCTGTGGGACAAAGATTGAGGAGTGCAAATTTTAAGAAGGGGAACTGTACTCTTCTTTATGAATCCAGATCCCAATGATAGAAATTAGAGATGAGAAATAATTTTATTTAGTTGGAGGTATTTTGCAATTTCAGATAATTGCCATTCAGAGCAATTGGGTGTCGTTTCTGCCAAAGACGACAAGCATTTGGCTGACTTCTCTCCAGCATTTGATTCCCTTCGCAGGTAGCTTCACACACTGAGCAGGCTGTGAAACCTGTTCGTCCAATTATGAAGGTTGTTGGTCTTGGCATAACTCACAGTTTCCTATTGGAGTAATTTCCTAGTGGTCCTTTAAGCACCTTGTAAAGTTTTCTTGCTGCAACCAAGTGCTAGCGCAGGGAGCCATAAAAGGGAAGTCTGCTGCGAGAGTTACCTAGTGATTATTAAAGCGCAGTGATTCATTCAAACTTAGTCTCTCCGTGTGCTGACAGAAGTTTTAATAATTACATCATGGGAAGTCATTTTTATTTCCTACACTGAGCCAAACATGCTTGTAAAGGGCTTTGACTGAATGCTCAAAGTCCCTTCCTTTCTGCGTTTAAGTAATTTTTTCCCAGGGATGTGTTGCCAAAAGCAACAATTTGCCACCTGGAGTACATCTGTGTTGACGTGAAACATGCTGAGCTAATGCCACGGTTCCTTTGCCCTCCGATGCCTCGGCAGCTGCTGTACAACTTTGCTAATTGGTTTCTTTGACACCAGTGTAAAGCTTTGCACTTTCTGTAATGCTTGCACCTTGGATTTGGTTCTCAAAATCATGTGTATACATATATATAAATGCATTAGCCAGAGACTGCAGCTATTAAAGGTTAGGTGTAACTTAGGGATGAACTCTTGCTAACTTTCTTTGAGAAGAATTAGACTTTCCACATTCTATTAAGACAACATCCGTTAATATTCAGGAGACCATGTTGCAGCCCAAAATATGTCCAGTGCTCCAGTTGTGACCAAATTCATCATGTCTGGTACAGACATGATGAATTTGGTCTACTGCAAGCCGAAGCTCCATGGAGGATATATTCAGTGTGACAGATTGTCAGCTATAAGAAACATTAAGCGTTTTATTTAAACACAAAGCGTCTTAAATTGTCTTAGCCTGGAGCATGTGGAAGAAATCTTCTACAAAGAGCCACCATTACTTTACTGTTGAATTAATTCTGCTGCTGCAGTGCTTGGCAAAGAATTTCACCGCGTAACAGATATTTTTAATGTTTTCCCTGTGTTAGTTCAGTCCATGTTGACAGGTTTGCGTGGTTAGGTTTTGTGAGATACTCTGTGTTCAGAAGATCAGATGAACAAAGTTTGGAATAGTTGTTTTATAGCCTAACCTGTGCTAAATGAGGACCCAAACACAGGCAGGATGCAGACAGTATCCTGAGAAAAGTGCAGCTTAGACAGAGTCCAAAAAACATACACGCTGGAAAACCAAGGTGCCAAAATAACACAAACATTCGGCCACATGGCACCAAACCACGGAAGGAAATGTGACGAACTGAATCCAGCAAGTAGTAAAAACTGGAGGAACATGGATACCGGGAGGTGTGGTTGGCGTGAAAAAAACAAGTGAGTTTAATCAATTACATGAGCTGTAGTTGTGAACTGTGGCACTGAGGGAGAACGACTCAGAATGACAGACTATGTAAACACAACAGAGGAACAACAGGGAAAAGAACTGAAGATAAGTACATGAATGAATAAATGAATGAATAATCATTAAGCATAATATTAGAGAACCAAAAGAATCAAGTGAGATGTGAAATAAACCCCAAAGAAGAATTCAAAACTATACTGACAAAGCAGAGCAGAAGTCCCTCAATTGATGACACTTCTGTGGTTCTCTCTTTTTTTTTCTTTTATTATATCCTCTAATAAACCTGAGGCCTTCACAGAACAGCTGCTTTTGTACTGAAATTATAACACATAAAGGTGGACTCTTTTCTAGTAGGGTGACTTATGAAGGCAATCGGTTAGATTATATTTTTAATTAAGGCTTTGAGGATCAGATTTAAATTGGTTAAAAAGAATCAATTTTCACCAGTACGTGCTAATCTGTGTTGGCCTAATCCCAGTAAAGTATAATGTTTGTAATCATTAAGAGAAAATCTGAGAAAGTTTAAAGCAGTGTCAAAACTTTAGAAGGGCCTTGCGTTATTTTAATGCGTCATTGTATGACAAAATACACTTTCTGTTGAGTTTTTTCAAAAACATATCAGTAAAGCAAGGCTTCAAACTGAGTATCTTTACATTTGCTAAAATGCACATATTTGTGTCAAGTCTGTTTCATCTGCCTGTGTAGATTAGGATTAGCACATCTCTCGACGTTTACCCATCTGTGATTCGGTGCTAAATCACAGATGGGTCTTCATCAGTCTAGTAACTCAAGCCTCACTAATGTAATGTAAATACTGTATGAGGGTTAATAATGTATGTTCTTGTGGGGGAAAAAAAAGATCTATTCAACTGAGTTTTGACGAAATTATGATGAATCGTGACTAAATAAACTTAAGGATTTTGTGTTAAATCCTTTATTGTACTGTATTTAAAAGAAGAAAACTAAAATGACCATTGTGAGTCTATGCATATTTATCAAACAGTGTTAAATGAATTCAATCCACTCTCCCAGAGCAACTCCTAGACAGCGTCCCCATTTTTCAACATGTGATAAGTGCCTGAGCGTGCTTGGAGTGTGGGTTGGTGTTGGTTCTAACGTGGAAAAGCTAAAAACAAGATGCCAGCTGAAAAGGCATCTAGTGTGCAGCAGGAATGCAAAATTATGGGTGCAGCAGAGCTGGTGAGTCAGAGGAACAGGATGCGAGTTGGCAGTCTTTTTTTCAAGACGTGTCTTTGCAGCTGTTTTGGGATAATCTGATGTGAAATATTCAGAAAGCTCATTAGTGGCACGCAAGCAGAGTCTCCTTGATCTTCATAACTACTTCAATTTATTTTTGTATTTTTATATGTCTGACTTATGTTCCTTCCTGTATTTATGTTGCACACCATCACTGAACATTATCCTACGTCATTTTTCTCTCATTTTGAGGTTAATGCATATTGGATGAATTTTATTTATTATTTTTAATTATCGTAGCTGTATTTTCATTACAGCTATCTCAAAGTTATCCTTTTGTGATCACAGAACCGCCATTTCCTTCTATCCTTTATTCATTGAAATACCCTTTATCTTGCACAAACTGCACCTTGACATGCATGCAAAACAAGCACACAACTTTAATCTTCTGAAAATATTAAACTGCCTAATCCTTTACATTCCTCTACTTTGCAAAAGGTCTTGGCAGGCTGCGAAGCTGCCCTCCATATTTTCTAAAACCCTGTGGCATTGCTTTATTTAAAGCATCTTAGCGGTGCAATGTGATGTGAACGGGCAGGCTTGGCACAGAACTGCCTCCAAAGAAGACTGCATGCATGCAAACATGAACACAAGTCTGTTAACCCAGAAATAAATATGGTAAACCAAACCAAATGACTGAAAAATGTGAAAATCTGCTTAAGCATTGTTTCTAAAAACTGTATGAGAATGTAAATGCTATTATTGTACATTTATTGCAAAATTTCCATGCAGAATTTGGGTAGATGCAGATAATCACTGTGCAATGAATTTTAGTTTAGACTTAAACCAGGAAAATAAAGGAATGTCGAGCTACAAGCATAGATATTTGCATTATTTATACAGAAAGTGACAATTTCTTACAGCTTACGATTTTTCTTAAAATAATTATTAAATTACAAAGTCGCTCATAAAATGAAGCATTAGTGTAATCAGTTATTTTTGAGTCCTTTACATTCCATATATCGGATATTGAGCGTAATCTGTAATGACAACTGCAGTTGCAAGATGTGGCATGATTTTTAGAAAATTGTCTAGTTTCTAAATTTGTCATCTTGACATTTTTACTCTTGGACAAAAACAACTAATCATCAGCAGTTTCTTTCACACAGAATGCCACCACTTGCGTTGCTAGACAAATTAGGTCATTGGTGACCCCCACAGGGCCACTGAGACTCACCTCGACATGTTGACAAGTCTGGATCAGCTTCCCCATAAGCGACTCCAGCTCGTTGTTCCTCTTGATCAAGTTGCTCAGGTTGGAGTCAAGTGCTTGCTGTTGGAAACAAGAGTGAGAGATGCTAAAAAAAAATAGAAATGTCACACAGATGCAAGAAGATAGAAACGCAACAAAGCTTAAGCCGACGCATCAAGTCAACTAAACAAGAAGGAACCTTCTAAAATAAAACGATGATGAGCAAATTGTGCAGTTCTATAACCTGATCAATCTATACATTTGTAAAGTTTTGGAGGTGGCGTACCTCTGACCGTGGGTAGTACCCCTCATCCCTGCACTGCCTCCTCATCCTGCCCCGTCCGAAGCCTCAGACAGCAGATCCTAGTTCTAGCCGTGGATGTGACTGGGACAGTCACTCCACTGAGCACCAAGCCATGCGCAAACCCAGCCAAGCGATAAATCAGGGCTTCAAAAAGCTTTCCCTATGAGAGCAGCGCTCCCGGCAAACGAAGCGGCAAACAGGTGACAAGCGCATCAGTACCGCCCCTCGACGCTCCTCCCTTCACTTATTTCCCTCTCTGTCCTCCTTTCTATTCACCCTTCTGTAATTTTTACATAGCCGTTTTTCTTTCTTTTTTTTTTTTAAATGCCAGAGCCCAGGCTGTTTCGTTTGCTGCCATGTTTCACATAATTGCCAAATCAGGCATGATTAAGCTGTTCTGATGCGTCGTTGTCACTTTTCCTCTTTTTCAAAGTTTTAAGATGTTCTTCATGGTTTCAAAGCTGAAAGTGAAAATTACCGAAGTATGAATTTATAGAATCCGCTTTGTAATTTACAAAGTGACCGTACCTCTTTAGCCACGTTTTAAATATCAACAGTTTGTGGCGTCAGAAAAGCTCGTACCCGTCCACAGAGGTGGACATGGTGCCTCTTTTTATTTATTTATTTTTTCCTTTGCAAGTGTGATGCAGTGCCACGTGGGGCTTAATGGATGACCTTAATACGCAGATGGCACACAGAAGTGACATAAGGGTCTGCTCTAACAGGAATATGCCCCTGTTGTTGGTAACAGAGGGGGAAAAGCTGATCTCTCAAAGGAGGACAAGAATTGCAACAATAAGCCATCCTCTGTGCACTGAACTTCAGTGCAATATGCCACGACACAAACATAAAGAAAAGGGATCTAAGCCTATTATATGTCCTTGTTGCCAGCTTGTCTATTTGTTGGAGCTGGACTGCCTTCCAGCCCCCTTCAGTTTGATCACTTGTCAATCATCCAGTGGCGTAATCTGTCTCTTTTTATCTGCCACCACTCTGAGCTAGATTTCTTTGGGGGGGAAAAGTCTGTGTTGTACTGCACAGTTAATCTCTGCTTAGTTAAATGAATTTCCAAAGTGCAGTGAGGCAGTGGACTAGAATTATTGTGATGGAAAGATCCAAGGATGCAAAATAACAGGAGTTAACTAGTTAGAAAAAAGATGTCACTTGCTTATTTCATTTCTTAATGTTTATATATTTCTGTAATTCAAGCCTTGAGAAGATTTTAAAACATTTCAGCTAGCCTAGGAGTTTTTATACTCTTTACAGAATTTGATAGAACCAAAAGATCCATCACATTATTACTTAGTCAAAGGTCCCGGCGCTCATAAATGGTGTACCGAGATTTGAACTTTCATCCCCTGGTAGTCAGCAATTCAGTTTCTATGGATTCATTAACAGCAGAAGCAACTTAATGTTCTTGCTCAGGAGCATGCTGAAAATGTTTCACCTTTTATCCCTATTAAAACACACTATAGAAAATGTTTGGCTCAAAAGCAACATGCATTATACAGGGTTCATTCATTCTCTCCTTCAGCCTAAAGTAAAACACATTTCAGATACACCAGCACAAGTACGGCGAGAAAAGGCTTAAAGTATTTCAGTCAAGCATCTGTACACAAAACACAAACTTAACATCTTACAAATAAGAAAGTGAAGCCTCACAAAAACAGCAGTAACGTGTTGGTGTTCCGTTCACACTTTCCAACATTTTCCACATTCATGAAATATAATCAGATAAACTATGGGCAAGTTAAAACCACCTTCTGAAATGATAATGGAGCTGATGTGCTCAAACTTGGCATTTAGCACCTCCTGAAAATCTTGTTTTTGCACCTTGGATTACACCCACTGGGATGGAGTGTGAGGACCCACCATCAGCAATTACTAAGGAGTACACTTTTCACCCTTTCTAGAGTAACAGACTTCACAGCAAGTCCAGTTTGTAATTCTGTGACCATCTATCAGGGAAATCAGTCCTAATAAATGGATAACTATAATAAACTGCTCTTAAGAACGCCAAGCTGTTCCAACTTAAACAGCGAAAGGGGAACACCAAACCAGTGATTTAGTACCAAGGCTGACGCATACAAACAGCTGCTCCTATCTTTTATCCTGAAGGTTTTTACTCGTAAGACCCTGAGCTGAGGATTTTAAAAGCCATTTCCAGCACCCTCCTCCGTCAATTTCCTGTGACGGGGGTAATTTTATCTCTGAAAAAAGGATGGGTGTTCCCACAATAACCTCCATGGCTCTTATCAGACGCACACCAACAGCCTCACAGGGGAAAAAGAGAAACTATTCCAATAATCTAATACGTTTTTTGCCCCATTTTGTGAAGAGTCTTGTATTCGGCAGATTGGCAAAAAGTGATACACTAATGAAATATACCTGGAAAATATGGCAGAAGAACAGCTAAAGCATGTCAGAATCTGAGATTAGGGTGGGGGATGTGAGACTGCTCGTATGATTTAATTAAGTTGTAACTCTTAAAAGTACCAGTACCAATACAATGGTGTGTTTTGTATACTTTAAAAGATTTCAAATGGAAATTAGTGTTCAGTAAACTCAAAAAGCTGACTTGTTAGCCAAAATCCAATTTGTAGTGTTACACTGTGGCATCTGCTAAAAAGCTAGAGTGATAATACAACAGGGTAATACACCCAGCAGGCAAGCGGTGCTTGTTAACCTGCAACCTCGCCAAAGTCACCATGCCTCATTGCTAAAGACATACCCCTAATTCACTGCCTCTGAATACCCCCCTGGCTTCCTGGTGTGGCGCAGTCATTATGCTAATTGCTTAATTATTCAGGAGAGATTATAAATCAGCATGAAATGATGAAATCTCTCTTGATGATCAAATTAGATACCAGAGTAAGGATATCAGGAAATTTCATACTTTAGAGGAGAATGAAATTAAAGTTTAAAATTCATTATATGTGTAAGACGATAAAGGACATCGGAGGGTTTTTATACTTATCTATAATTGGACTGAGTAAAACATTGAAAACAGCAGAAAGATTTTTTTAAATAGACTATATAAGCCAACAGGCACATACCTTTAATTTTTCGTAACGGTCGCTTAGGGCTGCCACCTGGTGATCCCTGTGCCTCCCGACCAGTTTGCACAGCGAGCAGATCAGCTGG
Source organism: Poecilia mexicana (assembly GCF_051168715.1). Taxonomy (NCBI): domain Eukaryota; kingdom Metazoa; phylum Chordata; class Actinopteri; order Cyprinodontiformes; family Poeciliidae; genus Poecilia; species Poecilia mexicana. The sequence continues at coordinate 27,674,522 of NW_028263371.1, forward strand.
TCGTCAGTGACACAGTACATGTTCACCTTCTCCTCCTCATGCTCCAGGCACTGGAGCCCTCTGAGGTGAGAGTCGGGCATTGGCTCAATGAGCCGGTGACCGGTGAATGGTTTCTTGTTCGGGTGAGTTGCCCTGAGGCACTCCTCGCAGTACGACACTTCGCACGTCACGCACGTCTTAACGGCATCCTGGGGTGGGTCCTGCTCGCAGAACTGGCATTGGACTGGTTCCGGCGGAGTTTCTGGGCTGGACATGGCGGCACTGACGGGAACCAGAGCCAGCCGGTTGCTCCCTTCCTCAATGGGAGAGTTGGGCCCACTGTGGGGACCGGCCAGCGGCAGAGGAAGGCCAGCCGAGGATGAGGCCCGTTGAACTCTATCGATAATGTTCTGCAAGGTCACGTTTCTCTTGAGTCCTTCTAATCCACGCTCCGGACTCAGGGAAATGACATACCTACAAGTGGGGCACTGAAAAGCGCCAATGCTCTGGACGGACTCGTTGGTGGTGCAGTGGGAGACGAGGATGCGATGGGCGCAGCCAAAGCACAGGCTGTGGGCACAAGGGAGCAGCAGCGGGTCTTCAAAGAGCTCCAGGCAGATTGGACAGGTCAGCTCTGACTCCAGAGTGTCCATCCTGCTCAGAAGAGGCCAGGCGGGACCGGGTGCAGCGTCAGCAAAATCCAGAAGAGCCGCTCAGATGTCTGGAGGCCAGAGACAAAGAGATGGCAGCCAGAAGAACAGAACGAGGGAAAGAAAGCAGAGGGATTTGAGATTAAATGGTGTGAAACAGCTTATTTTCCACAGCTTTCTTGGGAGGGCTTATATCTCAATGGAGCTGACAACTGCTAAAGAATTGCAGTGTTGAGTTTTTCCTTTTTAGCCTGTAAAAAGTTAACTGTAGATTCTGTCAAACCCATCAACGAACAACAAATAAGGCAACAGACCTACAAAATAGGCAAAAGTCTGGATCATCTTAGCCAGAGGCTGTGCAATGTCATTTACAATTAGAAAATGCTAATCTTTTTGTTCTGTTTACTCTTTAAAGATCCTTGTTGTGTTTTGTTTGCCGGCACCAACACTTGAGGTATAGCTAAACCAAAATTATCATCTGGCAGCAGCCTAGAATGTGTTACTTTCCCATTGCATTAGAGCTGCAAGGAGGAGTTTGTTGGGCTGGAAGGTGCTTAAAACTGCATCACAACAAACCTCAAAGCTAACGTAAGCCATGTTTAAATGATTTATGATGCAGCAAGGTTTTTTTTTTTTTTTTTGGAGCACAAGCTGCTGCTGTTGCTCTTTAGCATTCAGCGTTGGTTTATAATTCACTGCAATGTACGGCTGTAAAACGGTGCTTCAGAAGTAATTTTTAATCTTGGAGTACACTTAAATTTGAATCTATTTTAATAAAATTGAAAAGGATTTCCTTATCGGCATTAACATGTCAGCGGGAAGGATGTTTTTCATATGAGGTGCAGCAGTGCCAGCAGCTGCTGCTGCTACAGCTGTAGCCAGTTAGTAATTAGCGCATGTGTTGACTCACTCCTCCCGCAGAGAAGCTGGCTCTTGATTTCAGCGTTGTCGCCGTCAGGCAGTTTTAGTTGATGTTTGTGCTGATATTGCCCCCCCCACACACACACACACACCGCAATAACCATGGTCAAATATTTTTATTCACAGATGGATTAAAATAGAAAACAATACAGCTACATGTTTGATTAAATTATGTTAGTTGGTTGGAAGTAAAGCTCTAAAATTAAACAGTTGAATAACCTGACCTGGAAATGATCCTTTGTGAATGATTGAAGTGGGGATCAGTCATTCCCACTTCACTTCAACCCACTTCAGCCTTTAAGACACCTGAATAACTGGCTGAATTTCCTACACTAATTCTACACAGTCGGGCCTCGTTGATTTCCGTTTGTGAGCTACTGGGTTGAATTAACAAATTGAAAGAAACTACCTTTGGTAACATGTTTGGCATGTCTGACAGTTTCTTTGAACTCTTGACCCGGTTTGTTCAAAATGTGGTAGAAACCAGTTGTTTTTGTAAGACTTTAAGAGTCAGTGTTGTCTTGCACAGCTGATAAAAGTAGTGACAGATGTACAGAGTGTGTTGGTGCAGCAGCTGTGGCCTCATAGCATGGTCAGATTTCTATACATATAATTTTACATCCTTTTTTGAAATTGTGGATTTTTGCATCTTTATTTCTCAAGATTTTTGGGGGGGAGGCTTTTGTTTTTAGCTTGTGGGAGAGATTTGGCCTGTTTTGTATGCTGTACAGTTTTGGCTCGGATAGACGATTCCTGATTTAGTTGTTTTTTTTATATATATATAATTCTGTATTATCTCCTAGCGAGGGCAGTGGATCTTTCTATTCAAGGATGTAGGCATACTGAAATTCTCAGAAATTGTACCAATACAAAGTAAGAGTAACATGATGTGCAAGTCGTTTCTTATGGAAGAATTGAAGTGTTACAACCATTTCTCGTTTTTCGTGTGTGTAAAATTGAATTAGTTTTCTGGAGAACTTATGCAGCACTGGTTTTAAATCAACAATGCTGTTTGTTTCTAAAAGTGGATTTCGACACAAATGGATGTCTAGATATAGACCTGGGTCAAATTGCATTGAGAAGCAACAGTAAACACTGATACCATCAAACCTGGAGAGTGCCAGTGTTGTTCACAAAGCAGCAACAATGCTTGGACATTTGCTGAATTAAACTGTCCTCTGGCAATTTCCGAAACTTCGGATAACATCAATTTCATGAACGTTGCTTCTATTCAGAAGTCAAACTTCCATAAAGCACAAAAGCGGTAACAGAATAAGTGCACTTCTGTGATATAACGCATGCATTTCTGATGCAGGAAATGTGTCCAGTCTTATCTCACCAAGCAGGATTTTCAGCAGATGTCACTGTTGGCTGAGATTAAAGCATTGGTGCGTCAGACAATAGGATGCAAAGAGCTCTGAGTATCTTTCTCATTCTCATGCATGGTTTCCTCTGATCTTAAAGAAGGGGAAAAGTGCTGCAGATAAACTGTACCCCACTTGAGAGTTTTGCAGTGGTAGCATTTTTGAGGCCATGTGAAAGCGGATAACGGTTTTGTGTTGATAAAAAAAAGGAACTGAAAGATATTTCTGCAAAAAAATATTTAATATTTAGTGCCATAAAAGAATGTTTCCACCCTTCCGTCTCTTTTTTATTCTCTTGTACTTAATTTTTGGAAAAGATAAACTAAGCAAATGAATCTGTTTTTAACTGCTTTCATAATTTATTAGGGGGAAAACAATTAAAATCAACAGGACCATTTGTACAAAAATGAAGCTCTAACCTCCTAACATAGGCTTGTATATTGTGTGACCTGTGGACTCAATGAAACTTGCCTGACAACATAAGGTAACCTAATTTCTTTAAATATGAGGCTAAAGGTATTTTAAAGAACAGAAAAATATTTACTGACTGTCTAGACGGAGAGCCATATCCAAGTCTTTGGTCACCACAATTCACAAATGGAGAAAATATGGTCAGCCTAGTAAATTCACTTATTACTAAACACATCTAAAGCACTGCAGGCCTCTGACATAAAACCAGCACAACATTTCAGAAAATGAAAATGCAGGGAAATATATTTGTAGTAGCCTGATGGTCTAAGTTGGTTTGCTGCTTCGGGACCAACAGAGACATAAATTCTGGTCATGTCTCTGAAGAAGAATGTCCAGCCAAGGTTTGTGATCTTACACTCAACCCCACTTAGGCAAAGCAGAAGAAAAATGATCCAAAGCCCATGTAGACGTCCACTTCTGTGTCTGGGGAACAGCCGACTTTAATTCATTTTACCTGACTTGAATCGGGTTATTCATGCTGAAAACCCTCCAATATAAGAGGGATGAATCAAAAATTCTCCCAGTGAAGTAAAGCACTCACTTCCAGTTTGATCACAAACACCTGATGGCAGTCATTTCAAAGATCCCGCAACCAGTTAATGTTAGGTGGTGATAACTCTTTTGCAACATAAGTTGGTTTGGTTTTTGTTTCCCTTAAATTAAATTTCTGTGAAAAAAGAATTTTGGTATTTAGTTGGTTTATCTGCTCTGCTGCTAATATTTGCTCAGTTTGACAAAAGCAAAACTAGATGACATCTCAAAGATGGCACCCAAAAAGTAAGGGATTCAAACACTAAAAAACATGCAAAATAACTGAACGTGTTAAAAATTAAGATATTTGCAACAAGTACGTTTCCACCACACAGCAATGAGTAACCATCAAGTTGATTTCATGCATTTAATTTTAAAGTAGCTATATGTGCACAACTGAAGCACAGAGTGTTGTGCAGAAATGGACAAAATCCAAAGTAAATAGGGCTTCAGTAATGAAGGAAATATTGGCTGAAAATGTCCTGAGACATTTTATGCAGTCACTTTGTTCACTCAGCAGTCAGTCAAGTAATATCAACCGCCAACAGCATTATTGAAGGAAAGAAAGCAGCAGTAAGGCTTAAAAAAATCTTTCAAACAAAGCCAGGAATGGTAAAAATTGATAGAGCTGTGATTAGTTTGTGCTCGACACTGAGGGATCCTGAAGGCATTTATTGACCAAAGAGAAAAGATCGACTGAATTCAGATGAAAACACTTTAAACTAATTTGTTTGTTCTTATGCATTCACAGACTCGCACAAATTGAAACAGGCAGCCGAGAGAGGGTGAAATGCCTCTAACCATACCGTAGGTGACACTGTTGAACCGTGCAGGGAGGTGACTGAGAACAAAGCAAAAGAAGAGAGACGGGGGGGAAGGAGGAAAAAAAAAAAACGTGGGGATGCTGGGGGAAAAAATGTATATGATTTTACAAAAAATCTAATTTCTTTACTTTTTCCATCGTCACTTTGTGCCTCGGGACTGCCAGAGCTGTCACAGTATGTAAATGACTAGTCTGCCATGCTGGCACCTCAGCAATGTCAGTACCAATAGTCTTCAGTGGGGGGCAATACAAAACTGATTAGAGGAATGCTTTAGTGTTGTCCCACCTCCTCTGAGCTGCAGCTGCTGCCTATGAGCAGAAAATATCTTTGGAACTGATCACAAACTAATATTTATAGCATGTTGTTTGAATACCTATTTTTACGTTAACATGATTTTACCCAACATGCATCCTTTGACAGGCATAATGTAAATAATGTATATATTATCCCCCCCCCCCGCCATGCTTACTTTCCTGAGAATGTATTTGCTTCAACCTGACTACACCAGTTTAGACAAGAGTTTAATGAAAAACAGCCTGCTTACCACAACATGTTTTCACAAGCATACCCCAACGTCTCTTGCTTTTTTTTTATGTCAATGTCTCCATGTTTGCGTTTGGAACACGGCTTAAAAGTTTTGTTGCGAACTAAATCTGGGAATAATCTCACGCCCCACTTTCTGTGCTCTAGTTGCAACAGTGGAAAAAACCCCAAAACAATCCAAAAAAAAAAAATCACAAATATATGTTTGAATGTGCCCTGTGAGACTGGTTTAATAAAACAAACTATGAGCAGGATGAATAAGCATTTTATTTCTACCACTTCAAAAAATTCTGGATTTCAATTTATAGTGGCCCAGGATTGCAATTCCTACTTCAGGGAGCACTTAACTGCATTTTTATGAACTGGAACTGGAAAAATCCAACTTCCAAGTACAAATGGTTCACTCCATGGGTTTAAATCCACAAGCAAAGCAAGCAACTTGCTGATAAAAACCAAACAAAGCCACCTCAAATGGAGTAAAACTTTCTTAATGTTAGATTTTGAGCCTGTTGTGTTGTCAAATAAAACTAAATTGCTGTTTTAATGCAGCATGTTTTGTTGAAGATATAAAAGTAGCTACAAAATTTCAATTTTAAAATGTTACGGTAGGAATCATTTTATTTCTGTGCCATAAAGCTACTGCTAGCTAAGATTTGGTGTTAGAATTCCTTGCTTACTATAATAATACAAACCAAAGCAAGGCATTTTTCAGCATTTTCAATCATTCAAGCAAAAAGGACAATGTTCACAAATTTTGACCATAAATGTGAAGTATTATGTGTAATACCTTACATTTATAGAAACAATCAAAGTTCAAATAAATGGTTAAAAAAATGTCCACAGTGTGAGACATGTTGTGTACAAAGTAGCCATATTGAATTTAAACTTGGATTTGGTTGGGGACCATCAACTTTGCAAGTGGGAATTTTGATTATAGAAATCCATGCAAAAATTGGTGAAACAGCTTATTTTAGTTTTTTTTTTTTTTTTTTTTTTTTTTTAACATAAGTTTAAACAATTGAGTTTATTCAAACAGAGCACATTTGCTGCAAATTATATATGTTGGGACTTTACAATTAGGTCCCGTTCAGGACTACATATAGTCCCATATATTAATTCAAATAAGTACAGGGCAATTAGAAAATTTTATTGAAATCCATTTTTATCACTTAATTGATCACTTGAATTTCAACTTCAAGAAAAAAAAATTAAATTAATACTCTTGATTTTTTTCACTAAAGTTTAAAGTCCATTAGCCTCTTAGAGATGGCAGTAAAAACTGCTAAAATGTATCTCAATTTCAACCTTTGTCTATATAGAAATGCCAAAACTGTTGCCGTTTGCCATAGTTACTTTGAAAGAAATCTTCTATAAAATCTCTTATCCATGAATTCCAACACAACCTTTGGTGTAAAGTATTACGTCACCTTCCATTTATTGTTTTGCTTGTAATCCACAAGTTACCTGACAAACAAATGTTCACTGGAACAACAGAACCACGGAGCTTTTTAGAAATTAAAACGTCTTTCAACTTTTGATCTCGCTTCCAGTTTATTTCTGGGTCGTCTCCCTCCCACAAAGTCTGGGCCCCACTTCTTAAATCTTTCATTAAATGTGGATCCAGGAAGGTAGCGGCTTTCCCTTCCACTCACAGTTTAGGCTGGAATAAAATTTTAATGGGTACCCTTTTATTTTCTAAAAACTGATTTGACAAAAGCACAATGTGGGCAAAAACAGAGGCGGGACTGAGTTTGTGTTTGTTAAAAGGGAATGCTTGGCTTGGTTTTACAGTGCACATAATAAATGCTTGCATTTAATGTGACTTGCATGTTTAATTGCTATTAACTAGTGGGAAAGTGGGACTTTTAGCCTTTTATGATATTTTTGATAACTGTCGAGGTAAACTGAGTGGAAAGGCCTAATCTTGGCAGTAATTTCAGTAAATACGTTAAAGCCACATAACCTTGGTTTGAATAAAAAAAAAAACAAGTGTGCAGGGATCCATTTTGTGATTTGATGTGAGCAACTGTGGCAGTCCACGATGTAGATACAAGAAGTAGGTCATTCCCATTGACCTGGCTCACATAATCAGCGTACACTGTGTGTGTCACTTCATGATCTCGGCGTTCCAATTCTCTCTCCATCTCGCTCAGCTCGGAGGAGGCGGAAAAATATAGCAGAGCACATGGCAGAATGATAGAAAAGGGCAAAGGCATCTAATTCAGAGGGTAAACATATCTGGCTGTCAACGTTCATAATGTCATCCCTCAGGACCAAAACAAACCTTGCCCAGTGAAAACTGATGGGACAGATTTAACTGTACGCAAATGCATTAGCACTTCCTTGCAAAGAAAAAGTAAAGATTTTAGTGTTGGATGTGGAATTAAGTGCACCACTTGCCCCTAAATGAAGATGCACTAAAAGAACTGTCACTAAATAATTCACGTTTCTGTTCTTAAATACCAAATAATTCAGCTCTTGATGTGCATCGTTGAGTCAAATCTACTCTTCCGTCTCTTCCAACCTTTCACCCTTTCGACACCTTGTTTGCATCAATCTCTCAAAGAATTCAATAGATCCCACAACTGTTTACTGGATTTGCGGAGGAAATCGGAGGGGTTGAGGGGGGATAACATAATCTGCCTCCATAGCAGCACTGGGTGGCTAATGCCAGATTAACCCTTGACCCCGCTTCATGGTTGAGAACCAGTTGGCTTTACAAGAGGTCGCGCAATCCGGACCCAAGCTGCAAAAAATGTGCCATACTAATTGATTTCTACAGGAAAGGATTTATTCTAAAACTCTATGCACTTATAATCACGTGGAAAGCCTGATGCTACATTCCCCCCAAAGCATTTCTTATAGAAAGTTGGTGGAATTTCTTGCGGTATAGGCTAGAGGAACTTGTTTCCATACAGTCTGCAGTCTTGCTTGCACATATTGTAATATAAGTCCAATTAGGACACAGGATGAGGAAATGTATTTTGGCAAGGAACATGCCCAGAGCGAAAGCTAACGAGGTCCAAGCTGGAGTTTTAGATGAGGGATCAAAAGCTTTTAGCTTTAGATGTCAAACTCGGCAGAGAATTGGATGTCTCTCATCTCTTCCACCTTTTTCCCTCTCCATCTTGGCCTTCCTTTTGCTTTCCCTGTGCTGTATGATTCTTCATTTCCAGGCCTTATAACGTTACCGACACTAAAAATAGCCAAACGCTACACAAACAGTTGTGTTTTCGGTTCTCAAAAACCCTGCCACGTTTTTATCCCTAATCCGCTTCCTGCCACACCGGCTGTGACCAATCCAGGCCTTTCATGGTCAGAAGTGGGCAGTCACACTTTAACAGGATTGGTTGGTCATAGTCTGGGATGCAGAGGCTATTAGTGACGATAATGGAGGGAGACATTTGTGATTGTTTGTGCGTGGCAAGGTCTGTCTGGGATCTGGCTTGTGTGACCCAGATTGGCCTCAGTGGTACAGCTAAAAAAAATTCAATGCAATGTTTGTGGGGCAGGAGATTATAGGAGACACGAAACAAGTCTGGTGTTGACGGTATGTTTGATACCGACTCATGAGGCACTAAAGTAAACATGTTGGTTTTGGAAACTTCCTAAATATTAAGCCACATGCTTTTGGAAAGAATATTAGGATTACTTCTCTAACAAAACTATGGTGGAATAACATCCACTCTAAAAGTCTGTTTCCTCACAGAGGGTGTGAGACTCCCACCTAAGATTGCCAAGTACTTGATTGAATCCATTTTGTCCTCCGCATCCTGCAGGTTTTCAGTGCCAGAAGACTCTAAAGCTGTCCCAGAGCATCACTGAGTCGCTTTCTTTTCCCTCAGAGATGCCAGTTTACCAAGTTTCCATTCTATTTTCTTTCAGTTGTGATTAATCGCTCCACAGACTAGAACCCCAAAACCTTTTTTAGTTTTTAGTTTTTTTATTTTACGGTGAGCAAATTGGAGCTGACAGTTCCTGTGCTTTTGGGCCTGTAGTAGTGCATTTCCTGAGTTTAAGCATTGAGCCCTTTAGCATTCAGTTTTTACCTTATGTTTATGCTGCCAAAACGTCCTTCTGGATCTTATTTGCAGTCAATTGAGGTAGCCACCTGTCTCCTCAGTCTGATGACAGTAGATGATAGTTTCCTCTACGTCCCACCAGGTGGTGCACCCACAATTTCTTTCACTGTCAATTGTGAACTATGCTTCCAATTCAGGGCCTTGGATTTTGTTGTATCCTCTTGGAATTTCTCTTGACTTGGACAGATATCAAACATCCAATAAAATGACAGTCCAGGTATTTATGGTGTTCTATCTCAAGTACACAAATACAACCAATGATTTCTTGGATCACTTGTGCCTGAGACCACAACTGATTTGCAAATGTATACTCTTAAGGCCAATCTAGAGGGTTGACCAATTTATAGAGAAATTATACTCCTTAAACTAGAAATGTGAATTGAATTTGAACTATTCTGGTGTATCTTGTTCATTATATACACCTTGAACAGTTTTTAATTTAGCCAATAAACCAAAATTTGCAGTAGGGGTTCATCCATTTTCAGCCGAGCTGTATTGTGGAAATGATGGTGTTCTGAAAATATGTATTTAGAAGTTTCCTGTGCCTAACTTTCTACCTGCGTCACAATCTCTCTCCTGCTTGTATTTAACGTGAGATAAACTGCGATTAGGAAATAGGGGAGAAACAAACGGAACAAAAACCTCACCGCACACTTTTAAGAGTTGGCTGAAGTTTCCTTCCATCACCACAATTACTCAGTAATGCTTTGATGAAAGTGATAATGTAGCACTCATTCCCAGAAAGTTATCTTGGCTGCTTTGATTGGCTAATAAAATGTTTTGAAAGAGCTGCATGGCATGAGTATGCATGAGCAGAGTGCTGGAGGGGAATGAGGCCAGTGCATGTGGCTCGTGCCACGCAACATACATTTGATGTAAACTACTCAGGGTGAATGAGAGTGAAGCGGTTATCTCTGCTACTAAGTGAAATTCGTGTGGCATTACATCAAGTGAAGTTTGGTTCTTCCAGGATGTGATAAATCTTGGTGGGGTTCTGTTTCTGATCTCGGCTAGAGTAGATTTTTAGAAGAAGGCCAAGAACAGAGTGTATTCTACCAACTTTGAAGAACTGGACTGTTAGAGAAAAAGTTCCTTATGAGGAAAAAAATTGAAAAGTGTCAAATGCAACCAGATAAAGTATGAAGTGAAACAAGATTAAAACCCCAAACATAAAAGTCTTTGAGACTACAGCTCTTATTTTGTTGCAACTTAAGGTGCAAATGACTCTAAAGTTGGGCATCTGACTGGTTTTAATAAATTTTGACTTATTTTGGTAATCTCTGCACAGAACACTGTTTGGGTCCCGAAATGCACTCTGAAAATAGTTAGTTGAAATGGAGTTATTTTAATCTTGCAAGTTTAGCTTGTTTGTCCAAAGCTGTTGAGGCTAATGTTCTCTACTAGAGTGTAAAGACAATTCAGCTTATGAAAAGAACTCTGAGAAGTAGAGTAAAAATGTCACAAATAACAAACTGTTCTTAAAAAATAAGATTTTTATTTGTTCGGTACTATAAATGCTGCCACATGAACAAAGTGGTGAATTAGTATATCCTGTTTTTATCTGCTAGCTTGAGGAACAGTCTATATAGAAAAGAAATTCCCTAATGCTACACCTGCATAGCAATCAATAGCAACAAACTACAACAAGTCTGTGTAGGAAAAAAATTAATATTTTTTTCTTTCTTTTCTATTTTGGAAGAACAAAACCACCCAACCATAATGTAAAATCTCACCCACAAACTCACACAACAATGACAAACTTGATGTGTTAAACATCAATTTAAATTATTTCACTGTACCTGGAGAGTTTATCTTCTCATCTATATTTCAGACTTTTCAAACAGCATGAATCACTCACATTTCCAAATTGTTGTCCTGTTTTTGGAAATGTTGTTGCCAAAACCTCGTAATTAACACCAACTCTGTGTTAATATATATGTTCAACCAGGACAGGGAAGAGAGAGACGGCATTCTTCGCTTGTTTTCCTTAGTGTCCCTTAGCTTAGCTACCATGTATCGCTCCATAGACTTTGACATAAAAGTATATTCCAGGTGAGTGACCTCTGTCAATACAACAAGGAATAACTACTTTGTATTTTATATCATACAAGTTTTAAACACAGATTTTGGGAATTGAGCTTAAAGCTAAGGTTGTAATTTTCAAAATCTGAGTTTGTCAATGCCATGCTACTCAGTATCACTCCTCTGAGTAGAGCCAGGGTGAATTTATACATTTTCACACTCCCTCTCTCAGCTATTGATTTTACTCACTGCAGCATCATTCCCACTTGTCAAAAACATACAGTGCGAGTTGAATACAGGAGAATAAAGGCATGTCTTGAACAAACTAAGGAAAGTTTGAGTTGGGTTGCATTAGAGCAGCCCAAGTGTGCTTCTTTTGGTCAAGGTTTTGGATTTTTGTGTTTGGTTTTTTTTGTTTTTTGTCACACATCAGGTTTTTTGCAGGCTTGCAGTTGCTGGAGTGTCTCTTCTTAGAGCGTTTAGTGATTCATAGCAGAAAAGGCCTGAACTAACCAGTTCTTTACTACCAGTTGGAAGAAGAAAGGGATGTCTCTTAAAAGCAGCTGTTTATGTTAATTGAAACAATTTGTTCGTAATTTTGTAACTTTGAAGTCTATTTTGTTTGCTTCTGCAAATGTCTATAAACTTATTGCTCAGGGAACATCATCTTGTCTTTCTCTCACTGAATTGTTTACTACCTTTTGTACATAGTGAAATGTTGAGCACTTTAAATTCTAAGGACCCAATTAGGCTGAAAACAACAGAGACTCTTGGTCTTCAATTTAAAAGGTTTCCATAATGTTATAGTGATTATTCTCAGTGATCTTTGAAACATTGGCTGCTGGTAACACCATCATAACTTTGTTGCATTTCGAGGAGAATACACAACATCAAGTAAATAGCACTCAGGCTAGCCTTTCCTTCAATTTAACACTGCAGAATACATCATTTAGTCGCCACATAAGCCCCATAAAGCTGCCACAGCTTTATTTGGGCATGTAAGAAAAATTCCTCAGCACTTAGACGATGCTTGTACCACACATCTGCACCACTGTGACGGAAGTTGCTGATGCATACAGTTCCTCGACCAGATCTAGTTTGTCTTTAGATTTTTTTTTTTAAGTTTTAAAAGTTCAGACATTTTTTTTAATTATTATTCTCACTCTTGAATTTCTTGATCTCCAATTCAATAGCATATTTTCCGTTATATAAATCACCCTCCCACCCTACAAAGATGTCTAAATAGCTTTACGGACCACCTTTTCTTGCAGTGGCATAAAAAGAAAAAAAAATCTCTGAAAATAAACCGAATTGTGTGAGAATGAATAAACTGAATATTCAGGAATTTCTAACATCTATTGACACTCTTAGAAAATTCCTTTAAAATAGTTTAAGTGCTTTTCTGTTTTTTACTTCTACTTGAGAAGTAAATTATAAATTGCTTTAATTGTGTATGACTATGTTGTGATAAACAGAAGTCCATTTGTCTTGGCCTTTATTCAAAATGGAAAAACAAAAGGCCAATCTGGTAAGGCAGCCACTTGTTGTCACACATATTATGCAGTATTGCATACACTACTCTGCAACGTACTGTGGAGAGTTCTTCCAACTTCAGAATAAAAAGCTGAAGGGACCTACTTATCCCCACCACAGCACTACTGAATAAACCAGTTGCACCCATTGTCACATTTCTGGAAGTTACCATGACAACATTACTCAATTTACTTGGTCGGTGATTAAAAAAACCCACTGGAGTGGATAAAATGAGGTGAATTGGAGAGGAATGAGACTAAAAAAAATTGTATTTGAGCGTGTTCACCCCACTTCAAGGATGTTTAGATAGCAATTAATGGTTCTGCCTCCCTCCAGCGTGAAGTAGGCGTTCGACTTTGAAGATCGAATTAAACATCTAGAGTGATAAGCCTTCCATTAGTTATACCTCCCTGTTTATCACGTTAGCCACACATTGGTGAGATGGAGAGATATTTTTGGTAGAAATGCTATCAGCAAAAGGCTGTTTTTTCCTCATTATCAAAGCAACAACGATCAAAGTTAAAGCCTTGATTCTAAATAAGATAGAGTAACTTCGCCTTTAGATAAGTTTACATAAACTGCATGAAGAGTCCCGTAAGGAATAGAAGCAAGTTTAAAAGGCTGCGTTTGTGATAATTGTCTGCAAAGTTCCCACGGTCCATATCCAGGTGGGGCAGTGGAGGGGGAAGAGACGGATCTGAGTGCCGCTCCGCTCCTTTCTGAAGGCCACACAAGCTGACAATGTCTCACTGAGACATGTCGGTGGAAACAGGAAAAGAAACAGGAACACTACTGTCGTTGCTATATCGGTCGACGTTCTGACAGCTTCAAACCAAACATCCCACAAAGGTTTTTTGTTTTTTTCTCTTGGATTTAGTCTTTGTTCATTGAGACCGGTGCGTCCTCAAAAGCAACGGTTTTCTCAGTCTCTCTGATCCGTTGCAGGTGAGACTGATGAGTGGTAACACTGAGCTTGTGTTGCCCAGCTGTGACACACTCAACGCAGAAGACACGCGTGCAGCGAGGCGAACCAAACACGCCTCGGCACAGAGAGTCCGAGTTTCTCTGAGGCTAATATGGTGCACAATCAAGTGGGTTGTACGCCACATAAATGTGGCATAAATAATCACACACATGCATAATTACATTTTCGTATAAACACATGCACTCCATCTAAAGTTGCATTTAAATTAGGTCAAAAACATTGAAAGACTTTCCAGGTTAAAAAAAATTATAATAATTTGCAAAACCAGAGTTTGAGCACAAACAACATACGTAACCCTTCCTTCTGCAGATGTGTGCTCTGAGTTTTGAGAGACCACACAGACGAAAGTGGGTCACAAAACCCAGAATCAAACTCCACCCCAAAATCAAAAGTATCACAAGAAATTGGATAATCGGGGTTGAATTAAGTTGTCAAGACGCCGACAGACTGCGGAGCCGTATAGAGTCGAGATAAATGACTCACGCCTCCTGTGATGAAAAAGCAGACTTTGTGTTGTACATATGTTCAGCAACTGTTTCTGCAGAAGTTTCTCCTGGTCTACGGAGCTGAATGGTTGAGTTCTAAAGCCAGCACTCTGTTATTATCATTCTTGTAAACCTGCCACTTCTCCTGAGAATACAGTCAGGAGGGTTATAGCGTGCAGGAACCCCCCCCCAGGGACTCCCAAACTTCAGCAAAAGATCACAAACTGCCCATTGCGACAAAACCCACGCCACTTCTTCTGCTCTTACCTTCCACATGATTAAAATCCCATCATCCAAAAACAAAGTGAAAAAGACGGGAAGATAGAGAGCTGTAGAGGGAGACCGGCAGCTCTTTTTTGCTCTCTCACGCTCTCTCTCCTCTCTCTCTTTCCTCTCTCTCTCCTCTGTGGGATGCAGGAAGGTTGACGGTGGCGGCTAAAACAGCAGCGAGGAGCAATCCCAGGAGGCAGTGAGGATGTGAGTACGTCTCCGTGGCTGTGTCATCACCTCTCATGACATGTTTCCTCCTCTGCCTGTGTAAGCTTTTCCATCCAGACCCAGCAGAGAGAGAGAGAGACGGGACAAACTAGTGCACCGCCCCCTCACTATTCCCCCTCCTCCCTCCCCCATTCAGTCTGTTCATTCCTTGCTCCCTGTTTCACTGTATTCAAATGTGCCAGTGAGGTGCCCTGCCTTTAAGTAGGCCAATCACTGGCCACAGAGAGGTGGACTCTGATCTGGCGATGTGCTTGCGACACAATGTGCCTGCCTGCTGATTTTATTTCATTTTTTTCAATATGTCTGCTCACATGGAAACTCGTGTGGATATGCGGATGTAGCACATTTAGGCAGTCTTGAAAGCCAGGTGCAGATCAATGACATTTGTCTGACTTTGGACGAAAAGTCAATGGACAAATAGGAAGCTCTAAATTAGGAAACAAGCTGGATTCTAGAGAGATGCTAACTTTTGCAAGCCTTCAAAATGTTTACTCCTTAGCTGTCATGACACACTCAGGGCTCTCTAATTGTGAACTGGATACTATTAGGGAAATAAACTCAGTCTTTATTTTTAAATCAAGATGACTATATTGATTGCAAATAGCCTTTCTTCCTTCTTAAACCAAGCCATTTTAATGTCATCACATTGTCTTGTCTTTTTCTCTTGCACAGTAACTTAATTTACCTGGTGTATGGGCTGTGTTATGCAAAGTGTATTTCATGTCACCAGCCACGATAAACAGGCTAGTTTTTGTTTATGTAAGGCAACAAATTTTATTGCTCAGCGTTGGTAAACAGGAAGATTTAAGCACAGACACTTCCTTTGATAGTGCAGCTATGAAAAAAGAACTGACTGCTTCAATTGCTGTAAAATATGTATCATGAGCAACATCTTGCTCTCTGTGTGTGCAAAGTTGCATAAAATATGAATCCAACAGCTAAGTAAAAAAAATAAAAGTAACACATTTATGTAAAAATAGTAATCTAATGCTTAATTAACTTGCCAACTTCTTTTCTTTCTTTCTGCACTGTTTATTCTGTTAAGCAGTGGCTGTAAATATTTAAAGTGGAAAGCTGTAAATTTATTTTTATCATGACGTCCTCATTCATAAATATTGCAGTTTAATTTTCAGACTTCCAAACACACAGAGCCCAATTAAAATGATAGTTACAACAAAGCTAAAACTATCTGATAGTGCGGCACTTGTGTTGCAGTAAGTCTGTTCATTAGCAGTCAAATGACCACACAGATTGAGCTTATGGTTTATATACAAATTTAAGAGTAATTTAACATTTGAACAGCTTTTTTCTTTTCATCTCTGTTTTTGATTGTGGATCAAGATAGTTGTGTTCATTTACATGTTGGTTATTTTTGTTTGAAAGAATAAAAGTGACCAAATTAGGTCTCCAGTCTGCAACACAATCAATATTATACCTGCTTTCATGGCCTTTTAGACCCAACAATGTAGAAACCTACAAAGTGTTCCAGGTCAAGCTGGATGAAATGCTGCTTGGGACCTGAACTCTATTAAAAACTAAAATTCTGGCATCATTCGCGTAATGTCCTGACACCACTGTTACTCTGATGTACAATGCAAAGATAAATTGTGACTTGAGTGCATTATTATTTACAGTTTTGTTTGGCTTTGAAATGCGATAATATATCCTCAAACTCACAGCAGTCCCATTAAACTCAGATTACGACCAGCTGCAACGGGGCTTATGTTGGGGAGACTCGAAGCAAGATCAGATTATGATTTTATGCGTCAAGATGGATGGTATTTTGGGAAAGTTTTTTTGTTGTTTTATCTTGAACAAATTAAAAAACTGACTTAAACTGCTGAAGTGAAAACAAATTGAGAACTAAAAAGAAACATGGGTTTGTCAATAAAGCTGTCTTCAGATGTGAGATGAATAGAAGCCATAAAAGGAGTCACTCCCTCATCAGTAAAACGAATCGCCCACTAGAGTTTTTCCCATCGTTGCCCTGACGTCACTGCGGCTCTCCCTCCACCTTAAAACCTCAGCTGTTTTGGCTGCCTCTTATGAATCTTCCTCACTATTTTTTTTTCTATGGCCTACAAGAAAAGCTGCTTAAAATAATCTCCAAGATGCAAGTCGGCAAGCTGCACACTATACAACTGCAGTGTTTGGTTGAATATCCCCGACGTTAATCAGCTATATGATAGGACACCGCAGCTCCCTTCATCCTGGCCGTTGCACATCACAACAAGCAAAATGAATAAAAAAACAATCTGCTTAAATCTTTTATTTTGAGGTTTGCAGCTCAAGTGATATAAAAGCATTTAAGCCGGGAGCGCATCGGTTGCTGAATAATGAATAATCCCTGGCATTTGGCCTTGTGAAAAATGAGTCCTGTGGATAGAAGTGTGGAACATGGTTTTACTTAGCAAACGTTTGTGGGTCTATCCTGCTCTGTGTTCAGTACAGTAACGTCTTTGTACCAGAAATGTTCTGCTGGGATAAAATTGAGTTAAACATATCAGCTTGAATGTGGTAGTTACCAGACAGAAAGCTAGTGGAAACCTAAAACCACTAAAAAAGACAGAAAAAGATTCTTTGTAATTTTAAGTTCGCCCATGCTTTGATTAGTTTCATCAAAAGGCGTGGTCTTAACTAATTCCTCATTACTCAGACAATCATCATGGTGTATTGTAAGTATTCTGGGCATGTGTGTGTGTCTCTTGTGGTCGGAGTGGAATCAGATGAGGTGAGGCGGTTGCCAAAGAATGTTCTTTTGGGAAGGGACAAAAACAGTTTCCATCTCGGGTCAGTTCTCTGAAAGAGCAATACTCGCTCTCTGACTCTCCAAACCAATCGTACAATTCACCAGTAAGACAAAATGAAAGACTGATCGGTTTACAAACACTGCTGTCTAAAAATAGGATGCTCCACGTCACAAAGCACCCTTAGCTCATTGAAAATAAATATGCTTTGGAACAAAACTCTGGTGTCCTTTTTGTAGCTACAATCATTTGGAAAACCAGTGGAGTTGGCTAACCATTAGCTGTAGTTAGCAGTATTAACTAGACCACCCTGATTCTCCAGGACCTCATTTTTGACCGCAAATTTGGAAAACCTGCAGTTTTCCAGATTTGACTGTTTTTTTCCCCCTTTTGCTTTGCCAATTATTCTACAACGCTGCATTGCCTCCACAAGTGTTGCATCAGTTGGTGTTTCTTAGCTGACCAATTAGCTGTACTTGGTGTTTTCTTTAGCTGTGAGAGGAGGTGAGAGTATCTGGAAAGAGTCCTGAAAAAACAGACAACCTCCTTACAGAGAAACCCCCAGACTGTAATCTTCTTTATGCATGACGGTAACGCTACCAACTTCACTACCATCACACGCTTGATTTTGAACAATTTGTGAAGTTTCCCTAAAACTCTAAAGGTTTTTTTTTTCACCACCTGGATTAGTTTATTAGCATGTAAAATATGTTGGGGTTTTCTTCAGCACCGAGAGCTTTATGCGACCCTGGTCAGTGATGTAATCTGCCTACTTTCTTGATGACTCACAGAAGACCTTCCAGTAAACCTTCAGACATAAGCTTCATGTTCTAGTTTTTTTTTTTTCTTTTGGGCTGGGGATGTTATTTCGTCTTGTTCCTGTGTAACGAGGGGCTTCTGCATTATGTTCATCATCCCCTCTTGGACTTTGAGATCATGGTGGACAAATTTCCTTCACTCTTTATGCATTTATTTGATTGGATTCTGGTACTTGGCCAGCTTCCCATGTCTTTTTTAAAAGTTGCACTTCTTCTCCAACGCAGGCTGGATTAATTTCAGGCAGTGCTGCACGGTGACTTCAATACAGTGAGGAAATTTGTTTTGTTAGATTAGAGTCTTGTGCTTTAAAGGTCGCAGACTGATTCCATTTTGTCACTGCTACATTTCATAGATTGAGGTGCAGGTCCAGCTTTGTCCGGTGTTCTATAATTTTTTTTCTCTTTGGAAGGTTTCCAAAAGCTTTCTTTAGAATTAAAGGACAATGAGACGAGGACTCCACATTCATCTAAGGAACACAATAGATAACCGAATGCTTGTTTTTTTTTGTCCTACCTCTTTAGGAAACAGACCTTTTTTGTTGCTTACTTTGTGGGGCCATTTAATCTTCATTTATCGATTCTTAAGACAGAACAAATCAGCCAATCACATGGTGCGAGATTCCTATGCTCTTTGTCATTTCCCAAATCTGAAAAAGTCAAAAGAGACTTGCACACAGTTTGTCCTTTTTCAGTTTTGAATAATAAAATTATTACTCAACTGTAATTTAAGGTTATGTGTATTTAATCTTGGATAGTCAAGTTATAAATTAAGATACAGGGTTTTTTTGTTGTTTTTCTCAAGGCTTATGTGGAAAAAATAAATCTGTTAAAAAGCCCCTGTGCCACATTATAGATCTACAGAGAATGGTCTTTAAAGAAAAAATATCCACTTAGTAGCAATATGTGAATTTTCTTAGGAGTTGGTTCTGCTGGCATCTGAAGTCGTGTCCAGTCGTTTCAGAATCGGTATGTATTTTTGTACTTTGAAAAGTTATTCAGGATGGTTGTCATTTCACTTATGATGCTAGAAGCTAATTTTTCAATCAATTAATAAAATAATGAACATACATGTAAACAGCACTTTAAATATTCAAAAGATGAAAAAAGTGCTTTACAGCATAAACAAAACAAAATTGAACAAAAACATTTGAGTCTTTCATAAAGTCAGCCATGTTGCTCGTTTATTTTAAGCTCATTTTAAGTCTTTTACACTTGCCTTTTATTGTAAACCTACCCCTAACCCCGGTACACACACCCCACACACACATTTCTCAATATAGGAAAAGCAATACGCTCAGAGTTTAAAAGCAACCTTATTTTTAATGATCAAGAATGAATGGAATGCTGCAGAACGCCTCTGCTCTCGTAGGGTGAGACCATCACGGAGATACAGGACGACAGGGTTACGACTTGAAACGTTTCCTGGGGCCACGTGCACAGTGGGTAGTTTGGGTTTTGAAGGATTCGCCTTGCACATATGTGCAGATACACCCACAGGACGTTCATGCCTTGAACAGCTCTTCGCCAGCCTCCCAGGTTGAGTAAATGCAAATGGACAGATACTGGAGGCCATCGTACGCACCAAATATGTTGACTCCATCTGCATGTGGCATCTTTACAACTAAGAGATGCAACACTTTGTCGGCTGAAACTGGGGTAAAAACCTTCATACAGTCACGCACACTGAAATATTCTGTGTCGGTGTCTGTCTAGACGACCCCTGACAGTCTTTTTTTTTTTTTTTTTCAAGCTGACCTCTGGTTTTCTTGAGCATGGGGTTGCATTCATGACAGGAAGGATCTGGTTTTAATAAGCACCAGGAAGACCTACAGCTGGTCAAGGATGGGGGCTGGAGGGGAAGTAGTTATATTCTTTGTTTCAGAGCAATTTTTATAGAGTAAACCATTCATCCCAGGAGAAATAAATACCCTAAAAAGGTTTAAAGAAGGCAGCAGATGGAGACGGATTAAAAAAAGAAAATAGAGGGAGGGGCACAGGAGATAAAATTTTATGTGGTATCATTAGGAGAATCTGTTAATTCACAAGAACAAAGTTGATTATTCTGTTTCTGTTTCTGACTGAGTAACTAGAGCTGAAACTTAATTGTATGAACTGATTGTAGAGAGAGCGGGGAAAGCAAAGCTTGAGGTACATCAAAAAAAAAGAGGCAAACAGTCATAAGAGATGATTGTGACTCACTAACTCAAACTGAGGTCAGACAATCTATGGAAATATTTTGATTTGCTCATGCCTCTGTGTCCCTAATAAGAAGCATGAGGCAACTGAGGTCATAGTGAATCATAATGTTCTTTGAGTAAACAGTAGCTGTGGTTGTATTTAACCAATGACCACTTATTCTTCTAAGAGAGAGAGAGGATTATCATCCTATTTTGCAATCATAACTAAAAAGAATAAAGATCTGGAGCGTAGCTGAACCTGAAAGCAAATTCTGTTTCACATCGGGGAGCCATCTAAACCCACTGCCTTAATCTGAGAGCCTGAGGTCTTTCTGGAGCTCCGATTCTCTGTAACAACACACTAACCGGTGAACATGTCCTTTTATAGTAAGACGAGCTCATTTTTTAAAGCCTGAAGGCACAAATATGTATGTGCAGACAAGAAAACAGCCTGTTTACAACAAACAAATGGGCGCATTTGCACATGTGCATGTATACATGTCAGGCAGCATTATCATTAGCCGCTAGCATGCCTAACATATCCACAGTCTGTCTAGAGAAAAGTCACATCATCACCTCTTATCCTCCGCCCAAAGCGGCTCCGCGCTGCATCAGATGACAACTGCGTAAACCTTCAAAAATATTCCTTTAATTGTAGAAATCACTCACCACATTTGGATTAGTGAAGGTTTTAAATATAAAAAAAAGACAGATAATATAGCTACTGTTTTATTTATGTTACAGGAAATCCCTTTAATGTTTGCGTTATGTATTTTATTCTTATACACTTACATGATGTTTGACTTTCATGGTTCAGTTGACTCCAATTGACTGAACAAATTATCGGCGACATGATTTACGAATGCAGTGCTTCACAATCTTCAAACCTTGAATGTTTGAAGGTGGCATTTAGTTTTATTCCATGCATAAAAACACAAATGACAACATTGGGATAGTTTCCAGCCTCTAAACCCTCCAAATGCGTTCTGAAATGTTAGCTTCATAATCACCAACAATTTTCCACACTGATTTTGTTTTTAATAAACTTTTTGCTTGGTGTGAAATATAACTGAGATGTACTGCAGCGAAGCTTAGACAGATCAGATTTGTCTGTCACTGACTGGAAGCCTTAATCACATTATCTAAAATCTAAATCTTAATCAGATTTCAACTAACTTAGACATCTCATCAGTTACCTTCTATTGGTCTAAAGATCTACCAATTATGTTTTCAGTGCATCTTGCCAGCATTGTGTACTCTAGAACCGATATCCAGAAATCTGTGATATGGTGGGATGACTCAATGTTTATGAAAACCACATATGTCTGGTTCATATCAGAAACTACTTAGTGAATAAAAAGCTGCTCTGAGAGGCAAACTTACCTTTAAGCTGATATGCTATTTCAAGCACCACAGCATAAATTTATTATATTAAAATTCTCATCCACTGAAAAGAAACATCTGGCTGCCATTTTGGATCGGGCAAAATAGGGTGTAATGATGCATAAAACTGTGCTATTTTCCTTTTTAGGCAAGATTAAAAACCGGTTGAGTTTTAAAAATCGTGCTTGAAGTTCAAGGAATCATCTTATCTGAAAGGTGATCACCTGCAAGATAAATACCCACAATCCTGTTGGAATCAGAACAAAACAAAAAAGACTTTCTTTGTAAAATTGTCTTTTTTGGGGGTGATTTTAGTAAATCACTGTCCAGTTTCTGAGACGTTTGAAAAGGCATATAAGTGATTATAAAATTATGTTTTACTAAAATATAGTTTTCAACAATGATAAACAAGCATCTATAACCACAATGTCTGAAATCTCTTGGGGTAATTACTCTGCATGTTTTCCTGACAATAAAAAAATCCCAATATTTTGAATAAAAATGTGCCTTCATTTTACTGTCAAGGATAACTGATGTGCCTACAGAAAATCTGTGCAGGAATTGTGTCCTGAATGGTTGCATACATGTAGGAAACTGATTTAATAGATGTCCAAGCTATTAAAACAAAAAACTTCCTTCACTTAACTTAAGATTTAGCCATAGAAATATTCACTTCATGATCCGAAATTCCAAGCAGGAGACTTTGCAATCACTACGTCTTCTTCAAATAGACTTTTTTTTTTTTAGCTCTGATGCCCTGGTTCACTGCTCTAAACGTCACTCTAAAACAACTTGCAGCAATTTCCATGCCTGCCTTTTGTTAACCTTTTCTCTTTGTGTATTTCTCTATTTTGGATATGGAAATGAATGTAGCTATCATGAGCTGCATGCCTGAGCACATCAGACAAGAAAAAAAAAGTTGTAAAAAGTGATGATTTATACCCTTTTAAATGACATTTCTATAATGGTGACCTTTCCAGAAGACGGTCCCCGTTTGCCTGCAAATGATACAGTTAACTGAAAATGAACCCATTTGAGCTGACATGAAGATTCCCGCACAGAACGAAACGTACATCCTAATTTAGGCAAACACATGTGACGATTTGAAGCCGGTATATTTATTTATAAAGCCAAATATTTTTACAGTCATGCTTCCTTAAGATTAGCTTTCCCCCTGTGGAAAAAATTGACTTTTTCCCAGGTGTGCTGAATGACGGCATGGAGTATGAATAAGTCATAAGCGAAAGTCAAGCTCCCGGGCCCCAATGGCTGTCGCCCCTGCTGTGTAGTGTGTGAATATGTGTGTGGTGGCTCATCTAATGTCATGATTAATGTCCTTTGGGCTTCCTGTTGCAGAGAGAATTTTCTGATTTATGGTCGTGCCGCCGCCTGCGACGGCGAGGACATGC
Source organism: Poecilia mexicana (assembly GCF_051168715.1). Classification (NCBI taxonomy): domain Eukaryota; kingdom Metazoa; phylum Chordata; class Actinopteri; order Cyprinodontiformes; family Poeciliidae; genus Poecilia; species Poecilia mexicana. The sequence continues at coordinate 27,697,944 of NW_028263371.1, forward strand.
ACACAAACTCGCACTCATGCTTACTCCTATTTTGGTAACATCTCCTTTGACAAAATCTGCATTTGGGAAAGTAAAGTAAAATGTACTAAAAGTGACTGGCAGGAGTTAAGCACCGGAACTTTAATCAAAGGACATGCATTTTGTATGAGGGGTTGCAGGTGGCTTTACATAGTTTCAGAGCTGGTGATTAATAATTAATTGCATAAGTGATGGACTCAGTTGGATCATTATTGGCATGAAATATTAATCAAATCTGTCTGGCTCATGTCTGATTTGTATGAAGCTGAAATTATTGTCTGGTGATCAACCTGTTCAAGGCACCCAAAACTCTGAGGACCAAGAGAAGAATGCAGATTATGCCTATAAAAGAGAGTCCTGGTGGGTGGCTGATGATTTTTGCTTTCTCACATCATTTATAAAATAATTTTGTAAAATGTATGAAACCAGACATCAGATTAAAGTATTTTTTATCACTTAATCTCATAATTACAGTGGAAAATAAAATGTCTCCTCACTTCAACAGCACAGCCGTCTCACAACTGAATGTTTTTTTTTTTTTCTTCCATTTGAACTTGCAGTCTCAATAAAACAAGTTCACATTGAACGTCTGTAGGCATAATAACTTGGAACTAATTTAAGACATATATATAATTAAGCAACTTTATGCTGTCCTGCTGATGAGGAACCTTAGTTTGGATACACAACTTGACCATGTGCAACTTTTTGTTTTATTGCAGATTCAAGAGGCAAAAAGAAGTTATGACAATACCTCTGGTTTTTTAAGGACATTTTGAAGTGATGTGGAGAAAAGCAGAGTAAGGTAGGTTGTTAAATCTTTAGAAGTTTTTTTTTTTTCTTTCCCGGCTTTGTTGTTGGATAGTGTGGCCATGACAAGTTTTCCGGCAGCTAAGTATTTTCAAAGAAAGCTTAATTGAAGAGGAAAAGATATTGTACGTCGTGTAGACAAAACTCTGAGACGGTTCTCATGCAGTATTTAGATAGTGATGCCAACAGGCAGTTATGCTGTCAAACTGAGGAGCATCTCAGGAAACACAGCTTCTTAAAGTCACTGACATTTGCTTCAAACATGCTGGGGCGCTCTACGTGTCTTGCTTTCCGATCCATCTTGAACTGTCCCCTCAGGCGAAGCCAACACCTTGTTTCCATTCTCCTATCATCGGCGCAGATAAATACCACCAGGAACAAACAGAAAGACCCAGTTTTCCAACTCTGGTATAAACAGAACGCAGATTTTCAATCTATAAAAAAATCCTCACAGCACTTCCCAAGAAAACAAGGGAATCTAAACCTGTGCAAAACACGGAATATAAATAGTTGTTCATCTGTAAGAAGTCGCGCAGAAATCCATAGCAACAGTTTGTGAATATAAGACTGCAGTCTAGCAACAAGGGGAATCACTTTCCCATAACTGCTTACTTAGTTAGTCCAACCAGAACACATTGACCCAATCCAGCTTGTAGGACATCTATTGAATCTTTGCTCCAGCTAATCAAAGAGACAATTAAAGCTGTCAGTACAGTGTGCACTAAGGGGAACCGATAACTGGCACACTGAGCTGCACAGAATTTATTCAGGCCATAGTGTGTGAGCAGGTGCTGCACTTGGAAAGACGGTATCATTCTTCAAATGTGGAACTTGTGGAAAAACTTCAACCTTTAATTTGTGTTTTCAACCCCTTTACATGCATGTATTGCATGTTTAGACCGTCTTCTGTTGTCCTCAACAAGCACAAGTTCTTTAATTGGTTAGTCTTTGTTTCACTGCAAGTTTGGAAAAACATCCAACTTTCGCAATACTTGGTTTGTGGTGTGCAGCGATGCTAATGCAAGTTAACAGAAGTCACTATTTTAACTACAATGACCAAATTCTGCAGTCATTCAAATTACAACATCAATCACTCAATTTAACTGCTTTATAAAGTATCATTTAGTAAACAACTTCCATCTGAAAGTCATCGCTGAAATTGACGCTTCTTGGACCCGGCATTGTTTTTCTAATTTGTTATTGTCAGTTTTGGTGACTGTATTGTGTTCCTAGTTAGCAGGATTGGCTAACCATCCAATAAGTGTGGTTTTCTGTTGCTGTAGCCCATCTACCTCAATATTCAACACAATGTGCATTCAGATATTGTTTTACACATGCATCGGTTGTATCGCAACTGTTTATTTAAGCTGCTTTTTTTTTCCATCTATATGAACAAGACTTCCTTTTTTGTCAACACACCTGCTGCTCACAGAATGTTTTATCTTCCTTTGGAGGCTGAGAAATTCTTGTGCACTGAAAATCAGAAGTTTCCAAAGTATTCAATCTAGGTCGTCTGCTACATTCAAAGTTTACTTGCATCCTGTTATTTGGTTTGAACTTTTGAAAGTCATCTTCACCACACGAAGAACCCTAACGGCATTCTGCTGTCGCGATCGGCTGATTTGGCTAATTGTGTTATCAAGCAATTGAACGGGCGCGCATCAAGTGTTGGGTGAGCACATTTGCATTTTCGCCTCCATTGTCTTTCAGTGTCGGTCTCAGCTGCAAGCTCCCATGGATGTGGCTCCACTTGTAGAAATATTCTAACACTTTAAACTCTCGTTGGACCCTTCTAATGTTCTGTAGTGGCTTGCACAAAAGGACAATATGTCGAGTGAAGCAGATTCCCAGCACAGCTGAAGAACAGCTTTGCAAAAGCTGTGTGGTTGGCAGAGATGGAACTGAACAGAGCACTTGACTAGTTCACAGCCCATCTTATCACTGAGTGTCTTTGGCTCTCTAAGGCTTTGTCATAGCGCAGATTAACATTCAAGTCCCATGTTTGGTCACCCGAAGAACAAACCAGTCCATTCATATTTCCCAACGCCCCCCCGGGTGGATAAAAAGAGACCACTGCAAATACATTGCCGCAAATTCTATTTGTGCTGCCACCCACTTCTCTCCAAATTCGGCCCGACGCCTTTTTTTTTCCTCCATTCAAACTCGCTTTCTTCGGTTTCGGTATAAGGGAAGGAAGTGGCTGGAAGCCAGTGTTCTGCTGCTGGGGAGCTGAAACATGAATGCCAAGATGGATGGGATTTTATAGCTGGAATGTTGGGGGGGTGGGTTGGCCGGGCATGAAAAAGATTTGACACACTGGCACTCAGTGATGCCAAGGCCCCAATGCTCGACACCCTGCTGAGCAGCAAATATAGCTGAGAGGGTGTTATAACTGGAAGTAATTTCAGCAGATCAGAGAGGGAAGAAAAATATTAAGCTTTTAAAAACATCAAACATGCAATAAAAAATATCTGGATTGTATTTCCAATTGCATTTTAGCTAAAAATGATTTCTCATTTGTACAAAACGTAGTGAAGAGAGTTAAAGAGATTTACGCGCTCCACTCAATTTTCCTCCGACACCATCCGCTTAGAAGTTAATGCATACTGCTGGTTTGTCACACTGCTTGTTTTTAGCTCGGCACCCATAGCTCCAGGTATTCCCAGTGTCACCTCCTGCTTCTTTCAACCAACACTTTCCCTCCCACACATGTCAGAGCTGATAAGAGAGTGAGGTTCATAGTATAGAAAATATGAACCTGGAGCGCTATAAGCAGCCATTTCTGAGACCGTGATGACTGCCTGGAGCTGTTGATACAGTACAACAGAGTGATGTACAGCCAGCCCAAGTAATGAGCAACCTAGGCTGCTGAATAGGTGCCTAAAATCATCAGGGGTTCCATTTATGTTAGGAAGACTGTAATGTATTTTTGTCTGGGTAGAATATTTTGTTGTGGAATAAATAAACATTCTATAATCTCTTCATATGCTGAAGTAAAGATAAATTGATTTGGTACATCAACAGGTGAAACTAATATATTCAATCCAGCAGATGGACGTTATCAGTGAGTGATTGGGTGACATTTTCAAGCCTTGACTTCTCCCGAATTTATCACCATCGGATTTAAAAAGCGTGTCAAACTCTGCTTTGAAAACTCTAGTCTTTAAAACGCAGCCCGACTTTGTATCACCTAAAGAATTTTAAAAAATTGAACTTTGCGTTTGAATCAAAGTGGCGTGATACAAATCTCATTTACAATAAATAAAACATCGACTGCCGAGTTGAAAAACGAGTGAAGAAAACGCGCCGCTAACCAACAGCATGAATGCATTTAATTAATCTTGCTGTACAGATCTGCTCTGCTACTCACAGAGAAACGCAATACTTTCTGCACCACCAACTAAATGCATTCCAGTTCATTATTCAATACTTAGCTCTGTGTGTGTTTCTGTGCTGGTGACAAATTAAGCCCACACAGATTTGCTGCAGCTATGTTGCCAGATTGTAAACATGTGCACATCGATAAAGGAAAACACTTATATTGTCTTCTAAACTTGAAACAATCTTAGTGAAAACCTTAGCAAAGTTGTCCATAATTCATAGGAGCACGTATACCGTGTTTGTATTATTTATTTGCCATGTCATGTGCATTTTACTGCTTTACAGTGAAGAATGAGGGAGTATTTAAATTCTCATTGAGTTTTAGGTACACCAGAAGGGAGCAATTCATCATGTAGAGGGATTTACTTTTTTAAAATGTTTTTGAAGGATTGGTGAATAAATTGTGTTTGGATGCAGCAGTGGAAACTGTCCATTAATCATCGCCCCTTTCTTCTATATAAGTTTTCAAGAGTTGGTCTATTGACTTAAACAGCCGTTTAATTGTCCAAAGTCTTGTTTATGTAGCTGAAAATCATTTCTGTTACTTTTTCAGGAGACTTTTTTTGGTATGTATTCGAAGAGACCCAAATATTTATGAATTATTGCCTCAAACTGAGAAAACATCTATTAAGGTCAAAATAGCAATACATGTTAATTAAAAATAAATACATTTATTTAAGCAATAACAAAAATAAGAGTCTCCGCTCTCGCGTGGTTCCCTCTGTATCTGACTTGAACTTAAAAAAAAAAAACCGTATACACTACACTCTAAATTTGCAGATGATGGCCAACAACAAAGATTAAAAGGGGTCTGTGCTGTCCAATCAAGCAGCTTAGCCATTTTTATGAACATAAAACAAAACAATGTTTTGAAGTAAACAGAAACTTAATTGGTTTTGTGTTTTTTCTTTCAGAAAAATATCTATAGAATGTATAGGGTAACAAAATATTTTTATTATATAACAAGCCGATATCAGACTGTATTTCTATATTGAAGGTTTTTTTTTTATGTATAGTGCAGCATCAATTAAAAACATGCATTATACAGCTAATGATGGCCAAGTAGCTCAAGTTCACACCCAAAGACAAAAGCCGCTCTGGAACAATGATGGCTACAAACACACGCACACACACACGTGCATTCGACTGCCAAGCTGAGACCGCATGGAGTAATTAACCCCTGAATTTCCCATCATCCATTTGTGACCAACTCCACCCTTCAGATGTTTGACATCCCATCTTAATGTGCCACAAAGGGGAAGAAAAACCTCTAAACCTACAGCCTATTGAGGGTTTTATTTTATTTTTTTCCCCCAGTAAATGTGAATTAGGCAACAAAGGAGGCACTTACATTGGAGAGCCTCACATGGTCCTCCGGGAGATAAAAGAACCGGGCAGTCACTCCACTCTCAGAAAACAATAGAGACATTGAAGAAAGAGCAGGAGAGCCGGGGAAAGTGAGGGGGCGAGAAAGACGGCAAGTTGGAGACTTTGGTTGAAAAAAACAACAACGTGAGAGCAATAGGAAGCAAGTTTATCCATCCACAGACACAGCATACAAATCAAAGCACTCGGGTTCTTTTCCTCCTCCTTCTGTTCAGCTTTGTCCCCCCACCACCACGACCCGCGCCTTCAGGTTTGACTTGTCATGTGCTCCGGCTCAGGCAAGCGTGAAGCGGGCTGAAGAAACCGAGGTTTGATCTCGAGGTTAGGAATGTCATACTTCCAGTAGGAGAAACATGATTTCTTTTTTAGATTCCTCAATTTGATCACAACTCAATACTAAATGGGGTGGGCATTTTGCATATTGTGTCATTGGCATCCGATGATGCAAACTGCCTCTCTTCTGGTTACAGCTTGCCCCTCCCCAACCTGCTTTTAACTTTCAGTGGCTGTCACAGAGGGGAGCAGCTGAACAGAACAACTAATAGTCCCCAGGTTCACTTTGAGCACTTCAGGATGAAAATAAAAACTAGAGAGTAGCAAAAATCTAAGACTTATATAAATTTCCATGGCATTGTATGAAATCAATTAAGCAAAACAACCAAACTAGGCATCCCCCTGAGAAAATAATTCAAATTAAAAAATACTATAGAGTTCTGGGTGATTTTCAAATATGATTGCAAGCTCTGTGCTGAGAAGACTATATCCTTGTCACTTTTGCTGACATGCTCCACAGCTTGTATTTCTGGGTGAATGTCCCAACTTTGCGAAACAATGCCACGCTTGACTTGTTGACGTGACTGAAAATTGACTCAGTTACACATCTTGTCATGATATCATGAAGTGATGAAGTCTCAAGTATTGACATAATTATTTTTAGACAGGAAATGTCTCTGCCTGTTTCATGGATGTCAGTGACGCCGTACAAAAAAAAAAAAGGGTAGATGTGTGGGCATGTTGACTTGACTGACAGGTGTCTTAGACTATCACACTCAGCTGTTTTATTTATACCGTGTTGAGCATTCGGAGTATTTTAGTGGCCCCAGATGCTGCGAATGGATGAGTTCTTGCAGAAGCATCAAAACATGTAAAACTCAGAAATGTTAAAATATACAATCTGTTTACATGAGGGGGATATTTTATGGCATGAACCTTTTTTATAAGCTCAGATAGGGTAAAACGCTCTCTCAAAACTTTTATTAATACAATATATGATACAAAACTCAACACCAATGCAGGAGTGTTTCAGACTGCCATATTTTAAAGCTGCCACATATGTGTTTAGAGATAAACTGAAGCCATATGGCTAAATAGAAGAGATTAACCCTTTTACTAATGTTCTGCATGAGGACAGTAATTATGCCCCCTGTTGACAGGAACATGGTTTTAAAGACAGAGGGTGGTCTAAACAACAACATCAGTCGCTAAGTTGAGCCCCATCAAAGAGTTTGTATCCTGCTGATGAGCGAAGACATTCCTATTCATCAACTGATTCAGTGATGGAAGAGAAGACTGATTACACCGACTAATGAGATGCGCTGTTCTCTTTAGAGAAGACCGTTTAGTGCTTCGTGAGGATTTCAGAGGACGTCTGGCTGATTTTCCCCGTAGTTGCTTAATCATGAATATGGACATAATCCTGATAGGAGAATTTGTTTCGTTTCCTCTGAAACGTCTTATTCTGCATATTGCTTTGATATGTTCTTTTGCATACTGTAAACAATGAGTGCGTTTAAGATGAGGCAGAGTTCAAAGCTGCTTTTCGTTTGAACTCTTTGGAAGCTGCAAACGACCAGCTTCATTGTTCATTGGGGGGACAATGAGGACTGGGCTGCGGCCGTCTTCATTGTCCCCCCAGCTCTAACACTCAGTCCTCAGGCAGGCATTCCACAGCACCCTTTGCTGCGTTTTTAACGTTTTTTATCCTTTCGTTGAAGAAGTCTATTTGCCCATTGACACTTCAGGAGCGTTGTCAATTGCTTTAAACTACCTCTGTTCAAATGTCCTAAAGTACCTACCTGCTTTTACATGAATATTATGTATACGTTCCATTTTTCCTGATGTTATTTCCGTCCTCACCTTATCAGTGTCACATGTATTTGTGAGACACACTGGTGAGTCAATCAGTGCCTTTAACAGACTTTGGACTCGTTATACTGCATTGCGGCTAACAATTCGGATTACTGGATTCTACTGTGAAAACCTGCATTGAATCTAGAAAAGAACAAGCTTGAATAGGATCACTGGGAGCTGTGGCTTAAAGTCTCTGCTGCTGACAAACTCCTCCTTAGGGTTGTGTTAGAGAAAATAATGGAGGCGTCTTACACTTTTGGTGTGCTTAATTTTAAAGTTTCTATTTCTAATTTATGTTATATCCACCAGTCACCACAAGGTGTACTGGGTTCCAGACCAGCACTTTTACTTCACAATGTATAAAGATACCGAAGATAATAGATGAAGAATCCACATAGTGTATTTTCAGTCGTTGAGTTGAAAACTTTTGGTACACCATTGTATCAGTGGGGAGTTGATATTCAGCAAGTGACTTGTTTTAAAACTAAAACAATTATTTAGAGAACAGATTCTAATGCTTGAGGGAAGTTTGAAATGCCGCAAAATTAACAGGAAAGTGTCCAAAGCTGACAAGAAACACTGTCTATTGACATTATTCTGATAATTTTGCACATGTGGAAATGAGAATCTAAATAAGTCTAGATCAACTAGATGAGCGTTTTGATGTTGAGGATGGACAGATCTGAGTTTGTGCCTTTTCCACTGCAGCTGGTGGTACAGTTTATTTCTGCTGTGGATCAGTCGAACACCTTCAACATGCTTCGATGATAATGACGAATGAGATGATATGTTCTAGTCCGAGTCACTGCGTGAAGTTTATTTCTGTGTTGACAGTTTGCTCACACATCCCAGGTGTGCTCTGCACACAGCTTGAAAGAGAAACAAACAGGTCAAAGCCGCTTGAAATTTAGCATCAGCAGCTTTTCTTTCTCCGCTTCATCTTCACATGTGGGGGGTCAGCTTTATACCGTTGGGACGTCACTGGCATATATGCAAGGCCTGTTGACCCATTTAGCCCATCTGTGCTGCAGGAAAAAAGTACAAGAAAGTATTTTTTTCTTCTTGGAGATGAATCATAGAGGTGACTGTTACATCATGATAGTGTATTTCACTTTATCAGCTGAGCCAAACTGCCTGTTGGGACTTCATCAAAAAGTTGTTCATACATCACCAGCCTTCACAGCATGGCAGCAGTATTTTGGGTCAAACATCAATGTGAATCAGCCAAAAAAGAAAAGAAAAATTATGACGGTGTCAGATGGCAGATATTTTTTGCACAGGTTGCCTAAATTTGCATTTGATAAGAAAACTGTCAGTGAACCGTTTAAAAGAGAAAAACTATTCCGTAGAAAAAATTAGCTGATACTTACTATATTTACAGTATCTTACAATAAACCCTAAAGCATTTTCAGATACGGCATTCTTCGAATGTAAATGAATGAGGGGTTAAATGTCTCAACTTTAATAGAACTATAGTTGGTTTCTGGAGAAAAATATTTGTTCTGGTGTGACTGGATGCCAGTGCTGCATTTGACACATCTGATCATAAGTTAGTTTGGTTTTAAAATGTTGACATCTCTGTTTTCAAATCTTTTGTGCTCCTTTTAATGCAGAGGATAACAAAAACCAATGTTACTGTGTCATATGTCACCACTGTTCAGGTTTAGGTATATTTCTTGAAAATGTGGGGATTTTCTGTATTTTATAAGCCATTTTCTGGATAAATGTTTCCACTACATTGGAACAGCCATATGCTACAACAAAGAAAAATAATTGTTGGAGGAACAACAAGGGTATTTTACATAATGTGCTCTAAAAAGCAGATCATCCATAATGAGGAACAACTACTGACTTGGGATCTTATGTAACTCAAAGAAAGCAGCTACAAAGAAATGACATGATAGTTGCGGGTTGAGCCCAAGGGCATCACTTACTGTATCCTTTGGGGCCAGTCACTATCGGTGTGTCATTAAATTACAAGACTTGTGTGTCGAGCTGGATTTAGTTTAAATTCCTTGTTGACGTTAGCTGACAATAGCCTATGGATGACCTACTTCCTTGTGATTTTGAAACTGGTCTACATTATTTAAAATAAGGGAAACTCTTAGTGACATTTTCTTTCCAAATACATGCATCAATGCAACATATATATATATATATATATATATATATATATATATATATATATATATATATATATATATATATATATATATATATATATATATGCATCAATTAATCTGCTTAAACAATGAAGCAAAACCATTTGTCAATAATTAACTAAATGTTATTTTTTGTAGGGCTCTTCCCTGTCTCCAATGTTTCAACCATGTATCCAAGCTTTTATTCTGTCACGCTATAAGACAGGTATTCTTTAAAACAAGAAATTGGTGAATAAGTTCATATTTTTTATAATTTATCTCTAATTATTCCTGGTTCAAAACTACAAATACAGCAGGCAAATACAGCAAATAAAATATTCATACACCCGACTAATCCTTAGTTAAAATATCCTTTAGCAATGTTTGCTTTGTGCACTCGGCTTTGCGAATCTCCCCTAAGCTCCTTCAAGCAACATGTGACCAGGTACGTCAATATTTTTCTCATTTGACAGTGAAGCTTTTCTCCAGAAGGCATTTGACTCGTTCTTGTGGGTGTTCAGTGTCTTAATCAAGTTATCAGTTGTAGAGCAGAGGCTTGTTTCATCGCTGGCATCCTCTCTCTCCATAGCAGTGTGGTATTTGCATCACTATGGAAAGTTGGACTATTTTCCAGTAGATCTTGATGTCAGAATTGAGTCTTTGTGGTTCTTGGATTGTTCCTGATCGTCTAAATCAATTACCGTTTATGGCAACTACCAGCAAGTGATGATAGAAATCTCGCAAAGAGCCAACGGTTCAAACATGCCAATCTCATCCTTTTCTTTCTCTCGCCGTTTGTTGTGTTTTTCTCCTCCACAGCATTACAACACATTTCAGCTCCACATCCCCTTTACCCAGTCGTATGTGACTTTCATGAGCCACATTACTTAGCATGCATCTGTCTCATCCCCATGCCTTCATAACCCATGACGACGCCTCAGGGATAAGGAACATGTGTGTGTGGGGGGGAGGGCCAAGAATGTCACGACCACTTACTCTTCTGCGCCTGCCCTTACTGCCTCACTCCCTCCACCCGGGGATCTCCTTTAATTACCCTATACGTGCTTTACCAACTGTAGCCGGAGATGGACTCAGCTGTGGGAAACAAACAAGTGTGGTGACCTGGAAAAAGAAAGCCTCAACTCCGAAAGGCCCTGAGGGTTTATAGGGTGCTATAAGGGATAACAGCTGGCTGGCCTTCAAGTATTTGCAACATCATTCCCATCAGACTCAGTTGAACTATGAGTTAACAAATGCTATGAGCTGCTGTTTGGGAATTCATGCAGAACAGCAGACTCTGTATGTTCAGTACATTGTGAAAGTCCTTAAATCCTGTAAGTGTTCCACATTTTTTCCTCATTATAACCACACAATTCAACGTTTATGAGCTTGAAGAAAGTTACTAAGACATTTAAGTGTGTAGATGTGAAACATGGTTGAGGTACAATCCATGGTTGAGGGCCAGCCATCTTTATTGCCCTCGTTGTTAGATTACAGACCCTGTCTCACAATGCCTTAACATGCTGCTACCTCCATAGAGCATGAGCAGTAATTTAATCAAGTCCTCTGACTTTTCTAAAGGGCAATTGTTAGAACAAACACAATTAATAAAAAGGGTGACTTTTCTGCTCTTTGTTCCCCCTTTTCTCATTTGAGTGGCTGAGCAGAATCCCCTGGCGGCATCCTGACTCAATTTGCATCTGGAAAGTCAAACCTGGCCTTTTTTCCACTGAATATTCATACGCTTTACATAAACGGCAAAAACATTTCCCAAGAAGAATTAAAGAAGAGGGATTATAAGTGCAAAAGGCTAAACTCTTATTGCTAAAACAGTGACACATTCATTGACTGCACAGCAATTTTGGCTCAAGCCATTGTTTAAAAAGTGTGTGCATCAGATTACAGTCCACAAGGAGACTATCACTCTTAAATGGCAGGCTTTCACTAAGGATGGTATTATCTGGCCTAATGCAGCTCAAAGATGACTGGGTTCCCATAGGATGGTTCTGATTGTAACAAGGTTCATTAACAAGAGACAGGACCTAGAAGCAGGAATACAATTGTGAATAATCTGCTAGTGATTTGGAATTTTAAGAGATAGTACAGAGCAGGATACATTCCATCGATTTTTGGGTAACCTGCGTTTTCAAACAAGATCACTGTCTTTTCAGAGGAGTGTTTTGTCCAGATTGATTGTTGATTGATTGTGTGTCTTGTGAAGCATTTCTGTGTTGTTTTGGCCCTACGCTCTGAATTATTAAATTGAAAAATGCAGTGACGACCCAGCATCACAGACTCCACTTCACAAGCGGGCATGAAATGCTTTCCAACAAACTGATTCATTGTTTCATCATTGACCCAAATTGAATGTTGGCTGCTTTCTCTGGCCTCTTATTAAAAAGACCTCAAATCATAGGAAAGAATTATGAAAATCTCAGTTTTAAGAGGCAATGAATGATTCAGATTTCACTGCTAAGAGTAAAACATCCTCAAATGGAATATTTGGTAGATTATTTGTGATCAGACCTTTTTACACTGTCTGTTGTTTTTAGACTAAAAAGTCAAGCTCTACACCCCCAAGCCTCCAAAATGAATGCTATTTTCCATAAATACCAGAATCTGGGTCTTTACAAAGAAATAAAAAAACTGACTGGTTTGACTTAGAACTTCAGAGAAATCCTGCAACCAGTCATGAAAATTAATCCACAAAGATTTAAAGGGACTGCACATTTCCTGCCTGAGGACCACTCACAATCACTGGCTAGGTCATCCAGCCACCAGTAGAAGGTCAGTGGCTGGAGGACTGCAGCGCTAAAAGTAAAGGATTAAAGGTCAAGCAAAGACCAAACCACCCTGACAGACAGTTGTGTGTGAATTGTAATGTCTGGCTTAGCTGTTCATGTATGGGGTCGGTTCTAGCTGCTCTATCTGCATATATGATTTTCTGGTTAAATGAGTTTGTACTCTACGTGCGTCCCACTGCTGAGCCACGGGAGAGGATTACTGTGCCGTCAGCTTTACAGTATGCCAACATCTGTCTTCTGCTGGGAGTCTTCAATTATGAATCTCCTCACCTGCTTGTAACCGTCACAAAGCTTCCCAAATGTACAGTACATTACAGCTCCACCAGAAGGTATGAAAAACCCTTGGCTCTCTCCACATTTTGTAATGTTGCAGATTTTTTTCTAAAACCTGAATTTGAACCTTTCAGATGGTTTTGTGGGAGTACTTCAGACATAAATCTGTTTTCACGTTTTTTACAACATTGGGTGAATTGGATAGCAGAATGTCCTCTGACCAGGACAAGCTATGAATTAAAAAAAACAATCATATGTTTATTACACATCTTATAATTTCAAATATCACTATCAAAAGGAATACTTCAGCACAGAAAGGGAAACTTGACAGTCACTGATATTTAACTTGTGAAAAGTCCAATTAGCTTAGATGCATTAGTATACAACCATACTATTATGCAGCAATTGTTAAGAATTTGTCGATGCTTCCTCAGTAAACTTACAAGTACATCTCTCTGAATGAACCGAGCCATGGTCTGATTTTCCGTCGGTTGCTGCTCTTCTCAGTTTCTGGCATTGTTGAGGAAGGATGACTAAAATCTGTTTCATGGCATCACATCAACTACAAGAGAGTATCATGTTTCTGCTTACCAGAACAAGCAGGGTGTGATGAAACAAGGCACAAATAGATTATTTCATAAAAGCGGCTCTGGACTTAACTCATGTCGGTTCTGCCATTTTTATTCACTATTAAATCTCATGTATTTGTCTTTATTTCATTCAAAAAGTCTTTTGGGGTGGGATTACCTTTTTCATTCTGAGTTAATTCTCGGCCACTTTTAGCTTAAAGTGATTTATCAAATAACAGTCCCTCTGCCCCCCACTATCCAGTAGCCGGTTCTGTTTCAGCTTTAAAAATCCATGATGATGTTATATTACAGGGTAAAATGGCATTTCTATGTTTTGCCGTCTCGTCTGCCTCCAAAAATTCCCAATTGAGATCATGTTAAGAGCTTTTCAAATATAAAGGCAAACCACAGCCTCCACTTCCCTTCATGCATATTTGACCTTCTCTGATTCTCAAACTGTATTTCTACATCTGTAGAAGTCTGTATTTTTACTTTTACCCAGCAGGCTTTGGAACAATGCAGCCTTTGGCTCTTAGGAAGCATTAGCCTCTGTCAGATGAATCGGAAAAGTCAGATTTTGAGGGCAAATGAAAGAGCTCTCAAAAGACCCCATGAAATCTTAAAGACTCTCCAGACCAGCACTTTTCATGCTTTTTCATTTGGCAAGTGGTTTAGGCAGTGCGCAAACCCAGAGGGTTTGTGACGAGACCACAGCTGTTCCGTGTGTTGGTTTGTTTTGTCGCCACAAGAGAAATGTGCTGTAAATGGGGCAGAACCTGAATTGGGTTGCAATTTGAAAAATCTGATTTTAAGTTGATTTAATCAAAAATTTTATACAGATTTGGTTTTTGTCCCTCAGTGGTCTCTTTTATAGCTGAAATCAAGTTACATTGTACCAGGCAACACTCTTTAAAGTTAATGAACTTTTATGATTTTCAGCCTCACTTCTTCTTCTTTTTTTTTTACCATCATGCTGCTTGCCACAGGAATACAAACACTGCAGGCACTCAAGTTTGCTTCATATTTGATGTGACAATATGAGGGAAAAGAAGCTAATATTGATAAATCACTGCTGCATAGATGATACATAACTTAGTAAGTTCTTAATTTCAACAAGACTGGGTCCTTTTTTCCAATGTAACCTTTTTAGACTTGATGGAGCCCAAATAAATACACCAGTTCACCATTTCCTTTTGAATAATGACTTTTTTAGGGTTTGGATTTCTAGAATTACAAGCTGTGATGAAAATGGTTGAAAAGTTTCCTTCACCAAAAATCATGCTGTGCTTATTTTGTGGCTGGACTTTGGTCAGTCCTCTTCTTTAAGTAGTTTTGCATTTTGATGAATGTCAAAGCTACCTGGGCTGCATTTTGAAAGATTTTCCATCAGATACACCTTTAACTGATAACTGGTTATTAAAGGTTTGTGCCTCCTTTCTTAGATTGGTAAATAATCCGAACCCTAGATGCAGAACCCTTTGCAAATATAAATTTTCCCCAGACTCTAATGACCTGGTTTGCTCTGTAAGACACTAATTAAAACACAAAGGCGCTGGAGCACAGAATAATGTGAAAAATAAATGTAGACCTGACTTTCCAGGAGGTAAAACATTTGTTTGCCTCATTAATTATCAAAGCACCATACTGTTGGATACACTTGAAGCCTATTGATTTTCCTTGAAGAGGGTGAGCAGTCCGTCTTCTATTTACCGGCAAATACAAAAAGGCAAAAAGGTTTCAGGCAAGGATGAGGGAAAAGAAATGGCAAGATCTTTCAGCAGACATGAGAAATCCCCAATCCATTAGAGGTCTGCGGTTCTTTGGGCAACACTTACGCAGACACACATCACCTCAGTCACTTTTTCCGCTCTGCTTTGCTGGCGGTTAGCTTAAATTTCTGTCTGTCAAGTCAAAAGCCAAGGACTGCTTTTGCGCTCCAACTTTCCAGAAATCTTCTTAAACATGTAGAATATTTAGCACAATGTGACACAAGTGGACATTTTAGATGTCAGTTTCTATTAACAGTTGAAGACTGAAGACTAGAGTCTCTATTTGTCCTCTGTAAGTAATAGTCGCATCCCTGTACAAACTTGCTAGCTGTTATATTAGCCTCTACTTCAGCCATGTTGGACATTAAATGATGGAACAATGAATGAATGAATCTTTATAATTGTTGGTTTCCCTAATTTGATTTTTGGCATGTTTAAGTCAGCTTTGCCCTTTACTTTGAAATTATTTTCAGACGTTCCTCTGTATTCCTGAGAGGCTGGCTAAAAGGCCACTTTATGGTCCTGTTTTGCATTCCCAGCTATTGTGTTAAAGCCTCTGTAGATCAGCACTTTCTGAAATACTCAGACCAGCCTGTTTGGCACCAGCAACCAGGCCACATTCAAACTTATTTCAGCTCCTTTCTTTCCAATTCTGATCCTCTGTTTGAACTTTGCTGTATCGTCTTCACCATGTCAAGTTGCTGCTATCGTTTTGATTAATTTTGCTAACTGTTTTAACAATCAGTAAAACAGATGTAACAGATGTGCCAATGAGAGTAAGTCATTACTAAACCCACATTTTCACTTATGTACACAGGAGAAGCTGAGTTTTGTCAGGTAGCTTTAAACCCTTATGAAGAAAACTGCATTTCAGTGGAGTTTACTAAGGTACTTCCAGAGCCATTGTTAGTTTTACCAGAATGGGATTGACACCAAGGTCCTGGGAAGACAGATTTTGGACAAAAATTGGTAGCAGATGTGTTGGACTTGCCCTTTAGAGCTCCACCAAATAATCAGTTTGGATTTCCATCAGCGACTGACAGGACAAATGTTTGACATATCTGAAACCTACATCATTATGGTTGTGGTCACTGAGAAAACAATAAGTCAGTTGCTCTGGGTCAGAGAAATGGAAAGGATTGGATGCTGATTCAGTCGGTTCTGACTAGACCACAGACGTGGACCGGCACTCCCTGCTCCAACCACACGGTAAGTGTTTCCACTCACAGAGGACAGGAAGAATTTGAACCAAAATATTTCAAACAAAACAAGAGGAAGTGGTTTTCTTTAAATCCTTTAGAACTGAAGTAGAACTTTCAGAAGTATTTTATGGTTTTCAAGGACTATCTGAAGCAGATCAGCTTCTGTCATGCTTTACTATACAGGAAGGAGTATTTATAAAGCTCAGGAGATTGAGCCCTTCATCATCTTCAGCTGCCTTGAACAATCTCTGGTTTTTAATAAATTCACAGACACACATGAGGCTTCTGCCCCTGCTTTCTGTTATTTTATTTCTGGTGTGTGGGGACAAAAAAAAAAAGCTTTAAAAAAATGCTTTACTTCAGCTGCTGAAATACAAAAATCCACTTTCTCTGCTTGCTGCAGCAACAATTTCATCATACTTATACAACATGCCCACGTATATTTCAATCCTTGCAGTGCTGTGCAAAGCAATTCAATATATAGCCATTAATTCTGAAAGTTGTACAATTGCCCAGACACAGCTATAAGTTATCTTGCTGATTTATTATATGAGAGAAATATGAGAATAAAAAGCACAATTTCAGCTGGTTGGTTGTGTCTGGAGTTTCAGGCCAACATTGTTTGACCTTGTCCTGATGAATCTGCTGCCAAAGGCTTTTAACATCCACTGTCCTTGTGTTTTGCTTTTTGAGCCAAAGTATAAAGAGAGATGTCTCACTTAGTGTAGTAAACAGATCTTTTTTTTTTTTTGTCATAAAATGTTAAGCTGTAGACTTTCAGACCTTCCTAGATTTCCAAATGCTATTAGCATCGCACAGGTACATCTCAAAAAGTTAGAACTTTGTGATATTCTGAAATTAATAGTAATGTAAAGATTTTTTTATGTTCTTTAAAAAAAGAGAAAAGAAAAAAAAAATTTAACATACAAAAAAAATGCAAAACATTTTCTACCATAATGTTTGGACAGTCATTCTGTTTAGAAAATATAATAAGCAGACATGATTGATCAGAAAATATATGAAAAGTACTAGAAATCATCATAAAACACCAGAAAGAATCAGAAATGTAAGAAACATCTCAGGTCAGTCAACATGTCAGATGATTTTAAGCGATTCAATAAACTATAATAAAATATATTGGTAATGTCCGTCTGTCCACAAACACTGACGTGTTGTGGTATAAAACATCCTGTAACATAGTTGTTGTTTTTTTCTACTGCCAGGTAAATAGTCTCTACTAAAAACTCACCGCTAATTCAGTTGCCAAAAGTTGGATGTTAAATATCTTGAAGCAGTTAGTATTTTTAACATGACGAGCCAAAAGACGGCAAGTTTAAAGTCAGAAATGACTATGAACCCGAGTCGTGTGGTTAGGGAGGGAAAAAAAGCTCAGCAATAAGGTGCTGCGCTAAATTTAGGATCAGTGATGCGTCCAACCAGGATAATGAAAGGCTTCTTCTTTTTTTAAAAAAGAAATGTAGTAAGGAAGTGTAATGGAAAATAAGCCCAACACTAAACGAGGAGTGGAAGTGACAGCCAGGTTCCTTATATCCCATAATTACAGCTCCACCACCTCATCTCCCCTCCTAACCTCCTGTCCTGTCATTTCTCCTTTTAACACCCGGCTTCACACTTCTGCTCAGTCACAACACACATTCTCCTTCCTCCAGCCCTGTCAGCTGTCATTTAATAACACTCTTTCCTGTGACTTTCTCAGCTCCTCCTGGAATCACCCAGGCCACTTGACATTTGGGCTCACCCTTGGGAATGCTTCCTCTGTTTGTTTCACATCCAGTCTGTAAGAAGATCTCTGTTTTGTCAGCCACAAGTAACCTGGCAAGAGCTTTGCCAAATTACATACAAGCTAACTAGGGCAGCTAGCTGGATCCCTGAGCTTTACTGTTTAAAAATATTAACGTCTTAAAAGAGTAAATATAAATTGATTTCAAAGATTTCCATGCTAATATTTACTATTCCTGCAAATAATATATTTAGAGAGATTAGAGACCACAGCTTCATGTGAATATCTAAAACCCCCTTAAAATGCTTATAGCAGCCTATTGTAGTAGATAAAACAATATAATACATTATAGTTGCAGTATAGTTGGTGCAAATATACATCAAAATGTATTAATACGGAGAGTGGTATCAGGTTAATATCAGCGAGTTCACTGTATCCATGCATGAACTCTTTGACACAGACAAAATTATCCTTTACATTCCATACTAAATTAGTCCATCAATGAAGTACAATTATTTTCTTTATTATTTGAATATAATAATTTGTTAAAACGATCCTTCTTCCCGTGTCGTAACTAGTTTTTAACTTGCTGCAACACTCCAGTTACAAATTAAACTTTTTTTCTGGTTTCATGGTATTGCAGTTAATCTGTCATTCCAATTTCTCAAGGACAAAATTGCTTTTCATCATATTTCATATAAACGTTGGCTTTAAACACTTACCTCAGACATCTGAGGTGCGCATTATATCTTGCATGGACTTTCCACAAGAGAATCCAATAAAAAAGAGCCTAACCCTTCCTAAAAGTCAGACAACATCCAAACAACAACTTGTAAGTGGTGAATCAATATTTCAGTCTTCTGTGCTGCATTGTGAGCAGAGGGCCTTCTCCAAACAATTGGATCCTGACCTGCATTATTCATCTCTCACTCTTTCAGTCCTCTTTGACTCAGTCGCACAGGGGAATCAACTTTCCCAAACCACACTTCAGATAAGAAAACCTTTCAGAACACATGCCTTTTCATCCTTGATTTTATTTATTTTTTTTTTTTTGGTACTCCGAGTTACTTTGTGCCGTCCCTCATACATTAATGCTAACCAAGTTGAATAATGCATTACTGCATTATCGTTCCTAAAATCATTGTGCCTTAAGCCATTGGGCCTGTCAGAATGCCAATGAGTCAAGCCAACAAACCCACTGCTATTGTGATTTTCATTTTAGCTGGAAAATCTCTAGTCTGCATGTAAGCCCACCAAAATATATTTGGTATCTGCGTTTATAAGCATGACAATCGCGTTAAAACACAGGATAGAGCACTTCCAAGAGTTTCTCTGGAGCACCAATCTCCAGCTCCAAAGTCTGGCTTGTCAGACTGAATTTCTCTGTCCTCTTCAGTCTTCAGTCTGATGAGAGGAACAACGAGAAAATTCTGAGCCTCTGAACAAAGACGGCATGCACCAGTATATTTCGTAAGAAGATTAGATGAGTAATCTGGGGTCTGGCTGTTTAGGGCTCCATATGTTAGTATGAGAATTTTAAAAACCAATCCTAAAATCCATTGTAAAGAATATAAAATGGAGACAATGTGAGCTCACTTGCTGGAACACCGGCACCGAATAAATAAGTTATGTTCTTTGCATAAGTGTCAGCAGTCTATTACTGAACCATCCATTAAATTTGGGTCAAGAGTAAGGATCTAAAAGTTGCAGGTTAGGACGGGTGCATAAATAGTAGTGGTCAGACATCACTGGCATATAATAAGCCAAAGTAAATTATTCTGAAATTTTAAGTATTTATGCAAAAAAGAAGCTGAAGCCATGAAACAGTTCAGTCGCCGCTGTGCCTGTAACTTTAAGTATCCACTTAGCATAGTCGAGCTTCAACAGAATGGCTCAAAATCACGCAGCAGATTTTTAATGAACTTGACATTTAATGCTTCATGGCTTTTAGTACGTTTTTCCCTAATGTCTTTTCACAGCGTGTAATTAGGCATGGACCTTAAACAATGCGTGCGTGCCAAGGTTCCTAACAGGATGAGATGAGGATCACTCGGCTTCAATCAGTGCATCATCTGCGTCCGGACTATTACAGAGACTGGCTACTTAATAGCCTTTGAATTAGATGTGGGGCTGATTGCTCATTGATTAGATGGGAATGAGGGCAGTGGATGTCAATCGCTTTACCCAAAGTGACTTTAAAGATCTCGTAGAGTGGACCCTGGAGGAGAATTTTGTTAATGGAGACATAAATCAGGACACATATCACACCTATAAGTCTGCTATTATAATTACCGTAACAAGACTCAGAATTCTCTAAAAAAGAAAAAAAAAAAAAGTTTGTCGGTTTGTGTTTTACAAAGTGTTTTCTGGGACTGATGCATCCAGAAAGGTATCACAGCCAAACAAAAAGTCAGATCAGGCGTAGTTATTACACCTGGAACTGAGAAAAAACATAAAATAACAACAAATATTGGAAATTTGAGAGTAGTAGTAGTTGAAGACAATTGTGAGGAAAAGTGTGTCCTGCAGGCAAAGCATAACTTTCTTTTTTTATTATTTATTTATTTAACCAGTTAAAACCCCATTGAGACCCAGATCTCTTTTTCAAGGGGGACCACAGACATAACTCAGGATAGCATAACCTGTTAGAATGAGGCATGAAAGCATCAAAGCCAAGGGAGAACCATCTTTCCAGAATGCATTCATTCACCCCCTCTGGAAAGTCCATCTGAGACATGCAGGACTGTAGGCCTGAGGTCTGGAATTAGACACCGCTGCCCAAGGCACTTATGGCCTCCTGTCAAAGTGAAAACCAAAACGTCTGAAATAACTTTGAAAGATCACATTTCCTGAACTACAAAAGCAAGGAATAATGTGAACTGGGATAAAATAGTTCTAAGATTTGTAAAAAGTCAGATCATCTCAGGTTCTACTGAGTGTTTTAGTACATTATGTAATTTGTTTGGCATTGCTAAAGAGGCATTCCTTAGTCATTATACCTCATCTGTCCTACATAGACTCTTTGCTCTTTGCTTTCAGCAGAGCTGTCTTCCTTTCTCACTTCTCATGGAGCTCCTCCTTTGGAGAACCAACATTCAGCTTCATAAATGTCCTAATAAGAGGTGTTGAAAATAATTAGGCAAAAAGTTCAACATTAGTGCCACATCCTTTAAGTCTTCAGAATGTAACTATTTTCACATCCTAAAACAGGACTTTCAAGTCTTCTCCTGGTTATCTCCGACTTAATAATGTAACGTCGGCAGCATTCCACTCGGAAAGCGGCGACAGAGTTGAAGACGTGAATTGAAACCAAATGGTCACCAGAAACCTGGCTATAAACAGGATATTCTCAATATCACGTCTCGGCATGCCGCACAGCTCTATCCACAGAGGACTCAACAAAAACCAGCTGGTCATCCCTCTAAGAGGCTCATCTGTTAAACGTGAGCGCGGGTGATGAAAATCTGTCTCTTTAGAAGATTGCTCTAAGGTCAGCGTGAGGAATGTGTTTTTGTAGATGTTAAAGGGAAGTTAAGAAGTGAAGTCCACATACTGAAGCCAGGCATCACAAAATTCAGTGGGTTGATGGATGGAGTTACACAGTCATAGGTGTCCGATGTGGCTTAATAGAAGAATTGTTAATGTGAATCCTTCACTTTCAATTTCAGCTCAAATGTTTAATTCAGCAACCATGTTTTATTAAAAAAAAACAAAAAAACTGTGAATGAGCAATAAACATCAGTCATATTGTCTCTCCTGGTTACTTTCCTATTGTAGGAGGACCAATCAAAGCAGAGTTACAGTGTCTTCATCTTTTACTTCTTTTCTGCTTCAGGGTCGTCCTTTGTGACTGCCCAATCAAAATTAAGCTTACTGCTACACAACTTCAACTGTGCCCACTGAGAGAATACTTAAATATGCTGCTAGTTACAAAACCATATCCAGAGAATCTGTTTGACAACATAAAGTTGGCTAAAAAATCTCAAAGAGAAACAATCTGGGAAATTAACGAGAGAAGAAACAAATGCAATTTGGAAAGGATTACAAAGCCATTTGTCAGGATTTAAGACAAAAGTGAGATCAGTTATTCACAAATAGAGAAAATATTCAATTTGAAAGTGGTGAATTTTTCCAGTAGTGGCAAGCCAAAATGCATCTAAGAGCACAATAATGACACAACCAGAAGGTCAAAAAATTAGCCAGAATGACCTCTGGAGCACTGCAGGCCTCATTTACTTTACCTTTTGACATGTTCATGATTGAAACAGGACTGGGCAAAAGTAGCATCCATGATGGAGGCAAAAACCCCAAACCAGTTTGAACATAAGGAAATCAGACAATTGTCTTACTTTGGGTTTTTTTTCCATCAAACATATTGATGCCAACCCAGATTTGCAGGAAAATATTCTAAAACTCCTCATCTTTTGTTCTTTGCTGAAACGTTTTAAGGTTTTAAGACACAATTTTAAGGATCTGACATAATTAACTAAATGCTTTAGAACATTAGCTGTTCTGATGTTCCAGGTTTAGGGGGGCTGTACTTTATAGGCTCTTTAGAGTTTGCTTTTTGGTCCAGCTTCTCTTGTCTTGACATACCTTTATGGTCACCGCTGCAGTGCTCCCTCATTGAACCTAATTGCACTGGTTGCTCATTGATTGCAGCCCTGCCTGGCATAAACAAGTGACCTGTAAGGCTGATCTGAATGTAGATTTGCTCTGCTATTGATTTTGGTTTAACTTTTGAACCTTGCTTCAAGACTTTGTTTGCAGCCGTTCAGACGTATTTTAACGAGAAAAACCAGGTTGTTGGCACAGAACAGAAGGTCATATATGCAAAACACCCAATCTGAATTGAATATAATAATAATAAAAAAAATAACTGATTATAGCACTTTATCTGAATGTTTTATTTTTTGAGAATATTTATGTGCCTTCTAGCTAAAAAGAACAGCTGTAGATTAAAAAGATCATACGGGTGGGATGAAAGTAACTTCTCTCATTTGGTCTTCACACAGAGATGTGCGTTTCGAGTTTTGCCAAATTGTGTAGGAACATGTGTGCATCGTCACCTCCTGGG
Organism: Poecilia mexicana; assembly: GCF_051168715.1. Lineage (NCBI taxonomy): Eukaryota > Metazoa > Chordata > Actinopteri > Cyprinodontiformes > Poeciliidae > Poecilia > Poecilia mexicana. The sequence continues at coordinate 27,721,242 of NW_028263371.1, forward strand.
GCAGATGAGTGTTCTGGTTGGCTGGTTACTGCTGCCCATGTCACATGACTGCAGTTGTCACATTCATGAATGCACGGTGCGAATAATGCTGCTTCCTCAGCGCCTTGTGGGTCCTGTAGCCACAAGGGGTTTGAGACGCACTGCAGTTGCTTTGGAATATATTCTTTTTTTAATGTTGCATTCAATTTTCACTCAGTATATGACTGTTTTGATTCTTAGATTTTGTTTTTATTCTATTTTGGCTGTTTTATTGAACAAATTGTTGCAATTGGAAGTGTGACATTTTTTGCGGGGGTGCCTGTCTCCTTTGACCTCCCCTTGCAATTTAGAGCACTCGTCGTTTTTACGCTTCTTAGCTAAAATGTCCAGATGCTTTAAAGGAAAAGAGCTTAGGGTTTAAATTGAGACACTGTAGCAGAGATTTGTCATCACCTGAGTGTATGCGTGTCAAACAGCCATGCAAGGCAAAGCCCAGCCATGAAGGATGACAGGTTACCTTTAACACTTTCTCTCTTTGGGGAAAAAGGTCACGAGTGATGATGTTGGTGTTTTGACAGAATGTCTCATTTATAGGATTCTTTTTAAATTTTATATGTTTATAGAACTGATGATCTGTCTGAGGAGGTGATCCTATGGACTTTTTGTTTGGTTTTGTCTGAGTTCATACTGCTTTTGGTTTTTCTTGAGTTTTTGACATTTGGCTTTCTTTTCTTACAGTTGTCTTGTGCATAGTAGTTTCTGCTACTAATTTTTATCATATGCCCATGTGGTGTTGGTTTCAACTTCACAAGGAAAACTTCCAAGAAGAATTAGGAGTGTGTTTATGGGATATTTTGATTGTTCTTGATTAAGCACATTTGTGAGGTCAAGCATGTATTTCGGATGAGAAGGCCTGAGCTGTGCTGTTTGTGCTCGAAAGACTTGACTGGTGTGCTGTGTGCAAACCAGTCTTTCTACATTGAACTCGCTCATTTGTTTTTAGGAACCTTCCTTTGTGCACTGGTGCACAGCCATGTTGGAACAGGAAGGGACCATCCCCAAATGTTATCCAAAATGACTATGTGACAATAACTAAGAAAAGGCAGAGGCCAATTCCTACCTCTGCACCAAACTTGACACAATTCAGTCAGGTGAGGCCACCGCCCAGTCAACTATCGGTTACACATAAGTAATTGAAAGAACTGAATTCCATCAAAGGATGAATACATACTTTTGTCAAATATTGCACCTCACTGAGTTTTTTTTACCGTCTTTATACGTTTCTGCCATTAACAGTTATTCTCAATTCCTTGGATTTGCTTCCCTCACATCTCCTTTCCATCCTCTCTGTTGGACTTACTCGATTTACTTGATCCTGGTCTCACTGACCAGGATCAAACCTTCCCTTTGGGTTGGTCCTTACCAGATTTTCCTGTTTACCAGTCTTCCTCTTGTTTTATCTGGTGTCACCCTGTTGTCTCAGGGATTTTGCCCCATCTCCTCCTTTTCCTATTTGCTTGTAGGATTTCTCCTTTTTCCAATAAAGTACCTGGAACATGATCAGACGTCCCACTGTCTGCATTTGGGCCCATTGCAACAAACCCAAGACATCTGCTATTTGAAGAAGTATCCCTTTTCTAAGTGGAATAATTTAGCTCTACATATGTTAGGTGCATTGGGTTAAGCAAACCCTGTGAAATTTGATTCAGCCTTTCTCTGCATTAGCCAGACCTGTGAAGTTTGGTGCAAACTGTAAGACTAAGCAGTCTGAAAGAAAAAACCTTCTAGATACATGAGTCATGCAACGTCTACGCAGGTCATGAACTGCAGCTCTTTCAACTTGCCTTCCCACCAGTCTGGAAAAGAAAATATGAGGTACTTATAAACATTTTATTTTAGCTTACTTTCAAATAAACATTTTATTTTCACTCACAAATTTCCAAACGGGCCTAATAAGGAAGCAAACTTTTTTTCTGTCTCAGCATCGGGCTTTTGGTCTGCATGAAGCAAACGCATGACTAGAATAAACCAACTGTGGCCACTAATGAGGACCTTGTGGGTACACATTCCTTTCAGGATGTGTCTGCGTGGAAATGTTTCTGCAAGTATGGGCAAGAAGAAGAAATGTTTTGCACACTGTCCAGATTGTTGCACTCACAAAACATTACCTCAAACGACCCTCCTAAAATATGATCAAAGAAAATGAAATCCACATTTTATTTAGTGGCATGCATGAATTCTCCTTTCCCTTCGGGGCTGAGCTTTTGAACTGGCAATTTCAACTCTGTCCGTGTGGATGAGTTCATGCATAGCTATACGTTTTTTTTCTGCCTAATTTTTTTATTTTTATTTTTTAACTCGGTCAACTGCATAGCTTTACTCCAGGCCAAGTCATTAGCCGCTAAAATAAAGGAGCTTTGTTTTGTTGTCATGGTCCGCAAAATTCTATTTAAAATCCGGCTCCTTTCCAATGAGCCGACAAAGAAAAACAGAAGAAGCGCACTCGCAGTACGGAGCGTGGAACAAACTGCTCCTGTGTCTACACTGATCCCAATTAGTCAGAACGTCCTGAAGCAGAACAGGACATGCTCATTTCAAACATGAGCTGCATGAAAGAAGCTTGATTGTCTTCTAAAGTAGAGTTAGTGTTTGAAAGAGTCAGTGGATAACTTGGATAACTTCAACTTAAATTAATTTCTGAAGATATTTATCTAATCAGATGCTATTATTATTCCAAAGGCACATGATGGAGAGCATAGTCAAAGTAAACGTTAATTGAACATCGTCACTACTGCAGTTATTAGATTTTACCCTTTCAGTCACTGTCTTGCACAGCAAGTAAACACTCAAATCTCGATACTATATCTTAGCTAGTGTGTGTAAGGTTGTGCTAACTGGTAAAAGGCCTCTGATGGAGTCTGTAATAAGCTAACAGTTAGTCAAAAAACATAAAATCATAGTCCTCTTTTTTTTATTCTTTTTGCTCAAACATGTTTCTTTTCACTAAACAGAGAAAGACATCTTTAGTTTAGACTTTGTGTCATTTCTGTACCTTTTGTGTATCTTTACTAATCAGCTGTTCTTTTGATGTCAAATAAAAAAGTTTTGAAGCTCTTGACTGACCTCTAGTGGCAATCCTGATCAATGACAGCAGATGGAGTAGCAGCAAATGGAATCGAAATATGACTAATATCTCAATGTTACCTTGAAAACTCATTTATTGGTTAGTAATGAGAATTTTTACACAGAACAGGGATATTTATTCACATTCAAACCACAAAATTCTATATATTTAGATATTGATATATAGAGAGTTGAATCCCTAAGCAAGCACTTTCTATATTCGCTGATCACCAAACTTTTTTGTTTTTCCTTTTGTTCTTTACAGTTTGGCCACAGACATGTTTTCTCAGGTGTCATGTTAGGTAAAAGCTCTGTATCTCTAAACCACTTGAAGCAGATGCAAAAACTCCCGACTCATGCCTTGGCGCCTGACATTTAGCCGTGAAGAGACTTAGAGTCGCTTTTCTTCTTCCCTGCATTTTCAAACGAGCCGTCACAGACGAGGCGCACAAGGACGTCATCGCTCTCTCCGACTTCCTGGCTGACGGTACTTTTGTTGCTGCTCTGCTGGCTTGCTAGAAAAAGCTTTCACAGCCTCTTTGTATCCCGAAGCACCTAACAAAGCACAGCCTCGAGGTCGCTTTGATCTCCCTGAGCAAAAAGCTGCCAAAATAATGCAGACAAGGCACACAGACGGAGGCAGTAAACTCTGCAGAGAGTGCATCTTGGACTTTAATCTGCAGCTTGTTTTATTTCCTCCAGTTTTTGATCAAAATAAGAGGCCTTACCTCAGAAAATGTTGCTGTGGGGATGGCTTACCAGCAGTGGTGTTAGTTGAAATTGTTTACCTTTCAACTTTACCTCTTATTAATAAATGTATGGAAGAAACTTGGACATGACAGCAGGTTGACTGAACCTTACAGGACGGTCGTAAAGCCACGACCTTAGGCCTTAATGAAAATTTGTCTGAAAGCTAATCTCTCCCTATTCTCCAGTCGGTATAAAATCTGTAGGATCTGGTTTAAAATAAAATAATGTATGTGAAGCCAACAAATTTGCAGCAGTTACCTGATGCTATCGTTAATTAGGACCGACATTTTTATAGAGATCTCTGACAACAGTTTGAATATGCCAAAAAGAATTGAGCAACATCTACCTGAGAGATGTCCAATGTGACCCTGGTACTAATTGTCCATAACCAAGTCAGCACATCGAAACTTTTTAGTGATAGACTTTTTCTGTGTAATATTTTAACTGCAACACAAAATATTCATCTATTAATAATCATGATTTTTGCTTTCGTTTTCGTTTTGGATTCGATAGTAAATAGCACCACACATGCCCCATCAACATTTCTTTAAAATCAAACCCAGGCACTCAAATCTGCATTTTATGAATTTATGATAACAATGAAAACCAAATGCAACAAATATTTTCATAGAAATAGTGAGTCAAATCCTGGTTTTGTTGCTAAGAATAGACGAGAAATTTTGTGATCCACAAACTCTTTTGATGGGACAGATTTTAATATTTTTTCCTGCAAAAAGCTCTAAACTCATGTTTTGTGTTGGGATTTGCTGCTATATAAATGCACTGAATAGAAATGAATGTTCATGAAATGTAGTATGTACATATTAAAGGACATCCAGGTGTAAACTTTACCATATTTAATTCGATGGTAGCATATGCTGATGAGGACACGCAGTACAAAAGCAGTAACCAAACACATAACCTTTGACCCCGTAAAAGCCACCAAAACAAAACAGGCTCTGGTGGTTTCACATTTAAGTCAACAAGACATGACATTAAATGAGGACCATTACTGTCTTTTTTCTTCTTTTTTTTTGTTCTTCCTTTTTTCAGTTCAGATTGATACATTGTATTTCATATTATAACATTGAAGAAACCCACAGAAGTATAAAATAAAAAAGTGAGCTGCTATACATGGAGATACCAGACCTATGGCACACTCAATTCCTAGCATTTATTCCAAAAGGTGCTTTAAGTCACATGCTTTGAATCTCCGTACTGATAGGCGGGTGGGTTTCCATGGAAATCTTACAACGTGGGAGGCAGGAACAAGCTGGAGTGCGTTTTTCCAACACTAGATGGCACCACCTGCATTATGAAAACCATTTCTTCTGTTATGGGGCTGTATTGTGCTGCCCTATAGAACTCAAAAAGGGATTTATATGAGCAAATACGATTTGTGTAGAGAATAAAAAAGTGAAATATTTGCCTGCAAATATTTTACTTCACAGTCAAATCTGAGAAGAATCGACCAGACTAATCAATGTTTATAGATCAATGTCGTTAATCAGTTGAGTCTGAGTGTTATGCAAAATAATTAATTGCTAGCTCTGAAAAGAACATTTTAAAGAATATTTCCAGCGCCCTACATCATTATCAACACTCCTGGTAAAGATCTGTAAAAGATCTTAGACATAAATTACTTTTTTATTGCAGTGCATGACCTTTAAGTTGTTAATGTTTGCCCATATCTACAGTCAAAGGGATTACTGAAAACATTTTACAAGTGCTATGACAAAGGCACACATTTATCTCAATACAGTCCATAAATCTAAAAAAGTAGCTTTAAGGAAAACTGCATCAAAATGTGCCAGTTTGAATTCTCCTTCTCTCCGTAGCATTAGGTCCCATCAGCATGTTGCTGTTTATGTATTACAAGAAAAAAACAATCTTTTTCTGTCTGACAATTGCAAATGTAAATGATTGGGGTTACACTGCAGAATCAATACAGAGACAAAATAAAAATAAAATACTAATAATCTCTTCCCGTCACAATCCCAGATTTCACACTTAAATTCTTTGGAAAACACAACTTTACCAGGGGTGGCAATAATTATAGAAGAGGCTGTACATTTTTTTATTTAATATTTTACACTAAGTATATATATGTTTGTTTGTTTGTTTTTTACAAAAATCAATAATACCATGAAAAAAATCTTTCTTTTTTTTTTCCAAATTTGACCTATTTTGAAATACTTGTTAAAAAAAAGAAAGAAAAAGAAAAAAAAGACATCTCAATAATTTTAATATCTATGCATGGTCTTTAAAGCTAAACTTTGTATTTTTCCATCAGAATCTGATAAATTTTCTGTTATTGACCTGATACTTTGGTTTTAAAATCAGATGGTTTTTTTATGCTTGTGAAATAAAAGAAATATTTACAAAATCTGTCCAAATGCCCATCTTGAACATTTGATGAAGTTCCCATAGTGGAGCTTTGGCACATTGTGTCCACAGTCCAGCAGGCGGCAAGAGCGCACAACTTACAGCATTTAAGCCACAAGAGAAACTTTCTACATTCAAAAGGAAATATGGTAACAAAAGAGGGCCAAAAAGCATCTAGACAAACCAGCAAAGCAGGTGTGTTAATTTTACGGAGACACTCTGAGGAAAACATACATATGTTACATTATCTTACATATTGTACAGTCCGATAACATTTAACATTAAAGCATAATTCAAAGTTTGATCTTTGCAGAAACGTGGTTGAATTACATCAATAGTATGCACAAAAAAAGTTAGCAGCAAATAATGATGCGTACATCTTAGAGTTTGTGTAAAAAAAAAATAAAAGCAATAAAATGTGTTTAAAAAATTGAAAAAAAAAAACGTTTTCCATCAGGGTGGATAAGCTGACTCTTAGTGGAATACTTGGGTGTTTTCTCTACAGGGGCATATATATTTTGAGGTATTTTTGGTGGGCTCCTAACTCACAAAAAAAAAAAAGGTCACAAAATCCATACAAAGAAGAAATACTTGTGGCTCGTAGATAAGAAGAAAAAAAAAGTCTGTATAAGGCAGGAGCTGCGCATGTAAACAACTTCATGGCGCTGAGATGCGGGAGCTCAAAGGGGGATTCTGAAGAGAAGGAAAAGACAGAGGGGTGGTCAGTGAAAGGTTTTGGAGACTACAGTCTTGAGATCACACCAGCGTCTCCGGCAGTGTGTCGGCGTTGTCTGACGAGAGCAGCTGCCAGATCTGCCACCGTTCCCGCTGCCAGTCCTGCCACTCAGAACTCTGCGGAACCATCTGGCCCGAGTTGGTCTGCGGGGTTGTCGGCCTGCCGGGCTGCGCCGGCCGGGGGGGCGTGGCAAGCTGCGGCAAGCTCAGAGAGCCTGCCACACGGTGATGGGCGTTGTAGGGGGGAGGGGAGCGTCCGTCGCTTGGTGACCGGAGGGGGCCCGGCATGCTGTTCAGGTGGGCTGTCACGGGGGGGTTAATGTTCAGGTGGAGGCGCGGCTGCCCCGTCTCCGAGTGGGGAGCCGTGCACAGTCGGGTTACAGGGGGGTGGGATCTGCACTCCGGTGTCGTGTGAGTCCGTTTTGCGTCCGTGTGCAGTTTGACGTCGCCGTGGAGTCCATCAAGACCTTCCTGAGAGCTGCGGGAGCTTTCCTCTGACATGTTGCCATGGGAACCTAGAAACAGCATCACATCATGAGCAAAAGTCTTCATTTTAAATGAATAAGAACACAGAAATACCTGAACACTTACAATTGGTAATAAAATAATCATTTCCAAAATCATGAGACTAACATTCTACAGCTGCTTATTTTTTTAAAATAAGAAGACATCTGAATAATTCAATTAAAAATGTAAACTAACACACAGATTCAAGTGTTTATCTCGGATATTAGCTTAGAGAAAACTATAGAAGCTCTCTATTTTGCAGTTATATCAATAGGTTGATGACCTCAGGAGAACCCATTGAATATTTTTTATTTTGTGGTGCAAGTTTGAAGTCATAATACTCATGGTGCTCAAAGTGGTAACTGATTTGAAAGCGGTTACCTGTATGCGACTGATTCTTGAGAGCTGGCTTGAGAGTGGTGTGCCATGTGCCCCAAATGTTAGCATGCTCCTCTGAAAAAGGTTTAAAAAAAAGTTACTTTGTGTCACAGGAGAAAGAAGACTCAGTGAGTTGATAAGTTCTGCAGAGCTGACCTTTGGAAGGCTCTCGACTCCAGTCGGCCACCTGCTCCACCACAGGGAATTGCTGGTCACCGGCTGGACTCCCTGGATCCCCTCTTCGCTCGCTCAGCACCGGCGAATTGTTGTCGTAAGGAGAAACTTCACCACTGGACACCTTGTTGGAGTCGCTGGACGAACGTCGCTCGCTCAGAGCAAAGGGCTCCTCAGGCTGAAGGAGGTCGGGACTCCTGCGGTAAAACCAAAAATTAGGGAACGTAAAGACGGCCAAAGAAAAACCGAGACATGGAGACGGTGAATGAATGCGACTCACTGTGAGGCTTTCCTCCTGAGAAGATAGTCGACCACATCTGGATCCGTCTCCAAAAGGCTCATCAAGACTTCATTTTGCAGATCGGGGGGCACCTATAAAACAATCACATTGAATTCTTCAGTCAATGCTTAAACACCTCTAAATTTACAGCTTCCACTCACTAAGACCTTAAGTCCATATTTGTGGGGAAAAAAGTAGCAAAAGTACAATAAAATAATGAGAGCTCAGTCTAAAAAGTTTAGTTCCTTCTCAAGTTATTGAGGACTCTTAAAGTCAACACAAGCAAGCAAATGTGAATTTGAGTGCATATGTGCACCTAGCAGAGCCACAAACCATGAAGAGGGTTTGGCACCCTGCGATCATCCTCTGCAGCACGGCGATGACGGCGGTGCTCTCCTCGGCCCGGGCAGAGCTCTGGACGCTGAACTCCTTATCCGAGCTCTTCTGTTTGTGGAGCAGGTTGGGCCCGAAGATGGTGGCGAGGTTTAGAGACGTCATTTTGTTCCCTGGAATCTAAAGTAGGATAGATTTAGGCAACAAAATGAATGTTATGCTTGTTGTACATTTGTATACTATGCCTAGAGTTAAAGTACTAAGAGTATTTTTGTAATTTTTCATAACTTCTTAGCACTTTCCCTTTTTGATCATTTGGTCTCGGTTTCCATTTTGCTCCTAATGCCTTACATTCTACTCTGCTTTTCACCACATGGGCACATTTACCACAGTGTTTTCTTTTGTGTTGAGGCATAGTAGCTCATATTTAGCAACAAAATGTACAATCCCAGCTCAGAAATCTGAATCCAATTAACTTTCTCTTGTCCAGTTTACTCCCCTTCCACACCCGGTCCCTGTGGAGGGATGGGAACCACTAGCAGCCAAAAAAAGTAATGAAGAGATCTTCACAATCTGGTGTTGAACATCCGGACTTCCTGTGACAGGGTCAGGACGTGAGAGCCTTAAATCCACTTTCAGTATTTGAGTTCATTGTCATGTAAACACATTAACACACACACACGCACGCACACACACACAAAATACATTTTCATGTGCAGAAGAACTTGAGCAAAAACCGCGAACACTCCCTGGAAGAAAATGTACTCCTTCAGGGAAAAAGTAAGAAAAACAAATCTTTGAAACGTGTGTAAAAAAAAAAAAAAAAAAAAAAAAAAAAAAAAAAAGGTATTGGTGTGGAAACAGTGATGAAAATCACAAAACATTTTGCTGAAAAACAATTGGAATAGCATAAAACAGTTTCAACATGTTTTTATTTTCTCTAGTAAGTCTATTTCTGAAATGAAAACCTCATATGTACCTATTTGATTCCCTGTCTTTAGCCAATGGGACCTAAATGTCAGTTTAGTTTGCAGATCTGGGAGTAAGTGCAGCCATTCACATAATATCTGATGTCATAGCCACTCCAAGACCACTTGGTAATCTTCCATCAGTGTTTGTGCAGAGCATTTTCTCCTCCAGGGCTGCAAATAGAGCCTGGTTAAACAAGCCGCTTCCTGTTACTTGTTTTTGGTTATTTCCACCAAATGAGGTGGAAATAAACCTTAAACAAACCGCCCAGAAGATGTTTAAACGCCTTCTCTACTCAACCCGATACTTCTGTTCAGTCCTCACCTCCTGACCGTCCTTGGTGTGCTGGTCGTTGGCGTGGTCCGCTACAGTGGACAGGAACTCAAGCAGGCGGTGAAGAGTGTCGCTGTTGCATGCTGGGAGAAGGTAGATCAGCAACTGCGTGACGCTCTGCTGCTCATCCAGATCCAACACTGCGCCGCACAGATCAGGAGGGAATAAGATGGAGAAAAAGATACCCGTCTGGGGAAAATGTTCACTTTCTCATAGGTTTGATTTGTTCTTGTAGTTCTTAAGGTGGAAACGGTATGGTAACCAGAAAGTAGCAGATGGTCGAGGCTCACATGTGGTGTTGATGAAGGCCGTGTAGAGCTCCCGTGTTAGAAGCGCGTCGGGCATGTCCCTGAGGAACTCCTTCAGCAGAGCCGCCACGTCGTGAACGCTGTGCTCCTCGTCCAGCTGCACGTCGATACCCCGATCGAACTCCTCCCGCAGCTGAGAGCCAAGGAGAGGAAGAGCGACTTTCAGAAACATCCTCTCCACTAAACAATGGACATTATATTCTTTGAAGCGACACACCCGTACACATTCCCAACCTTCTGACCCTCTAAACGACTGTATCCAGACCACTTCTGCCAGTATGAGTTGTAATCTTGACCATCTAGCCTTTTGGAGGACTTCCAGACGGCTCATTCCAGTTTAGCTTTTTTTAGGAGATGATTTAAAACACATCACTTCCAACACATTATGATTTGAGAAATTTGCTCTAATAACCACGAATCATCCAGGACTATCTGAAACGAACTCAAAAATAAGCTACACACATTCAGGTATTGGGTGTACACAAATAATAACATGATTTATGCGCAACAAAAAGGTTGTTGATCTTCAAAAGAACGTCAGCGCTTCTAAACACAACATACCACTCTGACTAAACGTTCTCCCACCTAAACGTCATCCCCTCCCTAAGCAGCCGTCCATCCATTACCTCTGAACCATTACAGCAGATAACACCAATGCAGCTGACGGTTTACAACCTGATAATATATCAGCTCATGCTTCAAAAACAATGTAAGAAATGCAAATTTATGAAAGATTTGACCTATTCTGTTTGACTGTGCCAGTTGTAAACCACGCGGGAGAAAAACCGATTAATTTGAAGATCAAAGATAACCCTCAGACCTCTTTCCAAATATGTCTACCAGAAGGACCTGGCTGTTGTTTTTTGAGGGAAATGATAGTGTTGTGACAAGAACTTTTGTACGAGGAAAACATCAAAGACGAACTGAAATTCATTATGAAGCACAAGGATGAACAGTTGAAGATGAAACCTCCCTTAGATTGATTGGAATCGGTGGAAAATAATTTCTCCAGACGTGGTCGTGCCAACCGTGAAGGACTTTGATTCAAACCATGTGTGAGGTTTTGTTTCACCCAACAGAATGGTATTATTCCCAGTTCTACCAGTTCAATGCCATTAATAAATGCTACTTTTTTTTTTTTTTTTACATAGCCCAGGTATTTTTTTGTGTGAATTTCACAACGTAGAAATAACAAGACATCCGTCTGAAATTTTAGACCACAAAACTTAAGAATGAACCACCATCAGCCAGGATTGGACCTAGACGATGACCTGCATGCCAGCACGATTTCGTCAAGTCATGAAAAAGAATTTGCTAAGCCAATGCCAATTTCTGGAAAAGGAAAAGAAAAAATGTCTGGATTGAAGTGGAGAACTTTGCACCAATTGAAGAAAAAAATCATGTCAAATGAGAAACATTTTGGACAACTCACTTGTCTTACTCTCTTCTTAGAGCTTCCCACTCTGAAGATTCCCACAGTCTGCAAACCTGAAAAGAAAAGAAGAAAACAACAAAAATGAGCTTGAAAGCATGACGTGCGTAATGTTTGCACCGACTGCTCAAGTTGGGCATCTGCCCACCGTATTTCTCGATGTGCTGGCAGCAGCTGTCGACCACCCGGGGCACCTGCCGATAGATGGGGTTCAGGCTCAGACGTTTGTCCCTGTGCTTTTCCTTCTTGCTCTGCGTCTCGGCCGGCAGGGAGAGCTGCAGCGCCTCGAGGAGGCGGGACTGGTTGTCGTCCAGGTCTGTGATGGAATCCACAGACATGCCTCCCTGGTGGGTAATCATGCATTTGATTCAATCTATCTCCAGTGAATTAAACAAACAAAAACAAGCAGGTCCATGTTTGGGATTCGAGGAGGGGAAGGAGGACGATTAAAGCACTTTCTTACCCTCCGGCGGACTCGTGGTGCAGACTCGGGGGTGTTGGGTGACGTCGACTCATTGGCCGTCTCCGACGTGGAACTGAGTGAGGAGTTACTGCTGGATAACTCTTTGTTGGAGGGTCGCTTGGTGGCAAACTAAACAAAACATCCATCCAGGGTCTTAATTTGTGTTTTTCTCCATTGAAACCCGCAATGCAGTGGTTGGGAAAGTTTTTGTTCCCTTCCATATTGCTTGTTTATGTCTTTTTTTTTGTTCCCTTTAAATGTTTCAGGTTAGGCAGATATAAGTTGGCTAAATACAAAATGTCATTTTTAAAAGATTTTCATTTCCATGCATGGAATGTGGGATCAATGGAGCCAAAAATTGCAGGATCACAATCCTGCTACACATTTTCTAAAGAAACATCAGTGGATTTTGCGTTTTTGCAGTGTATGAACTCTGCAGAAAAACCTCCAAAATCCAGATTGTATCTTTAAACTCGAGCTCATTTTGCTTTGGTTATGCAGTACAACAAACAGTGAAGATACACCAACAAGTCAAGCTCCCAATAACTAAAAACCTAAATAAAAGTTTTGGAGTGACTTAATCAAAGTTCATTCAGTCCTTCTTCAAATGTCTAATATATATTGTTTACCATAAAGATGTAAATTATGTTTTGTTGATTTTTTTTTTTTTTTGTTTGAAAAATCCATTTTGTATTGACTCAATTATCTTTTTCTGGTATTAAAATCTGTGAGAGAGCAATCACTTCCCCCCCCCACAGCACAGCATTTGTACCTAAAAATTTCCAAACAGTAAAAGTCGGTGATTAAAGACCTGCAAAATGGATGACACAAGATCGGAGGAGTCTTTGTGCTCCTCCCTTTGCGGAGGGTCCAGGCGGTAGGCATCCTGGCGCTGCCTGTGCACTCGGTCGTTGGCAATGACCTGGGACAGGGGTATGCTGAAGGCCTGGGGTACACACTCTGCGGAGAGGGGGAAGAAGCAGGTTCTTTTAAATTAAGACAATAAAATGTCTGAGGCATGAAACTACCAAAAATAGTCCTGAAGATGGCAAGCTGAGGCTCTGTATCACATCTGTTTCGGCTTGGCCTTTTACGCAGACGCAATTAAAAGCACCAAAAAGCATGCTAAACGGTGTCAGTAAAAGTCTTGCGCAGTGATTAAAGCGCAACATCTGTTTTCCAAAATAATACATCAGAGGAAACGTGACGTTGCCGCCTTATTTTAGCGTTCTTGACCAAAATAACTTGGATGGCTTCCTGCCAAGTCATCCAGTACTCCGCCTGCCGGTCATTTATAGTGGCTCTTCAGGGGTCCAAAATAGAATCATGCAACTTTGTTTTAATCTTTTTAATCCAAAAGTACTGCAGACTGGGGGAAAAAAGCATAAACAATGCTAATACCTGGGTTTTTATTTGTTTATTTTCTTTATTTTTTGCAGATGCACACGCATTAGTTTAGAAATTTTTATTTTTTTTTAAATCTTACATTTCTAAATCTGTACGTAATTAAATTAATCAGAGTCATGGGGCACTTGCATTAAATGTCCGTGGGGCTTAACTTTCCTCTCATGCAAACCAAGTACTCGTATTCCAGACCTAAAGCTGAAGAGGATCTTTCTCGTTGTGTGCTTCAAACCTTTGAATATGCTCATAAAGACTAAATTCTATCTGGAGAGTGCTGTAACGCAAAATCGCAAAGCGCAGGTCTATGAGCGACGAAGAGAGAGAAGAAAAAAAAAATCCATTCCACAGCCACAAATGCAGGGCTGCGGTTTTCAGACGAGATGACGGCTTCCACTGTGACACCATGTGTTTGCTCTGGAGTCTCACCGCGTTAAAAGGCCTTACATAATTGCACATAAACACAGAAATGCATTTAGAGTCGATGCAGCTCCCGATTGTTGGATTTCACAGATGAGTCCACAGCCAAACCGCATTTCTCATGCTGTCAGATGTATCAAAATAGCCACGGGGGAAAAAGTTGGGCACGGTTTGAATCATGTAAATGCTAACGTGTGAAGGTCGGTGGGGATTAAGTTGCAGTTCAACAACAAAAGTGCTAAAAAAAAAAAGACCGTATGAAGGAATGTTCTGTGAATTATTTTGTTTACGGAGATGAAACTGGATCAGACTTCTGTGACGCTCAGCGTATGGTCAATGGTTCATGTCGATCTCCAAGTCTGTTCAAAAATCTGCCAGCCAGATTTCTGCAACAGAATTAATATTTTCCACTTGTCCATTTTGTTGATATCAAGGACCATGAAGAGAAGAATAAGTTTAACACATAGATGCATCTGAGCCATGTATGCAGTGGTAGAAAAAGACGACCACACCAGATTTATGACCCTTTCAAACTGACATACGTCTCGGAGGCACAAATGAATCACCTGACTTGTTATTCTCCTCAACATGAGCTCACATGTAACCCAACTGAGTATTTGCACAGCTGGAGTGGAGACGCCTCAGCGTCATTTAGGTCTAAAACTGGACTGAAGGAAATAATGTTTGTCCAATTACAGTACATGTATAAAATCTGTACCACTGGTTGGCTTTTGTGTCTAACAATTAGATACTTTGAGTTGTTTTTCAATCTTTAATAAGATTTAAAATCTGCACAACTCAACTAAAAAAAACAAAAACTGAAGTGGTCACATAAGTGTGGACAATCTTAAAACTTTCTAGAAACTCTGTTTTATATTCCTGGACTGCCTCTATTTGCATTAGGAGACTATTGGTGTGGTGCATTTTAGCTCTCTTCAGATCAACCCACAGATTATAAAACCAGATTTAGTTTTATGTTCTGGCAGGGCCTTTCGTCCTTCTGGTAAAATTGTCTTTTTTTTTCTTTTTGAAAAATGAAGCTCCTCTTTAAAATGTGAAGTGTTATCTTTGTACCAAAAAACCTCAATTTATGGTGAAAACATTTTACTTTGGTTTTGTCAGCACCTAACACATTTTACCAAATGATTTTAGGAGTCTAACTCCCTTTCAGACCCTTTTTTTTTCTCAGAGATTGGAGCTCCTGTCAATTTGTAATGTTTAAAACGCTTTGCTTACCTTTGTCTTTGCTCTTTTCTTTGGCTAGTGAGTCCAGCTTCCTTCTTAATGACTTTTTCCTCTTCTGTCCATCTGTCCCAGGCGGGGAAAAAAAAGCAATAAACAAGTAAATAAATCATGTGAAACAAATGGTTCCCATATCTTCGGGTTCTTATCTGACTCTTATGTTTAATAAAATTATGCCAGGAATGCAGACATAAATTAACCACAGGGGAAAACCATTTCATTGAACAGTCAGGTTAGAAATAGTATCTGCCACCACACACACAAAAAAAGAAATTGCTATCAAAACACAATTAGTGAGATTGCTTTTACAAACTCTCCGCTGTATCTTAACTTTGGTTTTTCAATGCCATACATGGTCATCTTAAAATTACCCGGGCTGTCTTCCTCTTTTGATCTGCCTTGACTTCTTATCGACTCATTAAAAACGGCAAAAGATAAACAAACGGCAACAGTTACGTAGCTCGGCACAAAATAAAAAATAAAAAAAGCAACACACGAGAAGTTCAGCAGCAAACGGCTCAGTTTCGGCTCACAATCACATGAGGATATTTGTGTTTGGATGGAAGGAAGCCACCCTGTCAGCTCCCAGCATGATAAATGACTCTTGGATCTGCTGATTAACAGTCAGGAAACTCTGGAAATGGAGACACAAGCAAGTTTCAAGTCTTTCAGGGCATCTTGGAGTATGATGTCATTTGTTGGAAAGCCTTTAACTCCGTTGTTTGTATTGGTGCTGTCCAAAACCGACTGCTTAATGCATGAAATCCCTTTTGGTTAAATTAGCATTTCTGGCTTGAGGACTTCTGTTTGAACCTCATGAGTTCTGAATAACAGTGAATCTCATTTAAAGTGCTTTGGAAAAAGAGTTATTTCCTTTGAGCTTCTTCATATTTTGTCAGAATACACTGACAAAAGTTAGTCTATCTGCCATAAAAGCAGTCAGAGTAACTCTGGAGGAGCTGTAGAGATTCACAGTATAGATGTAAAAATCTGAAAAAAGTTTACTTTCACATTTTATCCAACTATTTCTCACTAATCTGGATAAGTTGGATCTCTGAATGCTGCCCAAGATCCCAAATCTTAGGTTTTGTTTTTTTTTGTGATCTACAGAACAGCAAAGAAATTCTGGGTCTCCGTGACACGACACCAGGAAGGGACGGGGTGCAAACTGTGAGGAGAAACTGAAGCAGATGTAGTGATGGAGGCCGAGGGAGAACGAGAGAAGGGAGATAGGAAATGGTTTGGATTTTTGACAGATGGCTCCCAAAGCCGTACGGAAATCCCCCGAACCTCCACACTCTCTTTCTGCTCCAGACCTGTTTTGCAGCGCCTGCTGATGAACCTCCGCTGACTTTCTGTCTCATTGTATCGTCTTCTCGTCCGTTCTTGTCTGCCTTAATTCCGTCTTTCTTTAATCTGCTGTTTCATCTTGAAGAAACGCCAGAAATTCAGCCCTGTGGCGCTCGAATAAATATTATCTAAGAAAAATTCTGGGGCTGGAAAGCGAGCATTAGCTGAAATAGCCCTCACAGATGCGCACACTTGTCCATTTGAAATATTTCCCTCGCCTGCACATGGCAGCAGTCAGGAGCTCTGGAATTCATAAGCAACACAGACAAGTATGTATTAAATCATGGTGGGGAGAGGTTTAACCTTCAGCTGGAATGCAGAGCCCTGGATAATCCATTAGCTGCTCAACACTGCTGCTACGAAACT
This sequence comes from Poecilia mexicana, assembly GCF_051168715.1. Classification (NCBI taxonomy): domain Eukaryota; kingdom Metazoa; phylum Chordata; class Actinopteri; order Cyprinodontiformes; family Poeciliidae; genus Poecilia; species Poecilia mexicana. Next base: position 27,738,170 of record NW_028263371.1, read on the forward strand.
AACTCCAGCGCTATACAGCGCAGTGGAACAAACGCAGCCCTTAGCGTGCGTGACGTGGACTGTTGCAAAAACAAGACGTAATCTCCGAAGGAAAGTACGGAAAAATGCGACACTGAGGAAACCCAGAGATCTGGAAACATGGAAAAAAACCATATCCATTGATAAAAAAATAAGTTAAAGGAGAATATAAATTGCTTGCACCACTTGAAACCAGATCAAAGGCTCATGAAAAAGTTGTGAGAAAGCCAAAAGCCAAGTCAGCATATCAGAACCACTGGGTAGGATTACAACTTTTTTTTCTGGCTTTATTATGACTATAATCTCACCAGATTACGGCTTTATTTTTATTCTGACTTTATGATAAGTTTATTTTCATAGGATTACAACTTTTTCTTGTATTATTATAACTTTATTCCTACTATTACAATGTTTTCTTTGTTATTACGACACTATGATTTCATAATTATGACTTTATTCTCATATTACAACTTCTCATAATATTATGACTTTTGTTGTTTGACTATATTCTTGCACAACTACAGCTTCTCTTCATATTACAACTTTGTTCTTGTGGTTTGTTAAGCTTCCACACACTGATTTTATTCTCATGCATTTTTTTTTCTCGCAAAGCAATTATTTTTCTGTCTTTTCTTAGCCTGGTCCTAACACTGTTGTAATACAAACAACAACTATGTGGTTAAAAAGCGAAAGAGTGTCTTCATCAAAATGTCTGTTGACATCAAAACGAGTTTGGAAAGATGTAAAAATCTGGGAATCGCTTTGTATTCCACAGAACGAGTAGCAGAGGAAATGATTTCCATCTTGGAACCGTTGCCCCCCCTAAGACCTAATCTTTGCTACAGATGGATGACACACTCTTTTGCTTAAAATTGAGTGGAAATGATTAAATTTCTCCCTTGTGCAGTTTTTGACTCTTAGTGGGATGTTTAGGATGGGTAAGACCAGTGGAAAACCACCGACTCCTTCTGTATCGTCGTGTGCTAGATTTGCAACAATTGTTTAATTTTGTTATTTTCCACAAATATAGCTTTATATCTATATGAGTTAGCAGTTTTGATGAAAAAAGGAACAATCTCCCCTAACTGGAGACAGAGGCATGTCTCATAAGATGCCACGTACAGTTTTGAGTTCAGGATGCATTTTGCAATAAATGCCAGATTATCAAGACTCAAACGCTATAAATCATATCAGAAAAACAATGTGCGCTTTGCTCCTACCCTTTGGGATGGTTATTTGACATCCCAGGTCATAGTCCTGGAGTAAGCGGGTGTAGGCTACTTCCTGCAGCCTCGCTCTTTCCAGCTCTGACAGGCTCTGGACGGCGACTGGAGTCAGGCGTACGCTCCGCCCCGACAGACTGCTCCAGGTGAAATCCCCCTGGGGTGGAAACAACCGGGGGATGTTAAGACAAAATTAACAAAAGACTGAGACACAAAAGAAGGGACTAATGCACTTTCTGACAAAGAAGGACTTAACGTCCCACTCTCCTGGGTAGTTGAGTTTTTCTTTCCAACTCTGCCAGGATGCCATTTACTCACAAACAAAAGAAAGCTAAGCACTCAAAAGTCCAGGTGCTAAATAAAACAGGATTGTGCATTCTCTGTCGTCATTTTTCACCCCTATAAATCTTTCAACACAGATGTTAACTAAAGATATGTGATCCTTTTGTTGCCATTGTTTTCCATAATTGCACAAAATTATGATCTGTTTCTGCTAAAGAGGGAAAACGGAGAATCATGATGAAGCATTGATGAGGGGAAAGAATGAGTTTAAACTCAAAAAACACAAAACGATCCTGATGTTTGCACCTCACAAAGTTAGTTCTAGTTTTTGGAACTTATCTGAATAATTCCAGTGTCTGTTTTTAAAACACAATGGAAACAGTGGACAAATGGAAAGAAATTACACCGATCCTCAAAATAAGCCATTCCTAACTTGTATTTACGAAAAGATGCATACAAGGAGGCAATAAAAACATGTTTAATCAAAGTAAATACTCATTCATGATTTTATGGAGACTGAATTTAGGAGCATAATAATGAGTTGCTTGAAACCTAAAAATGGACAGTTGATCCTTCTCAATCTCCGGTCATGCATTCTTGTGTCTAAGTAAAGGGAAAGAGAAGACTTTGTAAAAATCCATTAATGCCTCTTTCAGACGAATGGCTTACCAATGTCCTCTAAATGTGTCTGTGTTTACATAATTTCATAATTTTGCAAGCAGACGGCACCCAATTCACACGGATGATGTACTTTTTTTTTTAACTAGATCTCCGAGCAGCAATCCTGAAAACCTGACCCGCAAATAAAAGAATGGTCACGAGTCAACAAACCGTGTTGCCGCCTTGCTGCATTTCATCCAGCACAGCTGTTCTGTGTTGTTGTGAGCGCATGCCTGTGTAGGCCATTCCTTATCGCTGACTGAGGAAAGCCTTTTGCCTCCTGAGTGACCTCACTCACGGCTCAACGGTGCACAAAGACGCACATGCCCTTGCACGACCACGAGTCTGCAGCGAAAGACAAGACAACAGGTCGGAGAAGACTGTGATAAGCGGGCCGCCGACCGTTGAGTCGGTTCCGCCCGGCAGGACGGACGAGCTTGAGTGAAACTGAGGGAATGCTGGTGGCGAGCGATGCGGGAGATTAAACGCAAGCGTGACTACTGGGCCCTGGAAGCCTGATTGACCTGTAGTGGCGTCCAAACCAAGATATTAGCCAACAGCTAACTTTGTTTGCTGTGTCATTCATACTGCACAGCTGATGAACAATAGTACATAGCTTGTCCTCTACATGCCTAGACTCTTACTCATGTGAGTTTTTCTGTACAATTCACAGCAGGCTGAAGCGACAGATTGATGGATCAGGGCATTTATCACATCTGTGATCGAAAACGAGTGGTGAAGTTGATGATCTTGAGTTACAGGTTCATCATTCTTCCAGTGCTCCTCTAGAGTTAATGAGACACTGTTTATGAGATCTCTGCAACTTCTGTTCCCAATGGGTGTCAGCCGGGGCAGGAGAGTTTGAATACCACAGTCTTGTTCAGAACTGCTCACAAGGTCTGACCGAGAGATTTTGCGATAGATCGGGCCCTTCTGATTGGTAGAAAGGATGATGTCTCTGTCTTTTGTAACAAAGGAATGACGCTAACCCATTTGTCTTCTGATGCTCACCTAATGGTAATGACTTACTGGGACTTTTAAAGAAGAACGTGGCTGGCTTATTATCATTGATGGCATAATAAACTTTAAATTATAGAAAAAATCTTGGTCTGCGCAACATTGAGGCCAAAGAACAGAACTATGCAAAAAACCATTGGGTCAGGATCAGAAGACAAACACCAAGATGTTGCTCTCAATTTTACTCATTACACATACTGTAATGTTATCTGAACTGACTGGTACACAATCTGTAAAAATATATTTTTTTATACTGAATAATAATCTAGAATATTGTTTCCCTTTTAAAGAATAGGTATGTTTGGATTTTCAAACCATCAAAATGTCGCAACACATATCGTCCGCATGGTTACATAACAGACAGAAAACAAAAACACTAAGCTGATTAAGAGCTCAGTTTCTTTACTCTTCTTGTAACGACAGCCAGCTACTATTATGTACATATTAAACAGAACCCATGATAATTAGTTTCTGGCTGTATCAATAGAACAAATGAGCAGCTCAAAACACGCATGCATGATAACATCACAGCCAATTTCCTAATATTGCACAGAGACCCATTAAGGTTAATGAGATCATATATTACTGGGCCACAAATTCCATTTAAAGACAAATGTCAGGCCACCGTGCAATGATGGCTCCGAAGGCATTCATTGTGTGAGATCTGTGTATGATGTGAAAGCAACCCGTTTGGATAGTTTGTGTGAGGACACATCTGACAAGCTGTCATTACAAGCTTCTGATTGTATTTGATAGACATGTTAAAAATCTTTGTGGCGGTGTCGTACCGCCATCTCGCTGTGTAACCCGCATGCGCCTCCCACCAAGAACAAACGTGGCACCAATCTGGGGTTTTTTTGCAACCCAAGTTGGCTGCTGTTGCAGCTTGAAAAATACAAGCAATCAGAGCTTCTCTGGTTCTAATGAAACAATCTGGGCACCAAACTATGATAGCTAGCATTGTTTCCAATTGAACAAAATGGCCTTTGAAGCTTTGTTATCCTCTCAACCAGCAAACACCGGCTAGTTAATAAGCTAACATAAAATTGCCAAGGTTTGTGTTGTTGCACATCAATAGAGAAATCCAACTTTTCTTTTGAGTCTACCTGCTTCCTTTCTTTTCTATAATAGAGCTTAAGCTTGGAGTTCAACAATGAATCTTAATAAGTGATAAAGGTTTGCTATTTATTGACTAAGGTTATCATTCAGTCAGAATCTCATCTTGGCTTTGGACTAGTCTCAAAATGCATCGCTTAGCTTTTACTTCCTTTAAACATAAAACCTCTTGGGTTGATTATTGTCAATCAATTTTATTACTTGACCAGACTAATTATAGAAAGCTTTTGAAAAATGGAAATCTCTGCTCAGAATCTTGTACACAATTCTGAAAAAACCAAGCTGTCGTTGCTGCAGCTATTTTGTGCTCCCATGTGACAAACGCTTTGCTGGAAAGATTAATAACTCAAACTGCACGCGCACCATGCAGTTAGATGACTAATGCCATCTGGAGATTCAGTACAGTGCTGCGCAGCATGTGGTTTTTGTTCTATTTTAGACAAAGGGACAAATGGCGCAAAAAAAAAAAAAAAGTCAGTTTCCATAGCAACATATACATACAGAAACCCAAAGGGCCAGGAAGTGAAAAAAATATTACTATGGCAACCCACTTGGAGGTCACACAAAGGCAGTGGGACGCATGTTGCTATGACGCACTGCTCAAATTATTGGACAACACGACAGAGATTTAAAACGTTAATGGCAAATGTTGTTTTAAATATGATGTAAATCACCTCTGGCATGAAAAGTGTGCCAGAGGTACATTCACATTTTAATCAAAATAAGTATGACGATAAATAATTTTGTTTAGGCAATTTTAAAGATCTGCTAAAATGGGAAAATAACTCACGAGGAAAAAGTTTAAATCTCCTGTGGTATTATATCTTATCTTTTTTCAGTCATGTTATCATTTATTTTCATAAGCCAACAGATGTGCAAGGCCTTATTGACAGCTAGTATCATGTTTTGCTTCGTTTTGTATGTTATTTTTAATCTGTTGATAAAATGTTTCTTTTAAGCCATAATAGTTGTATAGTTTCCTGTAGTTTTAATACAATCTTGCTTATAATAATAATTTTATATATATGGCAATAACTAGATAAACTAGCATGAAACACAAAGTAAGGGTGGGCGATTTGGACTTAAAATTTTATTACAATATTTCGTGGTATTATTTTGATGACAGTAAAAGTTATGCTAAACTTATTATTACCTCTTTAAACTTTTAAGAAGTGTGTTTTTTGAAGGTCAAGGAAGGTTACGGAGAAACTTTCTAACAGGGGACACTAAAGCACAAAAGGAGCTTTCCAAAATTTCACATTGTACTCGTGGTTTGTTTTCCTCTGCTTTACGTTTTGCAGCTGGTTTTAAATGACCCTTGAGCAGAGATTTGGAATCATAACACTGAGCTGCAGGAATGTACAAGTATGTTCCAACGCTGCTTCTTATTTCTTTCTTTCTGTATTGTTTGTTTTTTGCAAGTTGGCTTTCACACATGCATGAGTAACTCAATAATACATGGATTTTACTGACCTGGAACCTCCCCAGCACTCACATCTGCTTGTAATTACTGACCATCTCGCCCTGCCAGCTAGTGATGATAGTGTGTGCTGCAGTGTTTGTACACTTATCTGTCCCAGATTCACAGTTAATAGCCTTTTCCACCTGTTTTTAAACTGTTGAAAGGAAAACAAGCACATTTTTTGGATCCATGTTATGCATGTTAAAAAACTCCTTGCAGAAGCAATTTATCTGTTTTTTTTTTAATTAACTCAAGAATGTTGAGGTTATTTAACCCAAGAATATGAGGTCATACCGTCGCTTTGGATGACAAAAACAGTCTGACTTTCTGAATAAGACTTATCTTCCATTTTATAATAGTGTGTGTATACTCCATTATGACAACACCATGATTAGCATTGACCGCTGATGATTACTGCAGGGCTCCAGAGCCCACACAAGCTGATGTGACTAATGTTAAAATATAAAAAAAACATTTTTATGATTTTTAGCATAATTGCTTTAGAATAATTTTTTTTATGAGGATAAAAACTCTTGGAACCTTCAGTGGATTATTGCATATTTGTTACAGATCTTATGAAACACAGTTTGTGATTCATTAGTTTGTCTCTATTTATGTAAACTAAAAACAGGAAGTCCTAGTTTTCTCAAAAATATTGCCAAATTCCTTTATATTCTGGTTATTGGTAACTGTGCTTATCTTCCCATCTCAAAGCTGCAATGTCAATAAAAAGACATTTAGTCATAGCACTGACCGAGACCCAGGCCATTTACAAAAGGAAAATGTTGAGTGGATTAGTTTTGGATTAAAGGCATTAGAGTGGATTAAGTGTTACTAATTCATGAAATGTACATTTCCTGAAGATTTATCATTGTGAAATACTCTAACCAGCATACAAAATGATATTGGCATTGAAAAATATGTGGCTTTAAATTGTGCTAAATTGACTGTTGTGGAGAACACTGACGAAAAAAGCACTTTATAAATTCAGAGGAGTAGAAAATGCAGGAACTTTAAAACCTTCAGTTAGCAGGGCATCAGTCTCACAATACTGGGGCAAAAGTAAAAATGCTATGTAGATCCTATTGCTTTAACTTTCTAATCATTTTCCAAAATAACCTAACAGAATCTATTTTTCATGACTCATATTAATAGTGTTACTGTTTATATGATTCGGGATCAATTTAGCACATAATGTGCTTTGTTTGATAGAATTTACACACCATGCACAACTTGATTTAGCTTCAATTCGACAAGATCAGAGAGTAATTGCCTTCAAAACATACACAGTGCACTTAAAATGTCTGTTTTAATGGCTGTTTAACAGACCCAGCAAACACCGTTTTTATTTGATTCACTTTAAATTTCTTCTAGATGACATCGGCCGAGGCATTAGAGTAGATTTACATGATGTCAACACGAGCTGTGAAGCACTTAAAAACGAAGGTTTCAACTTTCACCACACATTGTTGCAAAAGCTCCCTTTGCATTTAATGAGTCCTTGCTGGCTTGGTGACAAGAGTGAGCAACTTGGAGTGTGTGCTCCAGCTACCCCCCACCATCACCACCCGAATCACTGGCAAGAACATCTAAAGCCTCAGGCGGACTTCAAACATCTCCTCAGACAGAATAATGCGAAGGGCCTGCGGCAATAATGAGGGCCGAGATTCGAGAATTAAAGCCTTGCATAATTGTTACATAAGCAGCAAAAGCGAAGGAAATTGATGCATCAAGACCCGGCCGGAAAGTGGAAGGAGAAGTTGAGGAAGTGCATGGGCTTTGTGTGTTTTGTGGTGCTGTTATCTGCGCATGACAGGCCAACCACTGATAACATACGAAAATATGTTGAAGCATTCTCTTAATCAGCTGTCACTGGCAGCTGATGGGATTATGTTAGAGACATTATGGGATTAAAAACAATGAAACGAACCAGGTATTCCCAGTGAAACCAAATTTGGCTTGAGGTCCATGAGGTGGTGGTCCACCTCATGGACCACCACCACTGTTGAACCCTGCACCTAAGACTGTAATAAGCTGCTACTGGGATCTCAGCATAGAAATTGTGTGCATGCTCAAACAAGTCAAGAAAATTTTACATCACTCATATTGAGTCACAAACTTTATTCCTGTCTACATCCTGAAAAAGCCAACCCGTAACCCAGTATATAAATAGGAGGTGTGACTGTTTTCAATAATTCAAACTTGTATGTTGCAGTTATTTTTGCCTGAAGCTTGTGCTGTTTTTTTTTTCTTTTTTTTTTCCTTCAATGCATTACAATTGGAGCCATCAGTGACTTGTCTTTGAGCTCTGAGTGTGTAAAAGGGTGTTTGAGAGCCTGATGTCTGCTCTGGGATTCTGTGGTATGAAATTGAGGTCAAAACTCTGTGGAAGCCGAACCAATGCCAAACACTTCTAAACCAATTACCACTCCTGGCTTGTAGCCAACACAAGCAGTCAACAGTCATCTACAGAGGATAAATGGAGAAACAATCATCAAAGCCCCCACTTTTTATTTAGCATTTTTGAAATCATATTTGTATGAAAATGTCCTTTTATATTTTACACATCAGCACTGAGGATATTACAATTACAGCAGCAAGAGACCAAACACCAGTCATGTGAGTTTGAAGCAGTTTGTGTTCCCAGAGAATTTGCAAGACAATATCTCCCAAATGTGCCTCTATAGACGGAAGAATCTAATGCAAACTGAATAAAGAGCAGGCCTCGGCATTCGAGTCGAATTAATCTGTCAATCAGTCAAAATAATTACGTAAGTGGACCCATGGGTATAAGGTTCCCATCAACTTTTTGCAGCCCAAATGTTATGCCATGCTAGCACCGTGAGAACTGGCTCTTCCGCGCGCGCGCGCACACACACACACACACACACACACACACACACACACACACACACACACACACACACACACACACAGATTTATATGCCTGGGCAAAACAGAAAACACTCCCAGCAAAGTAGTGTGACCCATCGATGCAGGAATGTTTTAAAAAATTTGATTCAAAGATTAGCCCAAAAGGCTGCGATGTGTCAGCCCCCGGATGTTAACCTGGAATCTAAATCATCCTATCTTATCTATTTTGACCCGACTGTGAACGGAAATATCCAGGCAATTGAAATACTTTCAGCTCCAGTCATGCTTCCTCGGGTTTCATCTTCAGGCTCTGCAATGCGCACAATCTAAACACCTTCAAGGCTGAGAGGTTTCTGACTTTCAGCTGTCGACATATTTATGTGGCAAGCATAAAAAAAAAAAAAATTACATCGACGAAATTCACCACTTGATCTCAAGCCGTCCGGAGCGATGACGGACGGCTTGTGTTGTTGTTGGCGATGTGCCAACAACACACCCGGTGTCGTGTTTTTCAGCTGCCATTAAAAGCACAGAACAAACTGTCCAATTTGTAGAAATTAGCCTCTTAAGCTCAAACGTAACATTAATGTCGTTTATTTGGAACAGGTACCATCTTCTAAAACACGACTTTAGCCAGAAGCCTGACATTTCACGACAAACTCAGCCGTGCACAGTCTTGCATGTAGGCGTGTTTTTGGATCTGGTGGTATTTTTTGAGGAAACGGGGCTACAACTGTCATTCATGATAAGGCTAACATCTCTCTGAAGTGCTTCAAACGAGCGCTTTTACATGGTAAATCCAGCAAGACGAACTGTATGACCTCACCCTTTCAGCAGCTGTGTTTAAACAAACTTCCATTTCCACATAGCTTGGATGCATTCAGACGAGTGATGGTTTTTCATGGATATGAGATTATGTGTTGATCCTCTTAGGGAATTATTTATTTTTCGCACCACTGGCAAGAACAGAAGCTTAAAAAGATGCAACACAATTTCGTGGTCTTGCCTCTGCTTTTTTTTCTTTCTTTTTTTTCTCCACCATATCCTTTAGATGCAATAAGATCAGAGTGAGGATTCCATAAAACTCTTTATGTCCCACGTAAGTTCTGGGTTAATCCTTTGAGGTAGCTGAAGAGCAGGGATTATAAAACGTTAGGTCTGTTCCTCAGAATCCGGATGATGCTGGTGATGAAAATGACAGAGTGAAAAATAGAGGTGGTCACTTTAAGACACACAGGCTAGTATTTTCTTCTGCTTTTGCTTTGTCACAAATGTTTGAGATCATCCTACTAATCAAATAAGACACAGACAACCACAACAAATAGAAAATGCAGTTTTCAAATCATTTCATTTCATATGAAAAACTTTGCAATTAAGTCTGGACTTTGGATGGACCACTCCAAATCTTTTGTCTTGCTTTTGAGCCATTCAGAGTTTATCCTGCTGGTGGGCTTTGCATTATTGTCCCGCTGCAAAACGGAAGGATGTTGGTCAGACATTTTATCAAAGAATTTTGATAAAAATCTGGACTTCCAGACTGGCAACGATGAGCTAAGATAGTCATAATGTGTTTTTGAAATTTACTGAACGTTGTCGAAAGTGTTTTATTTTTGATTTTACAGCTCTGGCATTAATCAGACTTGGGTGTGACTCGTGAACCTGAAGTCACATTATGTTTCAAATAATGTGGTCGATTAGGAGTGTCGGGCGGGGAATTACTTTTTGTTTTTTGACTTAAAACATTTAGTGAGCGGCTAAATGCTTTTTCCACAGCACTTAAAAGGCAAGCAAGAAAAATTGTTGCGACAGGAACCTTTTAATATGTGCTAATGTGCTAACAATGCAACAAGAACACTGTTACCCTAAGCAATTGTGCTTTGGCTGGGTCTCAACATCCTTAAAAGTAAATGTGTAGAAAAAAAGGCTTTTCAATTTCATGCTGTAATGACAGCTTACAGTTTCAGCTTGTACCACAGACAAGACTGGAAAAAGTTTAATGTGGCAGATTATTTCTTTCACAACGACTAACCAACCAACAAGTAATATATGGCAACAATGTACAGAAGTTATAAAGTGACAAAACTTAACCTACTTAATTGTTTAGTTGCATAAGAAGCTACCAAACCAAATATTTTCTCTCCAGCCTTCAGCCAATTATAATAGTGTTTCTTTTTTTTTTGGAGCTAGCTATGCAAACCGCTATTGAGCAACTGAAGGCTTATTTCACCCAACGAAATGACTTTTTCTACTCAATAGGTAGTTTTTGCATAAATGACGGTGGCTGGTTGAGCATGTCCTTCTACTGGCATTCATCCAACCAAAATGCAGGAAGACACCACTGCTACCAACTGCGCGGCTCATCTGTGAAATCTGTTAAGAGAAATGAAATTAGCAATTTAAGAGCTTCAGCCTCGTTTCAGTTCAGGAAGTTTTAGCCAAGTGCGACTTCCTGAAAACCCTCACCACACCCGACACGACCCAGGGCAGCTTTGTTCTCTCTGCACAGTAGCTATGACTGTGCATGTGTTTATATGCATACGGGTCTGTGCACGTGTAACAGAGGTCACTGGCAGGGCAGCTGGTCTATTATTGATTTCCTGACGGAAAGCGAACGAACACAATGCTTCACTGTAGCCGTTCTTTGCAACACAACCAGACAAACTTTAACTGATCACAATGTGAGTGTGTGTCTGTCTGTGTGTGTGAAAAGAAAGCTGTGTGTTAACAATGCCTAGTAAAGAACAGTTAAAGTAGGTGCTAATAGGTGCTAATGGGCTGTTTAATGGACATGTTAAGCTATTTATTACCTTCCCACATTCAGTGCTTGATGAAAATCTTCAGCTCTCAGTCAGTGGATTGGTATCAAAAGCTTGGCTTGTATTTGGTTTGATTGGGAGTCTAGACCCAAGGTATCTATGGAACATGAATGTGTTATTAATCAAAATATATTCATCTGCGCCATCATATCTGGTTGTTAGTGTTGATAGACGTTGACATGGCAAAGTGATCAATGAAATGTTTTTTTTTTTGGTGCTTCATAAGGATAGAATCTCTGCTCTATTAAAGGAGTTTGGATCAATTCTCTGGTACAGTCCTTGTACCTGACAGTGGTGACATATGTTACATATTTTTTGACAAAACAAGACAGAGTGGTGCACAAAATATATATTTGAAATAGGCTGCTAATGTATCAAAAGCCAGGTAGCAGGATAAAGATATGATGGATGACTTGATTCTACTCCATGCTGTTGTAAGAAATTCATATTAAGGTTATAAGTTAAGATGAAAAAGATCACATAGTGTCCTCTAATGGTTCCAACCACTGATACAAAAATGTAATTTGGCCTCCATTTACATTTGCACAGTGATGTCCAGTTGTGTAAATATTTCCTTAGATCAACAGGTTTGTTGAAATCAATTTTCACACATTCTGGCAGTGCAAAAAGGAGAGAGGAAACAGCCTTTGTGAATAGACAGGGTGAATTAATAAAGAGTGATTATGTGTTTGGTAAACAGTCACTGAGCCACGGTGAGACGAGCTCGTGAGTTTGAACGGCCACAACAGACTTGTTGATCCTCACATGTCACCCACTGCCTTGAGAGAAGCTAATCCAACTCTAGGAAAAGACCCTCTGAAATCCTGGGACGCACACACACTCACACACACACACACACACACACACACACACACACACCCCCACACGCGCACACACACACACACACACACTATGCACGTGCACTGTCCCTACTACTCTAAATACGTGTGCGATTCTTGACCTAAATATCTGTGTTATTCTTGGCATCATCTGCATTGCTCTGTGTCTGGACGGTTCCCTCAGCGAGGCTCTCTGATATGTCACCCGGCTGGAAATTTGACTTCCGACTTCCTGTCTGTCAGCAAACCTGGTTGATGCCATCTGATCAGTAAGACTCCAACATGTCTGACATTTCATGTTCTCTACAACCCTGATGATTTGATTTCATGTCTGGCAGGCAATCAAATTGTCAGACATGAAAGTCATAGACATGGAAATCATGTCAGATCATCTTTGACAGTCTTCACTCACCATCATGGTCATTCAGACAGAAACAATGTTTACTTATGCTTTACACCTTGAGGCCATCTCCCTACCTTTATTAGCAACATTATAATAAATGATGCATTCTTTTGATAAATATTGTATATGAAAAAGCTCGGATCATTACGGGCAGCTACCAGTAGTTTAGTTATTAAAATCAAACTCAAAGATTGGATTTCCTAAGCAATACACACAAAAAATCAGGGTCATTCACTAATTTGTATCCCCATTATGCATTGTTCCATTCTTTGCAAAGTAGCAGCACTTTTTTTAAGTAAGACTTAAAAATCTAATTTAGTTTACTTTAGAAAAAAAGGAACCAAGATAAAGGTTGCATTTAAATGCAACCCCCTTTACTCAATATACAAATGGCAGTTGGTGAAAATAAAAATGGAGAAAGGTCTACATCTAAGCTAACATCACTATTTTACCTGAAATGATGAATTAAATTAATCATGATTTTCAAGTTATTGAAATAACCGTCAACTAATTTAGTAAACGAATAATCGTTAACTGGTGTATAAAGACTTAAAAAATGCCATTTGCTGAAAGAACAACATCCTCAGAACAGCAATTAAGCCAAAACTACAAAAAAATCTATATATATTTTTTTCATTTAAGATATAAAAAAAACATCTGTCTGTCAATATGTTCTACCCAGAACTTGCTTCACCTGGTTCAATTTCTGTAAAACAAAACCAAAAACAAAATCTCAACATTCTAGTGATGGTCCTCATGCTAACGATATCCTTGTCACTAAAATAAGCACTATAGCCAAGTTTTAAAACATTTTCCAACAAGAAGATGGCTCGACTAATTCAGTCAACTAAGAAACTCCCAGAAAGTTGTCCAAGAGAATCACACATCTGCCTCGTTCAAGTAAAAACAATCAGACCCGGCTTGTCAAATGCTCCCTGACCTCCGGAGACGCACTGAAGCAGCACCAGATGACTTGATGCTTGATGTAGTGATTCCACAGAGACCTCCCTGGCTGACCTTTATGGCTTGTTGACTTTTTTCCAGAGAGGAAATTTCTAACCCAGTTTGAGCGTAAAAGTTTATTGTGTGGGCGGAAGATCGCTTCTCGTCTGTTATTTTGCAACTCGAGCGGGGGAAATAGCTGCATTCTGATCGGATTCGGCAGCTATTGTTGTTTGGCATAGCTGTGATGTTTATGTCATGTATGGAGCAACAGCTGTTTTGGGGTATTTCTACATGGGACAGCACAATCTGTTCCCATTGGTTAGCATCCAAGCGTGTTTTAGTGCTCATAAAGCCCAGAATAATCAGCTGTGCCTTTCATCCAAGTCATTTCACAATTCTGCACCATTGAGGGCTCTGATTTAAGATATTACACAGTGACATGGCAAACGTTGCTATTGTCAAACGGCTTCTGCACAGTGAGGGCAAAAAGGGTCCAGCCCTGCTCAACCAATTTTCCCCGACTATGAGAAGGAAAGAAAACACCTTCGGGTTAAACGAGAGCGTGGCAGGAGGGTCAGGTATAAATCATCCTGCTGGCAAGGCATATTTCGCTACGGTTAGGAGACAGACCCCTGCTGCTGGAAGCACATCTGGCTCTGCGCGCGCTGGATCCGATCTCAACAGAACTCTCTCCCCTCCGCTCTCCCCTCAGTCTTCTCGGTCCGTATCCATAAAAAGACAAGTCTCGAGGAGGGGCGGACTTCTCCCCGTGCTGTTGATAATAAAGCAAGTGCTTTTGGCCTGACACGGTGAAAAACGAGGGACGGGCGGCATTGTCGTGACGGGCCAAAAGTGACAGCTGTGGAATGCGCAGAGCGGTGTTCGTTTCTAGCCTTGCCGTAGCGGCTCTCCGCTTTGCCGTATCAAGGCTGAATCCTGTCGGATTCAAGCAAAGTGGAGAACCTGTGAACTGACCTTGCAGGATGCTAATGCTTTAAAAATTGTCCAGTGGAATAGGCCTGTCGTGATAAACGATAAATCAATTAATCGCACGATAAATTAAACCTATCGACCTCATTTTAATTATCGGCTTTATTGTCTCTTCCTGCCTTTAATTCTTTCTCTTGCCGACACTGAATGAAAAAAGGCTCAACTCCGGTGTTCTCCACTGACCCTCCCTTCCTCATTTTTTTAGTGTAATGTCCAGCTCACACTACACAAGTTGTCGGCCCATTTTCAAAACCTGAGCGACACATTAGCCGACAGAAATCCTAGATATAACGATTCAATCAGGTTCGATCGTGCCGTGTGGTGTCCAGTCACATGGGCACAAAATAATGGCTGCAAGTCCAGTTAACTAATTTTAAAATCAGGCATTAATCAATGCTTTACTAGAATCTACTTGTGACGCATGTGGTTGAAAATCATTATAACCTATTTATGTCACATTAACGAAGAACAGCTGAAAAGTTACCGGGTTTATCAACTGCAGTAGCAATTTGGCTCCAACTCCTCTCCTTGTCTTTTCTATATTCTTTGCACGAAATGTTGAATAAACATTAATGTTATCACATATCATCTCCGATGTCCGCTGGACTAAGGGTTGCGCCGTGTCAGCTGTTTGGGATTCCCCTCCGTAATTTCCCCTCAGAAAGCAGGAGGAGAATCTGCGCATTCTGATTGGCTACCTGTCACATTCAGCTTTACGCTCCCAGTCGGGGAAAATCCCTGATTTAGATCGGAGCGGCCACGACTATCTACCGTAACTCACCACACACTGCAGAATGATCGTTTACGAAATCACCAGCGACAATCTTAGATCGGCCAACGATCTAAGATTGTTGTAAGGGGAAAATAGGGGCAAAAACCCGTGTAGTATGAACTACTGCATTAAGTAGTGAGATGTGCCCATCTTCTCTATTTAAATCTAGTGATTACTGAAGGCCAATATAGTATACAGACTTCATATCTGCACTCCTTTGGTTGAATGCAGTATTTATTTCCACTTTGGCTTTATGTTGTTTAGTTTTTATTCAAGTACAGTTTTTATTAATGGAGACTGAGAATCCATTTTATTTTTGTTTTTGGTTTTGTTTATTTAGTTTATTAGTTCCAGTGTTATGTGTTCTTTTGAAAATAAAGTGTATCTATCTATGGCAGGAAATGGCATGCATTATTAGTCATTTCTATTAAATCAGTGTCAAAAGGTCTTGAAGCAATATTATCGTTTATTGCAATAATTTTTTCGACAATTAATCGCTCAGCAAAATGTGTTATCATGACAGGCCTACAGTGTAGCAAAAACAGCAGAGGGTAGTTGCTGCCACCAGAGAAGGTACCAACGGCTTTAGATTTATTTTCACAATTTACCAGGTTGGTTAGCGTTTTTCCTTAACGAATGGCACACATAAACTCTCAACAAGACGTTATTGGTGTCTGCAAAAGGGGTTCCATTCCCAAAAGTAGAACTAAGAGGAGATTGTACTTGAAGCTAAACTTTCTTTCAGCATACACATTCCAAATAACTGCACCCCTGTGGAGAAAATCTCCACTCCTGCTAAGCTCTCCTCCTGGGTCGGGGTGTGCTTCGGAAAACATGTAATCAATGTAAATAAACTTAGTCTGCAGATGACTAGAGGCCCACATGTGCTGTTGATTCACCCAAGTTTGTTCCTTTTTTTGTCTTTTACAACCTTAAATTAGACAAGATTTACTTATTCAGTTAAATCTAATTGACGGTTTATGAGGCAACGCATTGTAGGCTTTTTCGGGCCCAAGTTGTTTGTACTGGGAGTGGCACGGGAGTAAAGCAAACACTTGTAACCGCTGCTAGAAGGTCGTCACACATCATCAGGTAAGCAGAAAATGGTGTGCTGCAACATGTTTGCTCTTGGCATTACCGAGCAGGAAAAGGAACAAATTGAAATTCTTGGAAAAGTGACACTCGGATGGAAATTGGGGGGGGGGGGGGACACCCTACTTGCACAAATTGTGTTACCTCTTGAACATCTATAGATTGTGTTACATAGTTACAAACCAATGTAACTATGAAACCCAGACTAGTCCTTAATTTTGATGAGTCCAAACGGGACTCATCAAAATTTATTTATTTTTTACAAATAAAAACCATTCTATGAATATGAATCAATCTAAACCAGTAGTTTTCAGTACCTGTCCTCAGGAACTATATTGTTCAGCAGGTTTTAGATGATTCCCTGCAACCACATACCTGACTAAAATAAACGAGTGATTACAAGGCTTCTTGGTATGGCATTGCAATCCTATCCATCAGGTGTACTCGAGCAGAGGCACATCTAAAACATGCATAGACATTAGGCCCTGAGGACACACATTTATGCAAGACTTCGCACTGCTCTGGAACACAAAATTCCAATAAATTACTTAAAAAATAGTCATTGTGACGTAGCAAAATGTCAAGGGTGCAGAAGAAAACGATTCCGTCCTTCCAACAGTTGCTGGTCAGCTATTTGAGCCCCTGAAGATGCTGCTGTTCTACGCGAAAGAACAAGCTCTCTCACAAATCCTTTGTCTAAATGACAGTCTTTCGATAGAGCATGCAACTTGTAACAAACTGCCAACACTTGCAAACAAAGAGCAAGGATTCAAGACAAAGGCAGCCTTGATTTGACTATTGGCATACCATCAGTGTGGACTGGCTGCTCTCCAGGCTTGGCTTTCTTTAAACTTCCTTGTTCGTTAATTTCTCTGTCACAACCCGACAGCTAGACAGCAAAGCATCCCCAGGTGCACGCGACCTCTACAGCCTCTGGTTTGAAATGACATATTTGGAGCGTAAAGCCCACTGTTGTCTTTAGTGTTATTGGAAAATCCAATTTTATGGGACAAACAGACGGAATTGAATACACACCTTTTACCAAAAACAATAAATGCGATTAACTGCTCATGTGGTTTGAATTTTCCACCGAGCGCAAAGGGGTAGACTGCAATTTGCCTGATTACATTCATTAGAGGCTATCTGCCGATGATGATGATAATCTAGAGGGGTGAGCAAACAGTTTACCTGCTCAGCTGATCTAGATTGACTAATTCAATTTAGCTAGCTCAACTACACACACAAGTGGAGGCACAGAAACGTTTTGGTGAAGAGCCTTTATGATGCTGTGGCAATCAGAGTTGGAAATGGGAGTGTCTTAAATCGACCGAAGGCATTATTTCCTACATCACTAAGCTTAGATGACGTAAAACTGGGATCCTGAACCTCCATAGTTCCCAAATCTTGATCAAAACATACAAGTTGGTAGAGTTTTCTGAGTTGTAACTTTATGGGGTTACATGACACGCTTAATCTAACTAATCTGTATTTGATTCTTGGTTTCTGTTGTGCTAAGAGGAGATTAGCGCAACACAGGTGATGCGATAACACAGGTGAATAATTAATTTTAGGCCAATAAATCACTGTATCTTCTCCTACTAGTCTGCTTTTTTATTCAAAATGCCACTCCTATTAGGACTTATCAGGTAGCTTTCTACAAGGGTTCCCTCAGTGTTTTATTGGGCTGACAAGAGGAGGAAAGAATCTCAGTCCAACAAAGGCACATCCAAACACGCATCAAATATAATCTCCTAAGGATGATGACATGCAGCATAGCTGACGATTACATTGAGAAAAGGTTTGTGTTGGATTTTAGGAGTCATTACTGTGGGCAGCGTGGCAGAGCTTCCACACCACTCAGCCCAGCTACAAAGCCCTAATTCAAACCACAACATTGTGCCTGGAAAGCCAAAGAAAAATCATATTGTTTCCCAATCGGTGCTTGATGTTTTATGGGGGACTTCCAGCCACAGAAACATTGCTCATAAAGATCCGACAGACCACTGGAGCAGTCCGTTTCGGATCCCTCACCACTGGGGAGGGAGGTGGGATGACGGGGATAAGAAAGGGAGGACAATAAAACACACTTTGTGTGGCTATGTATAAATCAGTGGCTATGCTTGGTTTTATGACATCTCACTGTGTTTAATATAATATCTGTGTCCTGTAGAACAAACCCAGATTTGGTTTGATCAGGTGAAGTATTATAGATATTGAGCTAGAAATTATGAAATACCATAGGTTCCTTTTAAAACTTTGAAGTAAGCTTCTTTTTCTTTTTTCATTAGCTATCCTATGGTGTATGGTGGTGATTTTGCGATGTACTGCAAAAAGCATTTAAGGTATGTTGCCATTATATTTTGAAGCAGCAGTTGGCACCAAAACAAGTCCCTGCGGTTTTCTGATTTGTGTCAGATACACCATTGCTATACTGATTACACAATATGCACATATAAAACTGATTCTGGGTGCAACTGACTTTAACTTCTTTAAAATTCGGCTCCCCTAAAGCGTTGCCGCCCTGGGCAATGAACCACAAATCCCACATGAAAAACAGCAACTCATTAAACCAACTCCACATTTAAAATGAACCTGTTCTGAGAACCACCTGCTGTGTTTCTCACAACCTTGGCCTTTCTAATCTTTGCCACAAATATGCTAAATAGTCAAATCCGAGCATCTGAGAAGTGCTGTGTGTTTCAGTTTGAAGCAGGTTCTCACATTAACCCTCATGCGTCCTCAAAGCCTTGAACCATATCTGCGTGTTTTGCCTTCATCCCTTTACAGCTGAGCTTTGAGAGGGTGTAGCATGTAACACAACACCTGTTTCTCTGCACAGCCCTGCACTGTGCTCACAAGTTGCTTCATCTTTTCTGAAACGTAAAAAATAAAAAAAAGAAAGAAAGGAAAAAACAGGAAACGTGAGGTCTGTGCCTCCTCTGAATGCATACTTAAACGTAAGACGTTCAGTCACAGGAAGTTTTTGCATGTTGGTTTCACTGGCAGTTTAAGAGGAAGTTCGTTTTGACTTGTTTTTAAGTAATAATCGTCAAAGTAATAAATTCCAGGTTTTGATTAAAAAAAAAAAGTGAAACTGTTTCTCAAAAAAAGAAAAACAACTCTAAATTTGCATTGCTTTTGGCACACACACACACACACACAACGCCTTAAGGGTTCAAGCAACAGTGTTACACTCACACGCGCGCTGTCAGACAACGGGATGAATGCGCTCAGGGAAAGTTGAGACATTACAATGTATTCAGCTGACTACTTACAAGATACGAGTGCTGCCTGTCCAGGAACACAGAGTCTCCCATCATCAACAGTAAATTTCCATATAAAGCAGAGACCAAAAATCTAGAGGAGAATAAATTACATCCGAAGTCCAGGAAACAAGATTGCTGCGCTTTTGGCAAAATAAAACAAAACAAAAAAGTATCCGAGAATCACTTGTCTTCTCCCTCTTCTGTTTCCAATGCAACCGGAGGTCGAACTTTAGGAGTGTCTTTTTCACAGCACGGATGTCTTAAAAATGCACTAAGAAACGCGCGTAAGGAAACCGACTGTGCCAAATAGGACACCGCGGTGCGTAATGCGTAACGGATCCATACTGCGCGCCCCGCGGATTCTGAAGGCAGATGCTGCACCGGAGCAGAGGAGAGTGACTGTAGAGTTAAGTCAGCATCGTTACGAAAACAACTTCCGGTAGAACCTTTCAAAATAAAATGTAATTTGTAGGTAGGCATCTATTTTTCCCCATTTTTTTGCAAAACAAACTCATCGTCTTAGGACTTTTTTATTTTAACTTGCACACTTCAAACAACATTGTTAAAGCAGTTTTCACTGTGTGCATAATGCTACCCAAGCTGCACATGCTTATACTGATTCATTATCAATTATGAAGTTAAAGTCCCTGCATTTGATGTTTTCATGACGAAAAACGTTAGGATCGTTTCTCTAAATTTCCACATTTGTTAATATGCTTTTATTTTGAAGGTGGGTACGTCTTTTTCCCGTATTATTTCATTGCGCTCCTCCAAAAATCCCAAACGGGAGAAGAGAATGGTGGGCGGGGCACTGGAGGAGGAGGGTCAGCCATGGAAGGAGTCTCTCGATTATCAGCAGCAGGACTGCTCAAATGTTTTCATGTCACTGACCCACAAATGGGGCTCTGCACATGATAAGATTGGACTGCAGAGAACCCCACGCAGGAAGGCTGCTTATTGTGCAGGAGTTCACTCTGCAGGGAGAAGCTGCTGTGTTTAGAATTAACTCAAGTGGAAAAGACTTTTTTTTGCCAACCTCTTTTCTGAAGGTGTAAATAGCTTGCTGGGGTCGGATGGTTGTGGGAAATAAATGGGGGTAAATAAAGCCGAAGCAGGCACTCCGCGGAGCCGAGCTGGAGTGAGACGCTTCAGATGTAATTATCAGCCGTCGCTGTTGTTTATTAGCTTCCCCCTCTTTCAAATACACTCTTAAAATCGGCCACTTTGACTCATCCGTCCTTGTGTAATACTTAATGTTGAACCGGCGTTGGGCAATCTATTTCTAAATACTCCACTTGCATCCAGTCTCATTAAAGAAAAAGAAACAGAAGTTGATTTCATCGGGGATATGACTGCTGAGAAATGAGCTAGCCTCACACTCACACACACATAAAGGCACACACACTTGAGTTAATGAAAACCATCTGCTTTCTTCAGTTGTCCTCCTCCACCCCCCACCACCTCCACTTCTCTTTCCGAAGCAGGACACCAGGTTCTTACGCTTTTAATTCAATCTACCGAATGTGTGAATGGGCCAGCGAGCTCCAAAAGGCAGAGTCCTCCTTCCCTGCTTATCAGATTGGGTGGAAAACCATTTGAAGAATCCAGAGTTAAAAGTTAAAAGGGATGCTTATTGTGAGATAACAGACTCCAGAGGACTGACTCTGCTGTAAAGTAGCTGCTCTGATGTATTGTTGGGGAGTGTGTGTATCTCACACTGGCATCATGAAAACACTTGCAGTGTTAGCAGAGAAAGAAAACCTGTTTTTCTAAAGCAGAGGCTTATCAGATCTCGCCTAAATGAGGTTTAGAAAGCTGCAAGTTTAGAACTGGAGCAAAAAGTGACTAAAAATGTGGATAATCAAAACAAATATTTTGTTTTTTATTATTATTCCTGTAATAAATAACATTTGTGCTATTTTTTTTTCATTTGTTTTAGTCAGTCTGTGACATTTTCTTGCCACATTACAAGCATAACCTTTGAATGGCTGTGGTTGCATTGCACTTCATTTAGGGGGATTAGAATAAAATAGGCTGAATACAAATACTAACCACACTTTTAAGATTTGTATGTAATCATCTGTTTTTTCCACTACACAATTAGGTACTAGTTGTGTTTGCCTAACATAAAATCCCCACAAAAGAGACGCTTATGTTAGCAAGACACTGTATTTATAATATGCATATGCTTGATTTGGACTGAGATAACATGCAAGAAATCTGCAAGGGCTGCAAATACTTTCCAGTCGACTTTGGCTCTTCAAGATAGAAGTGCAATGATTTTCCACTTTGGTTTGGTTTTAGATATTTGATCAACAGCTGCAAGCAATTTGGCTTGTGCCTTACAACACTGACTAAACAAATTACTCACCAATCAAAACAATGTCGGATCCAAATCCCAAATAGTTTTCTTCCTGCCTCTACAATTTGTTTTGAGAAAACGACATTTTAATTACCGCGCTAAGTATCGATGATCTCCACGGCGATTGCAAACGCGGTGCCAGGGCTACTTTTTTCCCCCCCATAAATTTCCAGCCCATCAGAAAGATCCCAAATGTAGGACTTTGCGGCTCTTTCCACACGTTTGCGCAGATTTTCACCAGGTACTCCAGATTTCTCCGACAGTTAATAGACATCAGGTTTAGTGGTGTTGGCGAAAAATTAAAATTTCCTAAGCATGAAAAATAATTTTGAACATGCTGCATCCACATTGTGATACAAAAAAAACCGTCTTCCTTCCTCAGAAGTACCACTGCAATTATACTTTTTAAATATTTGCCATAGCTTTTATTTTTGTAAGCATATATTTCTTCTCCAAGTTCTTAATTTCTTCCTTAATATTAGTCAACTTATCATGTAGCTAGGAAGGGAATTGCTTGTCTCGTATCGTGTTAATTTTTGACATCTCAGCCTACGTCATGCTGTGAGGTAGCTTCAGTTTAAATAATTTCTTTGAATCATTTCTTGGTTCTGTTGGCCTGATTACTTTTCCCACACAGATGTAGTTCCATTTGCATCGTTTTGTCTTCTTTTCTCTTAACAATAACTGTTATTTACTTTGATCATTTTTGTTTTAGATTAAAGTTTGCTTGCTGATCGGAAATATTTAGGTGTGAGAAAGGAGCGAAAAACAAAACCAGAGGAAATCTTTGAAAGGGGTAAATATTTTTTCTCAGCAGACTTAATATTAAACAATGACAGATGTGGTGAATTGCGTGGTGCACAGGAGTATACGTCTTGCAATGGGGTTGCTAAAATTCCAGTTTAATATCAGTTAAATGGTCTAAAGACGAATTTAAGGCTGATGAAGAACTCAATCAGAAGACTTCTAAACAAAATTATTTGGGTGCAACCCGTGTGGACTTACAGGGAAAATGCTTTTTACAATTTTGACTTGACAATTTGTCCAATTTTAATCTCCAGAATCTATTGAAATGGTTTGGAAATTAGTAGCCAGAATAATATGTACCAATTTAAAAGCGTTATGTTTAACAGCTCAATTTCAAGGTTGCAGAAATCTATAAAGGTACTAATAAGGGACATGCATAGGTGTCTAAAATCCCAATCAACTCTTCCCTTTGCCTGGATCAGCCAGCATCTGAGTACTGTGGTTCAGATTTGCATCTGGCTCGGCACATCGCTGCTGAGCTGCAGCCATGAACTGAGTTTCATATGCAAACCCTCTTTTGTTGTCTGCTGCACAAAGCAGCAACCATTGTTGCATAAGCCTCCGGCCTCGGAGGACATGACAAAGTGAGTAGTTAATAAAGCTGCCAAAAGCAATAATTGCCAAGTCTATTTAAAGCGTGGAGGAGAAGTAATGGTGCAACAGGTTCGCACTGCCAGTGATGCTAAAATCAGCTCCTTCAAGTCCACATTTTCACTTTGCCAATAATGTTTAATGAGAATTATGAGCTCAGCCGACCGCACCAGAGAGAAATCTTATATGGCTTTATGAGGCCGTTTACTTGGAAGGTGCAGCATCCTTCCAAAAGCGAGATGCCTGAATTGTGAAATCACTCCATTAGGCGGAAAGTATTTTTGCTAAAGTGGTTTAAGCCGGACCAGTAAATGACAGAGAAAAATCTGTGCAGGCCTTTGATTTGTTTATTAAACACTAAACAAGCTGTTGCAAGCCTAAGGATTTGCAACCATGGCTGACTTTTCGAGGATGATGGCCGAAATCTCCAAGTACAGAGTCGAAGAAAGACATGAAGATTTTCAAGTAATCTGATTTCCAACTATGTGAATCACTTACTTATACAGTAATACATGTGCAGCTCAGGAAACTACTAGTTTGAGTGATATATTTTTATTATTATTTTAATAGAGTTTTCCAAGTTCTGGGTTTTTCAGTGATTGAGCATATATAGGTTAAAAATCCAGGTTTAAGTTACTCTTTATTCTAGTTTTTCGTACACATGCTTGCTGTATAAGGACTGACTATTGATAAATCCTGTTATATAATGAAAAAAATAGATGAAAGTGAAAGAGTGTGGATTCCATTTTCATAAAGTTGCGGTGTGATCTTTTGAAAAATTGTTGGCCATCAAAGATAAACCAGCAGGAGTTAATCTGGAGGGAAAGTTGTTAAAAATTCTAGCAAATGTACTCGAGCTTATTTGTCGTGTTTAATCTGAGTTCGGAAAACTGTGACTTTATTTCCCAATTTATTTTTTAGGTCTTTTTTTTGTCATGAGGCGTTTTTTTTTTTTTTTCAGAATCAGCTTTAGAGGCCAGGATTGTGTGGCCAAACAACGATTTTGACCTCTATAGATTTACTGTACATTGAGAAATACATAAAACAAGCCGTTAGTTCTCATCTTCTACTACTTGAAATAGTAGAAGATGAGAACTACAACATCGCAATAGATTGTTTTCCATCGCATTAGGGTGTTTATCTCGTTCTCTCTGATGTTGCACTTTGACCTGCGTTTTTACAAGACAATCCTACAAATTGTTTTGAAAGAAAAAAGGAGCAAAATGGAAGAGGAGAGTGGCTGGTAAAGAGAAGAGAGTGTATGTAAACGAATTTACAGCAGGAGCTGCACAAAGCAGCTCAGGGTGATGACCTCAGAACTGGAGAATGCGTGCTTGTGTCTGTGTGTGCCGAAGAAAAAGAGGAAAACGACAGACGTACGCTCGAGAGTTAACTTGGGGGGGGTTAACAGGGTATGCAAGCATATAAAAACAAATATGGCAAAGAAAAAGAAAATTTTTTTTTGTTCTAAAACCGCAGTAAAATGTGAGATAACACTTGCCTAAGAGAAATAACTCCCCCCCAGCCCCCTTCTGTAGTCGAATCTCTGAGCGTCCTCCAAATCCAGGACACACAATCATGCGCGCACTAAGTGACAACGGCATGGGTCTGGATTCAATCTGGATGCTTCCATCAACAAGCCAACCTACTTGTCCTAAATCTTTATGCTCAGTCCTGAAAACCAAAAGACGGAGAAAAAGGAAAGAGGAGGATGCTCAGAGAATGTTGGATGGTAGTCCTTTGTTTCTATTTAGCTCTCATCTCCTTCTTATCTCCATTAAATCAGCCTTATTCAGCCCCTACCTGCAGACGACTTGTTAAATGCAGCATGACTCTTTTTTACAATAAAGCACCTGCATATCCAGCCTGAAAGGTTTGATTGCTGCAGGCTTTGGGTTGATGGAATCATGCAATGTAATGGAAATGCAACAAGTGGATGGAGATAAAACTTGCTTGGATGCAAATTAAATTTTAAAAAGCTAGCCAACATTTTTTGAGAGACACTCAGTGGTTTAGAGTTCATGCTTTAGTGTTTTTGCTGCATGTGCCAACATGCAAAAAAAACTAAAACATAAATAAATAAAAAATCAATACCACAAATGAAAATAGGCAACAGAGAGCAACCAGACAGCTTCTGCATCCTCCAGTCCGGATTAGCAATCCATTCAACTGCATCAGAAACGTGAAAACAGGAAGAAAATGTCTTCTTTATGGATCTCCTTGACACTGTGTAAACATTTTGAATGGTTGTGATGTAAGCTGTTGAAATCTTCAATAAGATCCTATTTAAAGGCTTGTTGTGCTATGAATAAAAGTCTAAATGAGTTCAGTGGCACCAAGGGTCTCCAGGGAAAAGGCCATGCCTATAAATTAGCCGGCTTGTGTACTGGCAACCCCGGATAGACGAACTTGGAAGCCTTAGATCTGTTAAACAGCTTCAAGGAGTTTGAACATTTATTTAATTGTTAGTTTATTTTTTGCTTTCTAGCCCACTGCTTTTAAAATCCATCAGAGTCTGACTCTCCAAACCTTACATTTGTGGGGTTGAGGTCTGGTACATTTCCTGGCCAGTCAAGCCCGCTAGGCGCTAACTAATGCTGGAAAGCCATAAGTGCCCTAAAGTTTTTCTGGTAGAAAACTGAGCTGAGTTTGGACTTGATGAAACATGTAGCACCAACAGCTACCGAAGACACAATGTCCAAATCATTGCTGACTGACAGATATAAGCACACGCTTTCTTATTTTATGGTTTTTCTTGGCTTCATTTAGCATCTTGCACTCTGCTGTCTAAGTGAACTTGCTCGGACTGCCTGACCAGGGTGGGTTGGAGGTAGTTTCCTGACTGCTGATGCCGTTATCTGCTCGTGTGACCTTCCACCCCTCTGTCACAGCTGACGCATACTTTCATGTCAGCTTTTTTTTTTTTTTTTCCTTGCTGGTTTGTTGACAGATTTCTTCCTGTGAATCCGCAAATAATGCTGCGTCAGTTTTCCATAAGGGGTTCAGCTGACATGAGCTGTGGTGTCTGATTCCGGTCTTTTAGGGGCAGAGAACGTTGCTCTGCTTCGATACGCTTGATTTAAATCAGTGGGCCTTTAACAGTTCTCTACAGATGTCAATTTGTCTTTATTGATTAGGAACATGGTGAAAAAAAAAAAACTTTCTGAAGTTCCGAGCATCAAAATGGCAAAGAAATTTAACAAAATTTGAATTATGAGGTGTTTAACTGAAAGATAATTTGTTATATTTTGTGCTTTTTAATTATATTTTACCTTTGTTATGATCAACATGCATCATTTCTATGGATATAATTAGAAAGGGAAGCATTCATACGGGACCCAGGTGCTTTACAAAAACACAACCTGATTGCTCGGGTGTGAGTGAATGGCATCAGTGTCTGTTTAATTCAGGCTGAGTTGTTTTTTTTCTAATAAACATATTTAGTCTCTCAGCTTCAGCCACTCCACATTGACACACACACACACACGCGCACACACACACACACGCACACACACTACTACCCACTGTTATCAACCTCCTACGCCTCCTTACCGTCTTCTGCATCAACAGTTGCCATGGTGTCTCAGCTCGCCTGCTGCTCTGGACGCCACAGTAACAATGCTGTGGATTTTGATGACGCCACGCGTTATGACACACGGGTTTGCATTCTCCCTTCAGCAGTCGAGTGTGTTTTAATGCCTCATAGGGAACTAATGACGTGTTTCACATTTGATATATCACAGTGCCTGGACAAAGTGTTCAGTTTTGTGTTGTGTTGGTCAATCACAGAAATATTTACTTTTTTTGAAGTAGTCTTCCAAAAAATTCAAATATTAACCATTCATTGTGGCAGAAGTTTTGAGCCGAAGGGTTTTACTCTTGCTATGGCGTAACTTTTTGCATTGTACCTTCTTCCTTTGCACTGATCATTCTGCCTGACGCTGAGTGGAAGGTCTCATGAGTAAATACCCGGGTCAGGTTTGTAATAGCGTGACTCGCGGCATAAAATATTGCGCGATGTGACGCAAGTTTTGCTGGCTCAGCCTTCTCAAGAAGAGGGAAAGCATTTCTCCTGGAAAAAACTGTCCTAACATTTCTTACGTCTGTAAGTGTGTGTTCCTACCTAGTCTTTTGTATTTAGGAATCTGCCAGTGTGATTTGTTTGAGGTGTTTTTATGGCTGTTTAACAAGCAGGACACTCGGTTCAACTCTGTCCCCTACATTTTGTAGCAACTTTAAAGATAACTTCTAAGCATTTAGATAACCTTTCTGACATCTACTCATTTCTTGTTACCATAATGTTATCTTGTTTCAAATCTTTTGATTATTTTGCAATTAAATTTTAGGAAATTAACCGATCTAGCACTTGTTCATAGACATTTTGTTGAGCCCTGTTTCCTGATTGATTATGTTTTCTTCCCTCTTTTCAAATTAAATCAAGCCCCATGTATGACAGCAAGGTCAGGTAAATAAACAGATTCAACTGCCTGTATTGTTACACTCGTTTCCTATGATAATCGAATCAGCCTGGGCTGCTCACAATTGCACTTTTATCCCATATGCAAATCAGCTTCTCTCGTGAATTTTTAGTTGTTTCTGGATGATGATGTAGAGTTAACAGTAGGTTGCTGTCCACCCTGTCGTACTGTGTTGGTTTGTTCATTTGAATTTGGTAGTTATTGGATCAAAACAATAAAATACCTTTTGAAAATAAAAACCTTCAAGCAGGTATTAGACTTCTCATTAAGCCTGTATCTCTTTAAATAGATTTTTTTTATTGGTCTGATATGCTACTCTAATTTTAAATGCCATGTTTTTATTTTTTTTTAAATCACCATAATTCAGAAATAAGGCTTTCAAACAACCATCTGGGTTTAATTACATGTATATTGGGTTTCACTTGGTGAAAAACTTTCCAAAATTAATGGGATGTTCAATAATAATCAAATTAATTTGAACATATCTTGCATAAATGAAACTCGTGGAAGTGGGATCATTTCTGTTGATGTGGTCTGTTCAATATCGTTTTATTGCTGTACGAGCCTTCGTGCCTGTGCATACGCAGACGCTGCCAGCGCACCACATGTACAGCAGAGATTGTTTGCATAACTGCGTAAACATCACATGTGGGTTATGTGTGGTCTGTGCAGCATGTGGTCACCTGTTCTGCAGTGAATCAAAGCTTTACCAAAGGCAGAATGAGCAGTTCTTCTCAGCTCATACGATAAATATTTAGTCTGCAGTATAAATACAGCGGCCTTCTAGGAATGCTCTGCTCACAAAGGAAAGCGGCGCTTTAGTGTGAAACTGATATGGTTTTTAAAATACAAAAAGTGGTGTTTTTATATGCACCACAGGTAAAAACAGTTGTAAAAATTCACTTTTAGCAACATCAATAAACATCAACAAACTTCCATGAAAATAATGCAAAATGCCCCAGCTTCTGTTGTGCAACTTTCTTGCTAGTTTGAAGCGACGATTAGTTAAATATTGAACGTGGGAAGAAAGAAAGAAAGAAAGAAAGTAAGAAGGATATGGAGAAGGGAGAGAGGTTGGAGATGAGAAAGGAAAAGAAGAAAGAACCCGAGTGAGGGAGGGAGGACACAAGAAAAGAAGGACAAAAGGAAAGAAAGGAGGACACCACGTTCAGACAAAGGGACAGGGAATAAAATCTGGAGATAAGAAAAGGGTATCATTTATCATTTCTATATACTTTTCTAGACGTAGAAAACATTTAAATCAAGGTCTAGACTGCTTAGAAATCATGCAAAATTGTTTCCTGTTGAAAGGCTTTTAGTATCTGTCTAAAAATAAATCCTTCAAATTTGTCTCCCCTTAGTTTAAACTTGTGTTTTGTCTTATTCATAGTTGTCCAGTGTCATAATACGCATGTAAACAAGAGTTTTTTTGTTTTTATTTTCATCCAAACAAATGCACTTCGACACACAGGAAGGTTTCGTGTTCCCAGAAGGGTTTTCATTTCCCAGACAGTATTGTCAGGAGCCCTAACACGAGCCCCAGTGTTTGTATTTATGTTGCGACTGGTTAGAGGTGAAGAATGAAAAAGTAAGACGTAGAAGAAAAGGACAGGAGGCGGGGGTTGACAGATCCATCTCATCTCTTTTTCTATCTCTGGAATGCGGTTGGAATCCAAGCTTGCCTCCCCTGTTGGCTCCACACACACTCCCAGCGCCTCGTGTCATGCTACGGTGCACATGCATGCACCCATTCCACTGGTTGGGTCATTTTAACCATGAAATCACTGATTAACAGCTGGAGCTTTGCAGCTGATACAGAGATGAGATCACTCCTTGTGTCGGAGAGCGAGCAATTTTCAGTTCCAGTTCTCTGATTTAGTGACCGACTTGAGAAATTAAAAAAAAAATATATATATATATATATATATATATATATATATGTATATATATATATATATATATATATATATGTATATATATATATATATATATATATATATATAATATGCAATTGTTCTGAAAATTCTGGCACAAAGGCTTAACCACGTTGAAATTACATGAAACTACAGCTTCAATTTGTTTGAGGTATGTTTTTCACCAACTCTCCATGTCGAGAGATTGCAATTTTTTCAGGGGCGTTAATGCAGGGAAGCAGCTCTCCAGGACTTGATTTGGGCACCCTGGCGACTGTTTCAATGAAGATATCTCTGTCAGTTTAATGATCTATCTGTACAACTTCTTGTCTTCTGTCACTCATAATATCTCGTTAAGCAAATCTGAGCATTAAGATCTCTCCAGCACTTACCCAGAAAAGTAAAACACAGAAGAAAAGTAAAAAGATTGGATAAGTTAGGCTTTTAAAACAGTATGATACAGTCCATTCTTTGGAGAAATGTTTCCTCTAATGTGATGTTTTCAGTTTCAATAGAACAGGAAAATAAGTTGCTTTAGGTCTTTTTTTGTGTGTGGAAATATTCAAAATGTTTTGACATGATCATCAAATCTACTGCGTGTTTAGAAAATCA
Organism: Poecilia mexicana; assembly: GCF_051168715.1. Lineage (NCBI taxonomy): Eukaryota > Metazoa > Chordata > Actinopteri > Cyprinodontiformes > Poeciliidae > Poecilia > Poecilia mexicana. The sequence continues at coordinate 27,768,708 of NW_028263371.1, forward strand.
CTTGCGGCTTTGAGGCAGAGGCAGTAATAACATGACATTATGTCATGCTACGCTGCTCAGACGCTCGGTGTGCACCAATGAAGATTCCCTCACCTCAATATGTTGAGTCTTTAAACTTGCTTCAGCTGATAGCTACCCAAGGTTTCAGCATTACGTGAAATTTTATTTGACTAGGATAAGACATACCCTTCTTCATGCACAAGAAAATGATAAATTTTACACTCTTCATCAATAGGAATGTTTATAACGGGGATGAACCATAACAAGACCATACTTCATAGATATGAGTTTTTGTTTCAGGTCTTTACCCTTAGAACTATGTAAGATGTGTTTTTTTCAGATAAGCTAATATCCAAGAAACGGCTTCAGCACAGAAATCACAGTTGAACTTGTGCTCCATGGTTATCAGACATGCAAATGTTCTCTGCAACTCCTACGGTGAATCACCTTCATGCATAACATTTTACTCCCGTAATGTCAGTGCAGGCATGACAGATCCTGGAGGTGCAGTAACTAATGTCCTGTCCTCAACTTCGTTGCTATTTTCCAATCTATTTATGCTTTGAGCCGAAGCTCCTCACGTCTTGGATTTTTTTTTCTATTTTCTTTCCATTGCCTAGAAGTTGTGCCGACTGCGTCAGAGCCTTTCGACATATAAACTATCTCCTGATGCTTACGTTTGAGAAAGATGCTTTCTTTGTTCTCACTCCTACTGCCGGGGTCAGGCAGTGGTGTTTACATCAGCGAGCAGTTGCCGTGGCAACAGACTGAGCCCAGCAGTCGGACGGCTCGAGGAAGCTTGCGGACTTGGACGGAGAAATCCTTGAAAAATGAAATGAAACAGAAAGCTTGACGCATTTTTTGTGTTTGGGGAACTGCTTCTTCTCCTGAGCTCTTAAAACCGAGCCGCCCTCGTTTTATCACGGTTCATTAGCAAGTGTTGCCTTTGGACAATTTGAGCACTCGAAGAGCTTTCCTTTTGAAAAATTCAAATATGGTTCTTAAGAAGCAGCGAATGTTCCTCAAAACATCTTAAAGCCTCAGAAGAAAAACAATCGAGCATCCTTGGGTCTGGCATAGATTTCCACCTTATTCAGCTCTGTCTCCACCGTCAACAGAGAGAAAATGGAAAGATTTGATAACGTATAAAGCCAAGAAAACCCCCAAAATATACACGCGCACATTCGGTCACACACTGCACGACTGCAGTAAGTCATTTCAGAACATATTTAAATCTCCATTAACACGCAGCCTCCCTGCTAACCACAGGTAATCTAACCCATGTGTGTGTTGAGTGTTTTCACCTTTTCCCTTCTCTGCCCCGTCGTTCTTGCCTTCCTTCTTTATTACCTTTCCAAGTCTCCCTTTCCCTACTTCTGCTTTACGTCTGCTCTTCAGTTTTTAACCACGCTCTCTCACGTTAACCTGACAAGTCTTCCTTTAGACAATCGTTTTATAATTAGGTCAAATTATGACAACCCACTGTTCCCAGAGTGGGAAGCATTTAAAGCCACCTTGCCTTCATTTTAAAGAAGAAGGCTGATGCTTTCACCTGACTATGCCACAGTTCCTATATATATATATTATTTTACATATTTCAGCCCTTAATTTTCATCTGAAATGTTGAAGAGCAGGACAGGAAAACAGACAGATAAGAAGACGCAGAACTAAGGCAAAACATCTGCTTCCTATTTCGCCGCTTTCTCAATATTGAGACTGAAAGATGATGCACAGTGACAACAGGCTTATAAAAGCAAGCTATGAACTCGAAGAAAGGTGAGCCATTCCATTGTTGCCCAACTCTCTTTAGGGTACCTCGGCCCCCCGCTCACCATTCCTTTCTACTCTCAAGATTTTTCACCCAGGATTTTTCACCCACTTTCCCCACAAACCCAATTACAAAACATAAAATTACAAAGTCATATTTTATATACACAGCATTTTCATAACAACTGAAGGTAACATACTTACTTGCTTATCCATTAGTAGCAATATGATAGAAATATTACACAGCAGCTGCATTGATTAATACAAATTCAAACATATAGATACAGAGGAATCAACTGATGGCAAGATCAAAGTTAATGTTAAAAATCCTTGGTTGGAATAAGTCTTCCCTTCCTTGCACGCTGACACACTCATGCCCTCTTGAACACACACCCGTGGATGTTCTGGGAATGCGCACTGCAGGGGAGAATCTGATCCCTGCTTGGAAGTGACTCTGTTCCCTCAAACAGTGCAAACACGCACCGTTGTGTCGGTGCATGGACGTGCGATCGCTTTCATGCACATTTGTCTGAACGCGTTGCTGACAGTGCAAACAACTGTGTACTCTTCAGGAGTTCATGAGAGAACACCAAACAAATGTGTCACCTTGCAATGCGGGCCTCCGTTAACAGGGAAGTGGTGCGGAAAAAAAAGTTGCGAGAGAAAGGGTTTTATCTAAATAAGGTTGAAATGTCTGAGGCTTGTAAAAGACCCCAGACAAACCAGGATCAAATAGTTTGGTTCCGTTCTCCCAGCGCGGTGCATTTGAAACAGTTTGGTTTGGCCCGGGCACTGGGAAGTACGCTGTGGCCGCAGCTGCTATCAGTAATTTTGTTGTTTTTGGGGAGATAATTATGAAGCAGAGAGGCTGAGAAGACAGACATGTGCAGCTGTGGCAAGCCACGACGCAGCCCACCCACATATTATTGTTGTTAATCATTTCAGTATACATGCATTAGTGTGTGAGACAGTCAAAGGGGTTTGTTTTAATAACCTGGTACATATTGGGAAAGCTCACTGCTGCCCTCTCTTGGTTAAAAAGCTCTTTACATCAACTTTATACCTTAAGGGAGAGTATAATATTTGAGCTCAGTAAAACGTATAAATAATCCAATTATAACGCACAATTAAATCATAATTTAGCCTTTCAGAGATTTTCAAAGTTGGTGCGATTCTGAAAGAACTTTTCGACTCTATTCCTCTTGCAAATAGGAAGCGTGTCATGTAAAGTTGTTGTCCCATAGGTCACACTGGTATACAAGGGTTACAGACTGTCTACCTTAGCTGGCCACAGCTAGCTTGAAGAGGAAGTAAACAGCCAGATCACAAAAGTGACCACAGCTTTCATATGCGATTGTAAACTTTCTCAGGTAAAAATGCTTCTTTTTTTCCCAGCAGTTTTTACTTTCTATGTTTCAATATCAATTAATATCTTACCTGGAAAAAAAATAACAATACGATGAATAATAATTACTTGTTGAATTAAATGAACAAATGTTAAAATAATTTCACCAAAACTGTCCACTAGATGGCTGTCAAACATCCCCAAACTGATCAGCTTGGCATGTTGCTTGCTGATTTCTATTGCATGGCTATCAGCACTTTGCTTTGACTTAATGTTAAACCCACACAAACTTCACCTTACAGTATGTTATACTGTATGCATGAGCCATCGTTTCCTTTAGCCTCTCACGTTCAGCTATAAGCTACATTATCTTTCTCCGTTTCCCTCCTGGAACTTGAGCATGTCGATCCATTCCTCTGCTGAGCTATTTTCTATTTATAGCTGCAGAACCCTGGCCTGTCTCTCTCAGGTTTGCTTCCGTACTGTATGGGGCAGTTTTGCGGGGGTGGCATAAGAGGTGAGGGGAGGTCAGTCGTGTCTTCTCACATTAAATTTACTTCCCTTTTTAATATTTAGACATGGATTGCTTTTTATCTTTTAGGGTCAAAAGTTTTGACTTCAGTCAATTTCCGAGTTCCTGAGCGATTTATTATTATTTGTGTGGAACTGTTACAAAAGATGTAGTCCCACCTGGCCCATAAGGCAGAGACTTAATACAAACACTGTGATGCCACAAGTTAAATTTTAGAGTTTAAGTTCCCTCAAAGATAAAAATACACAGTTGTATTTTCCAATAAACTGCATATTTAGCTGCTAGCAGATGTAATTATCTATCAGATCAGTGGGCCTCTATTCAGAGAAAATAAAACCAGGCGAAAAGGAGAGGAAGCCATCAGGGGGTCACTGAGTCAGTAGCCAGCCCTGGGGCATCGGCACAAAACTCTAACCTGGAATTCCAAATAAATAATTCCCTAACGCAACCGCCTTCCCACTATCACACTGAAAGAGGCTCAGGCACGCTAACACGCAGCACAAGATAGTGCCTGAGCAAAATACACTGTTTAATTAGTAATTTCTGTTAATTATTATCCGATACAGTGCACAGTGGATTTATTCATTAAAGTGCACATATCCCAAACTTCCCGAGCAAATATAAAAGTAAAAAAAAATAGTAGTGATGGCATGTTTTTGTGGATTGCCATTAAAATCCATATTGCTCACCTGTTTTTCTAGGATATTTGGAATAAACATGCTCATTAGATCCTTGTTTGTGTTGCCAATAAGAGAAAAAGCAGAAATTTCAAGTTTCTAATGAAAACTTTATAAATCAGATCAGGTACTCTGGTACCTTTTCTGTCTTGAAAAACAATAAACAGGCTGATTTTGACTGTTGTATTTCATAATAGGAATATTCAGAGGTTTGATGTTTGTATGATGTTTGTTTTTATCAATAGACATTCAAAAAACATATGATCCACAGGTCAAATTGACTAAAGTGAATGCAAAGAAGAAATTAAAGCCTATACATTCATGATAGAGGTAATAAAATGGTAAATGCAAAATGCAGGTATTTTGGGCCAGTAAATATGTGGCATGTCTTCTACTGGACTTATTAAATCTCGCAAATCAGCTCAGAGATAATAAAGCAGAGCAGATAAAATCAAGAACAAATTATTGATATCATTCCTTTCGGCTCATTTCTCAGCAACCGGACAGGATATGAACAGAAAGTATTTCTTTGAAATACACACACAAACACACCCACAACCTGCAGCCAGCAAAGCCTTGTACATTCCTTCTTTTTTAAGAAAAAAAAAAAAATATTATATATATATAATTTAGTAAATAATTAACCAGAAAGCCATTGCCCATTGTGTACTTCCCATGTGTTCACATTCTGTTGGTTAAGCACTTGGTATGTACAAACTCTTTGTTGTGAACTCAATGGCTGAATCTTTTTAAAGGCCACTTATGCATGTATAGTCCGCTAAATCAGTGCTGTAGCATTTCAAAATGCTATTTTTTTTTTCCCCTGTAGTTTTTTTATTGAAATTTCCTGACTCCTCAAGATACTTTATTTGCCAAACTTGAATTCCATGTTTTGGTGTTTCACACGTTGAAGAAAGTTTTGGTAGATCCCTGCCTAAAAGTGTTGTTAGTGAAAAACTTCATTATTAGAATTGGTATGGGAAACCACCGATGAATGAAACGTGATGCTAAATGTTCACATTCAGAACTCTGTTCGATTTAAAAAGACATTTTCGTTTTTTGACCATAAGGTAACTGTCACCTCAAAACATGCCCTGAACCACAAATTGTGTCTACAATTACGCCTATGCTTTTCACTCCAGTGCATTATTATTTTTATATGCTTTTTCACCTGTGTAAATTCTGCTTAGTTAAAGTGACCTCAAAAGTGACATCTTTAATTTGTTTGTCTTTCTCGTGAAGACAAAACGTTATCATTACGACTCGGAGTTTTAAACTAAGGGGTTAATATTATTGACATATTATATTTCTTCCCAAAGAGTGAGTTTAACCTTTTTCACATTTCTCCTAATACGTTTAGATTTTGTATTTATTTATTTTTTTGCAAGATGGGTTAAAGTTCAAATTGGAGCCCCTCGGAGGATCAGATTACGTGGTGCATTAAAGAACCAACTAAAACACAGTTTTTTCCTAATGTAGATAGTTTCCACTGTGTGTGGCCTTTTTAATTATGCATGCATTATCACCCATTTCTTCTGTGTTACAAATTGCAATAGCAATAATAAGAGTTTCCAGTGTTCCAAAGTGTGCCAGACACTTATAGTCCAACGTCGAGCTGCAACGTAAAGAGGCGCACGAAAAGAATTTGCGAATAAAGTATTTGTGTGGAGATTACCTAAATCAGTCATTCAGTCAGTTAATCTTTCCCCAGATTAGTTCAAGTGTGTTTTGAGATGTTACGAAACACTTTCACTCAGTATGTGTGTCATATCAGCACAGTTTATACACAGCCTCAGATGACTGCATGATATCCCTACACCCCCTCTGAGCCATGACAAACCAGATTAGAGAGCACATTAGCGAACATTAGCATCTGTGTAATACACACACACGAAATACACACAAGGGATAAACGTCTAGCCTATAGACAATTGGATCATCCACCTACTGGCTTTGGATTCTCTTCCAAGTCACCCATATGTGCATTTATCGAAACAAATAGTAACTCAACACTGCAGATTTCGAACCAAAGGAGAACTTTAATCGACAACAGACAGACAGATTCTGACTACGGAAATTAATGTTTACTTTACAGCCGTCTCTATTTCAGGCTGCTCGCTTTTGCCTTCATTGTTGAGAAAACATCCCAGAGGAGACGTGAGCTCGCTCAGAACCAAAACAGTGCCAAACAAACCCTGCTGATTCATATGGTTCTCTTCAGCAGCGTATCGCGGAAACTTGTCCAAAAAAAAAAAAAGCGGCCCTGAGAGGGATTCAGTTACAGAGCACAAATGAGCCGAGACACAAAACATATTTCCACGCACATTTTATATAATATATTTAGAGTCCTTCTCAGACACGAGCTGATTTCATCATCCTGTGATGGCCTCAAAATAGCAAGTTCATTCTCTAAGCTACTTAATTTATCTGATTGGCTCATTGGTCAAAAATATGAGGCTGCTGTTAAACCAACAACTTCCCAAACCTGTAAGATTTGATACTTCTCTAAACTTCTCATGCCACACTAAAACCGGTGTGCTTCATCATTTTCTCTGGATAAATTTGCAGTTGGCAAAGCAGACTTTAGCTTGACTGTCCATTTAAACCATAGATTAGACACAAAAAAATCTATCAACCATTTCTTAGCTTCTATTTTCCTAATAGCTTCTCTTAGCTATTATGAACTTACAAGGCTGTTGAAACTACATGAAAAAAGTGAGGCTGATTGTTTTTATATATATAATAGTTTGATTTAAAACATTAAAATGTCATGTGCAACAATCTTAAGATCTCTTATTTATCTGACAGTTTTAAACTTGAGTCCCACAGCTGTCAGGTCTGACTTTGCCTTTAAAGCAGCTCTGTAAGGTTCCCCAGTCCTCATCTTAAGCCAACACAATCAAGCTGTATTTCATCATATTTTCAGTATTCACAAATATGGTGGCCCTTGCAACACAGCGATGACATCCTATCCTCGACTCCTTGAACTAAATCCTGTGATCTACGACCGGATTCTGATGCAGCAGAAATCTACAATCCACAAGAAGAAGCAAGCGTGTCAAAATCAGTGACGTTTTCCGAATTTTGGCTGAACTACCTATCCTTATCTGATTTTATTGTTTTTTGGGGTGTTTTTCGCTATAAGCATTCCACAGATGTCGGCTTGCGAAGGCCTTGTTCCTCCAACGCAGCCTCATCATTTTGAGGGAACGCAGGGAGGAAATAAGGGAGGAAAGGCAAAATGGACAGCCGTTGGGTTCAGAAGTTCAAGCGTTAGTTTCTGAAGTCTGTCCAAGAATCAGCTGCTTGTAAATGTAGCCTCGACTTACAGGTTCTTGTCCTGCTTTAGTGAACCATTTCATTAGCGTGACTGGACTAATAAGGGCTTTTAATTGAGACAGGAATTAATTACAAGATGAGATAGATTGACTTTGGAGTGCATTGTTGAAAATCAGACTTTCTAAGTTAAATGAAGCTGAAATCATCAACGGATGTTGATAACTATGCATTATATGGAACTGGATTAATTAAGAATACTTAATGGCTCAACAAACTCTCATTTAGGTAAATACTGATTATTCGTTTTGGAGAATAATGTGAAAATATTTTTATTCGGTCATAACTGAATGTTTCAGGTCGGACAAAGACAACAAGAGTAAAGACGAAAAGCAGTCATCGAATGATCATTTCAGACGGTTTTTATGCTAAATATCACGGCTCATTTTGATAAAATAAGGAATTGGCGCTGATTAACCACAACGTTGTGGTTCTGTTTCACTCGACATACCTGATTACTACCAGACCTGTGGAATGAATGAATCATTTAGACAGAACCTGTCTGAAAGCACGGAGTAACCTAAAAGATCTCTAAAAGCAACAAATCACTGCCCGTAATTTACAGTATAAGTCTTCAGGAGAGGTCCAAAGCCCAAGACCTAGCTTGAATTTGCTGAAGCACATCTTGTTTGATGGCTAACAATGTGATGGGACCATAAATTGTGTCCTACCGCCTAAACCTAAAGGAGCATGCTGACCTCTGAAGAAAGAAAAACACAATAAAAGCTTTAATGTGATCTAGTCAAAGTGTTTAGATTTCAATTCAATTCATTGAAAATCCTCCAATGTGACTGAATGTCATGGCACTGTCATTATTATTCCACAAGTGTTTTGTGCGTCTCTTGTATTTATGCATCCTTAATATTTGCTCCAACAGACAAATTTTAAACCTCAAAAATGTTATTTATGCTCTTCTTTATTACTAGTAGTAAAGCAGATGGTTAAATGTTGAAGTTGATTATGTTTGCATTTTCAGAGCTCACGTTTCACAGAATAAAATGACTTTGAAGGGAGTTGTCACTCCCAGAGATATTTCAGTGAGACTGGACCATAAAGATAAAACCAAGGATTTACCGCAGTGCTAGCTGCTTCATAAGGCTCCACTTAAGTAGGCATCATTACAGCTGGGTGCATGACAGCTTCAGCCAACATAACGATGATTAAAAGTATGGGTAAGGTAATGGGTAAACTGAAAAAGTTAGAAGAAATGAAGGCCGCTTAAAAAAAAATGATTTAATGCAAATGGAAATGAGTGAGTGAGATCATTTTAATTGTAAGTGTTAACTTCTGAGCTTAGAGTTTGAAAAATCAGCTGACAATGAAGCTCTGACTGGGATTATCTGATGTACCCAGCAAATCTCCAGTTTAGAATCCAACATGGCTGCCACCGTACAAACTGCAGTAATTAACTGTTTCTTTGACTTTTTCACACTTCTTATTTTTGCATAAAAAGTTCCTTCTAGTGTTTTAATGCATATGTTTTTATTAGCTTGCATAGCTAAGAGTATTTAGCTTTGTGCAGGCTGTACAAAATGTGAAAATGACTTGTTTTAGTAATCTGTATCAGGGCAAATCATTTTTTAAAGCCCTTGTCTTGAATATTTATATCTCCTTAATACGACCACCACTCAATAAGTAATGTATTCAAATTGCAGAGATTTTTCTTTCTGAATAATTTCCGTCACGGAGTCTCTTCTCAGAAGCATTAGGGTTAGTGCTGTAGACCTAAAATTAGAAGTACAATGTCAACATCTGGTTCTCCATAAACAGTCAGGATTCAATTAGAGGACCACTGCTTTCCCTCTGGTGTGTGGAGTTGTGTGTGCATATCATTAGTGAGGAAAGTTAGCAGTAGCTTCAGGATATTCTTCACAGACTAAAGTTTGGAGTTGGCAAGCGCTCACCAGCTTCTCAAAATCACCCGTTCTGTTATGTGTTCGCTATTTCACAAGAGCAAGTGTTGTCACAACCAATCACTACTAATCACTGTGAGGTATTAAAATATATATATATATATATATATATATATATATATATATATATATATATATATATATATATATATATATATGGTTCCACATCATTGGTCTTCCAACATAGAGAAATGCAACAATTGAGATCCATCACTGGCAGCATACCTGACCCACTGTTTTCTTCTAACCATTATTCCTTCATTTGTGTTTCTTTCTCCAACTCTTTCTCTCTCTGCCTCTCTGCCCTCGTCTCTCTCCATAAAAAGGCATGAGGCGATACAAATCTGGGCAGGTTGCCTTATGAAGAGTACACTCTCAATTTACAGTGTATACCTTTCAAGAATTTACAATGGGGTCTTCATTCAACAAATGTTTGGATAGTAATTCGCTGACTTAAACCGACTGCGTATTAAAAATCTCTGCTGGAATTCAGATTCTGCTTGCATTGGACTTCTGCTGTTCATTTTACTTCATTCATGAGGAAGAAATAAGCATTTAAGTATGTTTCAATGTCTTTGAAATAGACATGGATGTCACTGTCTGGGGGAAAAATATTTAAAAGTGGAAAACGGGTCATGCAAATGTGGTCATATATCACATAGTAGTGACAAATTTCAGGGTTTTCCCTTCATCGATCACATTCAAGCCCCGTTGGAAGTTAACTACATGTTTAAATCTGAAACAATGATACCCAAAACACTATTACATTTCCAGTTAAAAATAATAAATACTCTTTATCACTCATATTTCAGCATTTCAGAAATGCTCGACTATAAAAAAAAATAATCCAGTAAGAATACTCTGTTTTACTCTGAGTTTCACTTTCTGACATGAAATACAAAAAGTAACTTTCTCATGATATGCTAGTTTTGTTAGCTGAACTTGTATCGTTGGTCCTGTGAAAAAATATATCTGCTGCAAAAAGTGTAATATACATGCCAGGAGGTGGCAATAATGTTTTGTCATACTCACAAACGTTCACACTTGGTTTTTGCTTTCATCAAGGCCTTTAAAATATGTGTTGAACCTTCTGTTTGCACTGCTGATGATTCAACTCTTGAACACTTGGCATAGATGAGGAACTCAATCATTTTGATTCATTTAACCGCAGAACTTAAATCCCCAGAAGGTCATGTCATTTTTGGAATCACGTGGAAAAACAGAAGATGAGACAGAGATATAAATTAATTTGCTTCATCCCTAACTGGAAGCACTGCAAATGTTATACCCTTGTCCAAAGTACAGGTTCAATAAACAAAACTTGGGTGCATCATAAAGAATTCATGTAGGTTATGGGGCATGTTTCATAACAGTGGTTTGTGTTTCTTTGTGTTTGAACCCTAGAAAAATGAAATGTTTACATTTGCCAGCACAAAAGGCAAGAAGAGAAGTAACGTACCAGCAACTCGAAGCAAACTACAATCAACATCATGGATATGTCTGGGTGTGGAGGCTCTAAAAGTACTGAATCTTGATAATGCAGGCAGTACTCTGCTTATCTATGTTCCTTTTGCACATTCATCTACAAGACATTTTCCTTCCACTAAACTTTCCATAGATATTCTTGGATACAGCATTCTGTGAACCAATTTCTTTAGCAGTTAACTTTTGTGGTTTGCCATAACGTTTCTGCATGACAAGTTTATGCATAACTTTCACTTTTTCAAATTATTTACTGGAATTAACACTTTTTTATTATGTTCTCATTTTGCAGGTGCGGTACATTGATACAATATTTATTTTGATGGATTTTACGATTTTATTTGTCCTAATTCCCAGATAAGAGTTCTGACTCTTAAGGCAGTAGTTAGTTAGTAGATAGCAAACAACATTCCTACAGTGTGAGGTGGATGGGCGACTCAGTTAAACATCTCTTATGTTATATTTCACCTTTTGTTGGTAGTTTTGGAAGAACTATACAAAAAATATAGGTCGGGATTATTCAGAATTTCAGATTCCAGCAGTACATCTTAGAGTTTCAAAACTCGTTTTTTTTTTTTTTTTCTGATAAGACGATTGGTGCCCGTTTCTTTCCCAGAGAGATCAAGACACTGCAGGTACGGACAAATGGTGTTGGATTGGCACACTCATTCCTATGCTATCACTTGGACATGGACCAAAGTTTCCCCGATGAGCAGACAGCATTACAACAAACAGAGCAAGCTTCCACTAGAGCTGAAAACAATGTTGGTATGCAGATTACAGCCGTCTCTGGCACCCCCTGTGTTAGTATAGCTGCAAGACAGAATGTCCTTTCTCTTAAATAGGCCCTGCATGCATATCCTAATTGGGCAAATTTGACAATTCTCTCTATGACCATCTTCGTTTATCCTTTATGTAATAAATATTTTCTCCACAGCCAGCAGAGTGGAACACATCCCAGCACACCAACAGCAACGTCTTGGGTCTGGATTTTTATGGAAACCCTGAGGTGCAATAACTTTAAGGTCTGGATTGGACCAATGACTCCATGCTGATGGCCTCATGCTACCCTTGGTGGGCCTTAATGTGGAAGGGAGGGGTGGGGGGGAAACTACATGGAAAATACACTTATTGCTCCATAGTGGGATCCAGAGAGCGGATGCACGTGCGTGTAAACAAGCAACAGAGGCACGCTGCGAGAGAAGCAGATCAGGGAATGAAGCAAATGCTGCTGGGAGAGCTGAACATGGGCCGCGTGGTTCTTGACCCCGTGACCCTCCTCCCAGTCGTGAGAACTTTCTTTTCAGACCCTGAAACGAGCGCTGCGTGTATGCACACACACGCCTCCACCCTCAGCACAGGGACAACAAAACTTGAGCAGAAAAAGAAAACAACACCTCAATTTCTTTATAAAAAGGAGTAAAATCATCATACCTTTCCACCAGTGCAAGTGGACTCCTGCCAAGTATGCAGCCAGTAAAGCACCCCCCTCCTAGTTCACTTAAAATAAGTCAACCAAGTATGTTTTGGTTAGGATTTCATACCTGCCTGCGCTTCATTCACTCTCAGTTTGAGGTTCTTATGAAGACAAAAGGTTCCCCAAAGTCAATGATGGCAGCAGCAGGGGGCAAACTAACTGCACTTCATTGCACCTTTTGTTGGAGTGGTTTAATCCTTAAAAGCTCCTGGGTCATTTTCTTATGCTTTCCCACAGGTACAGTGGCTCAGAAAAGTGCCTCCTCACATGCTGTCTCTTCAAAGGCGCAAGTTTAATGTGGTTTATTGGGATTTTATGTGATGACCAACACAGAGTAGTGCAAAAATGGTGAGGTGGAAGTACAGTGGTGCGTGGCTTTCGAGTTTTTTCAGTTTGTTTCGTTTTGAAAACAGTTCTTAGAAATGTGGAGTGCTTTTTAGTAAGTAATATGTTACCCCTAAATAAAGCTATGATAGCTAACCCAGTGCAATTAGCTTCACTTTTGATCTGATCTGCTTGACCTGCTTCAGATGCAGAGTTACAAAGCTTTGGTGTGAGAATTTCTTTTTGACTGGATGACAAATAAGGAATATATATATTCCTTAATGCACAATAATGCATTAGTTTCTACAAGTCACGCAAGGAGACATGGCAAACAAATGGGAGAGGGGAGTCACTAATCAGATTAAAAGCACTGAGAGGGAAAACAAACAATGCATATCACACTAAACCCGCCTTTCCATCAGTGAAGCATGGTGGTGGCTGCATCATGCAGAAGGGATGCTTTTTCTTTACATGCAGGGAAAATGGAAGCTAAGATGGTTCTAATGAAGGCATTCTTATTTGGGAAATTAGAAGTATCATTTTACTTCCACCTCATAAGCACACTCCTTTGAGTTGCTCTGTTACATAAAACCCCAATAAAATATCCTAAGGTTTGTAGTTATATCATGGACAAAAGATTGTTTTTTTTGTTTTTGTTTTTGTTTTTTTTTGCAAATTAGGACAATATCATCAACCAAGCAGGAATAAGAATTCAAGCATGTAGTTAACTAATTCCCCCATTAAAATAATCATTTTAAAAATGACAAAACTTGTAATGCACCATTGTTGGTTTGTCTTACCTCCGATTTCCACACGACATACGCATGAGGGCAGGTAGGCTGAACTTTCTTCTGCAGCCACCTCCGCGGCGAGAAGAGCGCGCCGGTGCTCCCCGACTGCGCAGCGCCGGCTCCCCTCACCATAAACGGTAAATCCCCCGCGGTATTCCTTTTCGGGCGCTTGGCGATATCATAGTCGAAGTGGAAATTGGAGGAAGGAGAAACGTCCGAAGGTATGGATGGGGAGGAGACCGACGGCGTGATGGGTTCTTTCAGCGTCGGGATCCTGGCGCGCAAAGCCGGCTTCGCACCCGACGGCGCACCTGCGTCGGCGGCCGCAAATTGCGCCCCGCTCATCCCATCGGTCCCGGTCCCACAGTGCCGTATGATAGCCGGGTCCAGGCTGCGGGTTTGGCGCAGCCTCCTCTTGGCTATTGCTTTGGAGGCAGGAGAGGAGCAGGAAAAGACGCTGTTGAGAAGTCCCTGCGCGGCCGACATGTCGCCTCAACTTTGGATCAGCCCAACAACTTTTCTAAAGCCTCCCCAGCGAATAAAAGGCTGGAGTTCAGAGGCGCTCCATTGAACGCAGAGCCCATGGAGAGCTGCGTAAAGACTGATCAAGTGTAACTCTCTCGTGTGCGTCTTCTGAGGAATGGGCGTGCGTGGGGCTTGTGGGTAGAGGGGAGGTGGTCAGAAAACTGTGTTTTAGCCAGTGTTGAACTTTCACTTTTAAACTGCAGGAAAATAAAACCATCCAAAACCTCATCCTCTGAAATAATAATTAAAAAAAAATAAATAAATTTGTGCAGTTTATAAGTAAGTATGGAGTCATCAGACAGGCAGTAGGTCACGCACAGGCACATCCATGATTTAGCTGAGGTGAAAATAGGAGTATTAATCCTCCTCTCCTATTAATCCATCTGTCTGGTAACAGTAGACCTGTCGGGGGAAGCCGCCTGTGTTCTAAAATTAGCCAAACAATAAGTGAGCACTGGGATTAATGGCTCTTCCTCTCCTCATGCGCGCTGCCTTGCATTTATTCTTTTTTATGTTGTGTAAATAAAACCTCAAACATCATTTTTTGTGGTGGGGTGGGGGGTGTGGGGGGGACTGATTATGAGAGATCGACGCGAACGTCATTTAGAAAATTAGTTTAAAAAAAAAGAAGGTTGTATCCATTCCCCCCTGTATGAAAAAGTTGAATCACATTCGATAGATACTTTCCTGTAACTTTTAAGAAGTCATTAATTAGGTTCAGGTGCTGGAGAAGGGATGCAAAGTTGCAGGACAGCAGAGGGTCTGCAACTTTTACAACCTAAAGAGTCATTTTGCTCTCAAGACAGTAAAATAAAACTCGTTTAGCACATGTCACATGACTTCCAAAACGACAGACAACTTTTTAAACAGATATCTATCAACATTTAGAAATTTCTTGTCACTGGGGTACCTTATGTTTCGCTTCACCCATCTTCACTGTACCTGGCTATGAAAAGTATCCCCACACCGTGATGCTGCCACCCCCATGTTTCACAGTGGAGATGATATGCAAGTTCTGAAAACAATGTTCATTTTCATTCCACTTCAGAATTACGCATTTCTTTGAGAAGATAAACATAAAATCCTTATAAACAAAGTTTTTGTTTGAAGCATGATCAAATATTAAAAGGTTTAAAAGTATGATAAAATTGAAAGGAAATAGCAGGAGCCCTGAGGGAGCTCCTGAAACAGCAACACATGACACTTTCACATGCAAACAACACAGCATGACACAACACTGATAACAACCGAGATAGATTTGACCCTTCTAAAAACAGTTTGAAAGGGGGCGGGGGGCGAAATGCAGAAGCTGTAGATTTAGATAAACATTGTCTTTTGCATAGCGGAAGAAAGAAAAACATTTCAGGAATTTATTGATGCTGACTATCAATTTAGGAAAGAAAAAAAATTGCAGCTCAATTCAGTTTGCCTGAAATCTGTTTATTTCAATAGAATACATTCATAACAGTTGCCATCTCCAGGCACTTTATGACTCAATCAGGTTAATTTTATGTAGATAAATATATAGAATCATATTTTTTTTAAGTTAGACTAATTATTTATTACTCTGGTTGCGTCTTGAACTTTTCCCGTGTTATATTGCCATCTGCTGGTTAGGTTTTGAAATCGCAATTTTCAAACAGTGTTTCCTGCTGCCTTCGCGTCTGCGCGGAACGTCAAAATTCATTAGACTGCGACTGATTTTAGCGGTAATCATTGAATCGTAATTGTTGTTTTTTTTCTAAAGAAAGTACTTTGGAATTAAAACCATTTTTTAAAAACATAAATATACCATAATGCGTATTTTCAAACATGTTAGAGTTGACAACTGAGTGTAGAAATTTCCAGCTGCCTATGAACGCAGCGCAGTAAAGTTTCGCCCCGTGTTCCCACAACAGCGCCATCTTTTCCAGAGGCTCCTGTAGCTGAGAAACTCCCACATAGGAAAGGAAAGGGTTAAGGGTGTTTAAGAATCCGATCGATGCCTTCTCTCCCACACGTCGCCATGAACAAATGAATTCGCGGGGAATTAAATACCAGTTTCACAAAGGAGAACGAGTCTTGTGCTTTGAACCCGACCCAACCAAGGCTAAAGTCTTGTATGACGCTAAGGTAAGATTATAACCAAGCTAACGTTGCCATTCGGTGTTTACACCCTCTAAAGAGGAGTCATTTGCAAAAGGAAAGCGAGGCTGTTTTATGCAGTGTGGAGCCGCGAGTGACCACAAAGGAGACTTAGGCCATTATAAGAAAAAATGCATTCTTGGTATTAATTTACCGGGGTTGTTTCTCTTTGCATAAGCGCATGGTTTCCGGGTGCGTTCGATTACATGTTTGTAGCTGGATTTTGGGTTTATTAAAAAAAAAAAGAAAAAAAAAAGGAAAAGAAAAACGTAAACAAAGCTGTAGTATTGCAGTTTTACACAGTTGAGTCTATTTGAGGAGAACTTCCAACTTGAGCAATACCTCAGACATTGGTTATAGTCTTTGAAAAAAAAATGTCATAATGATTTATCTTGTGACTTTAGTGTTGTTAAATGTCAGCATCTAATAAACAAACTCACCGCGACTGCGCAGCTAATATAAGTTTTAGTTTGCTATGTAGCTGAATAAAGGTCCCATTCGGCCGTGCATTTCACTATTTTTCGTACAACGTTTCCATAAGCTAAGCAAATTGCTGTTTAATAGATAGAGACAACAATTTTGTGAAAATTAGCAGCTTGAATCTTGCATTTTGCTAACCTGAGCTAGCTAGCTGTGGGTTAGCATCCCGATTTCTTCCATCCCTGCTTGTACCTTGATATTCTGGTTGATTTAAAATAACCTTGTAATTACTAATGATTTGCGCAAGTTAGTTTCTTAAAAAAAAAATACCTAGTAAATAAAATATCTATATATTGCTACTTTATATTAATAATGCTAATTATACTATATTTAGGCACTTTTGGCATTTTTCTGCCAGAAGCGTTATTAATGCCTTGTATTATTTTGAGTTCTTTAATCAAATACCATTGTAATACAGATGCATACATAATTTTGATATCATAGTATTCATTTATATCAGTAAATTTGTTCCCAAACTGAAGACGGTCTACTTTGAAAGCTTAAGCCAGAATTTGAATCTACTTTAATATCAGGATACATATTTTTGACTGAAGCTTGGAGCACAAGTTTCATAACAGGCCTAAATCTGCAGCTTGGGAATGCTTCATGAAGCAGATTCAACTTTTACCAGAAATATTCCGAAACCTCATGTCTCTAAAACCAAAAACAAGGATGTGTAAATGTATACCTCCGATTTACATGTGTTCACCAGTGACTGTTCAACTTTAATTTCATGGTGATTGAAAGGTTTTGCTTTTGATCCTGCAGGTCCTTGATGTCTTGATAGGTACAGATGAACATGGGAGACGAGTCCCAAAGTACCTGATTCATTTCAGCGGTTGGAGCAGAAGGTAAGAGTATATTCACCACGTCATATTTAGTTTCATGTTTTGAGCTTTTAACTCTCTCTGTATTAAACTGACGCTTGCGTCTGCGCAGCTGGGACCGTTGGGCTGCCGAGGATCATGTCCTAAGGGACACGGAGGAAAACCGCAAATTGCAACGTAAGCTGGCTCGCAAAGCTCTGGGGCGCATGTAAGTTCTTGCTCTAATCACCCGGAGAGAGATTTCAAAACGCGAATAAGCTTTCTGAATTTCATTTTGCTCCGTTTCATCCCGGCGGTTTAAGGAAGAGAAAGGGATGGACGAAGCGGCGACGTCGTCAGTCTGGTAACAAATCTTCTCTGAAGACTCTCCCAAAGGAGGAGGACAGCGATGATGCGTGTGAGAACTCTGTCTGCGGCGTTCGATCTCCCACTGCCGTCTGCAATCGTTTCAAAGTTTTACTCTCCTCCTCCGTCAGGTTTGATCTCGACCTCGGACAGCAGCGAAGGGGACGACTCGGAGCCCGACTCTTCGAACAGCGGCGACAGCACCTTCTCGGAAGACGTCAACAAAATGGTGACGAGTCCAGCCGGGGCTGTTTTCTCGGCACGGCGCTTCAAAGTATTCATCCGCCTTTCGTGTTTTTAAGAGGGTCGAGCCGGAGGTTAATGTGAAGCGAGAGTGCGAGGAGAAGGTGGTCCATGTAGACATCAGCATCCCGGACGTTCTGAAGAAGAAACTGGAAGACGACTGCTTTTACATCAACAAGAGGAAGAAGGTACGGCTCGACCTCGCCGACGTTTCTGTGACGGGTTTTTGCTCTTTTAACGCTTCTCCTTCGCTCTTCTCCAGCTCGTTATGGTCCCCTGTCAGACCAACGTGGTCCACATCCTGGAGTCCTACGTGAAGCACTTTACGATCAACAAGGCCTTCATGGCAAACGAGCGGTACCGGCGGCAGCAGAACACCACGCAGAGCAGCAGCCCGCAGACGATTCCCCCGGAGAGGAGGTGAGGACCCCGACGCCACTAACGTTAAGAAATCAGCTTTTTTGTGAACTTTTTGCTTGTTTTTCAGCGAGGAGCTTTGTAAGGAAATGGTCGATGGGTTGAGGATTACTTTTGACTTCACCTTACCCATGATCCTCCTCTACCCCTGCGAACAAGCTCAGTTTAAGAAAGTCAGCTCCTCCAGGCTGCTCCTCACGGTCAACGAAACCTCGCCCAGCTCCAGCAAGTATGTGCGTTCTGACCAAAACATTTCCCCTCTGGTGACGGGGTGACTCTTAACTTTCCTTTCTTTTCTTTTCCAGCGCCCAACGAGAACGCAGCCCGAGCCCACCGGCTCACAACCCCCCCACGCCTCAGTCCACGGACAGCCAGCCGGCGTTGAGCGACACCTCCGCCGCCACGCCCACGGCTCCAGCCCCCACGCCGAAGCGCCGCCGCCACCCCGACATGGACTGCATCTCCTACCAGTCCTCCCAGTCCCAGTCCCTCAGGCGCTCCACCAGGAACACGTCTGGTGGAGATCGGCCCACCGAGGGAAGCAGCGGAGGTCGGAAAACGCGCCACCTTCTTTCTTTTATGATCAGATTCATGATTGCTGATGTCTAAATATGAAACACCGACAGGTGGAGGGAGCGCTACGGCTTCTCCACAGCTCAAACGACGTCTGATCGACACGTCAGCGCAACCCAAGTTCTTCCTCAACCTGGAAAAAAGTACGACTGATTTAATCATGAACTATTCAATGATTTGAGGTTGTAGTGATGTTGTTAATCCAGTAGATGGCAGTGTCCTCCTGGTATTAACATCTGCACATTCAGCCTGAGTGAGGTTGGCCCCCCAATCTTCTTCAAATTAAACAAAATTGCAATGACACGTGCATGCTTGTTTATGAATCAAACATTTTGTTTGTCCCTTCATTATTTTAAAGATATTAATGTTTCCAGAGGTCAACAAATGTCAACCAGACTTGGCACAATTAATTTATGAACATTTTTGTTTTTTGTTAATGAGGAGGAGACGGCCTCTGGAAAGGTTTACTGTTTTTTTAATCTTGAAAGTTATAAAGGCACAAACAAAAAATGTTCAACACCATATTGTTTGATTGTATATATTGCTGTGGTGGTTGACATCTATTGTTAATATCTTTAAAATAACAGCAGCACAAACATTTGAGACCATTTTCATATTATTTGCAGAATGTGGAAGGGTTTGGTGAGGGGCAACGTTCCGCAGGAGGAAATGCAATATTCATGTTTTCATTTCCTTCCCCTCGTCTCTTTACCCAGAAACCCCGGTCCACAGTGGCTCGTCATCTCCGTTGCCGTTGACGCCAAGCAAAGAGAGGAGCGGACTTTTCTGCGGCTTAGAGAGCCGCAGAAACAACGAACTCAATGAGGTGGTGAAGCAGTTTATTCCCTTTGAAAGGCCTCCAACATGCTAAAATCTGTTATATATATATATTTTTTTACATATATATACATTTTTAAATTCCCAATCGTCTCATCCACCAGGTTCTGAGCTGGAAGCTGACCCCTGATAACTACCCCCTCAACGACCAGCCTCCTCCACCCTCCTACCTCTACGGATCCCAGCACCTCCTGCGGCTTTTCGGTCCGTTCTGAATTCCGGTTGCATCAAACGCAGTGTACTCAAATACAGCACACTCACATTTCCCGACTTTCTCTCCCTGCAGTGAAGCTACCGGAGATCCTGGGGAAAATGCAGATCCCTGAGCGGAACCTCAGAGCCCTGATCAAACATCTGGAACTGTTCCTCAGGTACAAAACCAGAACTGACTGAACACTACTTTGGATATCAGTTTAACTAAACACTCACTTGCAAATTAAAAACGAGTGAGATAATGTATCAAGACAAAAATAAGTCACTTAAAATAAGTTCCTCCAAACTGAAATACCAGGAAATTCAGTTTGAAGAACTTTTCTTTTTTTTTTTTGCACATTACTGGTTTGATTTTGCTGCCTGACATCCATGAAGTCAACCTGGATCCTCCACATGCTGGGTGAATCGGTAGGAGAGCTCGTGTTAGAGGGCGGGAGATGAGTGGGCGTTACACAAGCACGGGAGTCTAATCTTTAAATCCTCACTAGCGATCTTCAGGGATTTAGGTCTTTTCATTCTCTAATCAAACTCAAACAATACCCCCCTCCTGTCAAAAGGTAGCGCTAGAGAGCTGAACGTGTGATGCCTCCTTTTTTATCTTTTTTTTTGTTTGTTTGTTTTTTGGCCTCCTGGCTGCACAAACAGCTGCAGAAATGGTTTTCGCTTGCTTTCTATGCATGTGGAATGCCAATACCTGGAGCCCCAGCAGCTTCTGCCAGGGAAACGTCTCGTGCAGCATCATCATTAGCAGGGTCAAAGGTCATCTCTTTGCCTGAAACAAACAGCTAAACGTTAATCAACTGGTTCTTAAAGGCAGATGAATTATTACCCATACTTTTATGATTTAGGGTCGTCAAACGTCTTTCTGTCTTTCTTCTTCTAACTTTTTCTTTCATTCTTTTTATTTCTGCTTTCCTTTCTTTTTATGTCAAAAATTTCATATTTTTTTATTTTTTTCAAATTTTATTCATGCATTTTCTGTTTCATTTAAAGTTACTTTCTATATATATATATATATATATATATATATACACAATTATTTTAATATGTTTTTAATTCTTGTTAGAATCAATATTTTGCTCGCCGTGCTGTGGACTCAGCAGGACGCTGGCCACGCTCTCAGACTCGACTCTTTTGGGAAAGACTCCGTGTTTCTACTCTGTAATCAGCCTCCGGGCAGATTGTGCCGAGTGGGCAAAAACTGATTGATGTCCCAGAGACTGACGCGCAGTGCATGCTGGGATTTGGCCACAGCTGATCTCCCCGCTCTCCTCTTTCCTTCCGTAAGAATGATCGCCATTAGTAGTAGTGTGCTTTATTTTGACACTCCTCTGACAGGAACTCAGTAGCATTCTAACAACACATCAAAGAGTGATTTGCTTGCTATTAAATAATTTGTGTGAATATTATCAGCTGAGGATCAGCCTTCGTAGCGCTGACTGAAAACCAACTGCTCTCTCCGACCTCCTTTACCTTCGGCAGCCATCGCCTCGACGTTCGCTCTTCATAAGTTCTCCTCTGATGAGGATAATTTGTTTGCATTGAGATTAGAAAGGCCGGTGGAGCTAAGATGAGATGGCAAGATTTAGAGGATTTGGCCGAGTAGCGGATACTAAGAAGATTCCGGATTAGTTTTCCCCGCTGCTGATTAGATGGGAAGAGGGGGGAGGGGGATTTTTTATTTATCTATTTATACTTTTGCTGCTTTCCGACTGCTGGTCAGGCGTTCCCATGTCCACTCTGTCTCAGATAGTGATTGGTTTCTTCTGATATAAAAACAAATTCATGTAGCGTTGAGAAGGTTGTCTGCAAAATGTATAGAAAGGCCGAGGGGAGATGGACGTAAGGCTTCTTAGAACGAGTTGGTGGAAGTCTAGGAAAAACCACAGCATGACGTGAACTGGACCGTGTGGCCCGACTGTTTCATCCAAAAACGATTAAATGTTAAAACCATTCCCCCTGCTTGTGCCCCTTCCGACCTCTCTTTTAGGTTTCTGGCTGAGTTCCACGAGGATTTCTTTCCAGAGTCTGCATACGTGTCGGCGTCAGAGGCCCACTACAACATGAAACAACCGAGGCCGGTTTACTAGAGGAAAACCGGACAGCTTCTCTTTCTCTAAGCCCCGCCCCTCTGCAGCATCTCCGGGCATTTCCGTCCCTTCTTCTGCTCTTCTCTACCACGCTTCCTCCTGCTGCTGCCGCCGTGTGGATCCTGTTACTTCCCCGTCGCTCCCGCACGCGGGACTACGCCTTTCTGCTTCGCTACTAACGTGGAACGCATGCCGATTTCCACGAATTCCAACCTGCGGAAGTCGAAGGTTGTCGCGACTATCCCTAGTTTTTCTTGCATTTTTCCTACTTTCCTTCCCGAACGGCAGTTTTGGAGTATTCATTGAAGAACGAGGGGTAAAAAGGACACAGTAAAGAGTCACGTGTTGCTGTTTTTCCACCTGCCTGTGAAAGGGGATTGTACTTCTGTTTGGAAGCTTAGCTCTTTCTGAAGAGTGACTTTGTCCACTTCTCAGTGGCCCAGAATATTGCCAGACTACAACAGGACTTTCTCTTGCGACCCTTGATTTATCTTGCTGCAATTTCTAACTCTTCTGCTCGTGAATATTCTTTTTCTCCTGTTTTTTTTGTTTGTTTGTTTTGTTTTTTAGCTAAATTTACTCTTTGAATGTTCGTTCCAAAAAAGAAATTTGCTCTTTTTTTTTTTTTAAAAGAAAAATGTTTTATTCTATAACTCATCCCAGTAACATTTCACTTTAAAAAGCACTGGCGTGTTATGTTTTAACGGTGCACTCATTTTTTATGACATTAAATCAATACATCAAATATGAGGGGGAAAAAAAGCAAGCAAATTTGAAGAGATATTTTAGATTTCATAGTAAACTCCTGGAAAGCTGTGTACATACTCGTCCACTCTGGATGTAATATGAATAAAAACCTAATTGGATTATTTGGTGAAAGTGTAAATATGTACACGATACCCATATCCTATTTATTTTTCACTCTGACAGGAACTAAAACTTAAAGCAAATAATCTAAAATGTGTTATAAACCTTGTAGGGTGTTGTTTTTTTCATTTCCTTGAAGTGATTTTTCCCCCCTCTATTGTGACTGTTGTTTGTAAAAACATAAATAAAACAACATTTTCTAAAATCGTCACCTTTTTCTACTCATGCTTGCCTAAGATGTGCAGGATGTGGTTGCATTTTGCATGCTGATGAACCCCGGCAGTGAGGCCGGGTTGTATTTTTTCCACATATATTCAAAAGTGTAAAAATCAAACAAATGTAATTGTGGAGACCCCTTTGGTTTCAGTCTTTGTTTTCTATGATGGTATAAAATGAACAGTGCTGTTCGCATCTATAAGAAGATTTTATTTTTACTTTTGTAGAGCACATCTACAACAAAAGAAAAAAGTTACTTGTGCCAATTGTGGCCATTGGACGGAGTTTTTGTGGCCCCTTCCTCTGTTTTAAGAAAGATTTAAATTGATCAAACTTTTTTTCATATTTAATCAGTGCAGAATTAATACTGACACAATAAATGTTAAGTCCAACTCAATGCATTCGTCTTTTAAAAGCAGACTTTTATAAGTAGAACCGTGTTTATCCAGAGATTTCCACTGAAAAGTTGACTTTGCTGCATCCAAATAAGTCTTTTAAATATTTTATTTAGCTTGGCTAAATATAGCAAGCATTTTGAAAGAAAGTGACCAAAATTAAGATAACTGGGAATAAATTTGTTGAAAAGTAGATGCCTTATAAACCAACTCAAGGCCTGCAGGCAAAATCGGGCCCAAGATAGGAATTTCTCTTGCTCTATAGAGTCCAGAGGACCATAGAAATAGAACTTTAAGATAAAAGTTCTGTGTTTGAATCTTATTTGATCAATCTAATCAGTTTATTTAGCTTGTATCAAATGAAATCAATGTGAAAAGTTAGGCGAAGTCCCAAGTATCTGGAGATTGTAGCTGGCGGTTTGGTCCCTAACCACAATGAATTTGAACTTTGTGACAAACATTCATTCCTGTTCACTTTGACTATACAGTCTAATGGATGTATGCTCACCTGAATATGCACAGCTGAACAGGATATAAAGGTCAATACTGATTAAAGCTTAGATTTCAAAGAAATCAGATCACCACTCTGTTCTTCCTTTATACTTTACCACCTTCCCTGTCTGAAGAACTGTGCTCTTAGTTCGCTCCCATTGCACCTGTGGGAAACTGGCGAGCATGTTCTCCCCACATCAGAGGTCTAATTGGTTTTAGTGGTGAACCTTAATTGAATTTTGCCTGGATCAGTCCTCTAGTAATGAACCACGTACCAGTGCAACCTAAGACGACGCTCTCTCAGCCGGCGCTATCGCGTAGCCGCAGAAGCCGCGAGTTCAAGCCTCTCCATGCATCGCCAATCGATTTCCTATCCTGCGCCGGCACTATCAGATTACCCCATAATTTAATTGTTGCAGGACAAAAATGGAATGTAATGAGATGTGAGCAATCGCCTGTGAAGTGCTGCTGCTTGCACCTATTACCCAGGATGTTTGGCCCCGACTATCTTCATCGGTGCTTTTCTGTTTTTCCCTTCCCGCTATCTCTTCTTCGGTCTGAGTGGTTTTCTTCCTTCAAATCCTGATCTCAACTCTCTGATGTTCATTCTTATTGGTCCTTACTCTCTCTAGCACTTGACCATAGAGTCCACACCAATCTAAAAGTATATTCTGACTTGTCCACAAACTCTTGGCTCTTCAAGACATTTCCTAGTGTGCTCTCTCTGCATTTGTCTCCCTGCGTAGCTGGGTTTGTCTTACTGTAGTTGCCATGGGCACCAAACACAGACTGTTTGAGGAGTGGGTGGATACCAGCTCTTCCTTTTCCTCTGACTCGTCCTGGACGTCGTTTGACCTCAGCACTGACCTGACATCAGTCAGCTCTGAACAGTCGGTGACAGCCCCCAGCATCAGCTGCAGACCTTTAGAGGACCGGCCTCCAAACGAGCATCGTCCACTTGCAACCGAAGGCCGAATTGGCAAAGCCGAATGGAGGGAGACATCTTTTCTCAATATGTGAGTAAAACTGGAACGTTTTGCTGAAAATATAAGGGGGGAACTGATTATTCTCATAGTGTTTGAAGTTGACATTTCAATAGATCTGCCAAATTAGTTGAGTGCTGCAAATATAGCAATGGACTTGACTCTGAAGTTCTGTGCCTGAGGCATGCAAGTGAAACTAAGGTCTCAGCTCACTCTGACGATGATTATCCGTTTCATCAGATTTTAATCACAAGTGCTTCTGTAATGGCGACATGATTCCCTGTAGCAGGACAGCGAGAGCGGACAAAACAAAGCCCCGCATTAGTTTAGATGGAGACTATAAATCACAGCTCGTCCTGGAAGTCCTCCGAGAATGTCTGGGAATTGGGGGAAAACCAAGGGTATTATTCACCCGCGTTTAGTCTCTTCTTTCTCATTTCCTTTCATTTCGCAACCCACCGTCGCGCTTTAAGGATCTGATAGGTGGAATTGCATTTCTCCGTCACACAAAAGCCTCGGCGTTCGCATCGCCCGTGTTGTTTCTGGCCGGGTTTTCATTTTTTAATCACCGAAGAAGTTTTACATCTAGGCAGAGTGACTGTCTGCTTCAGGTGAGCTCAAGTTCAACCAGGGACAACTTTTCTCTGTATAAAACTGTCGTTGGCCTCACATGCTCGCTAAGTTTTGTAATTTTGTTACAGCGTATGAGTTTGTGACCTAGCAATAATTTTTAAATTCATTTTATGCTTTTTAGTTTTCAAGAGTTTTTACTTACTACATTTTAAACGTCTTGGATAATTAAAATTCAAGCTTACATGTTTAAGACATCTGTGTTAAGTATTTGTGCTCTTTTATTGTCCAATCGAGTTACAGTAACATTACTCTGTTCATACAACAGGAGAAAACCTGGGTCACTGCGACATTTGCCAGGACGATGGAAAATGTTGTTGGCTTTAAACTACAACTTTTTGAAAGTCTCTGTCACCTTAATACCAGCCTGCCTGCATGGCTGACTTGTACATTTAGGAGAGCTTAGTTTCACTGAACCATCTGGGTGGGGAAATGGAGCGTCTAATGAAAATGAAAAAAAAAAAAAAAAGGAACAAACAAAACAAAAAACAAAGAATGTTTCTGTTGATAACTTGCTGTTTGGACGCCCACTGTGCTGTTTTCTTTTTAACACTAGTAAAGAAAGAAACGACTAACATAAGTACTTATACAAAAGGAAGGTCCATCATCATGTGAAGAAATACCTGTTTCCACTTATTTTGCTCTTATTTTTTTTAACCTTTTCAGTTTTTCTTTTGATTTTCTTCCCCCTCCTTCTCCCACTGTTGTTCAGCATTTATGCTGGTGGCAGGCAGAGGATTAAGATATAGTTAGGCTTCTTACAGAAGAGGGTATTTCC
Organism: Poecilia mexicana; assembly: GCF_051168715.1. Lineage (NCBI taxonomy): Eukaryota > Metazoa > Chordata > Actinopteri > Cyprinodontiformes > Poeciliidae > Poecilia > Poecilia mexicana. The sequence continues at coordinate 27,795,387 of NW_028263371.1, forward strand.
ATGTTCTGGCGCACTTTGCATCATTAGTCTTCCAGGGAATTTCAAAGGATGCCTCCGTTTGTAGGTTTCAAACTCGGTTTCAATTCATTTCAAATAAGAGGAGATAGAAAATTTCTGCGTACGTTTCATGATTAACGTGAAATGCTTTTAAATCATGAGTGCATGTCTATGTTGTTACACTGTTGTCTACCTGATATAATTCTAAGAATTATCATTTGTTCTGCATAAATATGATCTTCATGGAAATACAGATTTTAAATGGATTTTTACCCAGCCCTGGTTGTAGCCTGGTTTATTATTAATCTTTCTTTGTGAATAAGATGTGATTAATTACTTTTCAAGGCAACAAGAATCTATGACACCTGGGAGTTTGCATCATGTTGCATCACTTCCCCGCGTTTAAGCACCAAGAGTGAAAAGAGATGTGAATTATGAAGTGATAACAGCACTGAATGGTAACTTTGCTTATGTTTTACTTGTCAAAATCAGATGGGACGGCTCAGTCGGAAGTAGCTTTGTTCATGCTGGAAAATTAACGGTTTGTCAGTCTTTAGGCAATTTTATCAGATAAATGTTTCATGAAGGCCACCCTTTGACTTCATACTTCTTTATACCTACATGTGCATCGATCAGATGACATGACTTTACTTTTGTTTTGTTTTTTTAAATTGTTCTCTTTTCTTTTATCCTCTTAGTTTAAAACAAGGAGCAAAGACATAACGGGGCTGTGATGTTTGCATGTTTTTTATTTTTCCCCTGTTCATCCCATGAGATATTAGTGCCAGTAGTCGGCATGGACAGGTGCTCTATTGTGTTTCCTTTTGTCATTGTGTTCTTTGCTTTAATCTCACCCTGCTTTACGAGAGCACTAGATCATAATCATTGATCCTTACTTTTAAATACAAACTTGCACACATTTCAGCTGCGCTGTTGGTGGTGATTTATATATAAACAAAACTTCAACACAGATATCAAACTTTAGAATTAATCTGGAAAAATTAATTTAGGGGAAGCTAAACGTCTAAAATGTTGGCAACAATCAAACAGTAGTGGTGGTAGTGTGATGGTCTGTGGGTGCTTTGCTTCATCCAGACTTTAATGATGTGGTGTTGTTAACAAAACCCTTAAATTAGCTAAATAAAATAATTTAGACACGATGTGTTTGTCTGCTGTCAAATTTTGTTTAATCTAAAACATTTGTGTGACGGAAAAGCAAAAGCTAATGGATGCAAATACTTTGCTCCTTTGTTCCCTCTATTCTGTAACACTGCTGATGTGCGTGTGTGTGTGTATTTGTGTGTCTGCATGTGTGCGTGTGTGTTGTCTTTCATGTAGGTATTCGTGTGTCCATGCGTTTGTGTGTGAATGAAGTTTATCCCCGCTGGCCTAGATGCCCCGGCTAAATCCATCACCAGCGGCGCTGCACAGCATTGCTAAGCTGGAACATTTGGCACCAAACTAGAAATGAAAAAAAAAAAAAAAAACACACACGCACATGCAGACATACACACGTATGCACATGTACGCACTGAGAAAATTGAGTTTGGGGATTTTTTTTAAGAGATTCAGAGTTGGGTTTTTTTTCTTTCAGTGGAGGAGTTAGACTGTGAGCAGGGAAGCAGCTCTTTCTCCAATGTTCTGAGCCCTTTAGCAGTCGTGGGGCTGGGGCTTCCATCCCACTCACACCGACCCATTATTCCTTCATTGCCTGGAAGAAACGATGGAGCCGTGTGATGATGATGACGAACTGGGAATGTTAACAGCTTTCCAGTAAGTTTCTATAGCCTTTTTTTTTATTATTATTTTGGTTGCCTATGCAGGAGTGACTTGATCAAAACCACCGGTCTGGGGTTTCGAGTCTGTTAGGTCTGATTTTGTCATTGAAACATTTAGGGATATTATTGTTGGAGCTTGTTGAATCTCACTTTTTTGTAATCTTTGTCTTTTTTTGTATAAAAATATTAAATTTATTTAAAAATAAGCATAGGAAGATTCAATGAGTTTGTAGCAATTTTAGTAGACCGCAGTAGAATAAGAAAAGTTGGTGTGATAGGCGTGTTTATTACTCAGTCAGTGTGATTATCAGAAATTATTTAAGTTTTGTAACTTGTCAATAAAAGTTAATTAGTTAGAACAACTTTCCACTGAGTAGTTGTTGCACTCAGGATTTCTTAAAATATCAATATATAGTGAAATAATCAACATGGGAAAATCTTAGTTTACTAGAGACTGGAGGACATATCGCATCTAAGACTAATTAATAATGGTCACTTGCTATTGCTGTCCAAAAATGAAACACATCAGGAAAAACTGAACCTTTATTAACAATTTGATTCCAATGTTTTGGGAGGAAGGTTATTTAATGGTCTACTTCTGTTTTGATCACCTTTATAAATCTTGGAGAGGTTTAAGTGGGGGAAGAAATCATGAGATACAGAACAGCCAATCAGAAGGGGATTTAGTGTAACCATGGCAACAAGTTGCCTGGGGAGGACATATGACTACTAAAATTGTACAACAAACATTTGGAAGGTCCGAATTTTTTTTAGAAACCAGACCATTATATTTTTAGGAACCCCTCTGACTGCCGACTTTGTGGAAAATATTCTAGTTTCACTAGCATATTTCCTGAAGTTAGGCTCACTATCTAGCTTCAGATCAGAATTGCCCTTTGTGATTTTGATCACTGAACTGGCGGCACATTACATAAAGACGAGGTGATTCCGAGCTGGGATGAACCCAGGATTACCCCTTGTACTTACTGAGCACCTATAGAGATTAATTCATGGCTTTAGAGGGTTTAGCTGGCTGTCTACTGGGAAGTATGGCCACATGATTGTGTGGGTGCTATTAAAATGTTGGTAGGATACTGGTCCAGTAAAATCCTACATTTTGCTGGACACTCTTAAGTGACATGTATACATTTGATATGGCTAGCCTGGTCATATCGGGGATTAACTGGCAACCTTAATTTTCACAGTTAAGATTACAGATCTATACATTTCATGTAATTTAATTGTCTTGTTGAAAAGGATGAAACTTTAACAAAACGAATAAGCCGTTAAAAGCTGCCTACATTACATGCTAGAAGAAGAAAAAAAACATTTTACTCACATTGTGAGTCATCCTAACTAAATTGAAATAAACAACCTACTTGAACTGAATCTGAACCCACAGAGGAGGACAAAAGTAGACATAAGCTTTTTGTCTCCTTTTCTCCTTGTACACACTGACCCGTACAGCTGCCGGTCAGCGGTGAACTTTAGGATTTAGGAGCAGCAAATCGCAGCATCACTGTTTTAGGATTACTGCGAGGAGGTGATGGGTCATTGGTGAGGAAACATGTGGCCCGGGGAAAAAAGTCAAACGAATTTTGACAGGCAGGCAGACATGGACTGATTTTCTTACAATCTCTGTACCTCTCCTGCTGTTCCTGGTTTTCCAGCTACAGATATTCCAAATATTTGACTGTTGACTCAGCAGCCGCAGACAAAGCAAATACAAGCGAATCGGCTTTTCATTCTGATTCATTTTTGATGGCATTTCGCAAATCTGTAGTCATCTTCTTTGTTCCGGAAAATCTTTAACAAGAAATAAGTGATTTAATGAAAGTCGGAGTATCAGGAGACACGGAAAAGTATCTTAAGCACTGGACTAAAACCCTCTCATGGATAGCTGGGGGTTTAAAAGACATATTTCTTTGTTCTAAGGGGGATCATACATACAAGTAGCTGAAATTGGTTTCTCTAAATGAGGTGACTGGTTGAAGACCAAATAATTGGTCCAACTTTTCCTAGTTGGATGGGTGGATTGGTGGTGGGTAGACATACGGACGACGTAGTGGTGAATGGATGGGATGAAGAAAGGTGAGAGTCTCACTAAACGTCTATATGACACTCCTTTTGATATTGCATCCTACAGTAGTGTAGACTTTCTCTAAGGTCCTTTGTCTTTTCTGAATAATAAAGACACATTGTCATTTTCGTTGGTAGCTAAATCTGATTGTTCCATTGTCGACCATAGATTAGGATGTCAAGGGTTTAGTCCTTCATGTCCTCCTTCTCCACTTCAGTTCCTGCCACACTCTGATGGTTCGACTCTGATTGGTTAGGTCAGACAGGAGGGGGTCTGGAGGCCAAGTGGGTCACACACCGATTAGCGTCCTGGCAGAATTTCCATCTTCAGTTGTACTGCTTTTCCTTCCAGTCACATGGAAATGTATGTAAATACCTCTGGGTCATGCAAAGGAAATAGAAATAATGTACACTACATGGCTGCAAATCAGACCACCAAGGAAGTCGGTCGTTGGGATGATTTTTTTACTCAATATTCTCGGCTAGTTTTTATTCTTCTACTGCATTCAGTCACTGTTTGCGATTCATACGAAGATGCTTTGAAGCAGATTTTGATCTCAGTGGGAATACCACTTACTTGACTGCTGAAGTGTTTGGACCTGTGGACCAGTCAACGAACCACACTAAGTGGAAATTAGTGGTGTGAGCCCACCCAGAGATACCAGTGATGTGCTAGTGTCTCTTTTCAATCCTTTAGTAGCTTAATGCAGATTTGGCAACAACTAGGCTGTTTAGGCAGCATTTCCGTGTAATGAGGTTATGACATGATGCTTGCATCTGTGTGTTTACACTAGTATGAAACCCAAAAGCCACTTACTTACATATGGTCTGAGTGTAGCAGATGGGAGGTAATTCACTATAGTCTTTGGGGTGGCCTGAAAAGGGCCGTATTCCCAATCTGACGAGCCCGTATTTAAAAAGTTACACAGAGCTCGCTGTGTTTTCTCTGTCACTGTGTTTATATGACAGGAAAGGAAGTGCAACACACACAAAAAGCTTCGCCGCAGCCCCTCAGCGTGTGTACCAGGACAGTCTGTTATTTATAACATCACCTCCTGCTCAGAACACTTCCACCATCACTCCCGCTTTTCTCTCTCATCTCTGGGATCACTGCCCAGTCATGTGCAGCGAGCTTCAGATTGTTGCCCAGGCAGAAACCCCTCAGGCCTCCTTTGCATCGTAAGCTCCATGCGTACTGGGACATATTGACACAATTAAAACAAATTTATTTATTTTGTTTTTTAATATATATGAAAGCATTCATGATTAATTCGAGCTTATTTCATGCATATTCAAAGTAGCCACACATTTTTTATTTATTTTTTTGGTATTAGTCTCTAAGCCCTGGTCAGAAATTCAGCTTTGTGAGTGCGTATAATTAAATGTCACACTGGGCCTGAGGAATAGCTAATAGCGTTTAATCAATTTGTTCCGTCTACTTGTTGCCGTTCATCTCTACATTTCGATGCATGCTCAGGTCTTTGTACAGCAGAGATATGTGCACCGCATCCCCAATATGCATTTACAACAGTCACGTTTTGTTTGAAAGATGCATGCCCTTTTGTGGAGTCTGGTTTGCTCCGAGGCTGACAAATGGCTCCTTCCGTTGCCTGGTTTTCCTTATCTCTTAAATGTCTGCGACAGGCTGCGTTATTGCAGGGGGAAGTTCAGCGAGCTGACGGCAGTACGCTCAGGGATAGAGGACGGGGCAGAGAGAACGTAGAGCCGAGCCAAACACTTTATTTGTTTAAGCTCAGATGGAGCCGTCAACCGCTTTAATGCATAAGAGAGCGTTTGAATGCTTCCAGGTAGATAACATATGCCGAGTAGATTAAAAAACTTAACTGCTCTGGGAGGAAATTAAACAAATTTGCATGCACCAGAAGGATTCTCAAAGGAAAAAAAAGTTTTACAGGGCAATTCAACAGCATAACAATCTTTACTTTTGTCAAGAATGATTGTTTGTGACATAAAAGTTAAAGATCTGGTGAAGGTTAAAAGTGCACAGGATGAATTACGATGAAACTAAGGCTTTCTTAATATACATTAATATGCACGGTGGAAACCGTCGTAGAAGCTATATCTACAATCACCCATATATCCATTTTTCCATTCTACTTGTGCTGAAAGTAGATTTGCTGTATTTTCTTTAGAATATTTTAGAAATATGCTATGAAAAAAATCTAAGAATTGGTAACTTTTCTATGAATAATAGAAAAAGCCACAAATACTGAACTGTCAATAAGCGGGGGTTCACTTTATTGGAGTTCTGTTTGATTTTTTTGTTTGCTTTTTGTGTTTTGCCATTCAGCTTTATTAGGGAGGAATCTTTCATTATTCTACATTTTGACTTTAATATTTACCAACTCTACCTTCTGATTCCATAGATCTCAAAGACATCTCACTGACTGCACAGATTTTGACAGATTTTTGTCTGGGCTGCATTCCCAAAAAATATTTTTTCCCTTTATGAAAACATTCCAGTGTGGACCTGGGTGTATGATTCAAAGTGTGGCTGTAAGATAATCTGTTGAACTATTCATAATTACATCACCCTTCACTTCTATTCCATCTGATGTTTATTTTAAACGCATCAACTGCATCATGTTTTAGTCTTTCAACCCCATTTTTGTCCATCTCTTAACAATGCCCTCTATCCATACATCGCCTGTTCTTCCTCATATTAGTCCAGTCTTTTCCCAATCCTGCCCCTCCCGTGCTAGGGTTGTCCGCCCCATCAGATTAGGGCTGCGTCATAAGGAAAAGAAAGACCCAGCGAGATTGCTTGTTGGATTAAAACAGGGTGCGGGAATGAAATTCTATGATCTCATTGTTTGGACGAGTCATGTGAAGTTTGTGTATGCGTGCGTGCATGCGTGCGTGCAAAGGCCAGCGTTTGCTTTATCTCCTGTAATAACAGGGAGCTGGCCAAGAAAGACTCGCCTTGCACTGCTGCATTCTGGGAAAAATAATGCATGTATCTTTAGCTTTAGGAACAAATGCTAAATATGAACAAACACAGTTAAGCATTTATAATCTAGACTAATTTCTCATTGGCTCTTGGCTACAGAAAGACTTAATACTATACAAGGGTTAAAATGCAAAATGTAAAAAAAAGTAAGTAAAAGTGAACACTTACTAAAAAACGAAGAGCAAAATACAACCACATTAAATTAAATTGGAAAAAGTGCTTAATTTGTTTGATTTAACCTCAGGGGGTATAAATAAATTTAAACTTAACATTTTGGGCAAAACCTTTATGCGGAATAGTTTTTGAAAGATCAAAGCCTCTTTTAGCGGATAATAAAAAATAAAAAAAATTTAAAGGCACGTGGAGCCTTTGTTTACAGAGCGAGCCGAGGTCATGGCAGCTGGACCCACCGGTGGGTCCGTCGGGTTCTAGGGGTTCATGATCCTGGTAAAAAGTGTTGTTCATTTCGTAGTGCTGTAAGGTTGTGGCTCAATTTAAGATCATCGGTCTTTCGGCGCAACTATCCCTCATGTTCCCTCAACAAGATGTTGAGCTATTTGTTCCTGAATCACCAGCTTAATGTAATTTTTTTCCTCCTGTATTTCTGAATGTGTGTCACTATAGCAGGAAGTCAGAAGTGCCTCAGGATATATACTATGTACTGTTAGGCCAAGAAAATACTGTCTGGAATTGATAAGTAGATAAAAGCCTTACAGTGAAGAACTTCACTGTAACTTCAGCTTATTTCATCTCAACTGATCCATTTGATACAGTCCCTAGCATCTATGTCAGAAGTCAGGAATATAATATTTCTTAAATTTTTTTGCAAAAATCCCTAAACCACAAAATTGACTACGGTATTTATAAATTGCTCTTGTACTTGTATAATCAATCCATCCATCTGGTCGCTATAATTGCTCATCCTTCAGTGAAAAAATAAAACTCCAGTCAGTTCCATAGTGGCATCTTTTTGTTTCTGTTGACTGAAGCAATCGTAAACGCACCAAGCCGTGACGGTAAAATTGCGTTGCAAACCGAACCGTGACGCTTATTTACCATTGCATCCCCAGATACCGTATCTAGCAGATAGAATTGACTTTTTCTGTTTTATAGTTGTTAAAGTACATTTAGTTACGATTGAGTCAAGGTTAACAGTAAACATTGTAATGGCTAATTGATATTCACGAGAACATAACACATTATCCACATGGGTTTACTCCGTTTGAAGCCACATCCCATCATTAGATGGAAGCATCTTTGTTATGTTGGTGAACATTTAATATTTTTCCCTGTTTTGAAAGGGAGGGAGAAAAGTAGGCCAGTACTCGCGTTCAAACACACACCCAAGGAAATCATAATGATAAACTCCACACATCTTCCAACTGTCTGTGAAGCACAACGAGGACCACTGAATACTAATGTGGGATATAATAATCCAACACCAAGTCTTTCTTCGTCTTTCTCAGTTTCCGCTCTCGCTCACGCAGTCACTTCCTCTCCGGTGGTGACCTTGGGCTATATTGTTATTCATTAGTGGACAAAGGCACGTCGACTGCTTTTCTCCCGCTATCTCTGTGGGACACAAAGCAGGAGTGAGATGCCACTGGCGTTCCTATCTGTCCTCCACAGTAATGATCACTGCCGTTTTAAATCAACCTAGTGGCAAGATCGGACACCCGCCGCAAAATGAAGGAACGCGTGCTAACAAGTTCATGAACTTAAATAAAGGGCTGTAATTAATTTTCATTAGATAATACAGTGAAGCCATGAAACTGTTTTGGCATGGATGTAAAGCCACGGTGATGCCTGGGTCGCTCTATGGATCATTTGCAGGGTCCATTAGTTTTAGAGCCAACTTCAGTGTTGTCAGGTAGCAGCAGTGTGTGTGCTTATGAAACATTGCACCTGGCTGTATCTGTAGTTTGGAACTGATTCTTTTTTTCTGCCTTGTACCCAGAATACTTCAGCACGAACAATGTAAAAGTTGTGATGGCTTCTTGGTTGCAGGAACTTGCTAACTAGGTAGATGAGCAATCGCTATTGGTCTGCAGAGACTTAAAAACAGATATAAGGCGTTAAGGTAAAAGCAGTTATCTTAACAAGAACTACACTTACTAAATAACCACTCCACATCACAATTAAGATTTAATATTTTCTGTATCTACAATATATGGTGCAACCTAGGATTAAATGAGTTCTTCTGGCCCTATCCTATCAGGGCCACCTATCCTATCAGCTATGAAGACTGCAGTCCTTATTATCCCTAAATCAGTTTCTCCCATTTGCATCTTTGTTCAGGCGCCTTGGATGACTCCTAATAGCTCGAGTTTAGTATTGCCATGTAATGAGAACATGGGGAATGTCTTGGGGTACAGTTTTTTTGTATTTATAATCAAACTGAGTATAATTTGAAAATAAGCCCTCTACACTTGAAATATGCAATGTCAGCATTTCTTGTTTGGATCAATGGTTGGGATCTGACGTTAGGATGCCTTAAAACCTCGTCAGGTTCTAGTGAGTTCAAGAAAAACAAACCATTGAAGTCAGAATACCGACTGAGAAAATCAGCATCTCTGAGATCCCTGAGTTCAGAGTGCAATAGGCTGCCATGGGTACAAACATAGGAAACGTTTCACAGATAGCATATTTTCACTGCTATCAGTTTGTACCTCAATAAACATATACTAGTATCTTCTTTTATTGTTTAGCCCATAGAATAAAGAAATATTGTCATATTGTCAAAGTAATATTGCATATTACTTTGTTTTCTGTATTTAGCACCACAACATGTAATAAACTGTTTTCTCAAGTTTGAAGTAGTAACAAATAGTCACACAAGTAGTCACAAATCACTACTTACTGATTATAGAAGAATTAATTATTAAAAGATAACATCTTTAGGATTTTCTTTAAACTTCTTTATCCCATTGCGGCTGGTTCCAAAGTCCAGTTTTCATCATTTGTACTGAAACACCCATTTAGAAAGGAAAGCTAAAGTTACTGGAGCAACAGTCAGTTGAAGTGGAGAAGAAAATGACGAGCTTTCCATGATTAAGATCCACATGTCCCCCCAGTGCTTCATTTATTAAGAGCAAAGCTCCCATTTATTTAATAAACCATCTATTTAGTTCTCTTCCACATTCATTATGCATTTCCGCCTCAGCGTGTGACTTTTGGTGAACTCAGTTGCTCTTTTCCCAACTTTTCAATAAGAATGATAACATGAAACAGAAGCTGTGATTCAGTTAAAGATTAAATCTGGAGAATCAAATTAAAATTGCCTGAGGTCTCCTCTTAATTTTTCATAAAAGTGATTATTACAGTGGCAACAAGTTCAAAGATTGGTGGGAAACATTGTAGGCAATCAATACCTAGTTTTCACCTCCTTCAGAACACAATTCATGATATCATTGAAATTTGTAGACCATGGCGAAAGTTCATTCACTCCCCTTTATGTCTTGAGTCTTTCCAAGCATGTCGGTGATTGAACCTTTTGTCTTCTTTGCATTTTCTTACCCTATAAATTCAAAATATGCAAATACCTTTCATCAGTAACTTTTCTTACTCTCTTTAATCTAAAGTCAGTTGACATTATGCTTATAATAACCCATCAAATACACTAAGAAGTTGATATTTGCCTTGACACATACTGTCGATGTCTACACAATTTGGGCAACAGTCTGAGAGGAAACATATTGGATTTATTCATCTTTCAAATCCACATCATTTCAAAAGCAGTGTCGTGATGAATTCCTGAAAACTGCCACCGGGGAAGCTGCCAGCAATGCATAATGTCCTATAACAAGTTATATCAACGATAAAGTACAGACAGGAAATTGAATTTACTGACAGATAAGGGGGCCTGCATTCATTTGTCTCCGTCGTCTCCAGAGATCGGTTTAGGTGTTAACCAGTATGGAATTATAAGAGGGCAACAAGGGTCCTTTTGTCTTGCCACCCACAGAAGTGTGTGTTTAATGCGTTTCCGAACATGGAGGTGCTTGCAGTGTGTGTGCCTTGTGGGGACACGCTACAAGCAGTTATCAAAGAAACGTTGACAAAAAGTTGCATGACTAAGTTGCCGGCTTTGCACTGAGAGCAAGAGAGACACTTTTTTTTTTTTTTTTCTTCTATATCAAATTGTCTATATCAGGTCTTCTGCTAGTCTATGGAATGTTATGCCAGTGAGAATCCCTTAGGAATGTTTTAATCTTCTCTTGCTTCCCTTGAATATGATTATTAATACAATTGATTAAATTGCTCCATGCTCACTAAAAATATATTTATATATAGAAATGGCAAGTTTAGTGTCTTGAACCTTATTAGGGTTTAGGTATAGACTCTTGTGCAGTCTGAACAAATACAAGATTGGATTTAAACACTTTCCAAATCTGGGTAAAAAGTTTGGAAAAATATTTTTCTTAGCAGATTTTATGTTGTATCCCATTTACAAAAAGCTTCATCCATCCATACATCCATCCTATTTAAAGTCTGATCACTGCATAAACATTGACCAATCATACTAAACATTTCTTTTCATATGTTTATAGGGGTTAAAAACTGATGAAGTTTTTTTTTTCTGTTGTATTGGTATGTTTTTGTTAATGGTGAAAAAAAATGGTATTGACAGATCAGGCTTTTTAAGATCTGTGATTGTGATCGGCCAGAAAAGTACGATCAGTGCACCCCTTATTTTCCTATTTTATCCCGTGACCATAGGCATGACATTGAAGAAAAACTGATGTTTTAGGGATTTTCTATTCCTTTTTTCTTACTGATTTTCTTATCAGTGTTGTTGCTTTGTCATAAGACAGTTTCCACTTTTTTAATCTGAAGATTGGAGGCTGTCTGTAGAGGCAGAAGATATCAGTCGATAACCAATACGCTTTCAGAATACATTTTCTTCCATCAGTTTTATGACACTTCAGACATTCTTCTAATCTCCACTTAATGCTTTTATTTTCTGACGTGTGAATGTGACAACTTTGTTAAATGGTAGTCTCATTAGTGTTCATACTAAAGGCAATGGAGAAAAATGTCCTCCGCTCCAACTCATTTGCATTCACAGGAAGTCCATCAGCACCACCGAGGTTTGTTTGGTAGATGGGTATTTAGCCACTTGTGGCACCAGGCCAGTGAACACAGCATTTTGTCAAAGCTGGACCATCTGTGCACCGAAACACACATTTAGCTGATCATAAGAGAAAGACGATGGAGTCCTTGAGAGTTCAAAGACAACAGATACAATTAAAAAGATTAGCTTTATCTGAAGTAACTGGAGTTTTAACCATTTTAAAGGTCATGCAAAGTCAAATATTAGTATTGGGAGTTTTTGTTTTTTTATTTAAACGAGAACCTGTTATGAATCTCTGCTTCCCATTCTGCAGAATCAGCTTTCTTTAACCCAACACCGCTCTATCCTTCCCTGTCCATCCCTCTAAGTTGCGTTCTCTTCACAGCCAAAACACTTTTCCTCCCGTTCGTCCCCTCCTCCGTCGCTTTCTCCTCATTTCAAACCATCGGTACCCCACCTCCCCTCCTGCCTCCGTATCCTTGCAGCCCAGATGAACAGAGGACAGAGCCACAGCCAGAGAGCATCCGTCATCCATCCGGTCTGATCCTCCCTCTCAATCCCCCCCTTACCCATCTCTCCCTCCCCTCCCTGCCGCAGCTACGATCGCTACACTTCCCCGTGCTCTGGGATGTGGAGCACATACAGAGCGCTCTCTGCAGCCTCAGTCGTCCAGGTGTAGAGAGGCAGGAAGGGCTGCCTTCTCCCGGACAGAGCAGAGAGGTGAAGATAACTCCTGCTGTGTCCCTGTCATCACTTTGAAAGAGTGATGACAGAGGAACGGGACTGTCCGTTCGCCGGACCGAGCGACTCGTTTGGCCGTTCTCGCTTCCGTTTGAGTTCATTTTCATGAATGCAAAGACATTTCTGTATTCGGCACACTTCTGTTGGCTCCAGATGTGGACCTGGGCTGGCGCTGGATTGTTTTCGGCCGTGAAATGTTGAAGGGATTCAGATGTGGATTAGAATGCTGATGAGGAGCACCTAAGCTTTGGGACGCAGAGCTCCGCAACAGGAGCATGTGGACATGTTTGGCTTCTCCAAAAAGCCAAAACAGTCCGGGTGAGTGCACGCATGGATTTTTAAAACATTTTTTGAAGCCTAAAGTGCTTTTCATAGCATTTTACACTAATTACAATCAGGAAAATGACTAACTTGAATGCATTTAGTAATAAAATAAAACAACTATTTTATTAATGATCCAGGTTTATTTTTTACAAAAGAATAGAAGAAAAGTCACCTGTGATCATTTACATAATTTATTCAAGGCAACCTTGGTTTAAAATGGTATATTTCTTCAGAACTGTACCATATCTAAAAAGTTCACCATAACATAAAGAAACTTGAAGTAGGAAACGGCTTTGACATCAGATAAAAGCAGCAGATCAGTTAATGTTAATGATGACGCCGTTACTGAAAATACAAGGATGTTTGAAGACGGTGGGGATGAATCCTCCCGAGACGTTTTCACCTCTACTTTCCATGGCGAGGAAAATATTTACCCCCACAAGATCTCTTCTGTTTTGCTTGATTTCACTGGTTGCTGTAGCTCTTTTCAGACTGATAAAGGTCAATGATTGTGTTTCTCATCTGCTTTTGAATTTCCTGTGATCATTGAGATGTTGCTTCTGAGATCTTTTAACTTACCTTAACCTGTCACTGAGGACTTTCCCTAATTGATGGATCCCGTCTGTTGATGATGTCTGCTGTCTTGTGGAACGTCCTCAAGGATAATGCCTAATCATCAGTTCGACATTAAACTCAAGTACACTTGGGTTATGCAGCAGAACGGTGTCCAAAAGCAGGCCAGCACGTCCACCTCAGAATGACTCAAAAATAAAATGGAGATTTTGGAGTGGCCTGTTCAAACTACAGACTTAAATCTGTTTTGACATGCTGTGGTATGACCTTACGCAGAGGTTTTCTCCTTTGGTGGGAACTTATCCCATAACCTCTGGCTCTGTGGAAAAATATTTTTTGTATTTTGTGGTAAGAAGTGTTACATTCTTAAATATCACTGATATTTTGTTTGGTTTAGATAATTTTTTTCCCTTTGTGTTTGATGCTATGCAGCTGGAAGGATTTTTGCGCTTACTTTTTCATTTTGTACAATTGCTATAATGCGTAACCATAACAACAATGTTTTGTTTTTACAACCGGCCTCAAATCTCTGCAGAGTTGGTAATGGAATATCGTCTATACTGGCCGTAAAGTCAGTCATGACAGTCACGGGACTGTCATACATCAACAGTCTTAAGTCAGAGGCCTCTTCAGATTTGTTGCAAGACTGACTGCTATCAGAGATCCTTCCTGCCCACAGCATCAGCATCCAAAGTGAATACATGTGGATGATATGAGTTAAGATATTTAGCTCCCCTTTTAAATATTTTGTATATGGTTACAATAAAAGATTGCTTTATGAAGGTTCTCTGTTCCAGAAAATAGTTCATATATATATATATATATATATATATATATATATATATATTTAAAAGCTCATTGTGATCACAGTATAAAGTGATTCTCACCCACTTTTTCCTGTGGAAACGGTCCAAGTGATACTTTTCCCCCCAACAAATGGCACATAAAATGGAAAACCTTCATATCGTGTTGATGTAGATGACAGCGTCGCACTGGGGAGAACAGCAGAGGATGTACTTGCATCATTCCTTCTTATGATATCTCATTTGCATTAATAGCTGCAATTTCTATGCAGAAGTGTTCCCCAACCCTTGTTTTTCTCAAAGGAAAGCAATTCCAGTTTTTGTTGTTGTTGTTTTGTGTGTGTGCGTGTGTGTGTGTGTGTGTGTGTGTGTGTGTGTGTGTGTGTGTGTGCGTGTGCGTGTGTGTGTGTGTGTTAGCCATGCAGAAGATTCCCAAACCCACTTTTACATGACACCTTTTATCTAGAACTTTGCAGTCCCAGACAGCCGGTGTGCATCTCTAGCATGTCATGATGACGGTGTGTAACTTGGTGTACAAGCTCAAGCTGATTTGTAGGCATCAAAAAGAACTTTCTGATCACGATTCTACAGTGGACATGAATCATTCGTCATAAAATGGGAAATTAAACAGTTTCGTTTTCTGATGATTCTAATAGTGGAAAACATTGATATTTGTTGATTTACATACTGCTTAGTTTCAAGAAAATCAATCCAGTCTGTCTCGTTCAAGATGCCAGTCTATGAGTCCTGAAGACACAGACAGTAACTGTATCAGCTTTTGCTGTGTGGGGCATTTCTTGGCTTCATTGTGTTGGCTTTTGGCAGGGAAACTAGCCAGCACTGCTTGTTTGTGTTCAGTGTATTGGCTTTTCCAGCAATGTGTGCCAAATGCATGTTGCTACTTCTGAGGGCAGAGCTCCATTGTACCAAGAGCCATATGACAATGCTTGACATTATAATGCACTATTAAGCTAATATATTTGGAGTTGAATTACATTTTCAACATTGGTAGTGTCAAATAAAATCAAGTAAAATGTCTATTTTATAGCTCAAGGACTGAGTATTAAAACTGTTCTTTCTGAAGTGGATGATGTCCATTAAATACTCACATTGTCTCATCAAATGGCGTATTCAAGTGATTCTTACCAGAATCTGTACTTTGTTTACACTCATCGGCCTAGTTTCAGGTAGTTATTATGGCAGAAGTCACCAGAAGAAAATGGATCTAAGTATTTATGAGTTATTGTTGCCTTCCTATTACCTCGAACCAGTGTCCCTCTTCTCGACTGACATCAACAAGATATTTTTGCTCACATAACTGCCTCTTAGTGGAAATTTTATCTATTTTGGGACCATTCTCTGTAAACCTCCAAGATAGTTGTGTGTGAAACTTCCAGTAGATCAGCAGTTTCTTTAACAACCGTGCCATGTTTAGTCACTTAAATCCCCAACTTCCCCACATCGATGCTTGATTTGAGCTCCGTTTGCTGCTTTTTGTGTTGAGTTGTTTCTCACTGTGGAGAAAAAAAAAAAAAAAGCTTTTCCAGTGATTTTATTTAATCGGTTTTAATATCTTTCAAACCTTTATGACCGTTACTATTTCTCACCAAATTTTTATTTTTTTCTTGTTCGAAAAAGTTGACATCTGTAGCTTTGCCTGAATGTCTTTTGGACTTTTTTTATAAGACAATGTCCAACAAGGTTTATTGGTGTTTCATTTTGACGTCCGCAAACATTCGCCCATCAATCATGACAACGTTCAGTGCTAGCTGGGTGGCTGCTTAGCACATTTAGGATATCATGTTAGCATTTGGATCAAATTACACCAACATATACTGAATACATCCACTTGTATTTTGTAATTTTCCACTACACTCAACAAATTCTGGTATAAATTATCCCATTTTTTTATTAAATATAAGTTCAGACTTGAGGTGAAGAAGACTCCAGCTAGCAGTTTTTTATTCCCTTTCAGCCGAAGTCTTTAAATGTTCATGATGTCATCCTAAGGGGGATTATTGGATATAAGATTTAAGAGAGCTTGTTTCTGTGTTCTGGGAAAACTCCACTAGCTCCACCTGCATTGATATGGAGGAGATGACCTGCATCTTTCAGCCTTTTCGCCTGGAATATCAACGCAGCGTCGACAATGGCTGCTGATTTCACCAGGCCGTGTGAGTCATTGTGGGATCCGGAACAGAGTTCATTAAACTGTGGCTCCATTAGTTGCTTTAATAGGGCTCACAAGACATCATGAGATTTCACTTGTGTATTATCCCAGACAGGCACTCTGATCAAATTAACTTGGGGCTTTAATGAGCAACATCGCAGTGACATATACCACCTGTCAATCCCATCATCCTTTGTTCGATTATTTTTCAGTGTCATTTTGAGGAAAGTCCGTCCATCATTGTTTGGGATTTTCAGCTGAATCCATCATGTCTGACATTGATAAAACAGACTCTTTGTCTGCGAGGCTGACCTTTGTTTTCAGTCTTAAACTATCCTGCCTCTTTTTGTGAAAAGTAAAGCAAAACAGACATTTTGATCTTCATAAGTAAGGAAATAGCAGCAGGAAAATGGCTGCTTCCCTAAAGATTTCACATCTGCTCTCACAGCAGCGATAAACGTTTGGAACCACCAAACCCAACATAAAGCCTGACGAGGACCCTGTTTGTTCTTGGAACCAAGCAACAGGAAGAGGGATGGGACAAAACTGCCGCTTTGGGATCACAGAATCTAAAAAACACCCAACAGACACCAACCACAGGCAAATTGGTTGTTTGGAAACCTTTACTCTCTTACAATCACAAATATAAGCATTTAGAGTTTGTTAAACAGGACTGATACTTTAACTTTGGGGATCAAAAACACAACAAAGGGTGAATATTTGTAAAAGTCTCATATCCACTGTGACATACGGTGGTGTATCTGTGATGCTGCGGGCCTGATGTTCTTCCTTATGTCTTGGGGAGACCTTTTTAAAGTGCACTGTTTCAATAATTCACTTAAATAACAAAATATAATTTTTTTTTATTTAGCACCTTGCAAGTATATCCATAGTGTTGAATTTGTTTTAATTTTAACTACAAGCAACACAAAGGTCATTTTTTTATGAGGCTGAGATGCGTTTCAGCAACCGCCTCCTCCTCATTTGTCTTTTTCTCACTGTCTGCTGTTGACCCTTAAAGTTGCACGATTTTCTTGATTTGAGTCTGGATAATCCTCCTAAGGGATTTGGTCGGTGATCAGTGCAGGGTAGGTCGCCAACATGAACACTCAGCTGGCTGTTTCATCTTACACATAAAATCACACATCTTTCTCACTCTCTGCGTCTCTTACCTATGCTTCATAAGGCAGCGCATCCGTCCATCTATCCCTGCACTGTCCCTGTTTATAATTTATACCGGGAACGGGCCACTTTCATAGAGTCGTGAGTTTAATTCAGCCTGTCGTAGGAGACATTTGTTATCCCACAGAGCTTATTTCATAAAAGATATCAGCTCCGCTTTCATCAGTCTTGCATTTTCAGCCTCGTCTTCTCGAGAGATTCATTTTCCGGCAAACACTAATATTCTGCTAGCTTATGATCGCCACTTTTTTTCCTTCCCTGAATTTCCCGTCATCTCTTGGTGCTGCGGAAAGTCAAGCTACGGGCTCCAGCTCCCCCTTTGACATGTAACCGGTTTTAATCACGTATGCAAATGATGCACTAACCCGTTGTGTTTGTGGCACTCTTAAGATTTGAACTTCCTTCCCTCGTCGTTTTGCTTCGCAGCGAAGACAAACAGCTTTCAGAGGAAGCGTCGTCATCTCCCTCCAACCAAAAGCTGACTGAAGTTGTTTGCTGATTCAAAAATGAGACATTCCTATTGAACTCTCGCCATCGGGAGAGCACAAAGTGTAATGTATCATGAATAAACACGGCATGCGTTTCCTGTTTGCACATGTCCCACTGAAGCCTCAGTTTGAAGGAGACACTGCAGAGCTGACACATAGGCACATCTGGTTTTGCTGCATCAGTAGATAAATGCTTCTTTGTAACCATGACATGACTTTAGAAGTTTTTGTTTGCTGACTCAATCCCCTCTTTCCTCCAGCGCACATCATAGTGACGTATAGATCCGATATTTGGCTTGAAATCGAACCCATAACAACACTTTTTAGAAGAGGCAATCAAAATATTACTATGTTTTTAGGCTTAATTGCTTGAATCCTCATCCCTATAATTTGTGACCATATGTCTGTTTATCAGTTAAGTCAAGGAACATAGATAAATTCGGAAAAAAAATTGATTAGGTGAGCTTAGATAGGAAAGAAAAAGCAGTTCAGTCACGTACTTCAGCAGCACACAGCAACACTAATAGTACATGGTAGTACACATATGGTAGCAATGTCACCTTAAATGGCGTCATCCAGAAAGTTGTGAAACAAAAAGAAAGCACCCACCCAATAGTCCTTCTTGTGGAATAATGAAACCACGGAATCTGTGAGAGAAGACAAAATAAATGGGAGCAATAATTGCAAATTGCAATGCATAAGTGGAGAGTGAGGAAAAAGTGGACAGCATCTTCTTCAGCAGTCTGTCTGAATTGCAGAATAACTGTAGTGATAGCAAGACTCTCTACAAGGTGTATGGAAAAAGGAAAGCTTTTATACTTTAATATAAACACATTGTTGGACTAAGTAACAGCATGAGTCATTGTGCATTTAAATTGTCAGTACAGTTTCAAGACCTTTATAAAAGCTGCTATTTAGTAAATGCACGTTTTAAATTTTGGGAATTTTCTGACTTTGTGTTCAAGGTTTATTTCATGAAATGTTAGAATGAGCCTAGAAAAATGAGCTACAAAAAAATTACAGATTTTTGTCGTCTTTGTTTTTTATGTCTTACATTTGAACTTTATGCCAATCTAAGAGAATCCACCTGTTTTGCTGTTGTAGCTTCATACAGAAGCTACAAGCTAGACAGTGACTTGGCTGTATTAGTGTCATACAGCTTTCACCCACTGACCTATCTCTTAGGAAGACTACCACCAGTTCTTGAGTCATTTTATTACAGTCAAAGAAATCAATAGGAGCAAATCATTCTGACCAACTGGGTCTGAGCAGTGCATGACCCATGGATCCAGACACATCCTGAGCCGAACGAAAATCAAATAAAATGTACCACATGCACATACGGTCCAAAGCAAATTCATATTTATTTAACAAAATCTAAGTTAGACGACTCTCTTTGAGTCTGGTTCTACATCAAGTGGATCTGTTAAAATATACTGAAGTTTTCATTCCAGTGTCAAGACAGAGAGGAGTGTTTGGGTTTTCCTCCTACAATCGTTTCCTCCAATCTCAGATAAGCTGAAGACGATTGATGGAGACATGAAAGAGATGAATCTACAACAGATTGAATGCTTTTATTGTCAATGTAGCTAATAATATCACAAGGATTCGATTGCAAAAGGAGACTTTATAAAATTACTTTTAAGAAATGCCTCTAAAATGCCATCCCTCAAAGAAGGTGATTTGCAGAATAACTGTAGCGATAGCAAGACTCTCTACGGGGTGTATGGTTCTCTGTCCTTCCTGCAGAGAAATGTCAATGCTTTGGGTTACTGCACTTCTAAATTCATTTATTTAAGCCAGTGTCTTCCGTTTCTTATTGTTTTACTTTTTATTTTTCAGTTTTTTAGATTCTAATTCCCATTTTTTCACTAAAGCGCACTCTGCGTCTTAAGAGATTTTCTCCCCAACGTTATGATTCAGGAAGCACAATGTGAGCTTAAGTGTTTCTCATTCATCCTAATGATCAGCCATTCTCCTGTGTAATCTTATTCATGGAGCGTTTAGTGACGCTTGTCCTGCTGTGGTATTTTTAGCCGGCAGAATTACGCCCGAGTTTCGACTGCAGTTGTTCTTGTCGTTTGTAATTCTTTCAGTCTTTTTTTTTTGTTTTGTTTTTGGCACAACCGAATGCATCGCAGCGCTGTGGCACGACTCCCTCCAGTTGACTTGGATAAGTAGAGGTAGTCGGGTCTTTTGTCTCGACAGCTAAACCATCAACACAGAACAATCTGTCAGTTCATGCTACTTGACATTACTGGCTGGCGTTTTACGCAGCAGCCAATCAAGGAGCACCATTTGTTTTCCTTGTGGCTGAACGGCTACGCCCTTAAAAGCTCGAATAAATTGAAACTGATGTTTAGCTTCTGCTGTAGTGACAGAATAAAGGTATACTCTTGAAGTTTTATAGTTGCAGATGAGACACAAGTCTGTTCTGCTTTGAGTGGGAGCCATGCTGTTATATAAGACAGCAGAGGTCAAAGGTTTAGCCAGTTCAGACGTTTGAGATTGATGTGGCTTGGTGTGTATACATACTGAAACATCCCCACACTGTTCACCGTCTGTACATCGTTTTTCTGCTTTATCAACTATATTCCTTGTCTTAAAATTAGTCACATAACAAGCAGGAAGTTGCTCGGAAATCAGCAGCATAAAAGTTTCAATGAACTCCCACACCACTATCTGGGTGTATTTTGTAAGAATCGTTGTTTTTATAGAGTTTTTAATTTATTCCATTATCCTCATTGGCATGTTTCCATAACCAATATCAATAAAGTTTTTTTTTTTGTTTTTTTTTTTTTTTAGGAAGCCGGGTTTCATCCCTGGAGGATATAAAACTCCCAATCCCACTAATCACCACAAGCGCAGCTCAGCTTTTACTACAGTCTCAGTGAACAGTATATTTGTAGAGGGAAGACTTAATTACACACAGTGAAGCATGAAAAATGCAATATTTACCCACAATCATCAAATAGCAGGACAGGCTCGTGTGCTTATAGCAGCCTTATGGCTGACAGAAATACAAATTAATACATCAAGGTGGGTTATGGTGATGATGGTGTCACATAAGGCCAAATTCAGAAAAAAAAAATCGATTTCACTTTAGAATATTAAACCCATAAAATCCATCAGTAATAGATTTTAATAGCTGAAGTTTGTTAGTTGGTATAAAATGGTTGCTGCTTTTGAGGTTGATAGTATCGAACATTTTTGCAGGTACCTCTGCGAAAAGACACACCATCAAACTGATGCAAACTCTGACACTCATATTGGATGGATGAGTGACCTTGAACAGCAGATTATATTTAGGTCTAGACTTTGACTGGACCATTCTAAGACTGGACATGAAAAGGCTTTGGTGAGTTTTTAGGCAAACCTCTATCACCATCTTGAGTGTTTTTCAACAATGAATGATTTTGACTTTGTCGATTTGTTTTACAAACCAGGTCAGTTTTGATTTTAATAACTGTAACACACCACGTTAAATTGCAGTCTCTTTACGTCTATATTGTTTGCCGACGCTTTTGTCTGCTAGCAAGATACATGCTTACTGTTCAAAGCAGAGTCCAATGGCAGCACTGCTGCAATGCACGATCATCAATATAAGTACCACGGAGCTGCGTGCCAACGCTCGACAGGTCAGTGTCATTGAGATTGGGATCACCGCCACGTTTACATGCATCATTCCTCCCCATTGCCGAGCATAAAGTCTAAGCTTTTCTGAATTCTTAAAACTGATATTAAATATGCATATATAAAGTTTTTCTTAGAAATAATTTTATACATGATTGTGGTTTATAAATAGAAAGACATCCAAGGAGGAGTAATTAAAGACCTCTCTCTCTTTGCTCCAATCCTTAATTATCTATTCTTTGTTTTTGTTGTTCTTAAGTTATTTTGTTTCCTTAAGTATTATTTGACTTTGTCAAATGTATGTTATCTTGTAATTAGTTGGCATATTCTTAAAAAACAAAAACAAAAGAAAATCTTCAGATACCAAAGAGTGAACATTAACTGATCAGTTTATTGGTCGGTTTTTGTAGCTTCCTCATTTTTTGTGCATGCGCTATATTTTCAAATGTTTTAGTAACGAGATATTCAAAAACATTTTTTTCCCCAGCAAATTTACATCACAGCAAAACTCTCCCAGCGTTAGATGAAACATTCTGCATACTTTGCAAACATCCTTCCCCCGCACCATATCCGGGACACTCGCAGAGTGGATTTTAACGTTCAAAGGGACACGAAAAGGAATTTCTTTGTGTGCATATTTAATTGCGTCAGGCCTGCAGACTAGAGCTTCTTGTAATCGGATACTAAGGTTACAGAACGTTGCCCTAGAAGTGAAAGCACTTGTTATACCGTCTTTTTATTTATTTTTTTTTTTTATTTTAAACAGCACGCACCAATGTTTCATTTATGAACAGCAGAGTGGAAAAAGAGGGCAGCAAATGGACACAAGTGAGGCTTGTAGACGTGGATTGGATGGGGGGAAGGGTCAAGGAGAGGCTGGAGTTGTCATGCTCGGAGCAAAGATTGTGTTAAAGTTGGAGAATTAATGAGGATAATGAGTTGGACGGAGAAAGCCTAACAACCCAATTAAGACAATTTGTGTGAGAGATTAATGTCGGACAGTTTCGTTTTTGTTCAGACAGAATTACAAATCTACTTAATTCAGACGAACCGTCACTCCGGTGTTCAAACATGTCGTCTTCACCATGACAGATGTGGAAAAGGTTAGGCTGGTGGGTTTTTTTGCTACTGGAGTAGAAAATGACTTTATGTCCCCGACACCATTTCTTAGCTGCTGTCGCTTGTGGGTTGAGTGAGTCAAAAAAGCAGACTCAGCTCAGTTTAAAGAAAAAGCTGAAAGGCAAGTGACCCAAACACAATTTTTTTTTTTTTTTTTTTTAATTTTTCATGCATCCTCCTTGTATTTTCCACCACACCACTTAAGCTACAACTTCTTCTAAAAGCGGTTGCCATCTCCAGTCTCATCCAGGACACTCGGCAGCTGAGAACGTAAATGGAAGAAAAGGGGGATGCTTCCCGTTGAATTGTGCATGAACTGAAATTACCCTAGATGCTCTGTAGAGTGTAAAAGTGGTCAAGAAGTCTGCAGGAGAGGGCAACCTGGGGGAGGTGGCTTTCGGTTTTATTGTTATAATGTAGGGTAAAACTTAATGGGAGAGCTCTTTGCCTTTGTGCAAATCCATTCAATTTGCATAGATATCTCGTGTGAGTAATACGTAGAAACAGATCAGATCTCTCTGGTTTTATTGGAGATTATTACATAGACTGTCATAATGTTAGGGCTCTTTGGTCTGACGCAGAAACTAATAGCATGTCAAAGTAATCTGGAAAGATGTACAGTCACGACTCGTTCAGGCGGAAAGAGTTCAAACTCCGTCAGTATAAATTGATGGAGTAAAATATCTTCAAAAATGATTTCAATTAGTATTTGAGCTGTAAGTTGGTGTTTATGTAAAAAGCACAAGAAACGAAGTTAATAGACACGTATAATTTTTAGTACTTTGCAGTTGGGTTCAAACTTTTAGCTCACAATAGTTACGTTTAGTGTGATGGCCTGGAAATCACAAGGTAGCAGAAATTAGGTTTTACGCCTGGGTATCAATGCAGAACACAATGGACACCTAGGAAAAAAAGAAAAAAAAGTGGCGATAACCAAGTCTCTGGCTTGAATTTGAGTTTAAACATAAAGATTTATATGGTAATTTATCCAGTGAAGAAGAGAAAATCAGGATAATTGTTAGTCAAGGGCAGTAGCTTTGGAGCTTAATAAGCTAGCACCCTTCTGAGGGATTTAAAACGTGCTCTGTGGAGAGGACCAGCCTCGGCAAGTAAAGAATGACTGCTTGAAACCAAATCAGTGTTGCAAAACCTAAAAATTAAGTCAGCCTATGGATAGATGCTATGATTTCTCCTCAACTCCTAAACAACAGTCTTAAACAGAGGCTACATTTTGATTCAAATTATCTGGATAATCAGTTGGGCTGTCTGCACGTTTCTTTTTGTAAGTAAAGGCAAAAGCCTTTTTCAGCCTGCTAAACTGGCAGTGCACAGTAGATATAGGAAAATGTTGCATGGGAATTTCACAGCACAGAAAAACATAAGCTGACATGTCTGAGTGCAACACCATAAATTGTCTTAAAGAAGCTCCTAAAGTTTCCCTGCAGATTTAAGCTGACACAGTTGCTCCATGTAATCCCAAAATGGCTCCCAGAGACAACGATAAGCTCCGGGCTCTGCAGGGCCCACGCCAGCTGTCGGAGGACTCCTTATTCTTTATGAGTCGGATTGTACGTTCGGGCGGGAGAATGCGTTTTGGGACCGTTCACATGACTGATGGCTTCGCATGAGGGATAAGGATTGAGGCCTCTAAGGAGGAACATTAGATCTATGGATAATGACTTTTAAGCCGTCGAGTTTACTATTGTGGAAGTGCATTAGTTCAAGTTAGATTTCAACAAGAATCTAAATCAAAGCAGCAGTATATTTGAGTCGAGGGGTTTATTGGGTATGTGTGTGTGTGTGTGGCAGCACATTCTTGCTGACTGGAGCGGTGGTTAAGTAGCATGCCCCGTGCCAGCTGGCTCGGCTGCGTTGTGTCCGGTTTTGACGTATGATGCCGCAAAAAGCAACTTGACAACCCCAGTAACCATTAACTTTGGTACCAAATGAGGCTGGACATCTATTGCTCAGCATTCCCCCCATCTCTTTGAAGTGTGGAAATACATATACAGGTGCAAGGGTGGTTCATTGACTGAAACCTCCTACACGGTGAAGGTGGTTATGTAAGAGGATGTGTATTGTGTAGGAAATGCGTGCAAGCCAGCGGTCAGCTTTTTAAACAAGGTAATGAAAGATTTGACCTCATCAATAGCCGTAGTGACACTCTTTTGTAAGAGTAGTAATGAAAATTCAATGGAGGGAAAAGTATTGTTAGAAAGGATCAGCAGGGTTCAGTTTTTGCTAAAAAGCTCAGAATAAAAGGCATTATACTCCTTTTGTGTACAAAATGATATGAAATTGATTACATAAAATGCATATAATTACGCCAACCTCTGCATTTATCCCAGGTTTACCTTTAACCACTGTCTTCCTTGCAGCAAAGTGTTTGTCAGTACAGACTGAACAATATTGAATTTAGTCTCATCACAAATAATGTTTCCCAAAGGACTAATCCTTGTGTCAAAGAAAGGAGTCGTCCATGACGTTTCTGTTGTGACGTTCGCAGACTGCAGCACAGTGAACGCCTGGGGAAAATGGATCCCCTGAGGCAAAGTCTTTGAGAAACATGAAATGATCGCCTTGATGGAAGAAGTCAATATCCTGCCCTTTGCTGCCAAAGCAAGTCTTGAAACATGGCACCAGTTTTTGTTTTTTTTTCCTTTTGGGCACATATTGGATTTCTATTTCTTTTGAAGGGAAATGGTTCAAGGGAAAATTGCTAGTGTCAAAGACCTAATGTACTCCAAGTACTGTAGGTCTGTGACACTTCAGCCTCACATAAACACCCCATGGTGGTCTGTTAAGACATTTTTTATTATGTCAGATATTTTTTAAAGCTTGTTGGGATCTGTCAAAGACTCTTTTCATAAGCAACTCAACTCAAAGTTGCATACAAGTGTTAACAGTTCCTTGTTTAACCTTCATCCTACTTGTGTTTAGCATCTGTCTGCCTGCCTGTCTTTTGAACATATTCTGCCATTTATTTTCTAGAAAGCATTGAAGAAAGCACCTACTGCATTTTTTAGCTATAGAACTTTTTTTTCTCCTTATCTCAGGGATGCAATAATAGTCGATCTCCCTGTTCCAGTTTTGCTGTGCAAGTAGTTGTTGCAAGACTTTAGTGAACTGCAACAAGTACATGTGTATGACGATACTAAAAGTTGTGGCTGTAACCTGTGATATTGGTATTGGTTTTGCAACCTTCATTTTATCAGAAAATGCTGCAGTTTGATGAGGATTTTTGAATGAATGCAGGTCATATCTATGTCAAAATGCGTTTGATTTAAAAAAAAAATTGGTTCATCCAGGTGCAAGTAAACACTACTTATTGCTGACAACATATTTTGTGATAAATCTTTAAGTGTTTTATTTATATGTTCAGAATATAGACACGCATACACCCTCACACACAGCTGGATAGACTCACACGCTAAAATACTCACTCACACACACACACACAGAGCGTGGATTTGTTTTCTCTGTGATGAGAGGGATTATGGGATAAAGGAGGCAAGGCCGCAGCAGTTTAGTTCAGTTTGGACCAAAGCTGCTGTGAGCAGCAGCACAATGACAAACACAGATGAATGTCTGGCCGCACACAAGGGATCTGCATCACCGTTAACACCACGGCCACTGGGTACATCGAACACGAGAGCCTCTGATTGGGATTCGGCAGCGGTGGTGGTGGTGGATCTGTTGGGTTTTTTTTTTTTTTTTTTTTCTTTCTTTACCCTCCCTCGTTTTTTCATTCGGATCGCTTAAGATGAGCAGAAACGCAAGCTTCCAAGAGAAATCCACGGATTGAAGCAGAATGAAAAAGAAGCCCAAAAAGTGGTGCTTTTAGGAACGCCCTGATTTCTGGCATTTTTATTGCCGTTTACTGATGGATGTGTTGGAATATCACTGTTTTCATGCACAGCTGGTAGCAGAATTTTTACATTTTTGTCCCACTTTTATCGAGCTTAGTATGCAAGAAGACCCGTACTTAGTTTTTGCCCTGGATTTTATTTCCCAACCACTGTAAGCAATGGCCTGACAGAAAGATGTATCCAACCCATCGACAGCACAATGTGGGAACCAATCATCTGGATTCTTACGGTGACGATGTTCTTATATAGTAGGCATTTTTTGTTTATTCTAAGAGTTTCTCCACGTACATATGTTTGTTTTCCTTGGCTACTGATTTCAGAATATATAGAAAACATGTTTTTCTATTTCTCCAGCATTCTTGTTTATCTATATATCAAGTTTCCTGGTATTTCTTCCGTCTCCTCTTCTTCTCCATCACCAACGTTGTTAACGTTGTCGCAATAAGCGAGTCAGCTGTCACTTAAGGACTTTTCTCCCCCTCGCTTTTCGCTCGTATAATTCTGGTGTGCGACAGCCACGGCGGCGCTCGTATTTGCAGCCATTGATTGCCAAGCTGCAGAATCAATGAGCAGTTGTTTGACTGCGGTCGATTACACTAAGCAGACCTAAACCACACAGCGAGCCTCGCAGAGAGACGAGGAGTCGCAGTAATTGGACTGAGTGCATTCTAAGCCGGAGTGTCGCACAGTGACTCTTGGTTTTCTGAAACGAGACGATCCACCACAGAAACTGTTTTAATGTTGCTTGGAGTTTTTTTTTTTTGGTAAATCAAACTGCGTTCCAACGCAGCCTTAAAAAAGTGTGGAATTAGATGTGAGAATTTTCCAGATATGGATAAAAATGGAGAAATATTTGAGATTCTGAACATTATTCCTTATTTTATGACCTTACACATAAAAAGTCCATCAAATTCTGAAAGACAATAAGCTTTTTTACGTTAATTGAATTTTAAATGACGTCTTTTAATGTATATTGATTCAAAGCTGGGTGAATTTAACCCCTTGACCTACTTAGACAGGGATTTTAAACTGGACCTGTGGCTCTTACAGGGGAGTCCACAAGTTTTATTTCAAAATCTATATAAATTCTGACAAAATACTTTTACTTATTTAGTGCTTTAAACAAGTTAAATATAAATGTATATCATTTTAGCCCTAGCATGTGACTCAAGTGATTTTACACTAAAGCTGTAATAAGAGTTTCTAACCTTTCCAACGATTTAAATCCATATTTTCAAGCCAAACACTTTTAATCATACCCTTTCCAATGATGAAGAAGTTGACTGTGGATAAAATAATAACATTTTAAACTAAACTAATTGAAAATTCAGTTAAAACCAGTTTTACAATTATTTCCCCAAAATATGCAGGAATAAATTCATTTTGACGGCGCTTGTTGCTTTCCTAGGCCAGAACCATTTTCCATTCATTCATAATTTGCAGCAGTTATGAACTTTGTTAGATGGAATCTAACAAAGTTACATTTTTGATAAAAGTACAAACTGTGGTTCATAGGTTTACAGATGGAAAATAGTTGATTCATTTAACGAATTCATCAAAACTGGGTTGTGAAAGGAAAATTGCTAGATTCTGTATCCTATTGATCAATGCAACGCTAATCAGGGTTTGATTTTCCTCAAATTCCTTCGCCACACATGCAAATCACCAAAAAACTTTAAAAAATAATTTAATGAATGTGTATGGGAATTAAAATACACACATTCCAAGACCCAGTAGACTTTTTAAGGCCTAAAAAAGGAAGATTATTAAAAATTTACTTTATATGACTGAGATGTAGTCAATTCTTTCTTTTTTTATTTGTCTATTTTTACCGGTGTTGACATTCATACTTTGACGTTTTTTACAGCCATAGTGCTATGGATCACAAATTGTGCTTTAACATATTTGCATTGAATGATGGAAAATTTGATTAGATTTAAGTTTCATCTGCTTTGATACTAAAACCTAGTTAGGCTCATGCTTCCCAATAAAACTTCCAGATTTGAACAAAACCCGATTGAATGGCCTTGCAGTTTGAGTCATGAAAAGTTTGGAAATTTGAATTGGCAAATTTGTATGAAAATTGATCCAATAAGGGTCAAACAAAGGAGAAATAGTTCATTGTAGATTAATTTTGGTCTCACAAATATACTTTGAACCATCTCTTCATTGTTTCTTGTCTTTTTTTTAAAAAACTTAGTTTATTGGCATGTTTTGTGTGCAGATATCATTAGATTTTTCTTTGCTTCTTCTTGTAGCCATAGGAATAAAACGTCAGGCTGGCCCCCACCCGGCCTGGGCTCCTGGGGAGGGCTTCAGGGGCCCCCTTACAGTTGGGACAGCATGAACAACACCAGAGATGGACGGGACTTCTTTACCAAGTACGCTTCCTCCTAATCATGTATTACAACTGCTTAGTTTCACACCACAAATTCATTAGAGCCCAAATTTGATAGCTTCTATTTTTTCCCCCTCAAATTAAGACTGCAAAGAATTTAGATTTCAAAAAAACAAACCAGGGAGACTAATTTTGTGTTGAAAAGGGAGCTGTAAATCACTATAAATAAAAAAATGAAAGCTTTTCATTATCAAATGAAAGCTACATGTACAGTTTCCTAACATTTTGGGGGTTTATCATTTTCTATTAGCTTGATTTAGGCAAAAAAAAAAAAAACACCAGTTAATTCAGCAACAAGCAGGACAGAAAAAATTGAAAAACAACAACAAAAAAATCAAAACATTTTCCATTTGCATCAACTGCCTGTGTTGGCTGGCAAAAAATGTGTACTGTTCTTGAATTGTGGCTCATGGCCATACAGAATCATTTTAAGTGCTGCATATGGCCCCTGGGCCGCACTTTGGACATCCTGGCAGGCAGTACTTGAGCACGAAAAGCCCAGCTATATTTAGATTTGTAATGTTTAAATTAAATTTCTCACACTATGAAAATAATTGTCATTCCATATACTTCTTAGATATTTAAAATTTGTCTTTTTGTTTCCTTACTTTGCATCATTTCTTGCTCTTCTTGTCTTTGTTGTGCCCCATATTATCACCACATAACACCAACCGTATGATCAACTGTTATTTTTAGCAAAAGCTCAAGTTTGACAGGACAATTTAATATGAGATGTATAAACCTCATCCTGTGTTGCATTAGGCTGCAGAGGTTTCCACGAAGTGAGGCTCTCTGTCAAGGGCGGCATGGCTTGGGGGACACCATGTCTCAAAAAAATTACTTTTGTGGCGTGTTGGTGAAAACAAGATGAACTTGTTCATTTTCTCAAATTCCATTAACATATGTCAGTCTAACCTATCTTTTTTTTTTGCTGTTCTTATCTTTTTTTATAAAGAAAGAAGAAGTCGGTGTGTTTTTTGACAGATTAAATCAGTTTTGACTCATGTTAATGTAAAGTTATTTTTAATTCTCAATTGATTTTAATCAGAATTAGTTTGCAGTTTTGTCCTACAGCTTGATGTGGATCAAAGTCATGGCGTTGGACCGTGTTTGATCATGAGGGTGCGTTTTAGGTTAAGGTCCTTTCAGGTTTCACGCAGCAAGCCCCGTACGGTCATACTTATCAAAATAAAAGCCTACAATAACAAATTCAAAGACTGCCAAGGGAGGTTTCTAAGCCATAAAAAGGTAAGAGGAGGGAAATGATTTAGAGGCACTGAGAGTGAGTTACCTCCACTTAAACTGTGCGTCACCCGTTCAATAACCTACATTCTGCGTGCTCAGTGTCGTTCAGACAGATGTTTCAGGCTCGGGACCAAATGTGCAATTAAATGATGCATTTGCATTTTAGTGATTCCTCAAAGGTGACTGCAATGACTTGCAATTCAGGAAAGGAGCAGGGAAATGTGAATCTTTATCTGATTCAACTTATTTTAAAAGTCGTGCCAGAGACAAACAGTGGCGTGTTGCAAGTGAAATACAAAAATATAAGGCAGCCACTTTTGTTAAGCTTGAAGTGCCTCAGTTGCTTTTTCTGGCCATGCATCACTTTTATTGCTTTATTCCCCTACGCATTGAACTGAAAAACGAACTGCCTCAGGATGTTTGAGATTCACCAAGATGAAAGAGAGGTAACTACGCAAACAACATTTACCCTAGGAAGTTACTTAAACGTGTGATTTATCTTGTTTTGTGTTTTTAGAGATACTGAAACAATATAGTAACTTAAATATAACTTTTCCATATTTGCTTCATTTTGTCTTTCACAGCAAAACATTTTTTTCTCCTCACTTTATCATTAAAAAAATATCTATTTAAAACTTAGGTTAATGTAAGCCTTGTAAGCATTTTTTGATGTTTCATATTTAGTGTCTTTTTTTGAAGCATCAATCTCCTCAACATCTGTAGGTTACCTGAATAGTTACAATTCTTTAAGATGTCCAGAAAGAGTTTTAAAATGATAACTCTAGAAATCCTACTTGGTGAGAAAAAACCCAGGGAGAAAATGACAAAATCCTTCAAAACTCTTAAACTTTGACTTATTATCACTTCTTGGTGCAAAAGTCCAATAACTCCTATTCAACAGCCTGTATCTATACATATTAACTTATTTTACATAAGTTTGTAACTTAGTGACAGGATTAGAACCATCTAGAGTCAACCTTTGCTATAATTTGGACGTTAACACCTTTATAGAATATAAAACAGACATATATGAGTTTGTTCCAGGTTGAGCATGAATTATAGTGACCTGATTCTGTAATCAGAGCACTTTTAATTGCCCCATTCTGCAGAATTTTATATGCCTTTAGGAGACAAATTGGTTCCAGATCACAAATCTGGAGGTTTTATGAATGCAGCAGGCAAAATGGCCTTTTGGCTTAAAATGCTCTGCTTGTGAGCCAAAGATGTGATTTACGAACACCTAATGTAACCAACCGCTCAAGTCCTACATTGTAATTTTATTATTCTCTCATTGTGTTAAAACTATTCCTTTTTTGGAGATGAATTCATCAATCTTTTGCTAATGTGCCTGATGTACAACATGTTGTTTAATTGAGCCTCCTTAGCGGGCATCTTGCCTATTAACTCCAATGTCATTTGAAAGTGAAAATGTCTGCTGACTCATTTTACATCACTTTGATTTTGCTGATATTTTCCGTTGTTTCCGTCTGCTTCGTGTTTACTAGCCAAGGCTCCCAGAGCAGCTCCCTGGAGGAGGTCCACCTGGATGGCCTCCCTCCTGCCCCTCGTCTGGTGGAGATGAGACGGGACCCGGTACTGGGCTTCGGGTTTGTGGCTGGTAGTGAGAAACCGGTGGTGGTCCGCTCCGTCACACCAGGTCAATCTAAGAATCACACATGAAAATCTGTTTATGAAATGTAATCTCAATTTACTAACCTAACTGATGGGTTTGTGTCTCCTCACTTCCTGTAAGCTGATTGGTTGATTGCAAAATTCAGATTCTCACACCTGCCATGTGTTAAAAGATGAGCACATGCAAGAAAAAAAAAAGTGATTATGTTTTGTAAAGCAAAGTGTAAGTGTAGGAGTTCATCTCTCACTGTGCACATGGCAGCTAGCTAGCTAACAAGCTAGCCAGCACATGCTTCTCCAACTTGGAACTTTTTCCTGATTCTTCCAAGCGCTTTGATGTCAATGGTAGCATATTTTGTTCTATAAAGCTGGGCTCTGTAGAAAAGTGAATCAGTATTACTTGAATAATTAGTACTCAAGTCCCAAATGGAACTGTTGGTGAAACGAAGTTAGCATTATTTTTTTAGCTAGCCTGTCTGAACTATTAACCTTAATAAATTTGGGTTCCTGAAACAAAGACTGTTTCAAAATGAAATTTTTCATATTTGCAAGAAAAATTATTAAAACAAAGACCAAGCATTATATTTAACCTAAGTAAAATATTTTCACTGAATCATTTTGTTGAGTGTATGTACACACTTTCTCGTTCGTCATATTCAAATCTAATCTCTCCAGCTGCATCTCCAACAGGGGCACTTTAATCAGCTATATGGCTCGGTTCAATGTTTCTCTGTGTCCAGGTGGTCCGTCTGAAGGGAAGCTGCTGCCGGGCGACGAGATTATCATGATCAACGATGAACCGGTCAGCTCAGCCCCCAGGGAACGAGTCATCGATCTCGTCAGGTAGACGCCCAGGACATAAATATTTGAATGATTATGAATGGTTCCTTTCTACTGTCCTCACATACTTGCTAAGAATGGAGGAATTATTCAAAATAAATAACTCAAAGGCATCGTATCTTCAATTTAGTTTGACTGTACATAATTGGATCTAGATCTTACAAAATCACTAAATAGTGGAATGACTTTCTTGTGAAGTTGCACAATATAAACCAAACTGAATCATTTCAGGATTTATCACTGCAACAAAAAGAGCCAAGTAAGGAGTTTTTATCTGATTAAACTCGTAATCATTAAATTTTCATTAAGACACTTATTAGTGTCGCTCCAGAGAAATTCTTGCAGTGTGTTAGCAACGCTTTCCACTCATCTGCTTGGTTCTTATTGCAGTTCTGTTCGGCAGAAATAACACTGAGAATTTACTGCGCTCAGCTTAACCTGACTCAAAACCCTGTTTCACAAAAATCACTTTTGCATGTTTGCCTTTCAAATTAAAATGAAAGATTAATGATTGCGCGGTTAACAGCCTCTGGTTTGAACCGCGGCAGCTCAGCCTTTGCCAGCGGCGTTTCATTCCACCTCACCTGAGCTAATCGTGTTCTTCCTGTTGTTGGCTGTCGTCGTTTCTTGGTGATTGTTCTGTCGTGATTTAATTGACTTGCTTGTTTCCCCGTGTGCTGGCTGCAGGAGCTGCAAAGAGTCCATCATGCTGACTGTTGTTCAGCCATATCCAGTGAGTAGACACAGAGAATTTATTTGTTTTCATAGTTACTGATGCTTTTAAATAAAGTTTTCTGCAAAAAAGTGCAGACTTGAGATGCACATTGATAACTTGCACCGCCAAACCCAAACTGAGCAATTTAGTCCAGTAAAGTCAATGTATCTTTTTTTAGACATTCTGCATAAACACTTTTAATTACAATTAATTCCTGTTTGAAGTGAAACTCAATCATCTGTGGGTCAGAGCTTCATTATTGTGTTTTCATTTGCGCTTAATCTGACTGCAACGCTCTTCGTGTCACTCCAGATTAACTGCTGCTTATTAAATCAGCTTTTAATGCAGCGTAGTTCATAATTTTTAAAAAAATGTTTCACATTTCATATTTGTTAAATATGAAGTTAAAATGTTATGAAAAACTACTCACCCTATTACAGATTTTTTTCTATTTTTGCTTTTATGCCATATGTACACCTTTCATATCCATTACATATTGTATGTAAAATGTCATTTTCAAATTATGGCCTTTGGAAAAATGTGCCTGTTCACTAGTGCAGTAAAATTAATAAAAATTTTAAAGTAAAAAAAATAAAAAAATAAAATCAGATTATTTGTTCCCAGAGACTGAAGCTAAATAAACAAGTCTGTTCTTCAAGATATCATTGCAGTTCATGTTATTACTTTTTAAATAAACTTTTACATTTATGTTTGCATTGACTATTTGATTACAACGAAAGTAACATGATGAAATGAATGTAGAATCCAGTCCAGTGTCATCAATAGTCTTCCTGTATGAAACAAGTACTGAGAATAATGAATGTAAAGTGTTTCCTATCAGAGTAAATATGTGATGTAAAAATAAAAAAATAAAGTGAAAACTACCTTAGAGTTTTTACCTACTGCCTTTTTATTGTTTCTTACACCGCTTACAAGTTTCTGACAGGAAGATTATTGATGATGCGCAGCCTCCTGCCTCAATTTTCCATGTAAATAATCCTAATATCTCCTCTCATGGGTCACAATCATGTAGCAATGTAATGAACTACTTTGACGTTTCTGATGTAAGAGCCATTTTGAGTTTGTAGAAGGCCACTTTGGTCTTGGCCCCATTTGAACAAGCAATTAGCTTCAGCATCCAGGGCCAGTTAATAGAAATTTATTCTAAACGAAGATGCCAAGGGAGTCGTGTAATGCAGGAGAGATACAACCATTGTACTCCTTTTAATAGAAGCTCACTTTAAAAACCCTTAACTTCCCATTTAAAGTTTTATCAGAGGGGAAATGGAGAAGCCGACTGGCTGCAGAAAAATCAAAAAAGGCTTTTATGTGAAAGGCATTCTCTGCGTTTGACAGGAACTTTTCATTTAAAAGAAAAAAAAACAAACCCTCAGAGCATTTTATGGCAACTACATGGGAAACTTGTTTAAGTTTAACATACTAGTTAAAAAAAAGTTTGGGCTAAAACTGTTAATAGTCTTTTCTGCAAACCATTAACTGTCTGTTAATTATCTTTCAAGCAAGTATTTTCAATTTGCTAAAAACTGAAGGAATAATTTAATAGAGCTGCAGGACAGAGTTTGTTTTCTGAGCTGAACATTTTGTAAAGCTTTGAACTGTAGAAACAAATTTAAGGTATAAAAGGTATAAAAACAACAATCAGTGACAGAGTCTGCTGAAGTCTTGCTCTCTCTCACTCTTACGCAGCCTGAATGAAACACGGATAGCTCCCGGCACGAAACAGAAAATACATTTTCATTTTTCAAACACCTCACTGACTCCGAGTAGAGAGTCTTCTTCCTACAGTAACAACTTTCACTTATTCGGTGTTGCTGCCAGAGGGAAATGTTGGTGCTTAGACACGGTGCATTCACTGATCGATAAAAGGTCAGATTTATGAGGCTCTGGCCAGATGGTCACCGGTCAGGATCAATCTAGCAGAAAATTGACTGATTCCGGTCACCGTTGATTTATAGGGGCAACTCTAATTCTTCAGATTAGGAATAGATCGCTTTTCCTGAACTTCTTGTCCTGTTCTTCATCCATCTGTTTAATTCTGAAGCCAGTGTTGTGAAAATAATTGCAGGTAAAAAGGCTGTTTGCTGGAATTTTGAAGTACTTAAAAAGGAAAATGCTATCTTCATCCGTTTCTCTCTCTCCCTCTTTTTGGACGACTGCCTGTTAGTCTCCTAAATCAGCGTTCATCAGTGCAGCCAAAAAAGCCATGCTCAAGTCCAATCCGGTCAAAGTGCGCTTTGCTGAGGAGGTCATTATAAACGGCCAGGTCCCGGTCAGTACCACCCCACGCACACGCACAAATAAACACATGGTTATGCATGACCTATATAGGCAATGCCAGATGGTTTCCGCCTAAGACAGACAGTTTGCTGAATGCAAAATAGGTAAGACAATCACAAAATGAATTCCTTTGGCATATCAAACGGACTACATTGCCGCAGATTAAAAAATAAAACAAAAAAACACACCGACGATATTCCTTCTTTGCAGAATCCGGTGAAGGACAACTCTCTCCTGTTCATGCCAAATGTCCTGAAGGTCTACCTGGAAAACGGGCAGACGAAGTCGTTTCGTTTCGACAGCAGCACCTCCATCAAGGTGGGTGCCTTCGCCTTGTCTTCGGGGCACGCTCGGCAAAATTAGCGGTTGTAGATGAAGACAAAAAAGACCTTTGCTCATGTTAACTAATTTTTATAGAGTGGTTAGTTGTTGTTTTGGCCTAATGTGTTGCATGAAATCTCTTTTAAAGCTTTGCAAAGGTGAAACTATTTTTGTCTTTGAGTCTTTACTGATTTTAGTTGGTAAAAATATTCTTCACATTCTTGTTGATGGTCTGTTAACTTAAAAGATTAAATAAACATAAAACAATAATGACCAAATGTGCTTATTTCGTTGTGAGGATAGAGATCCAAAGGACAGAACTAAACGGAAAGAGATGATTTGCTTCGTTTTGTTTGTTGTCTTTCGCTGTTCCATTCGTTTTTTCTCCTGTTCTTCCAGGAAGTGATTCTGACCCTGCAGGAGAAGCTGTCGATCCGCTGCATTGAGCACTTCTCCCTGGTGCTGGAGGAGAGGACCGAAGGCTCTGGAAGCAAACTGCTTCTCCTGCACGAGCAGGAGACGCTTACTCAGGTCAGAGACGTTTCGTTTTCCCTCGTCGTGCCCTTTTCTGTCCCGCACACACTCGCATAACTGCTTAGTATTCAAACAGTACTTAGACCCGGGTGCCATTTATCAGCTCTGACACAGCAGGGGGTGACAGTTCGCATTACCCCCCTCCCTCCCTCGTGCTCTTGCACACACAAGCAGCACATGGTACACGCCAATTCCCGTTGACCGCTGCTTTCTAATGAGGTGGCTTGGATGGCAGGAGGACAATTTTAATATTCACGCCACACTGTTCAGAGCCAATGTTCTGCTAAAGCAGTATTTAAGGGTCATTATTATCTGACAAAGCTGATAAACTATTCAAACTGATCACATAACTAAGATTCTGATTAAGCCAAACGCATCGCTCTTAACATCCTATGAGAAAATGCTAAACTTTTTCTTTTTTTTTCCCCAAAATAATCACAGTTTTCCTTTGTTTACCGATTCTGACAAACCCAGGTGACCCAGAGGCCCGGTTCTAACAGGATGAAGTGTTTCTTTCGAATCAGCTTCATGCCCAGGGACCCAGTGGAGCTGCTCCGCCGGGACGCTGTGGCGTTTGAATACCTCTATGTGCAAGTAAGCTGCTGTGGAAGAGGCAAAGCTCACATTTAAATCAGTAAAACTGTCTTTAAATGTAACCACATATCTAAACTATTTGGTACCAGATAGAAATTGGTGATATGTAACAGAATTAGATGATTTGATGTTGAGTAAGAGTGGAAGTTGTAGTCATTTGAAGGCATCTAAATCCAAAATGAGACAGAAAAGTTTTCATATGTGCAAAACTCTACTGATAACAAAATTGAGCTTAATTTTGCAGGAGTCTACAAACCAACACAATTTAGTTTATTGTTGTAAAAAAGGAGACATTATTTTTTTCAATAATCCCAAAGCACAATGCCACTCCCACCGTGTTTCACAGTTGGAATGGTGTTTTTCCCTCCCTGTTCCTTTGTCTTCATGGTGCCGTTTGTTCTCCAATGTCTTCCAACAAACTCTTGCACCATTTTGCTTCCAGTGTTGTAACGACGTGGTGTTGGAGCGCTTCGGCCCGGAGCTCAAGTACGACGCCGCGCTGCGACTGGCTGCCCTGCAGATGTACATACTGTCCATGACGGCCAGACAGAGTCAGAAAGTTTCACTAAAATATATCCAGTAAGTTCAAAATGTGTGTTTGGCATTCCCGGTGAGATCCGGTAGTTAAAAAGGACACCCTGTTTAGAGTTAGAACTTTGAAACGTGTTTTCAGAGCAAAAAGAAAAAAGAAGGAGAAGTTTCTTTCTGTGTTTATGACCAGTAGAAGAAAAAGCTGTTCTCCTTAGAGGGTCAGTCCAACGATGTTGTGTTTTTTTTCTCTCTCTGACAGCCAGTTTGTCAGTAAATTCCTAATCCGGCTGTCTGCCGCAGCTGTTTTAACCCAGTTCCGGGGGAAAGACTTTGTTTTCCAAGCGTGGCTTTATGTTTTATATCAATCTTCTCTCCACAGAAAGGAATGGGGTCTGTCGCTGTTCCTGCCTCCGACTGTGCTGTCCAGCATGAAGGAGAAAAACATCAAGAAGGCTCTGACGCACATTCTCAAAACCAACCAGAACCTTGTGCCTCCGGGGAAAAAAGTAACCAGTTCCCTTTTGTCTTTCTTTGCCCTTGTTATTAGCTTCCAACACACACACGCGCACATATGCTTAAAAACACACTATGACTCTGATTTCTGATGCAATACCCCAAAATAGCTTAGCTGCCATACTCATCTTTGTAAAGGTTCCCACCCTTGTCAACCCAAGACCTTCTGCCAAGCTAGACCTTGAATGCTAATTTGGAAAACGAGCAACATGCATTGTCAGAGCCTGTGCATAATGAGGTATTCATATTCACACACACATGTCCCGATTAGGAGCGGCTCATCCGACCTAGGGTGAACTTTGCAGCACTTTCTGAGACTCCAGCTGGTCTTGTCTGCAACTTTCATGGCGACTTTGGCCAGTACAGCTTATCAACTCAATTAACCTATGTACTTTTTTTTAAATATTATGCTACTATATAGTTCTAGCTGTTTAAAAGTTTGGATATAGTATTGCGGTTCATATCAAAACTAACAATAAGCAACTAGAATGTCCCTTTTTTTCCTCCCTTTTTTGCACCATTTCCTTTCTCTGTACTTCTAATATTCTTCCCTTCCTTTACGTCCTTGTCACACACCTTTATTTCTTTCTTCTTTTTGCCTTTGTATCTTTACATTCATCATTCTGTGCTGCCTTCCTTACTTCCTACCTCCCTCCATTCCCTATATGTTTCCTTTTTGCTCATTCCTTCTCATTTCCTTTCGTCTTTCCTTTCTGCCTATTTTTTTCTGGATTACACATTTTAAAACCTGTACACGGTAGAACTTTCAAATCCAAATTTAATGTGACCTTGAGTATTTTATATTCAAAATTAAATGTAAAAGGCAGAGACCTCTGGAAAGTTGTCTATTAAAGTTTAGGGGGGGGGTTATGTGAAAACATATGTAGAATTTGATTTTTCAGACTGAAAGAATAGCTTTATAAATTGATGGTTTTACATTGGTTTACATTTCAACTTTAATTTGACTGAATGCACATTCATTCACTAATCAAAAAGGACAATTTCTATGTTTTTTTTAACCCTCTGCAAAGCTTTAAAATAAGGCTAATCTGGATTTGTGGTTTTTTAAAACTTTGTACAAATGAGATTAAAACTGTGCTTTGAAAAAACACCTAAACTAATAAGTCCAGTTGTTTGAAGACATGCCACATGCTTTGGGTTGTTTTATGATTTGCAGAACCTATAGTCAGACCTGCTCACTATTCAAGCAAATCAAGATTCATTATTAAACAACATAAAAAAAAATATAAATGTTTGGCAACATATGGAAAAACGTGTAGGAACCCCGTTCACGGCGGAGTTCTTTGACACACAAGCGAGAGGTAAAGAGCACTGCAGTGGATCAGATTGAACTGATATGATGGTATATAATGGAAACTCGATGGTCCACATCAAAACGGCGCTATCGTGCTTTACATCCTGTAGAAGCCTCTAATGCGTCTCCTCAGTTTGAAGTGATTTCATCCTGAGTAATTACCTTTGTGCCTCTCTTCTATCTTTACAGCTAACTGCACTGCAGGCCAAGGTGCATTACCTGAGGTACATCAGTGAACTCAAACTGTACGGAGGAAGAGAGTTCAAATCGATACTTTTGGTAAGACGTTCGTCAAAAACCCGTCTTCAGGGATTTGTTTGTGGGAACCTCTTTGTATTGTCCTCTGTCCTTCTGGCCGCAGCAAGGCGAGAAACAGACAGAGGTGACGCTGTTGGTGGGCCCCCGGTATGGGATCAGTCACGTCATCAACGCTCGGACCAACCTGGTGGCCCTCTTGGCCGACTTCAGCCACGTCAACCGCATCGAGATTCTCACAGAAGACGAGACGAACGTCCGGCTGGAGCTTCACGTCCTGGACGTAAGAGTAAGTGCGATCGTCTCTCCTTCCATATTCTGTATCATCTTCCTTTATTGATCATTTAATACACCTCACCTTCTGCTTGTCTCTCTGTTTTCTCAGCCCATCACTCTGATCATGGAGTCCAGTGATGCAATGAACCTCGCTTGCCTGACGGCAGGGTACTACCGCCTCCTAGTGGACTCCAGGAGATCTATTTTCAACATGGCCCACTGCAATAACATAGCAGAAGATGACACTGGTGAGTCATGACTGTTTTAATTGGTTTTGCAGATTTATCGCAGCCTTGGTAATAATTGTTCCGAGGAAGCACATTAATCTGTTGCATATTTATCGTGAACTTTATGTTGGATTTTCTTTTGCTAAATATTTCACATGAAACTATTAAAAACTCTTGCTCTTTACCGTCTTGAGAAATTACATACAAGGTGAAATTAAATTGATGTTCCTACTGAGAAGCATAAAACCTTGAACATCCGGAAGTGAAAGCACTGAAAGGGGAAGCTGTTTTAAAGTTTAATCAAAATGAAATATAAAGCGCAAAGTAATATTCGTTGGCTTCCTTGCTTGCTGCAGGTCAGGATCGTGTCCTGGAGTGGCCGTACAGCACGTCTTTAGGGGAAAATGAAGAGCCGTCACAGGGGGAGGTCTACAACAGAGACTATCCAGACAACGGGCAGAGGGAAAACAGCATTTCTCCCTACTTCCATGAACCTCAAAACCTGGACGGCGACCACGGGACAAGAAGAAGTCCGCTGCCCCCTCCCCTCCCTCCACCCACCAGACACAAAACCCAAGACTCACCTCGAAGCGCCAAAGTTTCATTTATTTTTGGAGGTAACCCGCCCCTGAACAGACCCAGGAACTATGACGTAGTGCCAGAGAGCCCAGAGTCTTCGGAGCCCTTTCAGTTCAACGAGCTCACGCACGTCTACAGCAACATCATAACTGAGGAAGGTGGTGAAGAGCCCGTGCTGAGGGACTTGTTCTACCGAGACACGACAGACGACGCGGAGGATGACGAGGACGCATCCTGCGAGGAAGACTCCACGGGGGGGACTCCAGTGGGTGACAACAGGGAAGGTGGAGACGACTGTGGCAACCAGGCCGCGCGGTTGCCCACAGCAGCTGGCAAAGCTACTTTTCTCACTCTCTCTGGGTCCACAGATGACATCATTGATCTCACGTCGCTGCCGCCTCCCGAAGGAGACGACGGCGTCAACGACGACGAGGACGACACGCTGCTGCAGACCCTCAACCTCGCAATCGCGGCGCCACCCCCGGGCTTTCGGGACAGCATAGACGAGGACGTGGCCCCGGAGGGACGGCCTCTAAGCACATGTGATAACGACGACATTCCTGTGTCGCTGATCGATGCCATACCGACTCACGGAGAGGAAGAAGGAAGCAGCGGAGGGGAGAGTAGGTTAGAGAACGCAGTCATGGATTCTCTACAAGCACTGGAGCATCTATCGGTCTCCGAACAGAGACCTCCTCGTCCACCTCCGAGCAGCAACAACACAGGTGTGTGTTAAAATCACAACAGTGTTTGATCACTACTGTAAATTATTAATTTTTTAAGTGAAAAATAATCGGCATGATTCGATGTTCTGAGTTTGTCATTTGATCTCTTCTGCACAGTGTTTACCACAGTCTGCACCTGCACTTAAAATGTTTCCTGCGAATCTTTTATTGCCATTGTTTCAGAATGCTTTGATTGTGATGTTGCACTAGTACTGCTCCATGCTAGAGGCTTGTGGTCAAATAAGCAAAGTAGTCTTCAACAAAGTTGAACATATGGTTGCTTGGAAATTTTAATCCAAAAAGAATTTTATTTTTGCTTGCTTAATTCGTCAAGGCAAAGAGAAAAAAAAACTGTTAAAATTTACAATACATATATAAAAAAGTAAAAATAAGACACAGCCAAAAAAAAATCAGTGCAAGAAGATGGTGGCCAAACCACTTAAAACGTGAAAAATGTATAGTATAATTTTTAAATCAATCTGGAAAGAGATGGGAACTGAGGAAATGATGACTGGATAGGAGTGATGTGTTGATGCTCTTTAGTGCTAGTTAAAAGTAGAGCTGCAGCATTCTGGACTGTGTTGTCAATGGAGAGATTGTTCCAGACAAACATAGACAAAGTGTATAAGGCTGATAAGTGAGAAAAGCAACAGCAATACGCTAAACAGAGTTAATCCTAATCCTCACAGATTCTGCATTGATAATTAGCATTACAAATGAGATTAAACATGTCTGCATGCTTTTTTTTTCTCCAGTTGAAACATTGCATTATGTTTGTACAGTGAAACCTATTAATTCTAATTTATTCTGCTTGAACAATTTGAAACCTGCAAGCGTGCAAACACTCAGATAGGAAAATAGAGTCATGAATTCAATCCAGGCTGTGCATTGTTACATGTAAACAAAGCAAAGCACATATAGGTAACAAACATGAAGAAGCATCAACCGCTACATCTTAAACAGGATAAAATAATCATATATCTCACTTCTTACAAATATTGGTTAAACTTTTGTTACATAATTAATATTAATCTTTGTATTTTCTTAGGTATTTGCACATCTCACGGATTTAGCCCAGAATCATCCTCAGATTCTGGCAACGAGACTAACTCTTCAGAGATGACTGAGATCTCTGAGCTAGCTGCTACTCATAGACTCACCGACAGCCACATGCGTTTACTTGTAGCCACACGAGAAGGATACCAACCGTTGCTTGAGGAGAAAACTGAATTCCCAGTCTCACCTAATTCATGCACAACACAAGAAAAGAAACCTCGTAGTCCAACACGACACCTTCAGCCTCCAGCAGTTCCTCCGAGACGTAGCCCCCAGCTAGACCTGACATCGTCGGGGCCGGACAGATTGGAGCTGAAACCCCAGACTACTCTCTCGGTTACTCTTCAACGTCCGAGTTCGACAACGCCAGGAGGCAAACACCAGAAAAAGTCTGTACACTCGAGTGGAAAGTACAACACCTTCAGCACAAGAGAAGGACTTCGAAGTGAGATCAATGACAGGCGCAGCTATCTGGATTTGAACCAGCATGCTTCATTCAGCGAGCAGGAAGAAGCTAAGAGGAGACAGAATTCCTTTGTCGCTTCTCCGTCTTCTGTAGCTCAGGGCAGTGGAGTAACAAGCCCAGCTCGCGACCATCGAAATAATCTTCGCCCTTCTTCAACTGTTTCCGATCGCTTCCTAGATGTGGTCACTATGGGTGGCTGTGAAGCAGGTAACGGAGCGGCGGCTGCTGAACAGGATGAGCATCTAGTTGTAGCATCCTTACTGTCCCCGAGCAAACAGTCTAGAACAGGAGGTTCTGAACATGGATCAGACACACCAAGTGACCATCAGCCAATTTCAAGACAACAGAGTGTGGCACGGTTGTGTGAGTACCACCTGGCCAAAAGGATTTCAAATCTGCAAGGAGAAGGCCACAGTTCATTGCAGGGCTCTCTGTGCTCATCACTTGATGCAGGTGGCAGCACAAACAGCAGTGCCTGTGCCACGCCGACTGACTCTCCTCTTGGCCCCGGCGCTGTTGAGTCCAAACAACATCGCTCGCAAAAGCACCCACTTTCGAGTTCTTCTTCCTCCCTGCTTAGAGTGCTAAACTATGAAGACAACAAAACCGGATTTCAGAACCAGAACACCCAAAACAAAGAACTTCATCCGCATGCAGACCCTGCCCTCCTTCGTAAAATGCTGCCCAATATTCACCCCCCTCTTGCTGGGGGGGAAACAAGTCGACCCTCCTCAGCAACTCCATCCAAGCATAAGGAAGTGACAGGCACTGGAAGCAAGAAGCACCACAATGACAACTATCCTAAACAACAAGCCTGTTTTAAGGGGCTTAACCCAAAGGAAGGCAGTGAGGCCTACAGACAACTGATAAACTATCTTACAGTGAGTCAGATGCATCAGGGAGGGAAGTTGCATAGTGCTGGTATGGGAGGGGCAGTTAAAAAAGACACCAGACGCTTTATCACAAGTAACCCTCAGCTAGTTGAAATGGTTAAGAATAGAGGAAACACCACTGCTCGCTGTCCTTGTATGCCTTCGTCTGTGTCATCTCCATTTCTCAGCCCTAATTTGGTAGCTCCTCATTCAGCCCCAATGCAGTTGTCAAATAAAAATTCAAGGTCTTACCTTTCAGCAACACTTCCTGCCAAACTCAAAAGAAGCCCTGACATGCAAGCTCAGAGACTGAATGAAGGTTTAAATTTTAGGAGAGCTACTGCTGAGAGAAGGAGCTCCTTTTCTGGTCTAGAAAGTGACCTTGGCAGAGATGGTATGGATGCAGAGCAATTTCTCTCGTACATTAAAAGACAAGACTGTATGAACCGTGACGGGGCTTTGAATCCAAGCCGAAATCGTGACTTTTTAGGCAACAGTAACCGCCCTCCACCTCGCTCAAGAAGTCAGCCAAGTGGAAGCACAGAGGAAGGATTTAGATCAGACTCGAGG
Organism: Poecilia mexicana; assembly: GCF_051168715.1. NCBI lineage: Eukaryota > Metazoa > Chordata > Actinopteri > Cyprinodontiformes > Poeciliidae > Poecilia > Poecilia mexicana. The sequence continues at coordinate 27,840,150 of NW_028263371.1, forward strand.
TTGAAACATGCATCTTTTCAGTCTCCTCGACCTAATAATTCTTTTTGTTTCTCAACTGCTCCTACTTTGAGTGGTCAACGTGCAGACCTCAATGCCCTCTCACTAGGAAGGGGTGACCATCCATCAGCTTTCATCAGACAGTCGTCTAATCGGACTAGAACTACCATTTCATCTCCAACGCATAATCCGCAATCTCCACCTCCTCCACCGCCACCTCTACCACCACCTCCTCCTTTATCTCTGCCAGTGCCATCAAACACCAGTGCTAGCAACTCAGGATGCCCTCAAGATTCCCTTCATCCCATCCAGTTGCGGCAAAACCAGAACCACATTCAGACTGTTGCACCAACTTTGTTACAGACAGACCCCTTCAGCAGTAGCATCCAACGAGGAAGAGAGCTCAAACGCAGCTCAAGCAATGTGACAGCAAGTTCTGGAAGTGTGGAGGCTTTATTTGATAAGCCTATTCGTAGCCGGAGCCAGCAACCCTTGTCAGCACCTTTGTCTCATCAGAGTGACACCAAAGTCCAACATAGACAAGCAAGAAAACGTCTTTCCAAGAGCTACTCGCAAGGATCTGTGTCTTCACATGCAACTTGTTGGTCCTCAGGCAGTGGGGTGGACAGTAGAAGGGCATCTGTTGCATTTCCTTTACAAAAAGACTCAAAGCATACGAAGGGCTCTCAAAAATTGGACACCAGTCCTTGGAGATGCAATGGCCCCTTCAGCTACTGTTTCTTTAAACGTAAGACCGAGGGAGAAGATGACGAAATTGAGTGGGAGAGACCTAGAGGAAGCCGTGTTGGGAGCAATATTGACAATAATGGTGCTGTTGCATCAACTATAACCCTCTATGGCTCGGCCGTGGATGAGCAGTTGTATGGAGAGGTCCTCGACAACATGAGTTTCAGTGACCGTCTAGCAAGAATCAACGCTCTCAAGGACCGCATGTACGGCTTTCCTTCTGGCTTTAACGACGTTCGTCGAGATGCCAGCGAGCTCATTGCACTGGTGAGATCCAGTGTCGGTCGGTGCGACCGCGGTGCCCAGATGCCTATCCAAGATGTTTCCCAGTACAAGCAGCTCCTTTCCGTCGAGTCAAAAGAGTTAGGCCGGGCATGCCGGAGAATGGCACAAGCCCATGGCAGTCCAGATGAAATGCTGCTAGCTGTTACATGTAGCTTTCAGGTGCTATGCTGTCTGTGTGAGGCTTGTATGTGTCTAGTTCGGGGACTTGGAGCCTCAGCATCACAGCAGCAAAGAGAAGTCGTAGCAAAAGTCGACGAGGTTGTTATGAACTATATTTGTTTGCTCAAAGCAGCCGAAGCTGCGACTGTAGGTGCCCCTGGGGAGCACAGCGTGAAAGCCCTGGTCCGCCACTCCAGTACCATGTCGGCTATTGCTAACGCACTCACCCGCTCCCTTAAAACGCTGCTAAGCAAGTAGAGGCTATTTCCAATGCTTTATAGTATGGCCTATGCAGTCAGTAGAAGTCTGTCTTTAGACATTTTACTGTTTTAAGTTCTCTGAAAGAGTCAGCTGTTTTCCTGTTGTGTCTAGGTGGTTTTTACATCTAAATATACATTTATTGCAATTAAACTTAACATTAAAATGACTTGTTATTGAAAACGCTTAAAGAGAGTACATACTTTTACTGATGACATTATTATAATGTATATTTACAAAGCCATACTGTTATAAACCTTTGTAATAAATGTACCTAGTAGATACTGTACCCTTTTACCTGTGCATTATGTAACTTATTTAAAGTGTATATAATGTACATTAATACTGTATTATTATTTGAAGTAGCACTTTGGTGAAGCCATGAAGAACTCGGCTTACTTTAATATCTTGCAGGGATGAAGGGAAGGCACTTTATGTTCAGTCAGTTTATGTAAAGTTTTAATAGAAATATAATAATTATTTTAAAAAAAGAAAACTATTTTAGAGTTTTAGGTGAAATTTGACACTGTCAAAACGACTGAGAAAAATATTATATTAAATTGTTGCACTTTTGCTTGTTGAAAGAAAAAAAATGCTTTAAATAGTAATGACTTAGAGTATCATAGCACTGATTTACTCTGTCATATTTTGTATTATGTTTGAGCAAAACACAAATTATTAAGGTATTTCCCACAAAACATATTTAAAACCACACCAATGTAATATCAGCAATTTTGTGCAAATATTCCGACTTATCTGATTTGCTTTGATCAAATGTTACTTTTATTTAAAAAAATAATTTTTTGCTTTAAATTGTTTTTTCTGCTTATTTGATTTCTTTTTGCATATGAAGAATCAAGAAGAAATTAAATTAGCTTTTTTTGTTTGTTTTTGCAATAATCCACCAAACTATTAAAATATGTTTTACACATATATGCCTTTCTGTGGATTGTTTTTCAGTCTGATTTTTTCAATGACTGTTCATTCATGTCATTTTCCTAAAAGGTTTCATCGGGTTAATATGGGGAACTTTTTTTTTAATTTTGTACACATTTATATTATATTGCCAATTATGTATGCTGTTGCCTTTTTTACACATTTTCATGTGTTCTGAGTTTAAAAACGATGTTTTCAGCAACTCTTGTGATTTCCAATTCAAAAGGACATAAAACTTTTGGTTGTTGTCGACAACTTTTTTCCCTTAATAAATGAAATCATTTGAAAACAACACTTTCCATTTTCCAGGTTTTCCAAGCAAGTTCATTGTGAGCAAAGCACAACATGCTAAAACAAGTCACCAAAATCCTAAAATGTAATCATGATACCTCTACCCTTTACTCAATTTTACAGGCCAGACTAAAGATTGTTAAAAATAAATACCAGTACTTGTGCAAGAATATTTTTTGAACAGAAGACTCTAAAATGTAATTACTCGGAGACCAGAACAGAGGATATGTTTGACAATTGCAAAACACATCATTCCATAGAACGAGTCTCATAACTCTGAACTATGGAGGTAGAAGTCTCAAAGTTTGGGGATTATTTGCTGCAGTTCGCACCCCATCATAAAACCCAGTAGGAATTCTACTCCGTATTCAAGAAATGGCTGAGAATGAACAAAAGGAAAGTCCTCAGCAGAGGTCATATTTGTATTGAAATGTATGGTGAAACAGGGTGTACAAGCAAGAAACCCCTCAAATATCTCACAGATGAACGTGAGGAGAGGGCCCAACTCTCATCAGACTGATATCAGAGACCGGAGGCTTCAACAAGCCTCCCACTAAGGTTATTTCAGCTAAAATGAACAAAACTAGGTGTTGGGGTAGGGTGTACCAAGTTGCTTCAGGCGTTTTTATATTTTATTTAGTGAGCAAAACAAAGTAAATGTATCGGTGCAATCACATTTCTCAGGAATAAAAAAGTGAGATTAGAAAATATGTTTTAAAAAACATATTTATTGGGGTATTTTTCTTCAGTGTGGTTCTGGCTAAATAGAAAAAATTATTGTCACAATTTAGTGTAAAATTAGATAATACACACTCTACACAATTATAGGAAAGAGATAATACTTGGTGAAATCTTACTGCATGGGCTCTTTTTACGTATAATTGTTCCTGCGTGGTTTACGTGACTCTCCACCAGCAGCAGCGTACGTGGGTAGGCGGGATGTCTGAGCCTGGCTCATTCTATGGGCTCATTAGCATGTTAGGCGCGTCCTTTACGCACGTCAGCCTATCAGTTTGGAGCATGCAGAAACAAGCCACACCCGCGCGGCAACTCGTGTAGCGCGCTTCTTAAAGCATTGTCCCGGTAGACAAAAGTTTTAGACTTCTTCTTGTCTCGGGCTCTAGAAAGTTTACGGTATGCGTATATGTGTTCACCTACAGTGCTTAGTTGATAAAAGGTAACTTTATAGCATCCCTAAAGGAGTTGCTGACTGTCTGCTTCTTCGCAGCCCGGCTGCCAAAGCAGAGAAGTATTTATCGTACACCCCGTGGGGTTTAAAGTTCTGGCTATATTATTAGCAGGTAGTTAGCTCCAAACCTTCACTGAGAAAAGTTTGGTAACAATGTCGGCGATGTGTCACCAACGACGTGCCTTGGTGGAAATACCTGCTCCACAGCCTAAAATTGCGAGTAAGTCTGAATCAAACACAGAAGAGGTATTTGTTCGCATTTTAACGATCATTCACTGATGCTGTTTATGCTACCAGTTCCCTTGCTATCATGCTAACGTTACCATGATGCTAATTAAAACTTTGTTCATTTATTCTTAACTTAAAATATTTCCAGTTTTCTGCAGAAACAACAAATGACAAATTGTGAGCTGTTTGTTGTTGTTATTTAAATTCTTGTCCTATTTTTTTCCAGCTCGAATGAGAAGGTCTTACTTAGAAATCCTCGGAGCTCGTTTCGCCCCTGCTCCACTTCCAAGAAGCAGAAACCCAAACACAAAGCGAGCACACTCTTGTAAGTATTAAACTACAATAACAGCACCATGAAAGCTAATGTGCTGCAGGGTTTGTGTTATGTGACACATGCACAGGGAACATAAGGGAATTTATTGCATTTAATTTGGACAGGCCTGTGAATTCCATCTCTATTTCCTTTCTAAGTCTTATCATTTTCTTTCAAGTTAAACAGTTGAGCGCTGATTTAATTAACTGAGTACTTTCAAGTTGGTTGATTTCTGTGAGTTTGGCGAGGGTCAAAATCCAGAACTTATCTGTCGTTTTCTTTGGTGGATAGTGTTAGAACAATACATGCTCTAAGTTTTATAAGCAATTTTTTTTATACTTTGCTTACTAAATAATTCAGCTATATTTCCTTTCTTTTCCATATCCTTCTAGACTTGAATTAGGATGCATTAAAGTGTTAAAAGTACACATTTTGGGCTTTAACATGGCGGCAGTTCTTGCACAAATCAGACTCGGCCATCAAAAATGATTTGCAATGTATAGATAACGGGAACAAGTTAATACAAATAAAAATCAAAAATCGTGGGAGTAGCAAAACAACTTAGTTCCCTTATTATCTGTTTGGTGCATCTAAAGGATTAAAAAACTGACGGATTAACTTGTGCTTAAAATGGTTGACAACTAATTCAAACACCCAGTCAAAATGTGGGGAAATCATTATTATTGACTGGACATGTTTGGACTTAAGTGACAGATTAACCCCCCCTCTATTGCTCATTCTGCCCTGGACAAAGAGCCACATAACCCATTTTAATACAAAATTATAATTGGAATTTTAACTTAAGTTTTACTTTGATTATGCTTCAGAAGCATTCAAGTTATTTGGACTTTACCCCTATAAAACATTTTTGAGTTTGTACCTAATCTGAAGAGGTTGGGAAATGATAATAAGTATTCTGTACACTTCAGTGGACCTGTCCTTCGGTGGCGTGTGGGGAGAAAGAATCGAGGACCAGTGTGAAAAGATGGACGATCATCCCACTCCACTCTCCAAACAGCAGCTTGTTCAGCTCATCAGATCACTCATCTTGGTTGGACAGGTAAGAGAGCTTTACAGTGTGTGGATATTGAGTATTTCTAAAGTTTAAAAAAAAAAAAATGTTATTGCTTTGGTCTAAAACATGACGTGCTGCGTTGTCTTTAGAGCCAAGAGCCCAAAATGGTGGCGACAGACCTCAAGTGTCTCCAGGAAGACCTCCAGCTGAAGAAGATAAACGTTTACAGGTCCATCCCGTACTCCCGGTTCGGCTCCAACCGGGACGCTCACTGCTACAGAAAGGCCTATCCTCACCTGGTGGCATTCAAAGTATGTGTAACAATACGATAAAGGTAAAAATTGTGTAACGGGGGGGACTTAGTGGAAGGCAGTTTTCTGTTTATATAAAAAATAGACTTTGATGAATATATTATTTTACATACTTCTAAAACTCCATAGGACTCCTCTGTATTGATTGCGTCATCCCCCCTCAGGTTTCATGTCAGGAGTGGGGCCAGGTTCTCCTGAGGAACAAAGAGTGGGATGCTGTGTTGGAGCACTCCCTCATGGCGTGGCGATACACCGGTGATTTACCGCAGTGGGACACCGCCGACCACAACGCGTTGAGAGAGCAGTGCTACAGCATCCTGGCTGCTCACAGCCTGGCTGCGCTCCAGCACTTCCGCCCAGAGCCCAGCAGAGGACAGGAACTGCTCAGGAGGTAACACAGGCTTTTAACGCCGCTTGAACAATGTTCCTGTGTTTTTAAATGCATTTTCAATACTTCTCACTGGCCGTAAGGTAAGTTGGGAGAAAAAGGCTGGTTTTCCTGCAGATAAATGCAGGAAAACCATGAGGATATACGAGGGTTTTACTTAAATTATTAGTAAGACCCTCATAGATGAGTTTTTCAGTGGGTTTGAGCACCGTGCATAAGTATCCTTTCACTTCACAGTTTGTACGCCGTTTCATAATGATCTAAAGTCCGGTAAAATACTCTGAAGTTTGACGTGAATAAATAAACTAAGAAACAGTTTTAAGATGAGCTCTGCTGATTGGTTGGCTGCCAGCATAGACATCCAGCTAAAGGGAAGCAACATGAACTGGAGTCTCAGTTTGCTGCCTGTTCAGTGTAAGTTTGTGCAGATTTCAGGTCTACCTTGTGATTGCTGCTTGAACTCGTTCAATTTTTAGAAGATGAATATGCCGATTAATTAGGGTTAGCAGTTAAAGTGCTAACGTTCACCTGAGCCGGGTAGCCTCGCTGCTTTTATTATTTCTAGGATATGTCATGCCGTTTGTTTGAAGGAGACTTTCATAAGGGGAATACGATAAACGTCACTTTTCCTTCTGATCCAGGTTTAAGATGGCTCAGCTGCAAAGCCAGTTGATAGTCCCATGTATTGAGGAACTGCAAAGGATTATGGGATACACAGAAGATATGTCCATGGATACAAAGTGACCTGATGATTTTGCTCAGCTGCTGGATTCTGACTTGTGAAAACTGTGCGTCATGGCGGACTCCTCAAATGATTGTTTTAATTGGTCAAAAATGCTGTTTGCTTCGCTCATTAATCACAGAATCCACAACAGTATTTTTCCAAAGGACTGGTGCTAAATGACCTTTGTGTGTGTATGTTTTTGCTTTAAATAAGAGGATCAAGTTAATTATTGATTAGTTTATTCTGTCACGCCAATTTTCATACAGTTTGTCATAGGTAAAGTAGTATACTGCTACAAGATGGACAGCTGAAGTATAAAGCAATGTCGACTTTTAAAAAGTGTCCTTAATGATCCTTAAAAAAGCAAGTAATGCTGGATTTAATCACATAAGAAAAAGCTTAAATGCTCTAAATTGGCATCTCCATATATTATTTAGTGTTAATATTCACTTGGTACTGGCAGGGGTTTAAATAAGTGTGTGTGTGTGTACATATACTTTTAGAGATGTTTAGAGAATAATTTGCATTGACGGATGAATTGTTAAGAAGGTAATTGCCTTTTTTTGTATGTATTAAGTTCTATGTTACTGTTGGAGACCCTGTAACATGTTGGCTTTGTCTTGTTTTGTGATTTCCTGTTGTTCAGTATGTCGTGTTTTTCATGGAGTCCTTTATTGCACTGTCAGTGTTTGTCCTGAAAACTTGAAAGTTTTGATAAAATTGATTTCTAATTTAAATAAAATTAATATGAACTGCATTGAAATTTGTCTTGTATGTTGGTTTTGTTCAAATGTCTAATTTTGTACTGTCGTAATTTATAGTCTGCGTAGAGTTGCAGTTTTTTTTTTTTGTATTTTACACATTTTTGAGTGATATTTGAAGGAAATTACCATTCTTACAAGTTTATTCTTCGAGTTTATAAGTTCAATCATTTCTTTTCTCTGCCTTTAAGTTACCACTGTGCACCACTAGATGGAGCCCTTGTTGCACTCTTCTCCAGCATCCAAATCAGTTTGAGAGCCAGTCTCAAGTCACATACCAATATTAATGCTACTGAAGAAACAGCTGTTGCCATGGCACTCTGAAGAGCTAAGATTAAACAATTTCTGAATGCTATTTAGGTTTAATAAATGATACTTAGGCCTCCTGCTGTATTGACATATATTCCCTGTGTGAACAAGCAGACTCTGATATCTATAGCTTTTATTGCTTTTCTGGATTTAACTCTGGCACTTGTTTCCATGGTAGTGTATTATACAACCTATTAATAATGCAGCCTATAGTGCTGTGTACATTTGACAGATCACACAAGCAATGTTTTATTTGAAACCTGTGACTTGAACATGTGAAGCAGCCTTACAATTACTCACACAGAATAATGTGTCTAATATCAGTTTCATATTGTGTGTTTTGACTCATTCTATGTGCCTTCTGTTGGTACAAAACTCACACTTAAATATAGGATTTATTTCAGAATGTATTTCCTGGCTGGCTGTCAAATTTTGACAAAATTGGAAGAGTTAATTGTATCAAGGCATATGGTTTTCTTATTTGAATTTTCACCTCCAAATGCTTTTTCCATAACATGAGGAGTAGATGACATTGCTAAATAGTTGAGCTTAGAAGACATGCCCAACCGGATCTGAGAGGACAGAATATGTTTTTATTATTTGTATCATAAAGTAAAGAAATGAGTAAGTTTAGATCAGATTGGTACTCCTTAAAATTACAGAAACTAAAGATTCTCTTTTTTTAGATGTAAATTATCTACAAATGCTTTTATTTCTTTTTTTATATTAAAGTTAAACTGAAGTGCGATGTGTGTTTGCCTAACTCACAAGAAAAAAAAATAAATTCACCAGGTTTAGTGTTCAACAGAAAGCAAGAATCGGAGCAAACATTAAGTTAAAAAATACAGACATCTTTAAAAAGTTAAATTTATGTAGTTTTTTCCATTAAAATTTTTGAAATGTAAACAGCCATATTGCAGGAAGCTCTCTAGGTCGTTGGTCTTCCTTCTGCTGATGAGTTTTATGAAGGTGCTGCAGATAAAACAAACCTACGAAGCTCACTATTCAAGAGCTGCACTCACCACGTTTCCATGGCAACCTTTAGGCGCTACCTACATCCAAACTGGTTGTTTGAGACATGCTGTGGGGCCATTTCCAAAGGCCTTTTGCAAGTGTGTTAGTATTATGTCGTCATCTCCTCCTCAAATTTTCAGAACTTTTCAGAGAAGATTGAAAATCTCATGAGGCAGAATTGAAATCCAATTTGTATTTGAAGACTTTTTCATCCATCTTTACCACTTTACCAGTGGTGATGAAATAAAATAAAATAAAAATCCAGAGGCTCTGTGTATTTTCTTTGGTGAAATAAAGGAAGAAAAAACATTGAGAAACAAGAGATGTTTGCATGGAGGTAAAGAAGCAAGCCGCAGCGTTTTCCTCCTAAAATAGCTCAAGCAATGCTCTGGAGAGCACAGATGGACTGTGCAGCACAAGGAGAGACTAATTCCCACGCTTAGTATCTCAGGTTTTCATTGTTGCTTTCTTACTTCCACTGCAATTCCTTCATTTCCAGCTTTTCAATAAGAGACTAATTTACACCGGGGATGCCAGGTGAGCATAATTAAGCGTAACTAGCAGAGAGGATGGGGATGCTGCTCCAGGAGGGAAGGAGTACAGAGTCAGAGCGGTCAGATGTGACTTAAATAGTCTGAAACGAAGTGGATGAAGCCTCTGAGAATGCTCTAAAACTGCAGTATAAATCCAAGTTTATGCAATAGTTTGAAAATATACAAAAACTGCAAATTATTTCGAGATAAGTCATTTTAGAGAAAAAGTGAGCAAGGAGTTTTTGATGCCCAAAAGACAAAACTTTTTTTTTTTTTCCTGACATTTGTCTGGACCTAGCTCCCTAATATTTAATATTTCATAACACTGAGCAGATTCTCTGTTTGCTCCACTGGGCCCCGCCTCATCATTAAATTAAATTGTTTAGAAATGTTTGCGCATTTTGGAATTGTATGTTTACTTTTTAAGACTGCATGTGAAAGAAGCTCCTTGAAGCTGTATAATATTTAAGCAGCTCTGTTTAATAATTCACAATTCAGGCTACATGGAATAATTTACATCAGACAACAACATACATGCAAATACTCCAAAAATTAATATTTTATGTGTTCGTTTTTGAAGAACACTGATGAAATATGTCACAGTCCATTAGGTTTGTTGGAAACAGGTTAACAACTTCCATAATCTTTTACAATTTACATGTTTTATTTACTAAAATATTACATTAATTGCAGTTTTTTTTTTTTGCTTTAAAAAAGCAGAAAGCAATTTACTGCTATTCAAAAACCAATAAATTGATCAAAACAACAAAAAAAAACATAAAAAATTTATTAGTCACACATTCTATTGAAATATCTAGTCAGGGCATAAAAGCGATTATTTAATTTTGGATTTTTTTTTACTATAAATTATAATACTGTAACAAAAAATGTAGTATTTGTAAGGTTTTATTTAATAGGCTATTTTTACTAGGAATGCCAATAAATGAGGAGAGTGCTACAGATTATCATAAAACATAACTAAAAGAATATTTTAAAAAAATGCAAAATTCACTCTGGTCAAAATAAATAATTGGAAAAAAATAAAATTAATTCTGGCAGATGGAATAAAATAAAAAAAAAGCTTAATTGAAGCAGATTTACTAGGGACGTTCAATGCTTCTACAAAACACTGTTTCTTATTTAAAATATAACAACACAGCAGCAGCAAAAAGAAAAAAAAATATTAATAAAAGATTCAACATTAATCCTGAAAAGATAGAAGTGAGAAACTATGCCATCTGACAAATAATGACAGAAAAATTGCAGCGTCAGTCATGGCATGGATTATTATAATTCTCAATATATATACAGGCTTTCAAGTAATATATATGCAGTGATCTGAACAGGTACTTTTCAAGGAAGGACCTGCTTATTTTTAGAAAAAGCAATTGCCAGACGTTACTCTGCATGTATCACAACATCAAGATTTTATGGCATAAAGGTCCGCCATGTGTTCAAAACACACAATACACGTCTGAGTGAGTGATTTGCGCCTGTGCTTCGAGTGCTTTTCCAGGTATTTATTTACTTTTCATGTTCAAACAGGGTAATAAACATTACATTTCTCTGAATAAATGAGCATGTAATGGTACCGTCCAACCTCATCATGACTCAGAAATGTTGGGCTCCAGTATTTTGACCTTTGTGAGTGTTGAAACTGCAGGTTGATTCTGCAAGACCCCTCAGGTCACCAGAAGCAGGTTCTCATGAATAAAGAAGACGTTAAATGTGCGTGAGGTTATTAATTACGAGCCTCATTTGTTTGGTTTTATTTGTTTTTTTCTTACAAGCAGCTTCTATATTTTCACCTTTTCAGTCGTTTCTTCCTCCCTTCACCTTCTGTCTCCCAACATTCTCCCCCATTTTGTCCCGATGATAGCTTTCAAAATATTTCTTTTCCTTTCCCCTTGTCACATAGCGTCATATTTTCTGGTTAGAAAGGAGCATTTGTTTCAAGCCCAACATCCAAAAATGATGAAATGCCAACACTCCAGCCACATAAATTTTAAGCCAAAAAAAAAAAGGACATGCAAATCGGTTCCCATCTCCTGACATTGTTACATCTTTCAGGACATTTCTCTAGCAGCTTAAGCTCTGTTGTCACTCACTTCTAAATCTGTACAGCATGTGTTTGAGTTACAGGCTGCAGCGATGGACACAATAATTGCAGGCAGGTAGGTCTTAATATGAGCCAGAGACCAGCCCCACGGGGCCCTGTCCCCAGGTCATGTGTCATTACCTCAGCCTGAATTGGTGGCAGACTGCAGGAAGGCCAAGCAGCAGGGACAGTGATACTGTTTTCATGGCTGATTGGAGAGCGCTGGCGGCCATCGCCTGTCCTCTTTGCCTTTTTCCAGGGGAATGTATTCTCCATCCAGGCGGTGTTTGGCAGGCAGCAGATTCCTCCCACTCCTTTTACAGCTTTGCCAGATGCATACCGAAAACGCATATACTACGATATGCAACGGCATGATCTTGCCGTTGCATATCAGAAATTCTTTGCAGATGCATAAGTGCAGTCTGATTCTACAACAGTTCACTTGACGGTACGTCTCGAAACTAATACTGAAACAAACTTTTCTGCATCGCAAAAAACCCCGCGGTGAGGGTTGCAGTCTGCATGTGCTTGTTCATTCTTCCCACTCGTGGCGACAATCCTGTTTTAAATTTAGAGCGTGAGTGAGTCACGGGTGATAGGCATGAAAGATCTGGAGTGAAAGCTAAATTACCGCCACAGAACCTGAGCACAGAAGTGCTGATGGTGCTGGAAGTACTGCAGAACACGAAAGTAGAGAGCTGTCAAGCTGTAAAATTACACAGCAGGCTGGGTGAAGAGATGATTACGGGCAATTATGCATCCGCGAATGCCCTCTGAGGGGAGACCTTTCGCGTTTAAGGGGTTAGCCGGTTTGGACGTACAAATGGCAATCCATCTCAGCATCTTCTGTGTGCTTCCTTGTCGGTGGCGATGATGGGAGATGTTCTGTTTGAAGAAGGCTTTTGATAACATGGAGATGTGAGATATGTAGACGTGAGAGCGTGGGTGACACCGATCTGCATGTACCTCCCAAAACAAGGACTAATAATTTGAGCGCTCTTTCAAGCTTAGTCTAAATATGACATGTTTTAAAGTTGTATTTCTTCCTTATTTTCATAATTGTACATTTTCAGTACGTTTTGTTAAGCTCGTCTCAATCAGTAACTTGGTACTTGAAGCTCTGTTTTGGTAAGGCCTTTCTAGAAACTTACCAATCCCTTTATTTGCTCATTGAAAGAAAGGTTTTGTTCAGCTGAAAGGCCTAGTCCTATTTTTGGAGTAATAGTGGCAATTATAAGGGTTCTTAGAGTGAGTTTCAAGTATTTGTGGATTTGAATTTGTGGCCTCTAACCAAGAAGAGCACCGTGTGTACATGTTCATTAGCACCATATCCTGTTGTTGTCTCTCATCCCCCTTTGACTGAAAAAGTGAGCCCTCAGAATGAAGCTGGCAATGAATTGCTTGACTCTAGAAATGTGTTTTTTAAGTACGGCATTCATTTCGGACTGAACAGTTCAATGTTTGTTTCAATAGATTTTGCGGCTCTGCTTGGTCGGAGAACTGTCTGATGCTTTGTTATAATGAAGTCATCTGTCGGACTGCTCATCCACCGTGGCCTGATTGGTGGAGAGCTGTGCCGGTAGTTGTTGAACTGTAAAATTCTCCCATCTTTTTAAAGACTCTCCTCCACAGTGACCATTGGCTTATCAGTAACCTGTCTGAGTAAAACTCTTTGTCCCTGATTACTCAGCCTGGCTGAAAGTCTCAAATGTCACCCTTCATCCCTTTTAAGAGTAATAGAGAATGCTACGCTGTTGGATTCTTTGTGTTCTTTAAAAAAAACTTGCTTGGAGAACTGGAGTATACTTGAGCAATGAAAGCTAAAACTATCTTGGCTGCAGCAATAACACAGTATGAACATCCACCATTCTTTTCATTCTTCCCATTGCACTTTGCATCATCTCAAAAGCATGGTTTTTGCCCTCCTTGCATACCAGTCTTCCTTCCCAGACAGGAAATCATTGCAGGAGGGCTCTCACCCTATCACATATGGTCATTTAACACATCGCTGGCATCCACAAATGAACCAAGAGCAGCAGCCGCTCCACTAGGCCCCGGCCGACTTTGCACAAATGTTTATCTCTCGCTCTCCTGCTGTGCCGGGCTACAATTTTTTTATTACTTTATTCATTTGATTGTGCTTGTTTGTCACAGAGAGCACTCGCTTTGAGTTCAGCGTGATGGATTTAGATTCGGAGGCCTCGTTTTTGGCTTTTGACACTTCGCCGGAGCAGAAATATTTACTGTTCCCAGACTCTCATTTTTTTATTTCCAATTTTGCGCTTTCTTATATTTCTAAAGGGAGCAGGGGAATGAGCTGAGAAATGGCAGGCAGTTTTTCCCTCCCCCCCCCCCCGTCCCCCACTTTAAATCTTTTGCTGCCCTCTTGAAATTTGTAATAGCCATTTTGGCTCTGTCAAGCTGCCTTAGCCTTTTGGTGCACTTGGAGCTTCATTGGTGATAAAACAGATAAAGCCTTCTTGACAAGTTAAAAATGAGAAAGCAATTGTGGCTGACACCCTCGAGACAGCCATCGTCTCTGTCTCCCTTCTGGCCACTTTCTCTGTCTCTTTCCCAGTGTCCTGTTTGCTCTTGTTTTCTTGCAGAGGCCTGCTTGTTATGCGCTATTTCTACAGACTAAAATATTAAAACAAGATACCTCTTGAGGATGTTTGCTATTGCTGAGCGATTCAAATCTAGCCAAGCTGAAAGAGACTGCTTAAGCACTGCGGGATGTAAACATGGGGGATAGTGAAGACTGCATATTTTTTGTAGCATTTTTGCTTCTTTAGGCTGCATTTCTATTTTCCTTTGTCTAGCTAAATTGGACTTTCTAAGGCATTTTTTGACTTTGATCTAAACTTGTTTCATTGCAGCTCTGGTTGTAATAAGTTTAGGGTCATCGTCCTGCTGAAAAGTGAGCGTTACAGTCTCAGTTTTTCCTGTACAACTTTCCATCAAATGCAATTAGATGACTGTTGAAAACAATATGTAATTTTTTCTTGAACTTTAATTGGTCTGTCATAAAAAAAATCCAGTAAAAGTTTTAATGTAAGCTACGGTGAGATGTAAACATACCCCTACTGCTATAACTATTGGTAAGAGCCTAAAAATGACGGCAAAGGCCTTCTTATTGTGTGTTTTTTATGTCGGTGTCGGGCTTTGTGTGTGACAGAAAGCCAAGGCCTTGTGTGTGAAATATTCACGAGGGATGGGGAAAACGAAAAGGGGGATTGATAGAGCCATGTTGGCAAGGCAAGGTGTCTAAATCACAGTTTGGAATGGTCTGTCGGTGTGGCGATTGGCTGTCACATCCACAGATGGAGGACGGCGCCCACAGGAAAAGGATAAACTGTCTGATAAGCGCTCGGTGAGATACAGGGCTTCTTCTGGCAGACGGGCTCTTGAGAAAGAAGGTGTTGGTGGGGGGGGAAGAGATGGGAATAGAAGAGGAAAACGAGTCAAGAGGGACCAGGCAGCAGATGAATCTCCATCTGTGTTCAGAGGCAATCGGCAGCAAGAAAACAAGCCAAACGACCACCGAGGTGCGGCTTTGGTCTCATACCTCTGCGGGTTTACCTCTGTGAAGATACCCTTAAGTGCATTTTAGATTGTTCTCCTTTCTGCTGAGGATAGAAGCTGAGCGTCGTCCTGTAATAATGAGCTGGGATGAGTGGTATCAATCAGCTGCTTCTTGCCAAGTGGGGAAGCGAACAACAGCTGCAGTTGTAACAACAGTTCATTTAAGCAATATGAAATCAGTCAAGCAAATGGCAACGACTTACTGAAATGAATGGACTGGTCCTGTGCAGCAGTACTGTGTTATGTAATAGAGAACAGATCTATGTCAAAATTAAATGCTAAAATCTGAGCGACTACATCAAACCACTGACCTGGTACAGATTATGGTCATAAAAGCATGAATAATCCTCATTGGCTCCAATTTTGCAAAGGTTATCCAGTCTGCTGCAAAATATCCTCATCACATATAATGCTTTTTTTAAAAATGCAGAATTATTCTGCAACATACAGCTCAAACTATCCAAATGGGATAAATAAAAAATTACATACAATCACGCTGTATGAATATGACTCAAAAATAACATAAATACTGATCGGGGAATTTGAAAATACATAGACATTAAATCAAAGTAAAAGTTGTAGGCTGGTGGGTGGAGGAATTTCTGACCTGACTATAGAGGATCACATGCAGAAGCTAATATTCTCAGCACACATCTGAAACCTTTTTTCTAGATGAAGGTCACCCTATTTTAGTCGGGAAGGAATAGCCTAGAAAATCATCCATTTATTAAAAAAAAGCTCTCAATATTAGCAGAGTAGCGGGTTAGAGTCATAAAGTTAGCTGACTCTTTATGAGCTCTCTGCTCAATTACACATGTGACGGGGCCAGTGATGACTTCTGTCAACGTGGTGAAGCGCTGTAAAAATGTAAAATGGCCAGAGTTAGAATTTAATCACGTTTTTCCTTTACATTGACATGGTTGGGTTCGGTTAAATCTCTTATGACAAGATACAAGATCTAGTAGGAAGCACTTTAGGAAGAAGGCAATCCCGGTCTGGGGCTAGCACTTAGCTTATGGCTGATGTAGCATTTTGAACAAAAAGTGTGGTGAATTATCCAACCAAAGCTACAAGGGGTGCTCTTGCTAAAAGTATTGACTCAGGGGAGACTGAATAAAAATACCACAGCTTTAAAAACCAGGTATCTGGTTCCAGTAATATACACTAAAATCTGTTGCAGAAGGTAAACAAAAGGTTCAAGGTGTTAATTATATATTAACCTGTTGGATTACTGCTTCCAGAACTACTTTTGTGTAAGCTTTAAGGTATACTTTTCAAGTACTCCACGTTACGCTTCTTAGATATATGGCAGATTGATGAAAAACCCAAGAAGATACATCTTACGTGTAGCAGCTTTAACTTGGAGATATTCTTTAAACCCGTCTGTTCAGGACGGATTTCTGCGAGGAGCTCATGCGGTAACGATGTGGCCAAGCTTTGATGGCAAAGAGGTACAAAACAAAAGACGCAGAGCCAGCTGTCATTCCCAGAATCCCAACCCATACCTGATTCCATGAGCGTAAATAATAAAAATAGAGCATGTTGGCAGCTTCTTGGGGTTGCAATCTTTCAGTTTTGCAAAAATACGAGCCAGGCATCCATCCGAGCTTTATTGTCAAGGGATGAAGGGTTTTCTTCTCCCCTTTTTATACCAGCTGTACATATTGATAGCAGAGAGACGCCTCTCCCAGCGCCTCAGCCCAGGCACTTATTCCAGCATCCCTCAGCTATATTGTATGTCAGAAGATAGGATGTGCAATATTCCGCAACCAAGAAATGAATCTGCAGAGATTTCTTTGTGGCTTGTCCAGATAATCCCTTTTGGTCAAAGTGAAAGGACCTGCTGGTGCTTTCCGCGCTTGAGGCGTCGTTTCTTGAAGGGGTTCGTTTTCATTTCAGTTGCAAAATATGCTTGTGGGACCTGTTTACCATTCTGTGATCCAGTTGACAGATAAATGATGAATTGCTTAGTAGCTTAGCTACAGCACGCATTTCAGATGTGATGAAAAACTATTTATACCCCTTGGTTTTTTTTTCTGTTTGCGCTTTGTGAATTTTATATATTTTATATCAAACAAATCTTAATATAAGACAGATGACCCAAGTAAATTAAACATACAGCCATTTGAATGAAGATGTTGTTTATTAACTTTTATTAGTGGCCCAACTGTTAAACTGTGACATTCTAGTGATTAAACCAAATTTCGATAAATGCAGAATTAAGAAGAAATTTATTTTGTAATTTCTGATCCAGAATCGTTTTGGTGAATTCTCCCAGGCTGTCTTCAAGACTTTCACTAAAAGAAAAGTCATCGTCAGCCGTCTCAGATCTGATTAAAGCTGAAGCCATTTTCTTGTCGGTGACGTTTTAATGTAGGCGTACTCCGTGTGTTTCTGTTCATATGTGTGCTTGTTTATGCCTGTGGGCATGCGTGTTTGTGTGCGACAAGCCACCGAGTTCCTCCCATTCCTTCAAGCCCCCCCCAGGCGCCGGGAAGCATCTGCAGCCCTCTCTTTTCCATATGCCCCATGCCTCTTAGTCTGTCTCAATCATTAATTCAGGGTGATTATGAATTAACAAGCCACCATTACTCGCCCCCCTATCAGGTCAGTCTGGTTTTTCTCCCATTTTCCAAACATGGTTCTCAAATTCGAAGAAGGCTTGTGGATTGTTTTTATATGTTCATTCACCAGATCCAGCCACTTTGGTAATCCAGCTTGTTCAGATTTCTCTTAGTGTGGAAATTCTCAATCTGACTCCAGATTGAGCTGCAGCCCCTCCTGTTTCCCAACGTTTTCCTGTACGCTTCACAGCGTTAGGAAAAGCTGAGCAACAAACACCTCGTCTCAACTCATTTAACCCCCCACCCTCCACTCACCCTTCAAACTTAGCTGCATGCTGATGGGAATTCTCCATAAGCAGCAAAGTGAGCAGACACACCATGAACGGCTGGGGGTTCGGGCGCACGCAACAAAAAAGGAGAAGTGCTTGGCAACATGGGGTCCTGAACGCAGCATCCTCCAGTTGAAGGGCGGCCTCCTTAATCACCATGACACCCCGTCGCTCTGTTGTCTTGGCAAAACAATGCAGAAACAAACAGACCCCAGCTAATTTGAATAGATGCTTTCTGTTGGGAATGAGACTCACCAGCCTTGTGGTGCTCCTCCGGAAGCTCCGACGCTAGTTTCTGTCAACATTGGGGAGAGCTAATGACGGCTGGAATTGGTTTGGATGTGGTACATTCTTAGAAGAAGATGTAGGTCATGTTATATAAGGTGTTGATGAAACTGTGCCCTAAAAGAGCAGCTGTTGTATCTACATGATGTTATTCTGGTGGTTTGACCCACTTTCAAAAGTACATTGGGAAAGTAAACCTAGCCAAATGAAGAGTTGGAGATGGAGGAAGCTAGAGATTAGGGTGATGGCAAGAAGTCCTTCCAACCAGACTTGGGTCACCAAAGAGAAATCAACAAAATACCAGTGAAAACATAAAAAAAATCTAGATTAAACTCCCATTTATTATTTATAAATCATTGTTGCATAAAATATTTCAATAAAATGTTAAATTTTTGTACCAGCTTAATATGATAGAGTTTGACAAATTAGGACTACAGACCAAAAAAAACTCTAAGTAACCTTAATCTTATTACTTATTGGAGTCGCATATTTGTTCATGAATTAAGGGCAAAATATTTCTGTAAACTATTTATGTAAAAATCGTATTATTATTTATTTGTTTATGCTACTGAAATAATAAAATGGATTTTTTAAACATATTTTATTACTGGAACAAAGAAGTGTGTTTTATGTAGAGGCCATTTTTTGTACAAATATACAGTTTAACTCAATATAAGTCATTATCTAACTTGTTAGTAGACGTGCCCTGAACGTCTCTGTCCCTGATGGTCGCGCGACTGCCACCTGCCTGCACAGCTGTTCCTCGTTAGCTGCGTCCCGGTAAACAGCCTTACCGCCACAGAACTTCTATCAATTACTTTTCTTTTTCTCTGAAACTAATTTAATTCCTTTATCAATAAATTTAATTTACTTTGTCTATTTACTGCGCTCGCCCTCTTCAGACCTGCCAGCCTGCTGTCTTCGTTCTGCAGCCTGTAAGTTATTGACCAAAATATCTCTTTCGTTTACATTATACATTTGCAACATGGTTTCATCTTCTGTTTTTCATCTAAGTGTGTTTTTGTAGTCTTTAGCTGAACAAAACTACAAATAGGAACCATTTATTTATTTATTTAGTGCAACATGCTCACAGTATGACTTCATTTATTTATTTAAAAAATGGCAGTATTTTCTTTTTACGTCCATAAATATTTTAGAAATAAATAGACGTTTTCACCGCAGATAATTTGAATGTATTGTATTAAAAGGAACGGGTGTAAAAAGTATATATTTTTGGTACAACCTTTGTAGCAGGGGCGTCACGCGCCCTCATGCGGCCGTCCGAGTAACAGTCCTACCCTTTACCTTTACCGCATGTCTTCTTCCCCCTGCTAATTAACCCCCTTCCTGTCAGACTACTTTCAAATAAAGACCACTAGCAACAAAACAATTCTTGGAAAAAAAAAAGGTTGAAACCAGAAGCATAGACATAAAAACACAACTAATAAATAGGATAGCCATTTAAATAACAGAAAGTGGATCTATTCAAATTCACTTATTCAATGCAGATACTTTAAACTCAATGTGAAGCAACAGAAGTATGAGCAGTTTTATTGGCATTTATATGAAAATACTAAACGTTTTGTGTGATTTCATCTGGGGACTGATAATTCTCACCTTGACTATAGGTGTGTGGGAGAAAAAGTGAAAGTAGTGAATATGTAGTGCATACTCTATCTAAATATTAGAAATAAATAAATAAATTAAAAAAAAAAACAAGGTCTGCACCAGTGAAATCTCTAACTTGTTGCAGATACGAATTATACATTTTAAAATTGTACTGAGTTGTAAACAAATTATGATGCCTTACTGAGAAATGTTCCCATTGATGAAGGACCTTTTTCTTTTTTATCTCCAGAACATGTAATGAAATTTCACTTAAACAACAAACGTTGGCCTTGTTTTACAAAACTGTTACCCTAGATTTTGGTAACATTTTCCATGTTGACAATTTTCCACTATGCTATTCTAGTCCACGTAGCTGCCAAGACTGTCCTCAGGTCATTTCACTGAAGCACCTCTCACTGGGAAGACAAGCAAATGACTCCAGTTGAAGCTATTATTAGTTTGACAGTTTTGGGAATAGCAGTATATGCATTAAGCTGACCATAAAGTTAGAAACCATCGCTTCAGGGAAAGTAGGTGGGTGGATGAACTGTTGGGGGGGGGGGGCTCCACCAACATCTGCTGCTAAGCTTTCACGACAGAGTCCCCTCCTCTTGTCGGATCTTTCTTACAAGGTTTTGACATTGACAAGAGGCTGCTTGGGGAGTAAATCCTCAGTGTGTATCCATATATGCAGGATAAACCTTCCTTTTATTTCATATTACTCAGGAACATGTCAGCTGTCCAGTCCTGTTTGTTGATCCTCCTCACATTTTACATAAAATGTTGGACTTCCAGATGTGTCACAGACACGTATCTGCTTAAATTCAAAATCTAATTTTAAGAGAAAAACACTTCTTTCATCTTGTAGAAACAGAGGACGATGAGGAGGAACACATCAGCCGCCCTGCTTTTTCAGAATTCAAATCTAAGATCTACATGCAGTTTGGTGAGTCTCAAACATGCCCAGTTCTCCCCTATGGACTGACTCTACATGCAGCATGTGGGAGATGGAAAAGTTAAAATTCTTAATGGCTGAACGTGAATCAGTAATGTCGTCAAACTATTGGGAAGTTTATAAAAAAGGTTGAATTCCAGCAGTTTTTCCCACTGGATAAACTACAGTCTTTTTTTTTTGCTGTAATGAGATTCAGTGGTTTCAACCTAAATCAGTAGCAGTGGTTGTGTAGGTGGTTATTGTTTCTGGGTCAGATTTTAACTGCAGTGTTCTGACAGAGATGGTCTCTCAAAGCTGTGCCTTGCAGCATTTCATCTTAAAGCCTCCCTGCACATTGACAGTCTTCACGTTAGACACGCTTTTGTTCAATAAGCTTTGGCACGAGTCTCTCACTCTTATAATTTTTTTTCTTCACCGGGAATTTTTGTTTTATTAGTTTTTAGTTATAATATTCTCACTTAATCCCACTGCATCACTTTTTCACCACTGAAATGTGAAACCAATCTGCCAAGTAGTGCTTTTTTTTCTGTCTGAAAAAGTAACGATTAGTCCTGATGCTGCTACAATGATATGCCTTTGTGAGTGCTGCTTGTGCCAGTTATTTACAGGGTTCTCCTACTACATAGTCTGGAAAAAAATAGAAATATACAAAATGTGATTTCAGTCTTTTCGAGGTTTAGAAAAGTGTAGAAAATACAAATACAACTATGGAAAATATTTTGAGTTTTCTACTTTTTCCCCAATCCCATTGTCTTAATTATGTTTCCTTCTGTGTCCTTCCTTCCTTCTTTTTCTCTTATTTGTTTTTCGTTGTCTCTTTTCTGTATTCCTTGTGTCTCCCTTTTCATCTTTATTGTTTGTTTTTGTTCTTAACTTCTTTTCCAAAATCTGTTCATGGAAATGGCAGAAAGTACAATTGTAATAGTTAAAATGCGTAGAATTTGTTGCAGTCATACTCCCATTGGAGCATAATGTCTTTGAGATTACAAATAGCAGCCAGGGGTTGTATTCAACGGACCATTTCTCTGCTTGTCCTTCTACACTTAGTTTTCCCCTACAATTCCACACAATTCGTCTTCTGCTTGAAGGCTGTTTCATTGATCTGAATTCAGATAAACCAGTAAAATATTTGAGTTGAAAGCAGAGATTCAGCCCTTTAATGCTGTTACTTCTGAAAGGGCAACTTCATCAGTCTGGCTCTTTTTATATTCAGTGTTTTCTTCTTGGGAAAGTGCATTATTTCTGCAGACTCCTCACCTTCAGGACATAAACTGAAGAAAATGCTCAGCTGTATTGTCTTTGTTGTTTTTGCATTGATTAAGGTTCATGATTTGATTTCTGTTCGCCTCCATCCCTTTTAGTAAAATTAATTGAACAGCATATTCAGACGGGCCTTTTTTCCAGCTGAGTTATGGTCAGAACACATAGTGATGAGATGGACAATTTTATCCCATCAGTTGTAGCCAAAACAAAGATTCATCTATTATTTTATTTTGGAGTGCATGATTGGTTCTAAGTGTAAATTTAACACTTTTTATTTTTCTGAAGCACAATTTTTCCATTCATAGCTGTAGTTCTAAAGCATTTGTTGACAATAATATGTATTTTTTCCATTGACATGAAAACAAACTATTGGTGCCAAATGGGCTTCTAATCCTCTTTATGTTCACCTCAGTCTGAGAACTTTCTTAAACTGCTGCTTGCTCAAAGGAGATGTTCTCATGAAGAGATCTGGTAATCCATTTTCAAAAGTTTTCCGATCCCCCACCAACCTCTGCCCTCTTCACTGTCCTGGATTAATGTAGGCAGATGTGCTATAGCCCAAACATTATATGCATGAAAAATCTGCCTTCCCTGCTCTCTGTTTGCCTTGAATGTTGCAGCATTGTACTTGATGGATAGATTGTGTCACTTGGTACTCGGTGTTCAGGGCAAGTGGTGCCTTGTAGGAGGTGGGAGGTGGTTCCAGAGAGTCTGGGGACTGAACACCAAAGAGTAAAAGTTCAAAGACTGAGTCATTTTTTGTTCTTGTTAAACTCCACCTGAAAGGTGTGTATAGTTCAGTCGAGACAGATGCACTTCTGTTTTTAGAAATCCCAGTTGAATATAAGCAATAAGTAAACTTGGAATTAACAGAAGATGAGCTTGTTTTTTTCATAGCTACTTAGAAAGACCTGATGTTTTAATAACCAAAAAGTAAAACCCTGACAGTTACTATTGAAATATGTAAATTTATTACTTTTTATGGTCCATTTAACTGTTTTACCCTTCCTGCTGTTAGCACTGATTACCTTAAACAGAGGTGAGGATATACAGTGGTTGTAAAGCAGAACTATACTATTCTCAATCAAGTTAAAATGTCTAAGTCGAGAGTATATTCTATGTTTCAAAGCCCAAACCCTGAATAAGAACATTTTGACTTATATCTGCACATTTAAAGGAGTAGCACTGATATTTGCTTTGAAAGTCATAAAATTACTTCAAAATCAGTTTTGTTTCTCTGTGACAGTTTTGCAAGCTAATCACTGACTCCGTTCTCAGAGTTGGGAGGTCACATTCCGAGTGCAGCTCGGTTGTGCTTTTCTGAGCAGGCAATGAGCAAGGTGGCCTTCAGCACTTGCAGGTCCTGATGATATTATTTCAGAAGAGCTCTTGGTGGCACAGAGAGTCATTGCAGTGGTCGAGGGCTAATGGGCCAGATGTAGGAGCCACCTGGCCAGTGCCAGGGCTCCGTATGCTCCTGCTGACAGAGCCAGTCATGCAGAGCCGCTGTCTGCTGCTGCTGCTTCCCGAGCACCGGATTTAATGCTGCTCATTTACATGAGCAACTGTGCTTATCGCTGTTTTATTATTGAGTTTTTATCTTTGTGTGTCTGTGTGCACTCAAGCACTGAATCGGCACTGACATTTTAAAAGGTAATGCTTTTAATAATTATAACTCAGAGCAAATTTTATGTTTTTTTTTTCCCCCTATCACGACATTATCCCAGCTTGGCCTTTGAAAAATAGAGGTCAGAGTGCGGCTCTGTGAAGCTAAAATCCATCACTTTTGACTCAGCTGCAGGCAGCTAGTGAACGCAGTCGGATTTTTTGTCCGTGCACACCTCAACCCTCCAACACGCTGCTATTTCTGGTATGTTGAACGAGCCACGCTTTTTGGCAGCACGCCCATTTAATTCATTTAACACTGAAGAAAACAAAGCACCTCTGGCAAGCGGGGCAACGGAAAATAGAGCCGTGAATCTTGATTGTGGAGGTAAATGAACAGATAGGTCTGGAGGTGTGTCATCTGTCGGTGAGCAGAGATGCATTAGCCTGGATACACCCCGTCACTTCTCTGTGTCCTCGGTAACCTCTCAGGCAAAACGGCATCAGCTGCAGAAAGCAGGTCCCCTTTTTTTGGATGCGTTCATCCAGACATGTCTGGAATAACAGAAATTTCTTAAAATAAAAATGTCAAAAATAACATTTCAAGCATAACTTGAGGCAAGTAATAATATTATAAGCAATGCAAGGAAGCCTAGTATGTATATGTGTTTAAATATTCATCGTGGAAGGATGTGGTGTGGGGTTGGAGTTTGATTTACACCAGCAATAAGTTGGTGCTGGCGCAGGGGTCGACTGTACCCCTGGGCAAATGTACACAGCTGTAAAGAGGACGGTAGTCACCTATAAGCGATAACCTCTTTAATCGTTTGTCTGTTCAAACTCTTTGACACAAACAAAATGGGTGTGATGGTCACAAACAAGCAAATGTGACAAATCTGTACCTTTATAACTACATTGTTCATCTCATACATGTTTATGTAAAGCACTTTGAATTGCCTTGTTGCTGAAAATGTGCTATATAAATAAAATTACCTTACCTTGCTGAATAGAAAATCCTTACCTTGGATGATAAAGATGTCCAACACTAAAACCTTAAAGAAATGATGAGATGCTTACTCTACATTTCCATTGTGGGTGAACATGTGGTCTATTTTAGTACAGCTTTTCGTGTTGACACCATCTCCTGGCTGATGGATCCTGGGGAAACTAAACCACTTAAATCCTGAACGGGAAGGTGAAAAGCCATTTTGGCCCTTGCATCTTCTGTGCAAACATGCTTTTGCTAACTTGACTCTTGAATTATGTGCAATAACATGAGTTCATTTGTATTAATAAGTACAAGAACATACAGTCCTAATAAGGTTTTGACATATTACATGATTTGGTGTTGACCAAAAAGGATTTTATTCTAACAGAATCCCTTTAGTTTAGTTTAAAAAGTATGCAGTTGTTTTTTGTTCAACTGTGTGTGAGATTGGAACAATTTTACACCCTACTGAAGCCCAAAATGTTTTTTCCAGTGCTCCAAAATCAAAATTTTGATCATGGCAGGTGTTTTTGTTAGTCACCACTTTTCAAAACAAGTTTCTTTAACATTTGTATGACATGTGGATTTTATACTTTAATGTGGCTTTTAAGGTTTTAAGCTAAGTTGATGAGTATGTTTTTACTTAACTCAGCAGGTGAAGCTCATTAAATAAGCATGAGTGTAAAATTATTTAATATTAACTAGAAAAAAAGATAGGTGTTATTTTGAGGAAGACAGGTCTTTGGCTCAGAAAGTGCCCCCGCCCTTCTCACCCTGTTGCCCCTCAATCAAGAGAACAACCCGCTCTCGGAGATGGACACAGAAAGATGTGAATGCTGAGCTACATCAGCACTGTTTGAATTTTCCAGCACTCCATCACACATCAGTGCTCGGGCCCTTCTCCGTCTTTAAATCTGGAGCGACAGGGTGTCACAAGGAAAACCCATCGAACACACTGCGGGGTTGATGACTTCATGCCCTTCCCCATCACACCTTTGTTCCATCTTCCTCTCCGAGCAATGACAAGGTGGGGGACGAGTTATCACACCCGTCAGCTTTATGAGTCCCTGTCTGCTAGAGCTGTGGTAATAAAGTCGAAGTGCTGCTTCTTCAAAATGGGGTGAGTCTGAGCAAGTGATGGGAAATTGGTCAGCAGAGTATTGTTGAGAGGTGGAAAAAAAAGTGAATTCTGCTCCAGTGGCTTCTTTGTATGCATTGCACGTTTGATTAATAATAGCACGAAGGTAGAAGAAAAGAAAACCCATTTCTCCAGAGTTTTTCCCACCTGTGAATTTGGCCGTAAAACCCCAAAATAGTCTTGAATCCTTCAAAGCTGACAAGAGAATATTCATTTGTTGTGAAAGCTGTTGAGTAAAGCAATGAAAAAGATTAATAAACTGGCTGCATATAGGTTGCTGTCACTTTTATTCTGATGGAGCATCTCTAGCAATCAATTCTTTTACTTTAGAAACCTGGATTCCTAAGTTTTGCTTTGTATATACTGCTATTAAATAAATTCAATTAAATTATTGAAAAGTTGTTTCATTTCGAATTCAATTCAGTAAGTGAAACAGTGTGGATTAATAATACACTGCTTCTCAATGTGTTATTTCTGTTTACTATGCTGATTTTTATTTTTTTTTTGCTTAAAGGTAAAAAAACCCATTAAAGGCTAGAATATTACATTACCTTTAATCTGAAGTGAATTGTGTATCTTCCCACTAAACAATTGGTTATACATTTAAAAAGTCAAGGAGTTATTTTTATTTCTCAGTGATTTGGTTTAATAGCATCTCAACTTCACAAAGAATGCAATTAGTTGTGAATCCAAGTTTATCTTAAAATGAATTTAAAACATTTTTATGTCAAAATACATTAAGAGTTATTCAATTGACATAACATTACTGTTGTATCATTATATGGGTTTAAGGTCTCTATTGCATTTCTTGGTAACACTTTATTTGAAGGGTAGTGCATAAGACTGACATGACACTGTCATGAACATGAACAAGTCTTTATGAATGTTTATGACAGTTGTCATGAAGTGTCATTTGGTAAGTAATGACACTTTTAATGCAAAGTTGCTCTAAATGTTGCATTGAAAGTCCATTAAAAATGCCAAACTTGCATTAAATTATCATAATTTACAAAATCATGCAAAGTTAGCACTTTTAATGGACTTTAATGCAACTTTTAGAGCAGCTTTGCTCTAAAAGTTGACATTATTTACCGAATGACACTTTATGACAACTATCATAAACATAAAGACTTCTTCATGTTCATGACAGACGTTATGTCATGTTTATGACAGTGTCATGTCAGTCTTATGCACACCCCTTCAAATAAAGTGTTACCAATTTCTTAATATAATCTTAAACAATATATTAGTGGATGCAAGACGGGTGATGTCAGTGCTTCTGACAGCTGAACCTACATCCTGAAATAGAAGGTCCAAGTCTGTCATGTGTCAATGTATCCATCATAGGAGTGTTACTGACAGATTAAGATGCTCCATCTATAAACCTGTCATTTAGTCAGCAGGTTAAAAACCTCTATAGTTCCCCTGTGTACTTCATGAATTTCTAATTAAACACATGAGCCACAAAGGCATTGGCATTTCTGGTTCTTTGATTTTATTCAAAAAGGGTCAAACTTGTGGTAAAACTTCAAAAAGAAAATTGTAATCCATTTGGAAGTTAGTTTAAATATTTATGTTTTTTGTGGTGGTTTAAAGGTTTAGGGATTCTGTTGGCACAGTAAAAATTGACTTGGACCAAACATTTGTGGACAGATGTGGCAAATCAGTGTATCTGCTAAGGATAAATTTATATCGGATTCACCTGTTGTTGAACAGTACCAGCAGAATATGAAGCTGCCAAAGAGATACTACTTGATGTGTTCAATATAGCAATATTTAGTTGAAATGATGCTCGATAGAAGTGGGTGGTCCATCAGAATAATGGCATGACACAGATGAATGTCCTACATAGAGCAGTGAAGGTACCAGTCCTGACCACCTCTAGGGTTTGCAGAAGCTGGGCTGTTTCTAGTTGGGCAGCAGGGCATCAGGTTCTGATGGGCCACCTCATGTTACAGTACAACAGAGTGCTGTGGATTAGGCTGAGCTATTGAAGCTTTACATTGTCTAGATTGCAATGCCAGCTGACAAGTTTAATGTTTCAAACTTTTGTCCCCCAGATGAATGGATAAAATGGGCGGTTTTCATAAGGAGCTCTAAAATGAAGGATATTCTCTTTGCTTGTCTGAATTCAGGTCACCTAAGTAGCAACTGCACATTTTGGAGTTCATCCCTGAAATGCCCTTTCTCTCTTGTCTCGATGACCCCTCAGCCCTGGGGAGACCAGTCAGAGAGCTCATAATCACACTTAATCGGTCTCACTGACCGGGGCAAAGCAGACGGAGAAGCTGGCATTTTACAGGAGAAGAAGTCCAAATGTCTTTGACATCACAAAGAATGCAATGTCTGTCAGAGACTTTGACCACCAGAATCTTTGCTATAATCCCGAAGACTTGTTAGGGCACCATAGACCAAGATCCCATTCACTAATTTCAGAAATAATAAATAGGTCAAACCCCATTAAGCATTTTCCCATTTCCATTTCTCTTTTTAGGCAATCTATAAAAGCATCAGTCTGTCTCCACTCTTTTTTTTTCTTCCATTCTGGTTTAATACTTTGTTGACAAACAGGTTGGCTCTTTTGTTAGCAGCCCGACTGACAGGCAACTGAAGACAGTTGACATTTCACATGTTGGTGGAAGTGGTCCTTAAAAGCTCGTTCTGACGTGACAGAGTAGCCTCAGGTTCCTTCCAGACATTTTTTACCCTGAGCCCTGCATTGCTTGTTATTAGGTGCTCAAGATCATACCATGGTTTATTAAAACTATTTCTCCTGGCACTGAAGCACAAATGAACCATCATTTGGATACATTACCAAATGGCTCCTTGAAAGTCAAAAGTGTCTCCGGCAGTAAATAGGAACATTTTTGAAGGGAACAAATAAATGTGGCTTAATTGGCTCAAACAGCAAACAGCACGACGAGGCGACTGTGATCTGGCATGCCTCCATGCCCCTTCACTGCACTCATTCAAGGAGAAGTACAGCACATATGGCCCCCTGGGCGGTATGGATGGGTCTCTGCAGTCAGAGTGGGAACGTGAGCACAAGAAGTATCCCATCTGTCATGATTTCCTCGCTGTAAAGTTGATTTATAATGGTTAAGAGAAGCTAAATGAAATGATCTACTTGATGTTACAACTGATCATTTACAGACACACATGATATAGATTTTTAAAATGTGTTTACTAGACATTTTTGCATTTCACTAAAACACTGTGACTTCCATTACTAGTGTTATATTAGTAATACTGGTTATGTATAAATCACTTAATGGGGCTATGAACACAGAGCATGTTCTAAAATCAGTATGAAGGGAGGAAATGGCATATTTATAATTTTGTTAAATCACAATGGAAAACACTCATTTGTTCAAAGTATAGAAGCTTTCTCTGAAAGCTTGGGATGACTGAAGAGCGTACGTGCAAAGCAATTTTCAAATCTTTCCACACATACCTAATTGGAGGCCAGTCTGGGTTGTTAGAAGGCCAGTAATGACTAAAACTCCCACACTTGTCTTGGATTTTGTGATTTTCTTTTTTTGCAATTAAAATCATAGGTTTTGTTGAGCTAATTTAAAAGTACTTGGAAGAAATTTAACGATATTTGCACTTATGATGGTAAATGTGACTTTGTTCCTCACAGTGTCGATCACAGACTATCTCAAGTAAGGGTGAGGCAGCTGCAGAAGTAGAAGAAATACTGCCACCCACAGGTCAGAGCAAGCATCACTGGAACCCAATCTTATTCACTATTGTAGAATATTTGCAATAAACTAGCCAAGGTTTTTTCATTTCATTTTTTTATTAAAAACTTGTTCTTATTTCTACAAATCTTTTTAAACAAAAAATAATAAAACTGAAGGAACCACAGGTTTTAAAGGAAAGCTTTTTTTTTTTTTTGATTTGCAGTTCTGCTATTTTTAAATGATGGATTGAACTGGCTTTGAATTTAGATTAAATTACAAACAGTGGGACTCCATGTACCAAGGAGACATCTGAGAAAATTATAATGCTGGGAAACCTGTGTCCAAATAACTGAACACAATTCCATGCCACACTTTTCAGATTTTACTCCAAATATATTGATTTAAGAATTAAGTCAATATAATATATATAGGTATATAATATAAGTCTACTTTATTTTAAGACGAAATATAACTTTTTTTATATATATCTAATATCCATGCAGATATTAACATTTGTTAAACTATCATTTTGTTCATATAACTTTACTAGGGAGAGAGACATATTCTAAACCTCCACCCATAACTCATTTTCTGTATTCAAGTTTAATTATTAATTCCTTCAGAAGTATAAGACTACATGATTTCCCAAACATAACCCTTCATCTGTGTGTCAACACACTGCTCTCCAAAAATTCTTGAAAGTGACTCCTAGTCCAGTTATACTTGTAAGCATGGAGCTGAAACATTCTATGACGCAGTCACACAAATAAATGGCCTTTCAAACAGATCAGACATGTTACATTTCATCTCCGCTGCTTGATCTGAATCACCTGATCTATAATCACAGATTAGGCTTGATGTAATTGGATGTTCCTGCTGGTGTATGCCCTTTGGGATGCATGCGAGTGAAGTTGTCGGTGACTTTATGAAAAATGTGATCAGACTGATTATTTGAAATGAATCTCAACATTAGTTGCTGAAGGAAATAAAAAATGTCATGTTGCAGCATAAGCAAACTATTATTATTTGTCCTTATAAGACGTAATTGCTTAGGATAGTAGCTTTGGGCGGGAAGAACATCCTGTCCCAGTCTTTATTGCAGTGAAGGTGAGGAATTAATTGCGAGACTCATGCTGTTTAGATTTCAAACAAGTATGGTGTGCTTCTAAATGCAGAGCTGTTTATAGCCTTATTTTTTTACACCTAAAGAGCTTCTCCTTCTCACACCGCACTACAGCTTTATAACTTACTCCTTAGTTAACACCAAACAAGCAATAGTTGATCTTGAAACACATTTTTCAATAACTTTGACGATTTATCAATAATATCAGGGTCTTGGGTTGTTTTTGGTTTTCCTTTGTTTGTATTTTTGATACTTCATGTTGTATTTCCTTATTTTAATCTATATGCCCTTCTATCTTTCTTTAGCTCAGTCTACTTGTCGTTGCCTACCTTACAACATGACAAATAAGGCCTTCAAGGTGCTGACAGTTTTTGAGTAGGAATTGTAAAGTGTTTGATATATTGATCACAGGTGGGTGAGCTGCAGACGTATGGCATGGTTTAAGGCCCAAAATTAAGACTATGGCGCAGTCTACCTCCTTTTCGTTTCCTTTTCATGTATTCTGAGAGACCTGCACTAGCAAATGACAGACTACTCAGTTGCATTTGCATTAGAGAGGCTAGTTCTTGAAGAGAACATTTGTATGGCGACCAACTTGAGTTGCAAGAATTAAACACCCTTTAGAAGTATGTAAAAGTGCGCGTCATTGAGCCTAATCTGTTAGTAATTTACCACAGCGAAGAATGTGATTTACGGCAACATTCAATAGCTGCTGTAATATCTGTGTTGATTCAGCCCAGCGCTGAAAAGAACAGGTCACCAGAAAGATTTACTTTAGGGAGCCATGGAGAGGTTTGTTCAAGTCTCTCTTCCTCACAGAATAAGTCCATGTTTTACTCATAATGGTTGTAATTTCTCTGCAGTCATTTACACTACAGAGTGTAGACTCTAAAAAGGGAAACATCTGTACAGCTTTTGCTATTCTAACTTCATATCTTCTGGAAAGATTGCCTTTACAATAGAGGTCAAGGATCATCCACATCTCTAACTTTTTTGGATGTCAAGATGAAGCCTTTAAATCATTATGGCACAAGAGAAATAGATTTCAAGTAGTTCTGTTGTGAACAGAAATTATGTTAAAAACAACACTAAACTAAAGAGAATATAGATATTTCTCAGGAGTTGGGGGGATTTTATTAAAAGCAGAATTGTCAAAACAAGGGTCTGTATTCTTAGAGGTGAAATTTGTTGTTAAAAACCATCAGGAAAAATTGTAGTAGTCTAAAAACCTGAGGAATATATGAGCTACCCACACACAGAATATTTGGGGTCAGTTGCACAGTGTGAGGCAAAAATATAAATATCAAATTAATTCCAATTTTTAATTTTGACAACATTGAATTTCATATCTCCTAGATGTGGGAAGCTGCCTACGCAAAGCAAACACTCCGATATGTGAAAACATGCAGCTCAGTCATTCTTCCTTTGTAGCAACATGCTGCTTACAGAATCTGTTCTAAAGATGAAACATTACAAACCATTTTTTATTATTATTATTAATGTATCTGACCTAGAAATTTCATCCTCTTTATATTCAACCACACATTGGTATTCTTGCCAAAATAAAAGCATATTTCAAGAAAATTAGAAATTCACATTTGGAGAAATATTTGTTACAAACAAAACTTTACTCCAATATGATCATAACTAGTCTTAGATGATGATTAATGCAAGTTCTACAGTTTGCTGAGAACATTTAAGTGACTGAGCAAAACTCTTTGTATTCTGTGATATTTTGTGCGAACGTGGATTAGAATCCCGAACAGCAGTTGGGAGAGAAATATCTGAAAACAGGTGGCAACAGTGAGGGGTCCTGTGTTTGAATGCTGGTGTGAAGCGAAGACACCTGGGCTGCACGCAGAGCTCAGCAGGACCAGACAGTTCTGAGACCTTCATGTCTAAAGCGTCTCATGATGAGGAATGGGCTGTGTCAGGGGAGAAACTTGACACACAGAGCTAAAACACTTAATATGGACCGCAAAAAAATATAAAATATATTTAATGCATTATTTTCAATTTAAGTAGCACACGCCTTGTTTAGCCGTTTAAATGATTATTTAAAATGCTCTTTTGACTAACCTTCAGGGCAGTCTTACATCCCTTAAGTTGCCCTGTTCTCTTTAGAAATGTATCATCTTACTATTAGAACGTTTCAAAAATTATTTTATGTTAGATTTATGTCTTTAGAGTCCAAATTACACCATTAATTTTAACTAAGTGAAGCATTACAGCATATCTGAACACAAATGTAGAAACATAGCTTTTAGCTTGGCTTTTTAATAATCACAGTCAGAAATTTGGCACTAAAAATCATCCTGTTTAAAATTTGAGATTTTCTCTTGTGTTCTCACTGGTCCCATGACCCAAAACTCTAATTATAGTTATGGTTGACCATGTTTGTGAAAGGTTCAAAGAAAAATAACTGTATAATAACTGTACTTACCCACACACATGCATACACAGAGAGGCACATCCCGCTAAAAGCAGACACTAATATAAACGAGTATTTACATTTAAATGTCAGCAAGCCATTTTTGTTAATAATTGCTCACTTTGCCCTTGGTCATTACTCTGTACAGAGGGTGAATATGTTTTTAGTATCTAATTATGAAATAAATATTACTCCTTGTTGTATATGATTCATTTGATAACATAGCACAAACAAGTACATTTAAACCTGGAGTAGCCTTGACATAGAAGTTTTATTTAAAATAAAACAAGGTCAGAAATCTGTGATCTTAGTTTACTGTGCAGCAAAACTGACTAACTCTAGCAGAGTAAGTCTGATTTAGAATGAAAAGCATTGAGACGCAAAATTAAATCTACCTTTACTATAAATACATTGCACTGTTTATTTTACCTGTTTTGCCAAACAAACTAGATTCAGGCAAATGTGCATCTCGTTTTTCTAGGAAAACCTAATTTATTTCTGTCTCACAACTCTGTTAGCTCCTAATTATCCCCATGAGTGAATTACATGTTGGGAAGTTAACTGACAAATTTACCCCATGGTTTCTGATGCAGCTTGTCAAAGGCACAGCTCCCAGATGGGTTTAATAGATAAAGGATCTGCAGTCTGGAGATTGGAGAGAAGACCATGACACATTACAGGGCGTTGCTTCACCATATTTACTCAGGGGCTTACGTGACAAATTTGGTGTGAAAGTCTGGGATATAGAGTGGATTTTTGCAAAGTGAAATCACTGTTTGGTATCAAGCCAGTTACTTAAGAAAGAATTTGTAATTTAAATTCTTTAAAAACCTTAAAACATTAATGAGAAGAAAAAAAGGCAAAGTGTTAGAGCTCATCTGAAAGATGCAGGAAGAAACCGGTTTAAAATGCAGGCTCCAGGGTGGAAAGTTGCCATCTTGCCTCTGGCTTTATCAGACCCTGGCATCTGATACTGGCAGCAGTTCTGAATCCTCCATTGAAGACAAGGAGAGTGGGTCACATATTTCCACTGTGCCCTTGGACATTTCTGACAAAGACTATCTAAAATGGCATCCGCTCACAATCAATGCTTATAACTGAGAATGGAGAAATAGTCGATGTGTCTGTCAAATCTCTGGAATTAATGCTTTAACGTTTTAGTCATGATTTAGCTAGGAATTGGACAAACTGTTACAATTGTCTGTAAAAGATAAATGGTGGTATTTGTGTGTTTTTTTTTTTATTCATGCAGCAAGACCTTGATGCACTGTTAGTGTGAACAAAAATGTTTTTCGCTCAATATTTACAAAGGGTTGTAGCCATGAGGTAGCAAAGTAGTCACTGAACATTATGCTCCATCCGCTATCTGGACTGTAGATGTGCATTTTGTGCATGCCCTTCTTGTGAACAATACAGAAATTGTTCTGCTAAAAATAATGATCACAAATTCTTGTATTGGCAAGCATGCTTTCACATCTTTGAGGCAGGAACCCATCTCTATTCATAAGCTTGACAAAGTCTCTGTCCTTCTTAAGACAAATTGAAGATCAGAAATGCTCAGAAAAATCAGTCAAAATGTTTACTTTCATTTAGCACTGTATGCTAAATTGTGGTGCAGAATATTGAGCTTTGAGGGCAAGACAATGAAAGCTTTTTGGATGTTTTGGTCGCTGAGATTTCAGCAGCACTTAAGAAGACCATCTATCATTGGGAGAGTTTGGAACCTAATTTTGAACCTTATTCCTGTAACCCATGATCCATTGCTTGCATTGGTTCAAAATTATAAGACTCCTACCAGCACCTGAAGATCACACATTCATGTGATAATGAATCCTTACTGTACTGAGACACCCACAGGTAAACAACTTTAATTTGACAGCAATAGGCAGCTCCACCTGTGGTTGCCTAACGAACTGAAGAAGTCGTGTACAGCCTCATTACCTTAATATTTCTTAACTATCCGAGATGCATACATATTTTTCAAATGCCGGTAGAATTCGAACCACGTAAGGTAGAGCAATTTTTTTTTTGCATATTAAACTGTAAGAATTGCGCTTCCTTTTCCGACCCTAAACATCCCCCCCCCCCCGAGTTGCTGTGTGCGCGCAGACGAGTTCACAGATTTATAGTAAAAAGGATGGGTCCACAAACATGATGTGGCATCCATCCCTATATTTGTAGATCAGCTCGGGTCTGGCCAATCACTTCCTGTGTTGTTCTGACGTTGACAGAATGAAATACTGCGAGATTTCATGAAATGTCACATGACTTCAGGTGAGATTTCATGAAAGTCATTTCCGTTTCCTGCACGTGCTATTTGGCTCTGCTCTTGCAAGGCAAACACCCAAAAAAAAAAAATTATGGAAAGACACGGAGTAAGAAGATTTTACTCTGCGTCCGAAGTCTTGGAGCTCGTCACCGCTCAAGATGGCCAAAATGAGGAGAGGTATTCTTCAGACCCTGATACTGCAGACACTGATGAGGAAGAGGACTTCATCGAAGGGATCGATAAACTTCATGATATGTAAGTGGGCTCTTTTTCGCTCATATATATATATATATATATATATATATATATGTAAAAAATATATATATATATATTTTTTTTACATAAAACAGAACGTGTGATTGAAAACTCTAACTAATCTGTAATGTTACGTCTGTGTGCAGTACTGGCAATATCGTGGAGGAGAAAGATGGCGATCTGAATGAGGATGATGAAGAGGACAATAACGGTGTGGTGGCAGGTGCAAGTAGAGGAAGAAAAAGAAGTCGGGAGGGTCCAGCTAGTAAAAGAAGAGGCAAAAGGTCAGAAACTCATGTGGACACTCAAGTCAAGTGGAAAACAGAGAAGGAGACTGATCATTTGCCGCACCCCCCACTCCATTTCCGTCCAAAGAGGACACCAGGTGTTCAGCTGCCCCTTTCCAATACTGAGATTCCGTCACCTTCAGAGCTATTCAAATTATTTTTTGACCAGGCTACCATAAAGACATTATGTGAAAACACTAACAAAAATGCAGCCAAAAATTTAGCTGCTGGAAAAAAATTTCGTTGGACTGATGTCACAGCTAATGAAATGTATGCATATATTGGACTTACTTTGTACATGGGACTAATGAAACGACCACAATTGAAGGATTTTTGGAGAACCACAACTGCATTTCAGGTTTCATATCCAGGGAAAGTAATGTCCAGAGATCGTTTCCTCAACATCCATACCAATGTCCACATGAGTAACCCAGAGGATGACGCAGTGAACGACCAAAAAAAAAGGGACACCTGATTATGACCCACTGCACAGACTGCGCCCCCTGTACGACAGCTTGAGGGTTTCCTGTAAGGCTTTGTACCACCCCCGGAAAAATCTTTCTGTGGATGAAAGAATGGTAGCCACTAAAGCCAAGATTGGGCTAAAACAATATATCAAAAGTAAGCCGACAAAGTGGGGGATCAAACTTTTTGTGTTGTCCGACACCACGGGCTACACTACAGACTTTCACATTTACACTGGAAGGTCCACTCAAAAAACTGGAAAGGGGCTGTCGTTTGACGCTGTAATGTCACTCATAAACAAAGACTATCTTGGCTCTGGATATCACATATACTGTGATAACTTTTATACCAGCCCCGCACTGTTTTGCCACCTTCACAAGCTTGGGTTTGGAGCATGTGGGACGTTCAGAAATTCAAGAGTTGGTGTCCCAAAGACGACCAAGAATGCCCTGACCAAAAAATCACCGCGAGGGTCCATCAGATGGCTCAGAGAGGGACCTCTCATTTTTGTCAAGTGGATGGACACGAGGGAGGTCAGTGTGTGTTCCACCGTGCACACGGCCTTCAAAGGAGACGCAGTCAGACGAGTGGGAAAGGCTGGAGGACAGCATCAAGTCTTGTATGTTCCAGTGCCATCAGCTGTGAGGGATTACAACTGCTTCATGGGGGGAGTGGACTTATCCGACCAGTTGATTGGCTCCTACACTTCATGGCGGAAGTGCAAAAAGTGGTACAAGACGGTCCTGCACCATTTCATAGATATAGCTGTGACAAACAGCTATCTGATTCACAAAGAGATGTGTGCACAGCTGGAGCAGAAGGCTCCAACACACCAGGCTTTCCAGGAGCAACTGACAGTAGCGCTTTGTGGAGTAGAGCCACAAGCAGCTCCGACTACCAGCTATCGGCACCTGCCTGTTGCAATTTTTGAAGGGGCATCCGTTGAAGACAAAGCAACAAAGGGAAGGAGAAAGTGCAAGCTTTGTGGAAAATGCACTCCATTCATGTGTGAAGCTTGCAAACTTCCTCTCTGTGTTATTGTGGACAGGAACTGCCACAAGGACTTCCACAGCTCCAGTGGGCATGCTAAAAAATAAAGTCCTTGCTCTCATCATGACATTTTGTCATGTGGACAGACATTTTCTCATGTGAATACACAAAGACTGACACACTTTCATTTAAATGTTTGTATTTTATTGTTGATGTACAATGTGCAATGTATCTTCTGCACTTCTTTTTTCTGATTGCACTGATAAAAGCATTTTTTTTATTTTCCCTCGTTTTATTGTTTTTAGAAAATTGGCTGTAACTTTGAAACTAAGCTTTGAAAAAACTCCAAATAAATTGTGTTTGGTTTAGAAGGCTTGTGTGCAACTTTTTTGTATTGGGAACTTTGGTAAATAAAGTTAGGAAACTCTTCATATTTACAAAAATATGTCAAAAAAATTATAAATGGATGGAGTTCTTGTTATTGTTTTGCAAATTTTCTATTTTTAATCAGTTATTATTGATAAATGGCATACAAACTTGGAAAGGAGGACTTATAAGGATTTTATAGATGTAAAGAACATTGGAGTGCTCCTAATAATGACTCTGCAGCATCCAAAAATGTAAAAAGATGCTCATGCGGACTTTTATAATGGTAGTCCTAGAAGGGTTTTAATTGAATCAACTTTATTAACTCATTGATTAATCACTTGCATCCTTACGTGTACTAAACATTGTGTTTCTTTCGACAATACACTCTTTAAATGGGATGCATACACAGTAAATTTCGCAGTGTTAAATATGCGGTGTCACAATTCATTGACTCTTTCAGAGCTAGGGCTAAGACTGCGGTAAGTTTCTTTTTATAAGATAATACAATTTGAATTGTTTTATGAGAATATTTTTTGTAAGCCCCATTTTCCGAGTGAGTTTTAATATCTTAATACTGAGTTTACGGCTAACCTGACCGAGTGAATGGCTAGCTTAAAATGTGTGCCTGTCCAACTCGACTATGTCCGCTTTAAATCCATGTCCAAGCGATATTACATAGATATGTGTTTTATTTATTTAAGAAAAATAATATAAATTTAGCAAAAGATGTCTGGGTTGAGACAAAATAAGTCACGCTGGCTTTATGGCTTTTCAGGTCAACAGTAATGCTAACCGTCCAGCTATTTTTTAGCTAAGTAAATTATATCGTTGGTGCCACGAGTTTGCTAAACTAGCTATTAGCTGCTCTGCTCCTTTTTTGCGTTAGTCCATATTTTATTCGGGTTGAGTATGTCTAACACAGTTTGGTTCATTTTCAATTAGGCCTCACGACTCTGAAGTGTTGGAACCGCAAGCGGGGGCTAATAGTCCAGGTAATTTCAAAGTTAACACTGAATTTGGCGCGAGTGATGATTTGCGTGCTCTCCCTCGTGCCCAGCACAATACCTCCACTGTAAACCGTGCTTGACTCCTCCATTAACCGTTGCTAATGCTAATGGAAAAGCCGAAAAATAAGCGAGGCAATTTAATAAACTGTTATAGTTGTTACAAAAGGACAGGGTGTTTAGCAACTGTCTAACCTAGATATTATATATCTATCTATCTATAATCTATATATATATATCTATCAGGAGGTTGCCATGGCAACGGGTGTGTTTAAATGACAAAGAGACAAAGAATAAAAAGGTGCGAGTTGTACCACATGTTAGATACTCTGTGTATGTTAACGTAGATCAACAGCAAGCCAAACTCAATTTCATGAGCCAGGAAGCTGAGCGTCTTGCTTCTTTATTACGTTTTCTTGACAACTTTGAGCAGTGGTGTGGAAAGCTCAATGAAAGGTTGAGTGAAACTATAAGAAAGAAAAATAAATAAAATATGCATCAGCTCTAAATATACAGAATAAACTTCTAGAGTCTGAATATAATTAACCTGAGCTGCAGTTAAGAAACAGTCACGTAGCAACCGTTGCTATGTAAATAAAAAACTATCAAAATATGACTTTTCTAGAATAAACACATTTTGGAAAACAATCTCAAAATAAACTAACAAAACATATAACACCAAACAGAACACAGATTGAATTTACAGCCATTGTTTTCGGAGGTGTAATAAAAGATTGACAACACAGGAGGTGAAGTTCATACATTAACAGGCAGGCTTTCTCTTCGGCG
This sequence comes from Poecilia mexicana, assembly GCF_051168715.1. Classification (NCBI taxonomy): domain Eukaryota; kingdom Metazoa; phylum Chordata; class Actinopteri; order Cyprinodontiformes; family Poeciliidae; genus Poecilia; species Poecilia mexicana. The sequence goes on from NW_028263371.1 coordinate 27,879,691, forward strand.
CAACCCGAAGTCCAGCGGACATTGGAGATGACAACATTTCGTGCAAAGAATATAGAAATCACAAGAGGAGGAACTGGAGCCAAATTGCTACTGCAATCCGGTAGGTTTTCAGCTCTTTTTCATTAACGTGACATAAATAGTTTATAATGATTTTCATTCAGTCAAGACTTTACGCTGACTCTGGCCACATGCATCACATGTAGATTCTAGTAAAGCATTGATTAATGCCTGGTTTTAAAATTAGTTAACTGGACTTGTAGCCATTACTTTGCGCCCATGTGGCTGGACACCACAGGCACTACGAACCCGATGGAACCGTTATACCTAGGATTTCTGTCAGGTTTTGAAAATGGGCCGACAGTCCGCCAACAACTCGTGTAGTGTGCGCTGGACATTACACTAAGGAAGAGCACCGGAGTTCAGCCTTTTTTCATTCAGTGTCATCAACAGAAAGAAAAAAAGACAGGAAGAGACGATAAAGCCGATAATTAAAATGAGGTCGATAGGTTTAATTTATCGTGCGATTAATTGATTTATCGTTTATCGAAGTTGGGATATTTTTCCTCCAACAGGTTCCAGAGGAATCACCTCAAACCAGATGTTGGACTGGATTTTATTTCACTGTCATTTATGAATTTTCACTTCTCATTTTCAACAGTGGAGCTATAAAGGTTGAAAAAGGTTATCATTTTGGAGAAAGTCTCATCAACATCAATATTTCCACTAAATAAGAGGCAAAAAAAATAGTTTGATAAAAGAAAAGCCTCTCAGACTCTGAGCCAGCCAGCACCAAACTATTTTTTTATATTAGACAATTAATTTAATTTCACATAATTATTGTGGTAAGTAGAAGCCATTTGTTTGTTAAACACTGACGTATACTCACAGACAAACGAGATTATTAGTCCAAGTTTGTTGTTTGTTGAACGTTCAGAAACTACAGCGGCTGTGATGCGCCAAGACAAAGGTAAACAAAGGTAAAACAACCCGAACAGGTGATCAACTCTAAACCACTGGTGTTCTGCCACAGGCTGGATGTTGGAAATGTTTTAATTCGTTTTAAAAAAGTTCTATAGTATTAATGTATCTGTATTTAATTTTGAAGGAGAATTTTGAGATAACAGTGCATTGTGGGTAGCAGAGGCAGTTGCAGTTTGGAATGGGCTCTTTGCACCTCAGCTTCCACGTTCGGGGTAAAGCGGCTCGATTGTTTCCGATCCAATACAAATATCATTTACATTAGGTGCTTTCAGGGCTTGGCCAAAGTTTGTACATCGATCCGAAGCCCCAACATGTCAGCTGGAGAAAGGTTTTAAGATGTTCGCCTCGTTATACATTCACTGACACGAAGGTGAGTTTTACTTAAACTTTGTGGCTAACATTAAGGTTAGCTTATGCTAGTAGGCAATATTCTCGGACATTGTTCTTGTAAAAATGTGCTATTTAAGTGTCTAAACATTTTAACGGACAATGTATTTATCTTATTTTCAAGTATATTATGTGTGTTTATTGTCGTTAGTGTCACAGACTAACGGGGAGGTTACGGTTCGGGCTTTTTACTAACGAAGCCTGACGAAGCTCAACAAGCCTCATAGCTTAACAGTAGCGCAGCTCTGGTGTCAGAGATCTGGTTCAGCTGTTCAGGTTCAAAGTTGCTGCTTTTAGAAAAATATGACCGTGTTGCTTCATGTCTCCGTGTTATTTCGTTTTATTACCTTTGCATGTTTCTTGTTCAGAGCTCAGATAGGACGGTGTTTACAGCAGGATGTACAGGCGGATCAGTTGCTCGGCTGTCTGGCTCTGGTCTGCTCTCTCGTTCCCATAAACTCTTTCAGGCTGAATATAGAAGTGATTCCATGGAAATAACTCAGGGAGGCTCCTTTATTTACCATCCGTATCCCCGGTAGTTTTAGGCTGATCCGGAGTGAAGGCTGCAAACTTTGCTGTGCGGCGTTAGCTGGTAGCAACAGATATTTACAAGCCATCTTCTTAATTCAGGATCGCTTGGAAATTAATGAAAACTTAAAAGCCCATTATATTAGGAAGACAACAATGTTAATAGTATTGTTTTTTTGCATCTGAAATACGACTTAGTCTTTTCTACCAGTCATGGTAACTCAAAGCGGAAAAAAGTGAGCCGCATTAGCTCCTGGAGATGTGACGTCAACGCCTTAGGTGCAAAGAGCCCATACCTGTTCGTAAAATTTGTAATTGTAAAGCAGTGCACAAGTGTCCCAAAAGAGGGTGCTGTTGGTACCACCGCAATCCTGGCATGTTTGTCCTGCCGGGGACACCGTAGTGCGGGGGATTTTTTTTTGTGCGCGAACTGCTGTATTCCTTACAGTGTGTTTACTGCCTGTAAGGTAAGCAGCAGCTCCCCTAGCCCGGTGTAAAAATGAACATTATATGTATTTCTATTGGTTCAGATTGCCAGTTAGGCACATATTACATTTTCTTTCTGGTGATTGATTGGTTTGTGACGTTTGATCGTTTTGTGATGCTTGATTGTTTTGTAAAACAGAAAAAAAGCGGTTGAATGCTGACAGTGTGTTTACTGCCTGTAAGATGGACGAAATAAACGCGCCAAGGTCTCCCCACAACCACGATCGCTGTGTCCGATTCCTCTTTTTCTGCACGGATCACATCCCACCTTCACGCGCAAATAAAACACAACGCAGAATCCATAGGGTGTCTTCCACGAGCGGCAGATCCAAAGTGGGAAAGCCTGGGTTACATCTTGGTGCCGTGACCCGGATAGTGGTTATTGGAGACCAACAGGTTGGAGGGAATTTTTTTTTGTGAAAAAATAAAAAAAAAGAAGACTTCACTCCCGTTGATTGTGCCTGCTGTTTAAACGTGAGATTCCTGTGTATTCTGTAAAGATTTGAGTAAAATGTTGTGGTGTTAATTTGTTTTGTGATAGTAATGTAAAATAAAAAAAAAAAAAACCTGTCCAACTAGCCATTCAAAGAGGTCGTTGTGACTCGATATTGAATATTCATAACCTTTGTGACACTTTCATTTTTTTTTATTTTATTTTAAATGTTGTCAAAGAGCAGTGGAGTTTTGAGAATCTGCATCTTCACATCGGCTGCTGTGGCCTTGGTGACAACAGAGGATCTGCATCCTTCACATCCCAGAGGACCATCTTCTCTTTCCAGAGGATGACGACGCAGACCTGCAGGAGGGTGTTGGGTTCCCAGCATGTGAAAGGTCCGACCTCGAGGAGGGGGTGTCGAGAAAAGTCGAGCTCATCCCACTTCCCCATGCTGGAGATTTTAGTTTAATAATAACAATAAATAAAGTTATCTTTAAAACTGATTACACAGGTGACATCAAGACCCAACAGTAGAGTCAGATGGTAATAAAATTAATCTGGTTGTGTGTGTTGTTATTGTGTCCTGCTTTAATTCTACTTTTTTCTATTTAATCATAAAAAATCATAGTCAGGCAGAGCGTTATGAAACAGGAAAAGCAGGTTTCCTGGAAAAAGAGGAAGTTTCCAGCCTGCAGTGATTAAAAATAGTTCAGACTGCTCATTTTGAGCACTAAAGGTTTAAGGAATAAAATCTAGACATTTTGAGTAATTGGATAAAACCCAGAGTAAAATACTTGAATTAATGATAACTTATAATTAAGCCAATTATCAATATTGGTTTAACTGGTGGTTGATGTTGGTTTGATTATAAGAATATTTACACTTACTCTTATACTTAAAGGTGAAACAAGTAACTGTAACATGGTGTCAAATGATAAATGTCTGTAATAACTCACGTCATGATTATAATAAGGGTTGTGTTGGAGGTGGATGGTAGGTGAAAGGTCAGGTGGAAAGAGGAACTGATGGGAGAGCGGAGGTGTCCAATGCCTTATTGCTAAACTTCAACTTTCCTAAGAGAAGGTTAGACACAAGAGGACTGTTGAGCAACTTGGGACATTAGTACAGACATCAGGTGATAATGTCCAAAGATGGTGATGGATATGAGATTATCGGTCCAAGCAGTCAGCCAATGAGACAGGCACAGCAACAAAGCTAGCCAATGCAAATGCACTAAAAGGGTGGATAAACCCTATATAAGGTGAGTGCAAGAGAGGAGTCTTTGGTTGGATCCTTCAGGCAGCTTCGAGCCAAGATCGAGATGGACAAAGAACTCTGCAGCTGAAGACTGTTCTGCACATGGGGACCAACCCGTTAGCCCCGCAACATGTGGCTTCAAATTGCACTTCTCTCATCAGCTGGGTTCGAGACCCCAAAGAAAAAGACCAAGGCAAAGATGAAGATAAAGACAAAGGCAAAGAGGAAGAACTGGTGTGTTCCTTCCGTGAGACCAGCTCTTCTACATCTCGAAAGATCGTGAGACGAGGAGAATTTAAAAGACATAAATTAGTCTAGTCACTTTTAAAAACCGGAGCACCCGGAGAAAAACCTATGCATCTCATTTAAAGAGTGTATTGTCGAAAGAAACACAATGTTCAGTACACGTAAGGATGCAAGTGATTAATCAATGATTTAATAAAGTTGATTTGATTAAAACAGAAAATGAATGTTATGGAAAAACAAAAGAAAGTTGATGGGGACATTATTATTTCATGATTAGAACCGTCTGTCCGTCCGTCCATCCACACCTCATAATATATTTTTGCCTCTAACGTCCAATAAGGGAGCTTTATCGTTCTCTTCTACACTCCCGCCAGGTTGCCCACTAATTTTTTCCTTCTCTGTTTCCTTGGGACAAACCTTCCTGCCTGTTGGTGTAAAATGCTGGGTTTCAGGCTTCCCTTTGTTTGGGGGAGTTGGCTTCAGTTTTAATTTAAGCTGTGTTTTAGGGTGATCTTTAAATGCTGGCTCCAACTTGCCGTCACGAAGATATAGGATTCTTCGATTACATATCGACTTTGCTTTGGGCAGCTGGACTTTCTTTTCCTGGATCGGTGGTTGAGGTTGTTTATCGTTGGTTTCTGTTCCAGTTTTGCTGACATCTATAGGTCTCTTCAAAGTAATTTCGTCTATCTTTTCCTCTTTGCTCTTTAAGGACTCCTTCAATAGCTCGTGCTGCATTTTTTCATTCATGTATAATTGCGTCACCTTTTGCACTTTGTCGGTGGCTTCTTTAAGTTGATATTGATCCCTCTTGCTGTTTTCAGTTAATATCTTTATCTGATAATGTAAGGCTTTAATTTCTGTCTTTAGGTCTCTCCAGTCAGATTCTGTGTGGGCTAAAGCTTTTTTCGCAGCCAGAGCCTCTCTTTGCTGTTGGAAGGCTAAGAGCCTCGAGGTCTCAGCCTGCTGCTCTTTGAGTTTATCTATCTCTTGTTCTTTTCTCGCCAAACGTTCTTTTAATGACCTGGTTTGTTTTTTTTCCAAAGCTAATGCGCTTGAAGATAAGTCAACCCTTGCTTTAAACTCTTGTTTTGTTCTATCTATAGCTTCCTCCAGTGGGGTTTTCGGAAGCTTCTTCTCCAGAATTTTGTTTTCCTTCTCTGCTTCTTTCAGGTACTTTTCTAGAGCGCTTGTCTTGGCCTCAAGAAGTCTGTAACTGTATTTTTCCTTCAAAATCTCCTGATTCTTTATGCCGATTTCATCAATCTTTCGGGACACCTCGAACTCGAGTTTCTTCACTTCATTTTGGTGTTTTTCAGCCTTCACTTTGTATGCATTGATTTCGGACATCATTTGCCACTTTTCTGCCTCAACCTTCTCAACCTGCTGTTTTGAGTCCCTCTCAAGGGTTTTTAAAGAGGATTGAAGCTCTTTGACCTTAGTTTGGTACTGTTTGACCTCACTCAACAACTGAGTCCTGTGGGAACTTCGGTTCTCTACCTCGTTTTTTAACTTTGGGATTTTCTGACTTTCCAGGTATTTGTTCTGCTTGAAAGACCAGTTTAGCTCTCTGGTGAGTGACTCGATTTTCTCATTTAAAAGCTCAATTTGATCATGAGCTTTTTCTAAATCATCAATTTGATCATGAGCTTTTTCCAAATCATCCTGCAGTACCTAATCAGTATTGCAGATTTTTCATTTGACATAACAAACAATTTGACTGTTTGTTATGTCTCCTTTCAATTGTTCTCTTGTTGTACGTACTTGCCTTTTCCATTGATCGTAAACTTTGAGAAGACGTTTTTCCTTTTTGCGGTCTTCCTCCTCCTGATACGCTTGCATTTTTTCTGTAGGCCTCCTTTGGCGAACAGAGCTTTGAGGCTCTTCTTCTTCGTTGACTTGTAGGTCCTTGGTGTACTTTATTTCCTGTTCAGATGTTTCCATACTTGATGCTGAGAGTAGGTTGAACTACTTCTTAGCTCAGGGTGAAGCTCTTCTAAACTTGGGTCCAGCTCTTACTTCTCCCAGAGATGAAGCTGTTACTCCTGGAGGATCAAGCTCTCACTGCAGCGTCCCTGTTGAAAAGATGGTCTCTTTAACTGATGGTTCACGTTTCTTTTCTTAACAGCCTTTATATGTGAACACACCGTAAGAGCTATAAACATACAAATAAAACACCATTAGTAATTCTTAGTGGTTCTAACCTTTTCCCTTAACCTATAAGACTTACTTTATGTAATAAGATTACATTTACAATGCATGTATTTAATTAACTAGCATTTATATATTACAAATTAACTAAAATGTATTCTGTTTCAACTGTTCGACAGTTAATCAAATATTAACACCATTTCATATTGAAACATAAACATCATGTTCAACAAATACAATACTCTCGTCAAAACACCCACCTTGTTCCCTCATCAACCAAGCGCTAGTTAATTGATTGCCTGGACCCTAGTTGAACTATTTCTTAGTTATCTCCACTAAACCGTGACTCGTATGCTCACTCTCTGCACTATCTCCAAAACAGCCAACAGACAGTTACCGCTAGAAGCCCGGGTAGATCGCCTAGCAACCTTAACCCCCCACCAAAACCCTCTTTAAATCAAAACATCAAACAACAAAACAAACAAAAAATTAATTACATACATGCATCAACAATGTTATTTACATTCATTTTTTTGTTTTTCAGCCTTCACTTTATATGGATTTTATTTCACTGTCATTTATGAATTTTCACTTCTCATTTTCAACAGTGGAGCTATAAAGGTTGAAAAAGGTTATCATTTTGGAGAAAGTCTCATCAACATCAATATTTCCACTAAATAAGAGGCAAAAAAAATAGTTTGATAAAAGAAAAGCCTCTCAGACTCTGAGCCAGCCAGCACCAAACTATTTTTTTATATTAGACAATTAATTTAATTTCACATAATTATTGTGGTAAGTAGAAGCCATTTGTTTGTTAAACACTGACGTATACTCACAGACAAACGAGATTATTAGTCCAAGTTTGTTGTTTGTTGAACGTTCAGAAACTACAGCGGCTGTGATGCGCCAAGACAAAGGTAAACAAAGGTAAAACAACCCGAACAGGTGATCAACTCTAAACCACTGGTGTTCTGCCACAGGCTGGATGTTGGAAATGTTTTAATTCGTTTTAAAAAAGTTCTATAGTATTAATGTATCTGTATTTAATTTTGAAGGAGAATTTTGAGATAACAGTGCATTGTGGGTAGCAGAGGCAGTTGCAGTTTGGAATACCTGTTTGTAAAATTTGTAATTATTGTCACAGAAAAGGTCATTGGAAGAAAGACTGTGCTTTGCTGAAATCCCGAAATAAAAATGAAACTCGGGTTAAACCAGCAGCTGCATCAGTTTTTGTAAGTGTTCCTCACAAAGTGGCTGAAGTGTCATTTTCTGGAAAATCTGATTTGAGTTCTTACAAACCATTTCTGTTGGAAGGACATGTTTCTTTGGTTGGGAGTGACGTTAAGGTGCCAGTTACTATCTTAAGAGATACTGGTGTATATGATTCGTTCATTTTGGCATCTGTTTTACCTTTTTCAGATGATTCTGACACTGGATTATCGATACCCGTGTTGGGTATGGGCATGTCTGTGTTTTGTGTTCCAGTACGCTCATGATCCATTCAGAGTTGTTTGAAGGAGAAGTAAGGATGGGTGTGAGACCTGCACTGCCTGTGACGGGTGTTACAGTTATACTGGGGAACAATATAGCTGGAGGGAAAGTCTGGCCTGATCAACCAGAGTCTCCAGTTGTTGTTTCAGTACCTTTGATCAGCAGTGGTCCTGATGACAATGAAAAGTCACACCCTGACACATTTTCCAAACATGTGCTGTGACACGGGCAATGAAAGCATCCAGTGATGTACATCAGGATGAAGACTTCGGAAAAGATAAACAGATTTCCTCTTTATGTTTGTCTAATATTCCTCTGTCTATTTCACAGAATGATCTGGGACAGGAGCAAAGATCTGACCCCACCATACAGCATTTATTTCAGTCTGCATTGTCTGCTGAGGAGATGCAGAGCCATGCTCATGGATACTTTATTGAAAACAAGATATTGTTAAAGAATATTGCCTCTAACGTCCAATAAGGGAGCTTTATCGTTCTCTTTTACACTCCCGCCAGGTTGCCCACTAATTTTTTCCTGCTCTGTTTCCTTGGGACAAACCTTCCTGCCTGCTGGTGTAAAATGCAGGCATGAATGAGCACGAACCCCGTATATATCCTCTTCCTTGGCCCTTTTTTGGAGAACAGAAGTTAAGGCCCTCCCTAGTCATTTGGCTAGTCTGAGTGATCGGTCTGAAAACTCCCACGATGGTCCGACTCACCGCAAACTTTCCCAGCCGGGGATGTTTGCTGTGAGTTTTCAGACCCATTTGACGTGGAACTCCCACAGTTGATTCGATTAAAACAGAAAGTGAATGTTATGGAAAAACAAAAGAAAGTTGATGGGGACATTATTATTTCATGATTAGAACCGTCCGTCCGTCCACACCTCATAATATATTTTTGCCTCTAACGTCCAATAAGGGAGCTTTATCGTTCTCTTTTACACTCCCGCCAGGTTGCCCACTAATTTTTTCCTGCTCTGTTTCCTTGGGACAAACCTTCCTGCCTGCTGGTGTAAAATGCAGGCATGAATGAGCACGAACCCCGTATATATCCTCTTCCTTGGCCCTTTTTTGGAGAACAGAAGTTAAGGCCCTCCCTAGTCATTTGGCTAGTCTGAGTGATCGGTCTGAAAACTCCCACGATGGTCCGACTCACCGCAAACTTTCCCAGCCGGGGATGTTTGCTGTGAGTTTTCAGACCCATTTGACGTGGAACTCCCACAGTTGATTCGATTATAACAGAAAATGAATGTTATGGGCCTGATCAGAAGATTTTAAATTCAGGGGAGCCTAGGTGTGAACAACAGAGGAGAGCACAAAATGTATATAAAAAAAGTAGAATTTAATAAATAAAAAAAAGTAGAATTTAATATAAACAACATTTGTGGATCCACATTGTACAAATAAACAAAAATTGCGCGCTTTAAAAAAAATTAAATAAAAAAAAAAATAACCCAGTCTTTTGGATGTCTGTCAAATGTTCTTTCAAGGTTTGTTTAGTCTTCTCAATGTGTCTGTGAAATATTTTTTTATGTTTCACGGCTGGTGACCAGTCGGATCACTGTCTACCAGTTCACTCGGTCCTCTGGGCTGGGGCTCGCCATCCAAGTTCTTTGTAAGGGTGATCTTGATGTCTCTGGCACAATGTTTCAGAAGTGCACCATAAGAAAAAAACCTGACCTGGAAGAAGGTCAAAGTAAAGCATCTTAAAATTTAGGATGCTAATATCAACAAAGCAACATTTCAAATCTCAATCTAAAAGTGCCAAAGTACATTTATAACACTAAATCTAACATTCAAAATGTTGATTAGAAACCCGCATTACAGCACCATGACGATGTCAAAATATTAAAACGTACTAATGGGTAAAGAAGTAAATTTACATAGGACAAATACAACATACACAATAATAATGATATAAAGTTTACAATACAATTTAATTTTTATTAAATTTGAACAGTTATTAGGTATTTTAGCCATGTTTTTTAGCAAATTTACTGGCCAACGGCTGAGCGCGTGCAATTACTCACAGATGCTTCAATGCTACACAACCAGGGATTTTTTTTCGGAGGTCAGCTGTTAGAACAGCGCTTTTGAAGATCTAATTAAAAAAACAAAACAGATTCACTATTTTGAATTATGAATTCTGCGATAATAATTTAACACAATAATTACACATTTCCAGGATTCTTCAAAGAATTTAACGTAATATTATAGGCAGTTTACGGGACAACCGTCAGCTCTCATGGGAGTTAGATGCAATCTGAGCTAAATCTTAGCACCGCAGTTAAAGGGGCGGGACAATCAACCTGATTGGCTGATGTGAAATCAGACTGTGCCAGTTATTGGTTGTTTAATCTGTCACTAAAAGCAATCACTAAAGGGATATTTCACAGGTTTTAAAGATTTTTAGCACTGTTTATTTCAATATTTATGAACATATTTACAAACATGTTCTTTCTTTTTTTTGTTACTTTATTACATTTTTTTAATCTCGTTGTAGAATAAGATTAAATCAACATCTATTGATTTCTTGTGTTTTTAACACTGGGTTACAAAAGCATTTGTGGAAGTATTCCCATAGAAGGCACCCTGTTCCTTAACTACTTCACTCCACTGTCTTGTGGAAAGACTTGTGATGGTTGATTCCATTGTTTTCCAAAGAATGGAAGGATTAAGAAATAGAAACTAGCCATTCCACCTGTTTATGTCCAGTTATGTGCATTTTGCTGTTGCAAAATTATCTGAAAACTTATCAAAGTTTGTTATTATTGTACTTATTCTTTCAGAACATATAAATCATCTTGAAAAACAAAAGTAGTGCTCCATTGTGAAGATGTGACACCTACTGATGTCTCAGTCAGTCTCAGTGGGTTCTTAATTTAATTGATCCTAAAGTTTGACAGAAAGATGTCAACAAAGTCTGGAAGCCCATTATCGCCACTCTGTAACAAATAAAATAAATTATCTCATTATAATGAGATAATATCTCAAAAATAATGAGATACTATCTCATTATAAGATAGTATCTCATTGTACTATGAGATACTATCACATTATAATTAGTACCACTATCTCATTATAATGATATAGTATCGCATTAAAATAATGAGATAATATCTAAAAAGAATGAGATATTATCTCATGATAATGAGATAGTGATACTATATCATTAAAATAATGAGATCTCAAAATAATGAGATATTTTCTCATATTATAATGAGATATCTCATTACAATGAGATAGTGGTACTATATCATTAAAATAATGAGATCTCAAAATAATGATATTATTTCATAATAATGAGATAGTATCTCATTAAAATAATGAGATAGTATCTCATAATAATGAGATAGCATTTCATTATAATGAGATAGTATCCAGGGGTGAAAGAAGGGGGATATGGTAGGGTACTGCGTACACCTAAAAGATCTAGCAGTACCTGCATGAGAGAGGAGCTGCTGTCAGCTGTAAAAAAAAATCAGTGGGTTCACTGTGCAGTCGTGAGTTCACCCACTAATTAGCTGTGACTGGTTAGTTTTTCAAGAAGAATCTAAAACATGACTTAATCAGTTAAATAACTTTTTTCCCCATTTCATATTGTTTGTGAACTGTTCGTACTTTGCTAGAGCAGTGGTGCAAATGTCGATCTCAGATTGTTTTGAGTCGATCTCGGCATTAGGTGACAAACTGAACGCCACCAGGACGCTGAGACCAGCACGTCCTCCTCTGACTGGCTTAAAACGTTCGTAACTTTAATGATGAACGACAACAAATAAATCAACAAAACATGCTCAAATTAATGACCCAACAACAATAATAATCTCAGTAATTACTGTGTCAACAAGGTGTTGCGCAATTCTGTGCGTTTCGGTTCCTTTATCAAAATAACTAGCAGAGCAGGAGTTTAAAATTAAAGAATCAATCACCGCTGTGTTCAGGGAACGCTTATTAATAATCGCAAAATAAATATCAAGCCTGCAAACCTAATATCGTAACGGACTGAATGTTTTGTTTTTAACGTAATCTCTGGTGGGCTTGTGGAGCGCAGGAGGTTGCCATGGCAACGGGTGTGTTTAAATGACAAAGAGACAAAGAATAAAAAGGTGCGAGTTGTACCACATGTTAGATACTCTGTGTATGTTAACGTAGATCAACAGCAAGCCAAACTCAATTTCATGAGCCAGGAAGCTGAGCGTCTTGCTTCTTTATTACGTTTTCTTGACAACTTTGAGCAGTGGTGTGGAAAGCTCAATGAAAGGTTGAGTGAAACTATAAGAAAGAAAAATAAATAAAATATGCATCAGCTCTAAATATACAGAATAAACTTCTAGAGTCTGAATATAATTAACCTGAGCTGCAGTTAAGAAACAGTCACGTAGCAACCGTTGCTATGTAAATAAAAAACTATCAAAATATGACTTTTCTAGAATAAACACATTTTGGAAAACAATCTCAAAATAAACTAACAAAACATATAACACCAAACAGAACACAGATTGAATTTACAGCCATTGTTTTCGGAGGTGTAATAAAAGATTGACAACACAGGAGGTGAAGTTCATACATTAACAGGCAGGCTTTCTCTTCGGCGCAACCCGAAGTCCAGCGGACATTGGAGATGACACCATTTCGTGCAAAGAATATAGAAATCACAAGAGGAACTGGAGCCAAATTGCTACTGCAATCCGGTAGGTTTTCAGCTCTTTTTCATTAACATGACATAGTTTATAATGATTTTCATTCAGTCAGGACTTTACGCTGACTCTAGCCACATGCATCACATGTAGATTCTAGTAAAGCATTGATTAATGCCTGGTTTTAAAATTTGTTAACTGGACTTGTAGCCATTACTTTGCGCCCATGTGGCTGGACACCACAGGCACTACGAACCCGATGGAACCGTTATACCTAGGATTTCTGTCAGGTTTTGAAAATGGGCCGACAGTCCGCCAACAACTCGTGTAGTGTGCGCTGGACATTACACTAAGGAAGAGCACCGGAGTTCAGCCTTTTTTCATTCAGTGTCATCAACAGAAAGAAAAAAAGACAGGAAGAGACGATAAAGCCGATAATTAAAATGAGGTCGATAGGTTTAATTTATCGTGCGATTAATTGATTTATCGTTTATCGCGACAGGCCTACCTGTTTGTTCTGAAGATCCTGTAGCTTCCACTTTGTCTTCCTAACATGGCGCCTCCTCACCCTGACTCTCAGACTGACGGGAGGAACCACAGAACTCTGTTAAGTTATAGCACATCTTGTGAAGTTGGGATATTTTTCCTCCAACAGGTTCCAGAGGAATCACCTCAAACCAGATGTTGGACTGGATTTTATTTCACTGTCATTTATGAATTTTAACTTCTCATTTTCAACAGTGGAGCTATAAAGGTTGAAAAAGGTTATCAATTTGGAGAAAGTCTCATCAACATCAATATTTCCACTAAATAAGAGGCAAAAAAAATAGTTTGATAAAAGAAAAGCCTCTCAGACTCTGAGCCCGACAGCACCAAACTATTTTTTAATATTAGACAATTTAATTTCACATAATTATTGTGGTAAGTAGAAGCCATTTGTTTGTTAAACACTGACGTATACTCACAGACAAACGAGATTATTAGTCCAAGTTTGTTGTTTATTGAGCAAAGATCTGACCCCACCATACAGCATTTATTTCAGTCTCCATTGTCTGCTGAGGAGATGCAGAGCCATGCTCATGGATACTTTATTGAAAACAAGATATTGTTAAAGAATATTGCCTCTAACGTCCAATAGACCCTTTTCACAGTGAAGTCAGACAATGGCCGCCATAACTCAAACCTGGGTATCTTTACTTCCGGTGTGATTTTGCCTTGGGAACCAAGCTGAAAAATTCCCGCATTCTCATAATCTTAAGGATATAATAAAAGGTAAGTTTAATAATAACAGCATTTAAGTGTTAGATAGCTGTTATTAATCATTGTAAATCCACCATTCTCTAACTGTGTATAAAATAAACAGCCTCCGATCGGAGAGTAAACCAGCTAGCAGCAGCTTTAGCCACATTTAGGAAAAAATATACTCTCTGTCAGTGCTGTAACGTTTAGAGGTTTACTTTCTGTGTTTTATAAAACGGTGTTTACGTGTTAGATAACCGTTATTAGTCATTGTCAATTTACCATTCTCCAACCAGCCTCCGATCATGAGTAAACCAGCTAGCAGCAGCTTTAGCCACAGTTAGGAAACACCGCCGCCTGTCAGTGATGTAACGTTTAGAGGTTTATTTTCTGTATTAATGGAAAATAAAGGACATAAAAATAACTTTAATCTGATTACTGGGTTTGAAATACGAACTCGTTAGATTATTCGTTACCGGAAAAAGTGGTCCGATTAGAGGAAGGCATTACAAAGCAGCAGCGGCACCGGACATCTCTGCTTATAACAAACAAACCCCTATTTTATGGGATGAGTGGCAACTCCAGTCTATAATTTAAGAATCTGATCAAGATTAGAGCCTAAAACGTTATAGTTCAAAAACAGTAAAAAGTTCTGGTTAAGGAACATGTCACGTAGTTAGCTACCTAACAAAATTCACTAATGCTAACGGTTACGTAAAACAAAAATACCTACCTTCATAGTCAAACAGGTATTGTTCGGTGAAGAATTTCTAGCCTTTGTCTAATTTAGATTTTGTTGTCAGAGAAAATTGGTTTGCAAATCGTGATCTATCTTCAAATCTTATTTTAGGCAAATGTTTTAGAGACTGTGTAAACTCCATGCTCCGGTGTTCTGTCTGATCAACATATGCTGTCAGATATATATATATATATATATATATATATATATATATATATATATATATATATATATATATATATATATATATAAATATCTAAATCTCTCTTTCTATATATATGTCTCTATATAGATATATATGTGTCCATTTTACATATATATATATATATATATATATATATATATATATATATATATATATATATATATATATATATATATATGAAATAGACAACTTTATCGTTACTTACTATGTACACCGGAACTAAGGATACACAGCTTCGAGCCAAAACGGAGGTTGTGTGACGTCATGTGAAAAGGGTCTATAAGGGAGCTTTATCGTTCTCTTTTACACTCCCGCCAGGTTGCCCACTAATTTTTTCCTGCTCTGTTTCCTTGGGACAAACCTTCCTACCTGCTGGTGTAAAATGCAGGCATGAATGAGCACGTACCCCGTATATATCCTCTTCCTTGGCCCTTTTTTGGAGAACAGAAGTTAAGGCCCTCCCTAGTCATTTGGCTAATTTGGGACAGTGTTAATGAATCAGTGTTCATTTTGATTATCCACCTGACGTATCAGAAAACTATGAAACAATGCAAAGTTAAATCCAATATGGAAACAGAAGTTAATGTTTGATAATCTGGTCTCCTCTTTCCAGAGGACGTTTCCTCAGCCGAGGACGTTTGCTGTTTTGGAAGATTGGCCAGATCTTCCCCTAGGACAGCTCTCTGAGTTCGGTCTTCCAACGCCACTTTTGTCAGTGCAGAGGTTGAGCTTTTAGACTCATCGGGCTCCTCTGCACCGCCAACTTCCCCAGGCGGGGGCAGATCTGTCTGAAAACTCATTTCAGACAGATCCGTCCGAAATGAGCTTGCAGACAGAGCTGTCTGAAACGAGTTTTCAGACCGATCTGAGTGATCGGTCTGAAAACTCCCATGATGGTCCGACTCACCGCAAACTTTCCCAGCCGGGGATGTTTGCTGTGAGTTTTCAGACCCTTTTGACGTGGAACTCCCACAGTTGATTCGATTAAAACAGAAAATGAATGTTATGGAAAAACAAAAGAAAGTTGATGGGGACATTATTATTTCATGATTAGAACCGTCCGTCCGTCCACACCTCATAATATATTTTTGCCTCTAACGTCCAATAAGGGAGCTTTATCGTTCTCTTCTACACTCCCGCCAGGTTGCCCACTAATTTTTTCCTGCTCTGTTTCCTTGGGACAAACCTTCCTGCCTGCTGGTGTAAAATTCTGGTTTTCAGGCTTCCCTTTGTTTGGGGGAGTTGGCTTCAGTTTTAATTTTGGCTGTGTTTTAGGCTGATCTTTAAATGCTGGCTCCAACTTGCCGTCACGAAGAAGTAGGATCCTTCGATTACATATCGACTTTGCTTTGGGCAGCTGGACTTTCTTTTCCTGGATCATGCTCATGGATACTTTATTGAAAACAAGATATTGTTAAGGAAGTGGATGCCATGTGGTGAGAATGCTATTGGGGAGCCAGTTTATCAGGTTGTGGTGCCTTTGAAATGGTGTGACTTAGTTTTGCAGGTGTCTCATGATGAATCTGGACACATGGGAGTTAGGAAAACCTACGACTGCATTTTGAGAAATTTTTTTTGGCCACGACTGAAAAAAGATGTTTCTTCTTATATTAAAACTTGTCACACCTGTCAACTTACTGGTAAACCCAATCAAGTGCTAAACCGGGCACCACTGTATCCTATTCCAACTATTGGTAGACCATTTGAGCACTTAATAATTGATTGTGTGGGTCCTCTTCCCCCTTCACGTTCAGGTCCAAAGTACCGATTGACTGTTATGTGCCAAAGTACCAGGTATCTGGCAGCATATCCGTTGCACACACTTACTGCGAAGTCTGTGGTGCGGGCTCTTGTGCAGTTTATTGGTAGTTTTGGGATACCTAAAGTCATTCAGAGTGATCAAGGATCTAAGTTTTTGTTTCATTTCAGCTGTTCTGAGATATTGTTAGTGCACTTAATTTTGTTTTTCTATTTTTCCAGATGTTAATACACAAGTTGCCTCTAACGTCCAATAAGGGAGCTTTATCGTTCTCTTCTACACTCCCGCCAGGTTGCCCACTAATTTTTTCCTGCTCTGTTTCCTTGGGACAAACCTTCCTGCCTGCTGGTGTAAAATTCTGGTTTTCAGGCTTCCCTTTTTTGGGGGGAGTTGGCTTCAGTTTTAATTTTGGCTGTGTTTTAGGGTGATCTTTAAATGCTGGCTCCAACTTGCCGTCACGAAGAAGTAGGATTCTTCGATTACATATCGACTTAGCTTTGGGCAGCTGGACTTTCTTATCCTGGATCGGTGGTTGAGGTTGTTTATCGTTGGTTTCTGTTCCAGTTTTGCTGACATCTATAGGTCTCTTCAAAGTAATTTCATCTATCTTTTCCTCTTTGCTCTTTAAGGACTCCTTCAATAGCTCGTGCTGCATTTTTTCATTCATGTATAATTGCGTCACCTTTTGCACTTTGTCGGTGGCTTCTTTAAGTTGATATTGATCCATCTTGCTGTTTTCAGTTAATATCTTGATCTGATAATTTAAGGCTTTAATTTCTGTCTTTAGGTCTCTCCAGTCAGATTCTGTGTGGGCTAAAGCTTTTTTCGCAGCCAGAGCCTCTCTTTGCTGTTGGAAGGCTAAGAGCCTCGAGGTCTCAGCCTGCTGCTCTTTGAGTTTATCCATCTCTTGTTCTTTTTTCGCCAAACGTTCTTTTAATGACCTGGTTTGTTTTTTTTCCAAAGCTAATGCGCTTGAAGATAAGTCAACCTTTGCTTTAAACTCTTGTTTTGTTCTATCTATAGCTCCCTCCAGTGGGGTTTTCGGAAGCTTCTTCTCCAGAATTTTGTTTTCCTTCTCTGCTTCTTTCAGGTTGCTCGATAGCTCGTCTCAGTTCGCGCTCTGCGCCCACAAAGTTGGTACCATTATCGGACCGCCGCTCTTGTACTTGGCCTCTCCTTGCAATGAAACATCGTAAGGCGTTAATGAAAGAGTGTGTGTCAAGAGATGAGGCAACCTCAATATGTACTGCTCTGATTGCCAAACATGTGAAGATAACTCCATATTTCTTCACAAGACTTCTCCCACGCTTCACTTCAAATGGACCAAAGTAGTCCACTCCAACAAAACTAAAAGGGGGGTTCCTCAGGTGTCACTCTGCTCTCAGGCAGGTCAGCCATTTGTTGCTGGCCTGCAGCTCCATGAAGCCGTCTGCAGATGACACACCTTGACATGATCTTTCTAATCAGTGCACCAGCACCAGGAATCCAATATTTCTGATGGAGCTTTGAGAGTATGTGGTTCCTACCACCATGACCCACCTCTTTATGGATATATTGGAGAATAAGATAAGCAATATGAAGATCTTTAGCAACAATGATAGGATGTTTAGAATCTTCAGACATGACAGCCCTGCTGAGACGTCCTCCAACACGCAGCACATCATCCACCAGAACAGGATTTAACTTGTATATATGACTGCTTCTTTTGACGTTCTCTCCTTTTTGGAGACAGGAAATTTCTTCAGAATATCTTTCCTTCTGACAAAACTTGATTATCTGCATCTCAGCATCCTCAATCTCTCCCAATGAGAGAAAGCCAGTACATAGCTCACCCTTCTGATGAGCACTTTCAGACTGGGTTGTTTCAGATGCAGGCTGAAAATGTGTCTTGTTTCTTTTGTGATGCAAGAGCAATGTTTTGAATCTTAAAATCCAACCCATCACTCTGACAAGACGAGTCCAAGATGAAACACGATGAATCAAAAGAGCCAAAGGATGATCATCATCT
This sequence comes from Poecilia mexicana, assembly GCF_051168715.1. Classification (NCBI taxonomy): domain Eukaryota; kingdom Metazoa; phylum Chordata; class Actinopteri; order Cyprinodontiformes; family Poeciliidae; genus Poecilia; species Poecilia mexicana. The sequence goes on from NW_028263371.1 coordinate 27,898,242, forward strand.
TGTGCAGGAAAAACACCAACAGAAGCAGACACTTTGACTTCAGGGTCGTCATGTAGAGGTTCCTGTAAGTTCTCTGGGTTTACAGGCCAATCCGTCTCTGGCTGTGTAAGAAATGCAGGACCAGATAACCATGTAGTGTCATGTAGAAATTGCTGTACCTTCATACCCCTCGAGGCAAGGTCTGCTGGATTATTTGTTGTGTTCACATATCTCCACTGGGAGACGCCAGAAGCCCTGAGAATCTCTGACACTCTGTTTGCCACAAAAACACGGAACCTGGAAGTCTTGTTATTAAGATATTTCAGTACAGTGGTGCTGTCTGTCCAAAACACTGAATCTAGGAGAGGTAGCCTTAGTTCTCTTTTCCACAGTATGTCCATGTCATTTTTTTGTTATGGAAAAACAAAAGAAAGTTGATGCGGACATTATTATTTCATGATTAGAACCAACCGTCCGTCCGTCCGTCCGTCCACACCTCATAATATATTTTTGTCTCTAATGTCCAATAAGGGAGCTTTATCGTTCTCTTCTACACTCCCGCCAGGTTGCCCACTAATTTTTTCCTGCTCAGTTTCCTTGGGACAAACCTTCCTGGCTGCTGGTGTAAAATGCTGGTTTTCAGGTTTCCCTTTGTTTGGGGGAGTTGGCTTCAGTTTTAATTTTGGCTGTGTTTTAGGCTGATCTTTAAATGCTGGCTCCAACTTGCCGTCACGAAGAAGTAGGATCCTTCGATTACATATCGACTTTGCTTTGGGCAGCTGGACTTTCTTTTCCTGGATCATGCTCATGGATACTTTATTGAAAACAAGATATTGTTAAGGAAGTGGATGCCATGTGGTGAGAATGCTATTGGGGAGCCAGTTTATCAGGTTGTGGTGCCTTTGAAATGGTGTGACTTAGTTTTGCAGGTGTCTCATGATGAATCTGGACACATGGGAGTTAGGAAAACCTACGACTGCATTTTGAGAAATTTTTTTTGGCCACGACTGAAAAAAGATGTTTCTTCTTATATTAAAACTTGTCACACCTGTCAACTTACTGGTAAACCCAATCAAGTGCTAAACCGGGCACCACTGTATCCTATTCCAACTATTGGTAGACCATTTGAGCACTTAATAATTGATTGTGTGGGTCCTCTTCCCCCTTCACGTTCAGGTCCAAAGTACCGATTGACTGTTATGTGCCAAAGTACCAGGTATCTGGCAGCATATCCGTTGCACACACTTACTGCGAAGTCTGTGGTGCGGGCTCTTGTGCAGTTTATTGGTAGTTTTGGGATACCTAAAGTCATTCAGAGTGATCAAGGATCTAAGTTTTTGTTTCATTTCAGCTGTTCTGAGATATTGTTAGTGCACTTAATTTTGTTTTTCTATTTTTCCAGATGTTAATACACAAGTTGCCTCTAACGTCCAATAAGGGAGCTTTATCGTTCTCTTCTACACTCCCGCCAGGTTGCCCACTAATTTTTTCCTGCTCTGTTTCCTTGGGACAAACCTTCCTGCCTGCTGGTGTAAAATTCTGGTTTTCAGGCTTCCCTTTTTTGGGGGGAGTTGGCTTCAGTTTTAATTTTGGCTGTGTTTTAGGGTGATCTTTAAATGCTGGCTCCAACTTGCCGTCACGAAGAAGTAGGATTCTTCGATTACATATCGACTTAGCTTTGGGCAGCTGGACTTTCTTATCCTGGATCGGTGGTTGAGGTTGTTTATCGTTGGTTTCTGTTCCAGTTTTGCTGACATCTATAGGTCTCTTCAAAGTAATTTCATCTATCTTTTCCTCTTTGCTCTTTAAGGACTCCTTCAATAGCTCGTGCTGCATTTTTTCATTCATGTATAATTGCGTCACCTTTTGCACTTTGTCGGTGGCTTCTTTAAGTTGATATTGATCCATCTTGCTGTTTTCAGTTAATATCTTGATCTGATAATTTAAGGCTTTAATTTCTATCTTTAGGTCTCTCCAGTCAGATTCTGTGTGGGCTAAAGCTTTTTTCGCAGCCAGAGCCTCTCTTTGCTGTTGGAAGGCTAAGAGCCTCGAGGTCTCAGCCTGCTGCTCTTTGAGTTTATCCATCTCTTGTTCTTTTTTCGCCAAACGTTCTTTTAATGACCTGGTTTGTTTTTTTTCCAAAGCTAATGCGCTTGAAGATAAGTCAACCTTTGCTTTAAACTCTTGTTTTGTTCTATCTATAGCTTCCTCCAGTGGGGTTTTCGGAAGCTTCTTCTCCAGAATTTTGTTTTCCTTCTCTGCTTCTTTCAGGTTGCTCGATAGCTCGTCTCAGTTCGCGCTCTGCGCCCACAAAGTTGGTACCATTATCGGACCGCCGCTCTTGTACTTGGCCTCTCCTTGCAATGAAACATCGTAAGGCGTTAATGAAAGAGTGTGTGTCAAGAGATGAGGCAACCTCAATATGTACTGCTCTGATTGCCAAACATGTGAAGATAACTCCATATTTCTTCACAAGACTTCTCCCACGCTTCACTTCAAATGGACCAAAGTAGTCCACTCCAACAAAACTAAAAGGGGGGTTCCTCAGGTGTCACTCTGCTCTCAGGCAGGTCAGCCATTTGTTGCTGGCCTGCAGCTCCATGAAGCCGTCTGCAGATGACACACCTTGACATGATCTTTCTAATCAGTGCACCAGCACCAGGAATCCAATATTTCTGATGGAGCTTTGAGAGTATGTGGTTCCTACCACCATGACCCACCTCTTTATGGATATATTGGAGAATAAGATAAGCAATATGAAGATCTTTAGCAACAATGATAGGATGTTTAGAATCTTCAGACATGACAGCCCTGCTGAGACGTCCTCCAACACGCAGCACATCATCCACCAGAACAGGATTTAACTTGTATATATGACTGCTTCTTTTGACGTTCTCTCCTTTTTGGAGACAGGAAATTTCTTCAGAATATCTTTCCTTCTGACAAAACTTGATTATCTGCATCTCAGCATCCTCAATCTCTCCCAATGAGAGAAAGCCAGTACATAGCTCACCCTTCTGATGAGCACTTTCAGACTGGGTTGTTTCAGATGCAGGCTGAAAATGTGTCTTGTTTCTTTTGTGATGCAAGAGCAATGTTTTGAATCTTAAAATCCAACCCATCACTCTGACAAGACGAGTCCAAGATGAAACACGATGAATCAAAAGAGCCAAAGGATGATCATCATCTTGTGCAGGAAAAACACCAACAGAAGCAGACACTTTGACTTCAGGGTCGTCATGTAGAGGTTCCTGTAAGTTCTCTGGGTTTACAGGCCAATCCGTCTCTGGCTGTGTAAGAAATGCAGGACCAGATAACCATGTAGTGTCATGTAGAAATTGCTGTACCTTCATACCCCTCGAGGCAAGGTCTGCTGGATTATTTGTTGTGTTCACATATCTCCACTGGGAGACGCCAGAAGCCCTGAGAATCTCTGACACTCTGTTTGCCACAAAAACACGGAACCTGGAAGTCTTGTTATTAAGATATTTCAGTACAGTGGTGCTGTCTGTCCAAAACACTGAATCTAGGAGAGGTAGCCTTAGTTCTCTTTTCCACAGTATGTCCATGTCATTTTTTTGTTATGGAAAAACAAAAGAAAGTTGATGCGGACATTATTATTTCATGATTAGAACCAACCGTCCGTCCGTCCGTCCGTCCACACCTCATAATATATTTTTGTCTCTAATGTCCAATAAGGGAGCTTTATCGTTCTCTTCTACACTCCCGCCAGGTTGCCCACTAATTTTTTCCTGCTCAGTTTCCTTGGGACAAACCTTCCTGGCTGCTGGTGTAAAATGCTGGTTTTCAGGTTTCCCTTTGTTTGGGGGAGTTGGCTTCAGTTTTAATTTTGGCTGTGTTTTAGGGTGATCTTTAAATGCTGGCTCCAACTTGCCGTCACGAAGAAGTAAGATTCTTCGATTACATATTGACTTTGCTTTGGGCAGCTGGACTTTCTTTTCCTGGATCAGTGGTTGAGGTTGTTTATCGTTGGTTTCTGTTCCAGTTTTGCTGACATCTATAGGTCTCTTCAAAGTAATTTCGTCTATCTTTTCCTCTTTGCTTGTGGAAAAGACATGCTCAAAAGCCAGTGGAAGCAAGTGCAGGCACTTGCCAATGAATTTTGGAGTCGCTGGAGGAATGAATATCTCAACACCCTCCAATAAAGACGCAAGTGGCATAGATTGCGCCGCGACCTACAGCCAGGTGACATTGTGTTGTTGAAGCAAAATCAAGCACACAGGAACCAATGGACAATGGCCATCATTACAAACACCTTTCCAAGCAGTGACGGAAAAGTCAGAAAGGTGGAAGTGAGGTGTTCGTTATTCTGCAATAGTCAGCCCCGCCCTTAACTCTCCTCAGACTGAGTACTGTCCAGTTCTCTGTCTAACAGGTCCGGAAAATCCCTAAAACCTGGGTCTTACCCTGAAAAAGGTTTATGAAATATTCTATTTAAACTGGTGACGGAGAAAACTCGTCTACCTCTAACTACCTTCGATTCCAGAAGTTATAACCTTTTTCAGTTGAGAAACAGTCAGCGGAGTAGCCCACACTGCTACGTAGCTTCAACAACCACTCCTGTTAACGGTAGCTTTTCTCCTAAAAATAATGTGCACTTGTTACCGGCTAGATTAGATTTAGTGACTTAGATCTAAGTCCCAGGGTCATTATTTTAACACTCACCAAAGGAAAGTATGAAGCCACCACATCTCTAGAATCATGTATGTTAATTTTACTATAATCAGATGAACAAACACAATGATCAATTGACTCGATTGATCTCAATGTCCACAAGCTCTTTTGGTAATTTTAATATGTAATTTATTAAGCAAGCTTTAGCAGGGGTAAATGACAAGCTCTCAATTTACAATTAGTTAATCAATTCAGATTAAAATAAATCATAACCTTTTCTCATTACTATCCCTATCCTGTGTCACTAAGCAAGGCTTTTGGGAGGCAGGTTAACTCACACCCGATGGTAATTGATCTTGGCAGCTGGAAACTCCGTTTGTCCTTGGTTAGAGTCTCTGTCCTGGTGGAGCCAAGTCCTCTTTCAGAAAAGTAGCAAAGCTGAACTGTCCGTTGTCCTTCGAACGGAACAGAATCTTCGTCACCTAGTGACCTTTGTCTTTTCTCCAAGTCTGCTGTAGTACACTGCAAAAAGTGAAATCTTAGTAAGATTAAATATCTTAAATTAAGGAGATTTTTCTTGTTTTCTTTCTGACAAGATAATTTTTCTCACCAAGAGGGGTTTATGCTAGAATATTTTTCTTATTTTAAGTGTTTTTGTACTTAATTATCTCAGTAAGATATAAAAGCTTGATATTAAGAAAATATTACTTATTATGAGTAAATATGTGCTAGAATCTAGAATATCAATATTTACCAATCAAACTTCAAGTCTAGAACTTATTTTATATAAGTAAAATTTTCTTATTTTAAGCACAAAACGAGAAATCACTTGCTTAATGAAATGTCTCCGGATAATTAAAACAGACTATGTCCAAATGGAATCATTTGTGCTATTGTCAATGAAAAATAAAAAAGAAACATGAACTTGTACTCTTGTATAAGTTGGCAGAGTGTACTGGAAATTATTTAAACGGTTGTCATGTAACACAACAATTTCAGAGACAATATCAGTTTATATATCAAGATAATTCTTGGCATGTTTCCATCTGCTATGGACCTTCTTAATCTGATCTTCTTGATGCAAGATGTGGGACCTCTTACTGACATGTCATGAAATTTCTATTGATGTGTGATTTGAAATGTCTGGTATTCCACACAATGAGATTAGAATCAACAACGTTGATTAGCTCAATGTGATGATAAATATTTTAATTTTTGGTTTATATTTCAAATTCTCACTTTATAAGTGACTAATATTAGTTTGAACAATATTTTATTCATCATGTTTGTCATAAAAAGGGTATGATGTCATACCCTTTTTATGACATCATACAATCCAAATGGGAAAGCGCCCAAAATGTCAGTGAGGTAGTAGTAATGTTCGATACAACAGATTTTCTTTCCAATCCAATACCGAGTAAAATTTTAGCTGGTATTGGCAATACAGATCCCATACTTTCTGCAAAGACAGTTAATTTGTTTATTAATTAAATAAAAAAAAGTAATCCATATCTTGGCTTTATAAAAAGAACACAATGTACTCTCATGCACTCATTTTAAACTCAGAAGTACATTGAGACAACAATCTCGTTTACTATAAGCTATTTTAATTCAGCAGAAATATACAAAATATGTGAAAATGGTGTTGCAAATTAAAAAACAAAGACAATTAGTAGAATAATAGCCCTACTAAATATATCTTTGCTTAATTATTAAAACTACTATAAAATGACAGGTGAAATAGCTCCATGTCACTTTTATAATCTGTCAACATGTTCATTTCTGAGTGAGTGAGCATCAGCAGCACGCTGCGCTTGGGCATTGCGTCCTTACACATTACACACTCACCAGGCGGAAGAAAAAGTAGTTCCCATTAACAACGTTTCATTTAGGCAAGATCTCAATAATTTAGTTACTTTCTAACGTACTCTTGTTAATCTACATTATCTCAAATTACTAAAGTGTGGAAAGTATTGATCCTTGGATCTGACAATAGATTTTAAAGAATTAAGTTCTGGTATCGGAAGAATCGATATTTCAGTATCAATCCGCACATCACTAACGGCAACGCCAGAGATCATTTAACTGCCCTGATTAACGGTTAATTCAGTTGTAACAGCCTAACTAAGCTATTATCTACAGTACTTTTATAAGATTTTCTTTTGGCAAATTCTCTAATCTCGATTGGACATGGATGAAGATGGAGGACTTTTTTACGTGTATAGACCCTAGAGCTGCTGTACTGAGAGGTAAGTTTAAAGCTGTCTATCTTTCTAAGCTAAGCTAACTGTGAAGCTAGTTAGCATGTCGTGATATGCCAATTTTCACCCGCGGGTTAAAGAGCCGCTCTTGTGAATATGAGCTTTGAACAGTGATTAACCACAATAGCTGTGGCTTAAAAATAATATCTACACGAGGTTTTGGTAGCTTCCGTTTTTTAACATAGCTAAGGTGGCTTCTCATTCGTAGCTTCTGATGCGGGAAATGGTGAAAAGGAAATTCCGCCTAGTATTTCACTACCTTTTAGGGTGTTTGATGTGCTGTAATTTAAAAACTTAAATGCAATGAGTCTAAAAGCCTAGGTTAGATATTCCACACTGTTACCAGGATATTTTAAACACTATTTTTGATTGGTGAATTTAAGTAGTCCTATTTTGATTCAATTAAAATGACTGTCTTGCTATCTTGAATTCATGTAATATTGTAATTGAGCACATTAACTAAAATAAGACTTGTTTTATTTTTCAAGTAAACCAAACTGTTGCCATGGTGAAGCCTATGCCAGACACGTCTCCAATCATGTCTTGCACCATCTACAAGAAACTTTGGGAATTGCAAGTGATGCTGTCCTTCACATTCTTGAGGTAAGAAATTTATGATACTTATTCATCATTACACTGATTAGTCCCTAAAACGTGGTTTGTTTTGTGATTGTTTTTCTGTCTGTGCTCCAATTAGCAGATGACCCAACAACTTCAATCAAACAAAACCACTTTTCAGCTCTGTGGTGATCGTGAAACCAACTTTCTACTGGCCATTGGAACCATGCCTGCCCTGATCTTCTGAAAGGAGGACATCATAGCTACTACACCTTTCAGCATGCATGTGTGTGGCCACTCCTCTCTGTGCTGCTGACAGATATCTTGAGAACACTGTCCGTAACTGAGACAAGACTTCCACACATAAAAGGCTATGGCTGATTGGAAGATGTTCATTGTGGAGTAAGCTCCTATTGGTGACATCTAATCCCAAGTTTATTTTTGCTTTGGACAATTTGGTTTGCTTGACTCTTAGGGCATCTTATGAGTGTGACAGATGTGTCAGATCTTCATTGTTCTGTCATTTTACGGGATTGTTTCAGAATCAGATGCCCATCCAGACTTTAAATTCTGACCAGTAGTCATGTTTTAGTATGTTTATGTGAAACTTAAACATAATAAAGATGTTAAAAGTAATTGAACTTATGTCTTCATTTCAGGAAGCCAATAACATCTCTTATTCCAGTATAGACAGGATCAATTTTTGGATTTTTGCCTTAGCATAAGAACCTTGAGTAAAGCAATGATGAAATATATATTTTAATCCTATGCAACTGTGATGGCTGCAGTTACAGCCACACAAATGTGGTAATATTCACTCTCACCACACGCAATAGGTTTATCTCATTTATATTTGGATTTCTTTAAGTTTAGGATTTAATTTACAGAATAACTGGTTTTGTTTAGAAAGCAACACATCACATTGTATTCTAGAATAAGTGCGCACATTCTGGTTTATATTGTTGTGTTTTGCTTGATTTAATCTTTGTTGTTTCTGAGTTTCTTAAGTGCTGGCTGCCCCAATCCTTAGGAGAGCAGAGAGGTGGAGAAGGGGTGGAGCAAGCCAGCTGAGACTGCAAATTGGTTCACACCATTACTCATCATCCAGAGGGGGGGAATGGGATTTTGTTATGTTAATTTCAGTTAGGTTTCTGTGTATTTTCCCCTTTGTGTTTTGTATGTGGCCTGATCAGCCAGTATTTAAGTCCCCTTTTGTCTCTGTTTGTTAGGTCTGTTTTTTTGAGTTAGTCTGAGTTGATGTCTGTTACTTTGACCTCTTTTATGGGCCCAAATTCTGTCATTTTTTCTATTATTTACCCAAGTTTTGTTTTGGGTTAAATAAAAAACAATTATTTTGACTTTAAACCGGTGCCTGGCTGTTCCTTAACTGCTCGGTCCATCACAGTGGTGTCAGAAGTGGGGTCTTGCAGTTAAAGGCACCGGTTATTATTTTTTTTAGTAGTCCTCCTCCTCCTCTTACCAAGCCATGCAAAGAGCAGGAAGGAGTGCCAAAGGACAAAAAGGAGATCCTCAAAACCAGCCTGCCGGAATGGAGGAGCAAGTTGGAGAGGAAAATGGAGCCTCTGGAGGGGTGGATAGCACTGAGGGTAAGGAGCCAACAATATCAGAAGTAGTTTCCATTCTTCGTTCTCATATGGGCCAGCAGGAAGCCTAGGAAGCAAGACGGAGGGAGGAGTTTAATCGGCAGGAACAGCGCTTCAGAGCACTGCGACACCAATTTCAGCTGCTACAGGTGGAAGTGCAAGCGCGTACCACCCTTGCTCCTGAGCCTCGATTGGATGAGTCACAACAATCCGATGCAGAATCAAATGAAGGTGATGACCATACCTGCTGCAATAATGAGCAAATGCATGCTCCCTCAGGTCAGTTTCACTCTCATGAACCCAGACTTGAAAAACTGACGGATGAGGATGACATTGAACATTTTTTAACAACATTTGAACGCATGGCTCTAGTTTGCCGGTGGAAAAAAGCAGATTGGGTTTTTTACCTGATTCCATTACTCACTGGCAAAGCAAGAGCTGCGTATGTTCACATGGACATGGATGACTCTCTAGATTATTATAAAGTTAAAGAAGCGGTGCTTCAAAAGTATGACATTAATCCTGAAACATACAGATTGAGATTTCGATCATTGGAAGTAAAACCTGAGGAGAATCCAAAAGAATTGTATGCAAGATTGAAGGACTTGTATGGAAAGTGGATGATGCCAAAACAAAAAACTGTGCAGGAGATTGGGGAGATAATCATTTTAGAACAATATTTAAGAATGCTGTCTCCTGAGTTGCAGATATGGATTAAAGAACATAATCCAAAATCGGCTGCAGAAGCTGCCCAGCTGGCTGACGTGTTTGTGGCAGCACGGACAAAAGGACAACCCTGGAGTCAAAAAGCATGGAAGTTGAGGGAGGTTGCAAGACCTGTTCCCCATTACCAAAAGGGAGGGGTGAGTAAACCTCTAAAGGGCCAATCATTGAATGCTTTATCAAGAGTCCCAGCCAAAACAGTGATTTGTTATTTGTGTGGGATGGAAGGACACACAAAACCAATGTGCCCGAAGAACTCCACAAAAATAACACAAATGTGTTTTGTGCCCAGACCAAGTATGGACTCCAAAGGGGGGTCTAGTTTAAGAACGACCTCAATTGAAGTTGAGGATAAACAATTAGAGGCACTCATTGACTCAGGAAGTACTCAAACTCTGGTGCACAGAGACTTTGTTCCAGCAAATAAAGTTAATGTGGAAACAATCCCTGTCCGCTGCATTCATGGAGATGAGTTGTTGTATCCAACAGCAGACTTGTATATTAAAGTACAAGACCAACTTTATCTTCTAAATATTGGTGTGGCTGAGAATCTGCCATTTCCAGCAGTGCTGGGTCAAGACCTGCCTGTGTTGGGTGATTTATTGAACTCCAGCAAAATGTGTAACATTGCATTAACCAGATCTCAAGCTAAAAAGAGAGAGGAGTTTATACAACCACTCTGTGCCTTGCCTTTTTATGACGCGGACCTGGAGACCACACCCGGGAAGTCTCGCAAGTCCCGCAGACAGCGACGGCAAGAGAAATTTCAACACGCTGTTAAATCACCTTCTAGCTCTGAGCCTGAGTTACCATTGGGGTTTAAAATCCCTGCTAACATCAGAGAATTGCAGCACAGCGATCCAGCCCTAACATCTTTATTTCAGAAAGCAGAGGGAAATAAAAATCCTGAACGAGGTTTGAACGGCCTGGGTGAATTTTTGCTGAAAGATGGCATCCTATGTCGTCAGCAGGGGTCAGCATTGCAGTTAGTGGTTCCTGAACCAGTCCAGAAGGTGGTGCTGTCTTTAGGACATTCCATTCCATGGGCTGGCCATCTTGGAAAGCACAAGACACTGGCCCGCATAAGAAAATATTTTGATTGGCCTGGAATACGATCTGATGTGACTCTGTTCTGCAAAAGCTGCCCTCAGTGCCAAAAGTCTTCCTTAAAAATTCCCCCCAGAGCTCCTCTTCAGTCTTTGCCAATCATTAACACCCCGTTTGAGCGGCTGGGAATGGACATTGTTGGCCCTCTAGAAAGAAGTAAATCAGGTAATCGTTACATGCTGGTGATCCTGGATTATGCTACAAAATATCCAGAGGTTTTTCCTTTGAAATCAATAAAAGCTAAAGCAGTTGCCTTCTGTCTCATACAGCTCTTCTCACGAGTTGGGTTTCCAACTGAAATTCTCACCGACTGTGGAACTAATTTTCTGTCCACTTTGTTGAAGCAGGTGTACCAACTCCTGGGAATTAAGAGCCTAAAGACTACTCCATATCACCCTCAGACAGATGGCCTGACAGAGCGCTTCAATCAGACCTTGAAGCAGATGTTGCGCAAGTTTGTCAATGAAACCGGTACAGACTGGGACCAGTGGCTACCTTATCTTCTCTTTGCATATAGAGAAGTGCCACAGGCCTCTACTGGTTTTTCACCTTTTGAATTGCTGTATGGCTATGAAGTCCGGGGTCCCTTAGCTCTGTTAAGAGAGACATGGGAGGGTGACAAGGAAAGATCTCAAGCTGTAAATGTTATCTCTTATGTTGTCCAGATGCGGGAACGACTGGAAAAGATGATGGCATTGGCCCAAGCTCATAAGGAAGAAGCACAGAAACATCAGAAAAACTGGTATGACCAGTCAGCTCGCCAGAGGTCTTTCAGCCCTGGTCAGAAAGTGCTGGTGCTTCTTCCTAGTGCGGAGAGTAAACTGTTGGCAAAATGGCAAGGTCCGTATGAAATCCAGAGCAAACTGGGGCCAACAACCTACAAGATTGCCATTCCAGATCAGCCCCGTTCCACCAGAGTGCTCCATGTCAACCTGCTTAAAGAATGGGTAGAGAAGCCAAAGGCAGATGTTTTTCTTATTCAGGATGTGACAGAGGAAGAGGAGGAGGATAACCAGTACCTGCCAAAGCCCTCACCTCAATCGCTGGATCTAGACCACCTCTCGGAAGAAAAGCAGGCTCAGGTGAGAAATCTGTGCACCCCAAACATGTTTCAAGGAAATCCTGGTAAAACGGACCTTGTCCAACATGACATTGTATTAAAAGATGGAGCTTCTGTGAGAAGACTGAGTTACAGAATACCTGAGCGTCTGTTGGTTTCACTGAAAGAGGAAGTTGATCTGATGCTGTCACTCGGAATCATTGAACCATCAAGAAGTGAATGGTGCCACCCAGTGGTCTTGGTGCCGAAGAAAGACGGCAGCCTACGGTTCTGCATTGATTTCAGGTATTTGAATGGAATAACACAATTTGATTCATATCCAGCCCCCCGCATCGATGACATGGTTGAGCGGATTGGGAAGGCCAGATATCTAACAACCATAGATCTCTGCAAAGGTTATTGGCAGGTACCCCTGACGGAGCAGTCAAAAGAACTTACTGCTTTCCGGACCCCATGGGGCCTGTTCCAGTTTAAAGTCATGCCATTTGGACTACATGGTGCCCCGGCAACATTCCAGAGATTGATGGATCAGGTACTATCTGACACGTCTGATTTTGCTGCAGCCTACCTTGATGACATAGTCATTTTCAGTGCTACCTGGGAAGATCACCTGAAACATTTGGAGAAGGTGTTGGAGCGACTTCAATCTGCAGGGTTGACTATTAATCCAGCCAAGTGTACAATTGCCAAGTCTGAAACTGAGTATCTGGGGTTTGTTATAGGAAATGGAGTGATAAAGCCTCAAATAAATAAAAGTACAGCTATAGAGTCCTGCCCTCTGCCTGAGACCAGAAAACAGTTAAGATCTTTTCTGGGTATGGCAGGGTTCTATCATCGGTTTATCCCTCATTTCTCAGCCAGGGCCGCGTTATTAACGGATCTTACTGGTTCACGAAGCCCCAATAAGATCCTCTGGACAGAGGAGGCCAAAACCGCTTTTCAGGACCTGCGGCAATCCCTCAGTAAGAGCCCAGTCCTGCACAGCCCTGAGTTTGAGAGACCTTTTATTCTACAGACTGATGCCTCTGAGAGAGGTTTGGGAGCTGTTCTGTTGCAGGGAGCCCCTGGAGAGCGCCATCCAGTGGCTTTTATTAGCCGCAAGCTGTTTCCAAGGGAAATACGATATTCAACTATTGAGAAAGAGGCACTGGCCATTAAATGGGCCCTGGACTCATTCAAATACTACCTGCTTGGCAGAGAGTTCACCCTAGAAACCGACCATAAAGCTCTCCAATGGATAGAGAAGATGAAAGATACCAATGGAAGGATTACGCGATGGTACCTTGCCATCCAGCCATTTCGATTCACCATCCACCATATCCCCGGCAAGGACAACTGCATCGCAGACTGTCTCTCTCGCTGTCCCAGTGAGAGATCTGAAGAGGGGGAGTGTGTGATGGCTGCAGTTACAGCCACACAAATGTGGTAATATTCACTCTCACCACACGCAATAGGTTTATCTCATTTATATTTGGATTTCTTTAAGTTTAGGATTTAATTTACAGAATAACTGGTTTTGTTTAGAAAGCAACACATCACATTGTATTCTAGAATAAGTGCGCACATTCTGGTTTATATTGTTGTGTTTTGCTTGATTTAATCTTTGTTGTTTCTGAGTTTCTTAAGTGCTGGCTGCCCCAATCCTTAGGAGAGCAGAGAGGTGGAGAAGGGGTGGAGCAAGCCAGCTGAGACTGCAAATTGGTTCACACCATTACTCATCATCCAGAGGGGGGGAATGGGATTTTGTTATGTTAATTTCAGTTAGGTTTCTGTGTATTTTCCCCTTTGTGTTTTGTATGTGGCCTGATCAGCCAGTATTTAAGTCCCCTTTTGTCTCTGTTTGTTAGGTCTGTTTTTTTGAGTTAGTCTGAGTTGATGTCTGTTACTTTGACCTCTTTTATGGGCCCAAATTCTGTCATTTTTTCTATTATTTACCCAAGTTTTGTTTTGGGTTAAATAAAAAACAATTATTTTGACTTTAAACCGGTGCCTGGCTGTTCCTTAACTGCTCGGTCCATCACAGCAACAATAAAAGTAAACTAGTTTTAAGCATATATATGCTGATTTTAAGAAATTCAATGTCAAGTAATATTTTCTTTACTTGAGATTATTTTTCTTAAAATAAGATAATATATCTTACTTGTTTAAGTAAAATTGGCTTGTTTTAAGTACAAATACACTAATTTTAAGATAAATAAATCTCATATATTCTATTTGTATTGGTAAAATTTTCTTATTTTTATGAAAAATGTTCTGTGTATTAAGAAAATAAATCTCATATACTCTATTTGTATTAGTAAAATTGACTTGTTTTAAGTACAAATACACTAATTTTAAGATATTTGTAGGTTTATCTTGGTTAGATATTTTTTCTTGTTTTAGAAAATCTTGACAAGATAAATTTTCTTGTTCTGTTGGCAGATAATTTTTCTTATTTTAAGAAAATTAGACCCTATTTTTGTACTTTTTTTTCTTGTTTTTGAAAGGGGACTTTTTGCAGTGTACAAGTTGAGATCTTTGGGTTGAGGCAGAGAAGTTGGTCGAATCAGGAACCAGGGCTGGGGGCAGATGAATCTTGTCCCTTCTTTGCGGCGCGGAGTCTCAACTTTTCCCTCGGCTCCAGGGTGTGGTCCTCTGCTGGTCTTTAGTCTGCGTCCTCTCGTTCCCTCCTCAGCGCCGCGGACAGAGAAGGGTTTCCACCCTCAGCTGCCGGTTTTTATACTTCTTCTATCCCATAGTTGTGTATTGGGGAGACTTATGACTCATTCTCTGGGTGTAGCTGCGGAAAGTCCCGAACTCTCTCAGTCCCTCCTTTCCCCTTGACTCATTACTGCAACTCCCTTTGGTACTTCCCTCTTTCTGTTAGCCATCTGGCCGTTGAGGCCACTTCTCGTAACTTACTGCCTTTTTTGGAGATGTTTTAGCGTCTCCGCCCAGCCCAGTGTACTGATTGTGACACAGCTTATTCCATGAACTCAGAACTACAGTGTAATGTACTAAACCATAATCAACTCAAACCATGATCAATGCATTTCATCAACTTATAACTTTTAGTATGGTTTTCTATTATTTCCATTACTAGTAACCAATAATCAACATTCAACAATCAAGTTGTCATCATTACTACAAGTTATCAAACAGACATTTCAATTGTACATTACAGACATCACAAATCATAAGTACAGATCAGTATTATATAGGATATACTTAAATCATTCCAGCTGTTACATATATATGTATTTAATCATTATTAAATCAACGTGCAAGATTACTGTTGTTTCCCAGGCCTTTATTTCGTTTTCTGCGTGTACCCGGAGAGATCTCAACCGCACATGCCAGTTTTCACGACAGAGGACATCATCTCAGGGTGTCTCAAGATTCAAGATACTTTATTGTCATTCACATCACGTATCACATGAGGTGGAACGAAATTGAGAGTCACTAAGTCTCTAAGACTTATTTGCGTCCCATCTCAGATGTTGTTATGCTTTTAGAGACTGATGTGACTGATAAAAAGTAGTGGCATTAGTAATGCCAGGCAGGGAGTGTTCTACCCCAGGCTGGATGTTGGAAATGTTTTAATTAGTTTTAAACAAGTTCTATAGTATTAATTTATCTGTATTTTATTTTGAAGGAGAATTTTGAGATAACAGTGCATTGTGGGTAGCAGAGGCAGTTGCAGTTTGGAATACCTGTTTGTAGAGAGAAAGCCTGCCTGTTAATGTATGAACTTCACCTCCTGTGTTGTCAATCTTTTATTACACCTCCGAAAACAATGGCTGTAAATTCAATCTGTGTTGTTTGGTGTTATATGTTTTGTTAGTTTATTTTGAGATTGTTTTCCAAAATGTGTTTATTCTAGAAAAGCCATATTTTGATAGTTTTTTATTTACATAGCAACGGTTGCTACGTGACTGTTTCTTAACTGCAGCTCAGGTTAATTATATTCAGACTCTATAAGTTTATTCTGTATATTTAGAGCTGATGCATATTTTATTTATTTTTCTTTCTTATAGTTTCACTCAACCTTTCATTGAGCTTTCCACACCACTGCTCAAAGTTGTCAAGAAAACGTAATAAAGGAGCAAGACGCTCAGCTTCCTGGCTCATGAAATTGAGTTTGGCTTGCTGTTGATCTACGTTAACATACACAGAGTATCTAACACGTAGTACAACTCGCACCTTTTTATTCTTTGTCTCTGTCATTTAAACACACCCGTTGCCATGGCAACCTCCTGCGCTCCACAAGCCCACCAGAGATTACGTTAAAAACAAAACATTCAGTCCGTTACGATATTAGGTTTGCAGGCTTGATATTTATTTTGCGATTATTAATAAGCGTTCCCTGAACACAGCGGTGATTGATTCTTTAATTTTAAACTCCTGCTCTGCTAGTTATTTTGATATAGGAACCGAAACGCACAGAATTGCGCAACACCTTGTTGACACAGTAATTACTGAGATTATTATTGTTGTTGGGTCATTAATTTGAGCATGTTTTGTTGATTTATTTGTTGTCGTTCTTCAATAAAGTTACGAACTTTTAAGCCAGTCAGAGGAGGACATGCTGGTCTCAGCGTCCTGGTGGCGTTCAGTTGGTCACTTAATGCCGAGATCGACTCAAAACAATCTGAGATCGACATTTGCACCGCTGCTCTAGCAAAACACGAACAGTTCACAAACGATATGAAATGGGGAAAAAAGTTATTTAACTGATTAAGTCATGTTTTAGATTGTTCTTGAAAAACTAATCAGTCACGGCTAATTAGTGGGTGAACTCACGACTGCACAGTGAACCCATTGATTTTTTTTACAGCTGACAGCAGCTCCTCTCTCATGCAGGTACTGCTAGATCTTTTAGGTGTACGCAGTACCCTACCGTATCCCCCTTCTTTCACCCCTGGATACTATCTCATTATAATGAAATGCTATCTCATTATTATGAGATACTATCTCATTATTCAACACATTCTCACTCCCAACTCGTCACATATTGACGCTTGGGCAGGTACCCTCGGCGTCACATATTGACGCCAAGGGTACCCCCTTGGCGTCAATATGTGACGCGAAGGGTTCTCTCATTGAATGCTGTACCGTTCCCTAAGCGTCCGATACTGACGACTTAGGAATGAATAAGATGACGTGTCTATTCTATTTTTTTTAAAACCTTTATTTACAATTTATGTGCTAGTTTGAACAGGATATTAAGAATATTTACTACAAATTCGGTATTTAAAAATAACTCCGTAAAATATAAAACCGGAGGAGTTTTGTTGTGCTTGTCGTTAGCTTGATTTAAAAGCCTTAAAA
Source organism: Poecilia mexicana (assembly GCF_051168715.1). Lineage (NCBI taxonomy): Eukaryota > Metazoa > Chordata > Actinopteri > Cyprinodontiformes > Poeciliidae > Poecilia > Poecilia mexicana. Next base: position 27,915,479 of record NW_028263371.1, read on the forward strand.
AAATAAAAATAAAAAAATAAAAAACTATTTTTGAGTATGATATCAATGATTTACACCAAATAAATTTAAGAAAAATTAAGATGTGTTTTCGTTTGTGATTGCATGCAAACTGTTCTGTAAACCTTTTAATATGTTTGATTGAAATAAAAATAAGGACGGATCCCACAAAAACCCAAGAAGAAGAATAAGCTGACGTCATCATATGCGACACTTACACTCCGGTGAGTAGAAACCTGCATCTGTCAAAATGTTTTTGTACTCTAAAACCAAAAATAACTCCAAAGTGTTACGTTATAAAATTACTGATGGTTTTTTTAGGACTTAATGGCAGTAGGACTGTGATGCGAATGGTTGAAGACACGTTTGTAACATTTTTTTTGCCGGAAAATATACGGTGGACGCTAGCTAAATTAGCCTCTTGGAGGCTAATTGTACCTGTACACTGTACCTGTGCTTAATACGTTTAATTAGCCGTGATAAAGTCACATAATAATGTTTATAGTCATGCTTGTTGTTGCCACTTTGTAATATTGGAGGGTTGCTAAAAACATCAGTGCCCCTAGGCTGTGATGATCTTTAAAGTTTTGAACCCTGTCTGAATACACTGATTGCAGCTAGGTCATTTACTTGAATTAAAAATGAACTTGCGTCAGTACAGGCAAATTTATTTTCTCCTGTCTGTTATTTATTGCTGTTGCAAGCCAGATGAAGTGAAGTAAAGAGCTGAGAACCTGATCTTTGAACAGACAGAGACCATAGCTGAGGAGCAGCCTGGGATGCTTACTGAGGAGCATCCAATGATGATACCAGAGAACCAGGAAGATACTGTGATAGTGCTTGATTTAGTTCCTGTTTCTCATCCTGTTGTCCCATCCTCTCAGTCTTTTCAGAAGAAGAAAAGACCCAGAAGGATCTCTCCAACTGCCTCTCCTCCCACTCGTCATCTCTCCGTCCCCCCCCCAACCCCCCTTACCCTGCCCGTAGATCTTAAATAACTGTCAACTTTGGCTGTGTGAGTACTTTGACGTACATATCCCAGAAGGGCCGTCTGACTCTATTCTTGAGTGGTTATGCTATTCAACATTTTGGTGTAACTGGTTAAACACACTTGAATCAAATGGCTGAGGTGCCACCTCATTCATTCTGCATTCAGATCATATGAAGTCCTGGTAACGTCAAAATTAATTGAGTGAGACATTTTGTGCCAGAGAAACACCTAAAACTTGAAAGACACCTAACCTATTCTTGATGCCTGGTATTTGGACACCTATGTCCTATTTTATGTTTTCTTTTTTATCTCTCATTTTAAATCACAGTTAAGATCTCGGCTGACAGCTTCCTGAAATGATTTTTGAGTGGGAAGCCATAATATGAGTTGGATAAGATGTTAAGGAAGGATCCCTTCAAGTGTCAAGCTTGTACCCCAGATGTGCTTTCAGTTTCAGTGGATGGAAATTGCAAGTATTACCATTTAAAGAATGCAGCAAGGTATTGTAAAATGTGTAAAATATAACAATTCTTTGTATATGTTAGTGATGCTCACTACCTTTGGACTATAACACCTCATGAAGTGTATTTTATTGCTTTGTTTTTCAGATTGGAGGAACAGGCTACATTTCAGGACCTTTTCATTGCCAAGGATGAAAACGTAGGAACATTTTTGAACTGTATACACAAATCAACCAAAAATGTAAGACTGCAGATTGTAAATGTATAATAACAGTAACCTTTTAGCCTGTAATAACAGCTTGCCTGACTGAATTGTATGCATTCTAGATTTTGTGGTGGGCAGCCAGGGAGATCTCTCACAGATCCAGCAGCAAACTGGGTGAGGAGGCTTGGAGCTAGCGGTGTGTAGACATGGAGTACTGCTTAGTGCTCTTCGAGATAGTATGAGATATTTGCATAAGCTTTGTTGTTTCAACAAAGGCTGGCCAACAGACAATCACTTTTTTTTCCATGGATGTAACATGTAAGTACTGGCCATATCTTGAAAACTAACAAAAAGCTGTCCTGAGCTCCAACACCTGCTTAAAATGAAGCCATTTCTCTCAATTTTCCATGGCAAAGCCCATGAATGTAAGGTAAGGAACACTGACCAGGCATTGTATAACCTTGCTGGTACATACTGCATAAACATCTTTGACACAGTTGATGTTGTTTGTGTATGTTTGTGCAAATACAGATGGACAAAGCTTGTGCCAAGGCTCATCGCAAGATCAGAAAGGAGAAAACATCTTAGCATTGGCTTTAGAAGATGTTGGTCACTTGAAGACTGATACAGACACAGAAGTTCTGTCTTTGGAAGAGATCCTGTCCGGTGACACAACATTGCCATGGCAGCAATCATACAGTGGTAAGTAAACATACACTAATATGTTTTATACTGTCATCATACCTGACAGATAATGTGACTAGATACTCCAGGTGTTGACCTCATCTTACAAATGTAAACTTTTACTGAGTTGATTTGTCGTTTTCATAAATGCATTTCAGACTCTCAGTCTTCACACAAGAACAAGGGCAATCGATGACATCATGATGGTAAAGAGACTGGAAGAGGAAAAGAGGATCTTTGTTGATGGACCATCGTTGGAAATCTCTGTCATCCTATGAAGACACTCTAAAGGAGTTTCCCACCTGTTATCGGGAGGTAAATTAAAAAGTATGTTTTTAAGTAACGCATAATCATACCAAAAGTAAAAGCATCTAAATTTGGGATTTTTATTTATGTTCAACTTTAAAGGTTTGTCCTGTGACCTAACTGACGAAGGTCCAAGAGGTCTCCAGAGCATCATCCTCAGAGAGCTGCAGCACCAACAGATGAAGCTGCAGGCAACAGAGTATTATCTACAGCAGGGGAGCCCAAAGTGGGTCCTGGAGGCCCGGCATCCTGCGTGTTTTAGATCTCTCCCTGATTTAACACTCTGCATCAAATGATGGCTCGTTAGATGGCCTAAGAAGAACATTGACAAGCTGAAAAGGTTGTTTCTACCACCAGGGAGAGAATAAAACATGCAGGATGCCGGGCCACTAGGACCGACTTTGGACACCCCGATCTACAGACTTTGTCAGGAGCAGAGAGCGTTACCTTTGACGACGACTTCAGTAGTGACTGATAATAGTCATATATATATAGTTTGCTCATAAGTCACAAAGAGACACCTTACAATTTGTTCTTGTGCTTTCATGTTTCCAAATGGGAAGTGTTTTATCTTGTTGGTTCTTTTTTTAAAATAGTTAATTTGTTTGTGCCTTTGTATTTTCTAAAAGGGTTTACTAGAGCTGTAATTACTTCCACATGCATGTCATTGAGTGTGTTTCTTTTTCACTTATGTTTCTGCACATCTAGTGTATTTTCTAGGTAATAAGAGAAATTGTAGTTAATTTAATAGTTTTAATATTTTTACTACAAGTGGAGTAATAACACTTGTGCTTATGTTGAGCAGTTAAATGGCTACAATGCTACGTTAAGCAGTCCCAGTGATTCTGTAGTATCTAACATAACCAAGACATCTTTTTGGATCTTCTACTTTTCTTTTTTTATTAATATGTGCAGCTGTGACTTATTTCTTAATCCAAAGAATACACAAAGTGTGTACTGGTGGAACAATTTCTTATCCTTGGTCAACTGAATGCGGTTCAGTTTGTCTGTCAATGTCTTTATTAAAAAGAAATAAGTTAAATAAAATTTCAGTACTTGTCAACTGCCAACTCTCCTGACCTGAACCCCAGAGAGAATCTGTGGGATATTGTGAAGAGAAAGTTGAGAGACGCAAGACCCAACACTCTGGATGAGCTTAAAGCCGCTATCGAAGCATCCTGGGCCTCCATAACACCTCAGCAGTGCCACAGGCTGATTGCCTCCATGCCGCATTGAAGGCTGCAAAAGGATTCCTGACCAAGTATTGAGTGCATAACTGAACACGATTATTTGAAGGATGACTTTTTTGGTATTAAAACACATTTCTTTTATTGGTCGGATGAACTATGCTATTTTTTTGAGACAGGGATTTTGGGTTTTCATGAGCTTTATGCCAAAATTATCAGTATTAAAACAATAAAAGACCTGAAATATTTCAGTTGGTGTGCAATGAATCTAAAATATATGACAGTTTAATTTTTATCATTACATTATGGAAAATTATGAACTTTTTCACAATATGCTAATTTTTTGAGAAGGACCTGTAGACCTAGCGTTATTTATGCATGTCTAGGTTCAACAGTTGACAGGTGAAAAAGGAAGCCGACTAAGGTTTGGTAGAACTTGCTGTCGGTGTCATTTAGTTGAAATGCTTCAGATTTGGACCTAACTTCTTTTTTAAAACAGAGCGTCCCAACTTAGTGAAATAATCTTAACATTAACTTGGTATTTGGATGCATTTACAAACCAAAAGGGGTAGACCTCTATTTCAACTACAATAATTAGATGGACACAACTTAACTTAGATTCTCTTTAGGCCTTTTCTCTGCAAGCTTATGAAATGATGAAATGAACCACAGAGGCCTCAGGCAGATCATTCTTTTTCCACTAGAACAGATTTAGAGTCGGGCTACAGAGCTCAATTCTAGAGAAAATGCATCTTTGAACCATTACTTTAATAAAACATTTGAAGATTAACCCATCTCTACCACTCAATTTGAGATTAGTGATGGAGTTAGGGTTAACCCTAACCCCAATCTAACCCTAGATTGTTTTTATACAGTTTAACATAGTGTTTCTCTAGGAGAAAAGCACTATGTCAATCAAACATAATTTAGATTACTATACTAATGTAATTTAAATTACAGTAGAGTCAAACTGATTCAATATTAATTTACTAAACTGTAATGTTGAAGGACTTCAATCTGGGTTTCCTGGGCATACACAAAATAAGCTGCAAACTTTAACTTAAATAATTAACCTTAGACAGGTAAACATGCTATGCAAAATACTTCTCCATAAAACTTTTTTTTATGTGTAAATACTGATCACACTGAATAAAACACATAATAGCTTCACACAGTTCTACAAGTGTGTAGGAAACGAATCTGTTACACAGTTTAACCTTGCGTCATGCCTTAAAGACAACACACAGGGCAAACTTGACCAGCCTACAATGACGGCCAGCTTGTCAGGCAAAAAGTCTTTATAAATCCCATCATGACTCTTTCTGTATCAAACGAACAGTTTCACTACATTTTGAAGTAACATTTCTGAGTGTATCGTTGACCTTGATCTTATTTGGCTACAGACAAATACGGTTGTCATCTTATTGAAAACCTTATTACCCACAACGTGCTGATAGTGTTCCTTTCTTCTCTTAATCAGTCTGCCGTACGATGGCTGCGTTCCATTTCAGATTCCCGCCGATCAGCCGTACAATAATTTCTAGAACCAACTATGCGGAGCTGGGATGCTTATAAAAAGTCTGTCTATCTATCTATCTGTCACAAATGCCATACACAATTTTAAACACACAAAATATACATTTGCATTTATATAACTATATAGATATATCTATATATAGATATACCTGTCCTGATATATATCTACAGATATATCTACATATAGATATATCTATATAGATATACCTGTCCTGATATATATATATATATATATATATATATATATATATATATATATATATATATATATATATAATGCAAATTTATATTTTGTGTATGGCATTTGTGACATAGGTTTATTAAAATGTGTTGTTCTAATACAGTCAGTTGATCTGGACATTACAATGTATTTTTATCATGCTCTTCATCAATAACTTCACTGAAAGTTGCTGTGTTTAAAAATAAATGTACTGCATTTGAAAGCAATTTTATTATAACATTTTACAAATACAGTCTTGATTCACAAAATCCATGACACAAAAAAGATATTAAAATAATAGCTTTTTGAGTTAAAAAAACACTTCCAATTAGTTATATTGACATCAAGTTGTGCTTATTTTGTTATGTATTTTATAGACTTTACTTTGTACATCCACATCAACATTAAAAACACTCAAAAAGAAGTGTGTACAATACCATGTTTAAAGTTTTTAAGACTTTAGGTCATATTTACTGAACAAAATCTACAAACAATTCTGTTCTAAATTTTTCAGTGAATGGCCGAAAACAATATTACACAGAGAACTTCGTAAAATGGTCAAACTGCAGTAAAAAAAAAAGAAAAGAAATTAATACTTTGTAATACAAAAAAGAAAAGGCAACATCATGGAAGGACTTGTTCGCTGTCTGAAGGAAGTGGCACTTGGTGGACAGCAACATGAGGATTTACTTGCAGGTTCCCAGGTATCATCCCAGATTTTTCCGCTAGAAAAGAACAACAATAAAATCAGGATGTGGATTTTTTGTGCTGTAAGGTTCACAAATCTCTCTAAGATGTATACCTGACTTTAAGAGGAGGTAATGTAGCCAAAATATTTTCTATGCCTACATCCACCCAAATGCCAGCTAGTACTTACATCTTGTTTTGTCCTAAATATACAATATTATCTTGACTTATTAAGTGTTAAATGATAAACTGACTGCAGTCATTTTTACCACTACACAAACAATGAAAATCTCTCATAGTGCTTCAGTTTCTTAGAAAAGTCTAAAAATCAAAACAGAAAAAAAGTGACAGTTTCAGATTAAATGTGTGGCTTATATTAATTATAAAAGGCACAGTGTTAAATAATAAGTGTTGAATCACCTTTAAAAAGTCCAAACATCAAAATCAGCATTCCTTTGCTGATAAACGGCCTAATTTCGATATTTTGAGTTCTATCTCTATATTTCTATGTTTCTGTGCAAATACTGACTTTTTGTATGAATTTGTTTCACCCAAAGATGTTGTGACTTATGTGGTATAAGTATTACTGATTCATGTTGTAATGCCCATTTTTGTCCTCATAAAAAAATAAAGACAAATATAAAGACAGAAAAGGAGTCTGGTAGGTCAGTAATTAAAGCCACAAAGTTTATAAGTAAACAACTGTGCTTATTTTTTGCAGACCACTGCCTCCCATATCACCCCTCCCCCCATCTACTCATCTCCACACGTGGCAATGTCTCTCAGTGTATCTTGGCATGTTTGACTGGGGTGGGGATATACTGTCACAGGGTGGATTAGTTAAACTTTTAGACTTACCGCATTAGTTCTACGCCCAGGGATTGATTTTGGGTACTACATTTCCACCAACCTAAATAACAAGAAAAGGAAAAAAACTATTTTAAAAACAAAATAAGAAATGAAGTCAAAGCGTGTACACTTGAAAACTGAAAACTAGTGTGGTGACTGTCATATTTTATAATTCTTCTAAACTTTACTCTTCTTTACATGGATTTACACATTTTCTCAAATTAGTTTAACATCAACTTTAACCACTTTACACTGGCCACATAAATGGAAACTAAGCCCAAAACAAGTTGTCTTTGCTTATAAACGGTCTATATAGTTTTTCTGTTTCTGTGAGAATTTTGACATTTTAGGGCTGGACTCCTTAAGTCGGGAGTTCAGTTTTCTTCTGGGTTCGATTCTCGGCCCGAGGTCTTTCTGCATGGAGTTTGCATGTTCTCCCTCTGCATGGTGGGTTCTTTCCGGGTTCTCCGGCTTCCTCCCACAGTCCAGAAACATGACTGTCAGGTTAATTGGTTTCTCTAAATTCTCCCTAGGTGTGTGTGTGTGTGTGTGCATGGTTGTGTGTTCTGTCTGTTTCTGTGTTGCCCTGCGACAGACTGGCAACCTGTCCTGGGTGTACCCCAGCAACCCTCCCGACCACAATAGGGACAAGGGTGTAAGAAAATGGATGAATGTAAAGAAAACAAAACTTACGCCACCCTGACTTAAGGAGACGGCATGGTCAGCAGGTGACATGAATGCAGATGTGGCTGATCTACGGGCGGGGGGGGGGGCGGAGAGATGACGAGTGGGAGGAGAGGCAGTTGGAGAGATCCTTCTGGGTCTTTTCTTCTTCTGAAAAGACTGAGAGGATGGGACAACAGGATGAGAAACAGGAACTAAATCAAGCACTATCACAGTCTCTTCCTGGTTCTCTGGTATCATCATTGGATGCTCCTCAGTAAGCATCCCAGGCTGCTCCTCAGCTATGGTCTCTGTCTGTTCAAAGATCAGGTTCTCAGCTCTTTACTTCACTTCATCTGGCTTGCAACAGCAATAAATAACAGACAGGAGAAAATAAATTTGCCTGTACTGACGCAAGTTCATTTTTAATTCAAGTAAATGACCTAGCTGCAATCAGTGTATTCAGACAGGGTTCAAAACTTTAAAGATCATCACAGCCTAGGGGCACTGATGTTTTTAGCAACCCTCCAATATTACAAAGTGGCAACAACAAGCATGACTATAAACATTATTATGTGACTTTATCACGGCTAATTACGTATTAAGCACAGGTACAGTGTACAGGTACAATTAGCCTCCAAGAGGCTAATTTAGCTAGCGTCCACCGTATATTTTCCGGCAAAAAAAAAATGTTACAAACGTGTCTTCAACCATTCGCATCACAGTCCTACTGCCATTAAGTCCTAAAAAAACCATCAGTAATTTTATAACGTAACACTTTGGAGTTATTTTTGGTTTTAGAGTACAAAAACATTTTGACAGATGCAGGTTTCTACTCACCGGAGTGTAAGTGTCGCATATGATGACGTCAGCTTATTCTTCTTCTTGGGTTTTTGTGGGATCCGTCCTTATTTTTATTTCAATCAAACATATTAAAAGGTTTACAGAACAGTTTGCATGCAATCACAAACGAAAACACATCTTAATTTTTCTTAAATTTATTTGGTGTAAATCATTGATATCATACTCAAAAATAGTTTTTTATTTTTTTATTTTTATTTTTTTAAGGCTTTTAAATCAAGCTAACAACAAGCACAACAAAACTCCTCCGGTTTTATATTTTACGGAGTTATTTTTAAATACCGAATTTGTAGTAAATATTCTTAATATCCTGTTCAAACTAGCACATAAATTGTAAATAAAGGTTTTAAAAAAAAATAGAATAGACACGTCATCTTATTCGTTCCTAAGTCGTCAGTATCGGACGCTTAGGGAACGGTACAGCATTCATACCATACCATACCATACCATACCAACTTTATTTATAAAGCACTTTAAAACAACCACAGTTGATACAAAGTGCTGTACAATTTAAAAACACAACATAATAAAAAGTAATTAAAAACAGTTTAAAAACAAAAAAAAAAACATACAATTTAAAACTAAATCCCACTGGTGTTGAAAGCCAAGTAAAATAGATGGGTTTTAAGACGAACTTTAAAAGTGGACAGAGAAGGGGCCTCTCTGATCTGCAAAGGTAAGTTATTCCATAATTTGGGGCCCATAACAGAGAAAGCCCTGTCCCCTCTGAGCTTCCTTTTTGTTCTCGGTACCTCCAAGAGCAGCTGATTTGCTGACCTGAGAGACTGATAGGGTACGTAGGGATGAAGAAGCTCAGAGAGGTAAGCCGGGGCAAGATTATGCAATGATTTAAAAACAAACATAAGAATTTTAAAATGAATCCTAAAATATACAGGCAGCCAGTGAAGTGAGGCCAGGACAGGGGTCACATGTTCCCTCTTTCGAGTTCCTGTCAAAAGTCGTGCAGCAGCATTTTGTACTAGCTGCAGACGTGAGAGCAGCGACTGACTGACTCCCAGATAAAGTGCATTACAGTAGTCCAATCGAGTTGAAATAAAAGCGTGGATCACCGTTTCAAAATGCTGCCTGGAAAGAAAAGATTTCACTGACGCCAATCGCCTTAAATGATAAAAGCTGGACTTAACCACGGCTCTAATTTGGCTGTCCAATTTAAAATCACTGTCCACCTTAAAACCAAGATCTGTAATAACAGGTTTAAAATATTCCTCCAAAGGTCCCAGGTCAACAGAGGAGGACTCACAGGAGCCACTGGGTCCAAACACCATCACCTCTGTTTTGTTTTCATTAAAGTTTAAAAAGTTCAAGGCCAACCAAGCTTTAATATCTCCTAGACATGCCAGGAGATGTTTGATTGAATGTACATCCTGCTGCTTTATGGGCAAATAAATCTGACAATCATCAGCGTAACAATGAAAAGAAATCCCATGTTTCCTAAGGATAGAACCCAGAGGCAGTAAATAAAGAGAGAAAAGCAGTGGGCCAAGAATTGAGCCCTGTGGGACACCATAAGACATTGAAGCAACAGATGATTCAGAGCCACGAACATTCACTGAAAATGTTCTCTCCTCCAGGTAAGACCTGAACCATTTAAGAACAGTGCCACCAATACCTACAATATGCTGTAATCGCGATATTAAAATGTCGTGGTCTACTGTATCAAATGCAGCAGTTAGGTCAAGTAAAATCAGAACAACATGGTGACCAGAATCACATGCAAGAAAGACGTCATTAAAAACTCTAATCAAAGCAGATTCTGTACTATGAAGAGTTTTAAAACCTGACTGAAAAACCTCCAAAATTCCATTGTCATCTAAAAACTGTTTCAGCTGACAGTACACAATTTTCTCTAAAACTTTAGAAAGAAAAGGCAGCTTCGAAATAGGCCGATAATTAGCCAGAACAGTCGAATCAAGGCCAGGTTTTTTAAGCAGTGGCTGCACTACTGCATGTTTAAAACTAGCAGGGACCACACCTGAGGACAGACTGCTATTTATAATTGCAAGAACAGGTTGCCCTATGCTAGGTAAAATATCTTTAAAAAATCGTGGAGGGACAGGATCACGGGGGGAACCTGATGGCTTAATGTGGCCAACCACATCCTCTAACAGTGAGACAGTCACAGGCTCAAACTGATTGAAAGCAGCCGAGCAAGGGACTGAAATTGAAGGGTCAGAGTCAGGAGCTGTGATAAGAGCCCTGGTACTACCAACCTTTTCAATAAAGAAATGCATAAAATCATCACACACATCAGGAGAAGCTTCCAAACAGGCATTCTGTGGAATATTAAGCACAAAATCAATGGTGTTAAATAAAACACGTGGGTTATGACTGTTTGAGGAAATGATATTATTCAATGAGAGAACCCTTCGCGTCACATATTGACGCCAAGGGGGTACCCTTGGCGTCAATATGTGACGCCGAGGGTACCTGCCCAAGCGTCAATATGTGACGAGTTGGGAGTGAGAATGTGTTGGAAGTTCATACATTAACAGGCAGGCTTTCTCTTCGGCGCAACCCGAAGTCCAGCGGACATTGGAGATGACAACATTTCATGGAAAGAATATACAAATCACAAGAGGAGGAACTGGAGCCAAATTGCTACTGCAATCCGGTAGGTTTTCAGCTCTTTTTCATTAACATGACATAAATAGTTTATAATGATTTTCATTCAGTCAGGACTTTACGCTGACTCTAGCCACATGTAGATTCTAGTAAAGCATTGATTAATGCCTGGTTTTAAAATTAGTTAACTGGACTTGTAGCCATTACTTTGCGCCCATGTGGCTGGACACCACAGGCACTACGAACCCGATCGAACCTGTAACGCTAATTAAGGCTAGGCGCCTGACTACGGCCAAATATAACAAATGGCGCTCGGATAGATTCGGCTATGGAGCCTGTGGGTGCGAATAAAATATAAGACAAAAGTATGTTTAAGTTATTGTATTCAACTTGTTTTTTTCTTTCATATATGTATGAAGATATGCAATAATAATAATATTTATAATAACAGTGATTTTCTATAATATAACCAGAAAAAACAAGCACTCAGCAACAAAAACAATAAACCCTGATGTCACCCAAGAGTTTCTATTTTGGTCCATCCATGAATCCAAGGTGATCAATAGTCTATCAATCAATATTTGATTGTTTTTTTTCCCTTTTTGTCCATGATCCAGAGCAAATAGGTCCACAATGAGAAAACAGCTTGGTTCATTTAAATCCTACCGCGAAGCTGCGGTGGTGATCCGGTAGCTCGCCATCCAGACGTGACACAGGGGGTGGGAAAAAACCTGACCTAAACAAGGTCATGAATAAAAACAAAACAAATTAGCTGTCATGTTTAACCATTGTTAAACTGTTATCCAAAATAAAGAAACATTCAACAATTACAAAAAATAAACAAATAACTATATTCCATAAAGTGTTTTCTCATGAATTTTTCAAATGAATTTCCAATTAAAGATCGCGATCAAATTCAAAATTACAGTCAGATTTAGATCTGACCTTATTAACCTTAGATCTAATCTGACCTTAGACCTTATTAAAGTTACCGGTCAAAGGTACAAATCAAATTAAAGTTACCGTACAGATCAAATTAAAGTTACCGGTACAGATCAAATTAAAGTGCACTTTCACATTATATCTAAGTTTAATTGACGCTGTCAATTAAACTTAATTGACTTCCATATCGTTTCAATAAACAATTGGTTTTTTTTTTTTCATTTTATTTCGTTGCGCAACTCCCCAATAAAAAACAAATGACCAAGCCCAGAGTTCTATCGGCCCTTAGCAAAAATCAATCAATAAAAAAAAAAATAACTAAAACTGTCCTAAAAGGACGAATCTACAACAATCAAAAGGCCTATTTAATATTTTAACAATGTATAATCTATTCGGCCACAAAATTAACAAAAAGAAAATGACCTTTTAAATCAATAAATAAACTTTTCAGTCATTAATGCACAGATTAAGTGGGCGTGTCGCCACCGCATTTCTATTTCCAAAGAAAACAAAGTACGTAAATTAAACGACTCACCGTCGAGCGGTCGACAGAAACACCCAATTTAATCCTTCGGCCGTTTTAGTAAGCCTCGATCCAGCCGTATTCTTCTATAAGTTTAGAAGACGCCGAGACGAGCAGCTCGCCACAGCGACAGCAGCAACAGTGATTGAGATCCGAGTCTTCTTCTTCTTCTTCTTTTAGTTTTTTTTGGCGGTTGGCAAACAACTTATAGGTGCATTACCGCCACCTTCCAGACTGGAGTATAGATTAGATGTCCTATCACTATAATCTTCCCATAAAACCTGATTTCCTGAGATAACTAAAAATGCTATTAAATATTACATCTTCAGAGGACCTTTGCAGCAGATTTTTAATATCTAAAATTACTTTATTTCTATTTAACTCTCTGACTAATATCTCTCTTTCCCGATTGTACTTATCACAATCTAGAAAAATATGCTGCACTGTTTCTGACTCTCCACAATAATTACACAACCCTGTACTTTGTTTGTTAATTATTTTCAAAGTACTATTTAGCCCCGTATGCCCAAACCTTAATCTGGATATAATATCCTCTTCTTTTCTATTCCTATTACCTTCCCTACATTCCCCTACTTTTCTTTGAATGCTATAATAAAATCTTGCCTTTTCTTCTCTATCCCATAATTCCTGCCATTTCTTTTTAAAATATATTTTACTAATATTTTTGACCTCATTTCTGCTTATTTTGATATTTACCTCAACATTATCCCTTTTTGCTGCACTCTTAGCAAATTGATCCGCCAATTCATTTCCATATGAGCAGGAATCCAAATTAACTTAACCCTAGATCCATATTTTTTAATTTTAAAAATTGATTGGTTAATATTCAATATGATATCTTGTCTCGATTCTGAATTTTGTTCTAAAATACTTATTAATGCACTGCTTGAATCTGAACAAATCAATATTTCCTTCTTTCTTGTTTCCTCACACCACTCTAGAGCCATTAATATAGCCACTAGCTCACCTGTATAAACTGTCATTCTATCTGTTATTCTTTTATTTTTCATAATGTTTAAGTCCGGAATTATAAACGCTATTCCAATTTTATCATTTAACATTTTAGAAGCATCTGTAAATATTTGTAAATATTCAGCATATTCTTTATTTATATACTTTTCCACCTCTTTTTTTTCTATTTGTCTGCCTTTTTCCAGTAAGTTTAAATCAACTTCAGGTTTTCCACTTACCCAAGGTGGAGTATTTGGAATACTCATCACAGGACGAATTAAAAAATGATTTATTCCTAACTCACTTATCTCATTATTTATAATCCATCCAAAACTATTGATTCTCTTTTTTTTTATTTTTTCCTGACATGGTTGTAACATAACATTTGGAGGAAAGTTTTCCTTATGTCCTTTAACATTTGCCCAATAATTTATGGCTAGTTGTTTTCTTCTAAGTTCTAGTGGCATCTCACCCATTTCAACTTGTAAAACTGATACTGGGGTTGTTTTCATTGCTCCACAACAAGTTCTTAAAGCCTGATATTGTATTCTATCTATTTCTTTTAGTAAACTATTAGAAGCTGAATTATATACAATACATCCGTAATCAATTACTGATCTAATTAGTCCTATATATATTGTTTTTAATACCTTCCTATCAGCTCCCCAATCTTTACCTCTTAAACATCTCATTATATTTAGGATTTTTTTACTTTTCTCAATTATTTTTTTTATATGTATCTTCCACGTAAGTTTTTTGTCAAACCAAATTCCTAAATATTTAATCTGATCTATACTTTCTACATCATTCTCATATAATTTAAGATTTACATTTGTATTTATTTTCCTATTAGTAAAAGTAATGAACTTAGATTTAGATATTGAAATTCTAAAACCCCATTCTAAAGCCCAATCTTCTACATTATGTATTGCCTCTTGCATTTTCTTATTTATAAATTTTAAATTTTTCCCCCTTTTCCAGATAAGGCCATCATCTGCAAATAATGATACTCCAAAATATTGATCTATTTTACTAAAAATATCATCAATCATTATAACAAATAACATAGGATTTATTATACTTCCTTGAGGAGTACCGTTTTCAATTTGATGTTTTGAACTTACTTCACTACCTATTTTAACTTTTATATTTCTTCCAGTTAAAATTTTTTTTATCCATCTATATATTTTACCCCTTAAACCTATTTGTTTTATTTTAATCAATAATCCTTCTTTGCACACCATATCATATGCTTTTTCTATATCCAAAAAGATTGCTATTAAGACCTCTTTATTCACCTGTGCCCTCCTAATTTCATGTTCCAAATATAGTATAGGATCTATTGTACTTCTTCCTTTCCTAAACCCAAACTGATATGGTTTAATCTTCTCCTTGGATTCCAGAAAATATATTAATCTGTTATTTACCATCTTTTCCATCACCTTACCAATACATGATGTTAATGCTATCGGCCTGTAACTCTCAGCTAAATGTGGATCTTTGCCAGGTTTACAAATGGGAATAATTATAGCTTCTTTCCATTTATCCGGTAAAATCCCTTCCTCCCATATCTTATTATACATTTCTAGTAATATCTTCTTACTTTTTTCACTAAGATTATTCAACATAGTATAGTTAACTTGATCCTCCCCAGGTGTTGATTTATTAGATTTTTTTAATGCTCTATTTAATTCCATTAAAGAAAATTTCATATTCATAATATTCTCATCATCTTCATCATTACACAGCAACTCACTGTGATTTTTTAATGTCGTTTCCCGTCCTTTTTTTTCAGTATTACTAAGATTCTCCATACTATGTATCTTAGTAAATGCTCTTGCTAACAATTCAGCTTTATTCTTATTATCTATTATAGTGTTACCATTATCTTTTATTACTGGAAAAAAGTACTCTTTTGATTTACCTGACATTTTTTTAATGGTATTCCATACCCTGTCTAATGCCGTATTTTTCCCCAATGACTCACAATATTTTCTCCAATAATCTCTCTTAGCATTTCTTATGATTTTCCTGACTTCTGCTTGTTTTCTCTTATAATTTATTAGATTTTGGAAGCAAATATATTTTTTCAGATTTTTATAGGCCTTGTTTCTTGATTTAATTGCTATTGTACATTCTAGAGTCCACCAAGGAGAGATCCGAGTCACCTGTGACCCGGAACTTAAAGGGTGCTGTCAGTTTGACCCGCCAAAATAAAATACGGGTTCCTTATTTTGTGCAGGTTACAAACCGTTATACCTAGGATTTCTGTCAGGTTTTGAAAATGGGCCGACAGGTATAATGAGATACTATCTCATTATAACGAGATAGTATCTCGTTATAATGAGATACTATCTCATTATAACGAGATATTATCTCTTTGCAATGAGATACTATTTCATTATTTTAATGCGATATTATATCATTATAATGAGAAAGTGATACTAATTATAATGTGATAGTATCTCATTATTTTTTAGATTATCTCATTATAATGAGATAATTGATTTCATTTTATTTGTTACAGAGTGGTGATAATGGGCTTCCATACTTTGTTGACATCTTTCTGTAAAACTTTAGGATAAATTAAATTAAGAAATTTAATACTAAATACTAGAGATGTGCCGATCAGGTTTTTTCCTGCCGATACCGATACCGATCACCCATGAGGGCCGATACACCAATACCGATCACCGATACCGATCACATAATTATTATTTATTTTTTATCATAAACACTACCGGTTACATTATGTGGAAAAAGGAACCATGAATTCACTTAAATTTAGACAAAAACTTGTTTTTAATAACTTTTTCCAAGAAGAAAACTAAACAAAACAGGCATTGTGCAAATTGTACTGCTATTGATAATACTATCTTTAACAGACTGATAACATATGAAAGCTCTGAAGAGGCTAAATAATACAAAGAGCCAAAATAAAACCTCTCAACATTGCCAAAAAGTTCAAGTATAAAACTTAACATTCAAAGGCAAAAACAGGTTCCATTACAATAAACAATCCAGATTTACTGAATGAAAACTTCCTGATAGCATGGCGGCTAGTTGATTACTGCTAGTTCTGAGTGGCTGTTTCTGACTGAGCGGAGTAATTATGCAGATCAGGGAGGAGATCGATTATTTTTTTAGAGACTATCTGTCTCATGTTAGGACAGCGACAGTTTTAATATGTAGGTAAAATGTATTTTTTTAGTTAGATGCTGCAGCTTAAGCAGAGGTTCGGTGTGAGAGTCACTACCAGGTGGAGCAGAAGCGAAGCTCCGTCTGTGAAATATTACTACCTGTAGCGTAGCAGCGGTTCAACAGCGAGAGCAGAACCAGCGTCTTACATCGCAGCTCGAAGACTTAAATAATTTCGCAGGTTATTTGTTTAGCTTTCTGACCGTCATGCTAATCCGGGTGAGTGTTTGTAGCTGTGCGCTGCTTTACCTGCTATCTGATCCTCCATATGTCTTTTTTACTGCAGTGAGCCTCGATGTAGCCAAACTCCGTCAAGTATGGCATTGTTTTTATGCCATATTAGATTCGTTCTGTTGATGCATTTTGACGTCCTTCAATTTTCCGCCGCAACACGCAAACTTCCCCATTCACTCAGTGCGATATAGTTACACATCGCTTAAGATTTGTTGTTGCGCAGAGTGAAGGAAAGAGGAGACCAGCTGCACAGGCAGGCTGCGAAATGAGAAGCAGGTGATCGGTATCGGTAAAAGAGACAATGATCGCCGATCACCGATCATGCACTTTTTCACGAAAATCGGCCGATTATGATCGGTGACCGATGATCGGCACACCTCTACTAAATACTTAAGTATTACCACATAAAGCTAAATATTTTTTAAAGTTTAATCTGTAATACTTTTATAATAAATTTATGTCAGATCATGATTTCTAGGTTAATGTCAAGTTGTCATATGAAGACATTTTAATAATATCAACTTTGTATTAAAAGTTTCATGATTTACTGAATGACACTTTATGACAACAGTTAAAGTGTTGTGAAGACTTCCTCATGTTTATGTGGGTGTTATGACAGTCTTATTCACACCCCGTCAAATAAAATGTTACCGCCTAATCACTTTTTTTCCCCGAAAGGTAGGAAAAACCGGAGCACCCGGAGAAAACATATGCATTTAGTTTAGAGTGTGTCCATTGAAAGAGTGTCTCCAACAGTTAGTGAGCGAGACGAAGGTTAAATTAAAAGACATAAATTAGCCTAGTCACTTTTTTCCCTGTAAGGTAGGAAAAACCGGAGCACCCGGAGAAAACCTATGCATCCCATTTAAAGAGTGTATTGTCGAAAGAAACACGATGTTCAGTACACGTAAGGATGCAAGTGATTAATCAATGATTTAATAAAGTTGATTCAATTAAAACAGAAAATGAATGTTATGGAAAAACAAAAGAAAGTTGATGGTGACATTATTATTTCATGATTAGAACCGTCCGTCCGTCCGTCCACACCTCATAATATATTTTTGCCTCTAATGTCCAATAAGGGAGCTTTATCATTCTTTTCTACACTCCCGCCAGGTTGCCCACTAATTTTTTCCTGCTCTGTTTCCTTGGGACAAACCTTCCTGCCTGCTGGTGTAAAATGCTGGTTTTCAGGCTTCCCTTTGTTTGGGGGAGTTGGCTTTAGTTTTAATTTTGGCTGTGTTTTAGGCTTATCTTTAAATGCTGGCTCCAACTTGC
This sequence comes from Poecilia mexicana, assembly GCF_051168715.1. Classification (NCBI taxonomy): domain Eukaryota; kingdom Metazoa; phylum Chordata; class Actinopteri; order Cyprinodontiformes; family Poeciliidae; genus Poecilia; species Poecilia mexicana. The sequence continues at coordinate 27,933,856 of NW_028263371.1, forward strand.
CGTCACGAAGATGTAGGATTCTTCGATTACATATCGACTTTGCTTTGGGCAGCTGGACTTTCTTTTCCTGGATCGGCGGTTGAGGTTGTTTATCGTTGGTTTCTGTTCCAGTTTTGCTGACATCTATAGGTCTCTTCAAAGTAATTTCGTCTATCTTTTCCTCTTTGCTCTTTAAGGACTCCTTCAATAGCTCGTGCTGCGTTTTTTCATTCATGTATAATTGCGTCACCTTTTGCACTTTGTCGGTGGCTTCTTTAAGTTGATATTGATCCCTCTTGCTGTTTTCTGTTAATATCTTGATCTGATAATTTAAGGCTTTAATTTCTGTCTTTAGGTCTCTCCAGTCAGATTCTGTGTGGGCTAAAGCTTTTTTCGCAGCCAGAGCCTCTCTTTGCTGTTGGAAGGCTAAGAGTCTCGAGGTCTCAGCCTGCTGCTCTTTGAGTTTATCCATCTCTTGTTCTTTTCTCGCCAAACGTTCTTTTAATGACCTGGTTTGTTTTTTTTCCAAAGCTAATGCGCTTGAAGATAAGTCAACCCTTGCTTTAAACTCTTGTTTTGTTCTATCTATAGCTTCCTCCCATGGGGTTTTCGGAAGCTTCTTCTCCAGAATTTTGTTTTCCTTCTCTGCTTCTTTCAGGTGCTTTTCTAGAGCGCTTGTCTTGGCCTCAAGAAGTCTGTACCTGTCTTTTTCCTTCAAAATCTCCTGATTCTTTATGCCGATTTCATCAATCTTTCGGGACACCTCGAACTCGAGTTTCTTCAGTTCATTTTGGTGTTTTTCAGCCTTCACTTTGTATGCATTGATTTCGGACACCATTTGTCACTTTTCTGCCTCAACCTTCTCAACCTGTTGTTTTGAGTCCCTCTCAAGGGTTTTTAAAGAGGATTGAAGCTCTTTGACCTTAGTTTGGTACTGTTTGACCTCACTCAACAACTGAGTCCTGTGGGAACTTCGGTTCTCTACCTCGTTTTTTAACTTTGGGATTTTCTGACTTTCCAGGTATTTGTTCTGCTTGAGAGACCAGTTTAGCTCTCTGGTGAGTGACTCGATTTTCTCATTTAAAAGCTCAATTTGATCATGAGCTTTTTCCAAATCATCCTGCAGTACGGTCTCCTTAATCAGTATTGCAGATTTTTCTTTGAGCCTTTGTAAAAAATCCACAACCAAGACAGCCAATTCCTCCCTAGTCATTTGATAACTGATGGTTCATGTTTCTTTACTTAACAGCCTTTATACATGAACACACCGTAAGAGCTATAAACATACAAATAAAACACCATTAGTAATTCTTAGTGGTTCTAACCTTTTCCCTTAACCTATAAGACTTCCTTATAGGTTAAGGGAAAACCTTAACCTGGAAAACCTTAACCTATAAGGTTTTCCAATACATGTATTTAATTAACTAGCATTTATATATTACAAATTAACTAAAATGTATTCTAACTGTTTCAACTGTTCGACAGTTAATCAAATATTAACACCATTTCATATTGAAACATAAACATCACGTTCAACAAATACAATACTCTCGTCAAAACACCCACCTTGTTCCCTCATCAACCAAGCGCTAGTTAATTGATTGCCTGGACCCTAGTTGAACTATTTCTTAGTTATCTCCACTAAACCGTGACTCGTATGCTCGCTCTCTGCACTATCTCCAAAACAGCCAACAGACAGTTGCCGCTAGAAGCCTGGGTAGATCGCCTAGCAACCTTAACCCCCCACCAAAACCCTCTTTAAATCAAAACATCAAACAATAAAACAAACAAAAAATTAATTACATACATGCATCAACAAAGTTATTTACATTCACTTTGGTGTTTTTCAGCTTTCACTTTGTATGCATTGATTTCGGACATCATTTGCCACTTTTCTGCCTCAACCTGTTGTTTTGAGTCCCTCTCAAGGGTTTTTAAAGAGGATTGAAGCTCTTTGACCTTAGTTTGGTACTGTTTGACCTCACTCAACAACTGAGTCCTGTGGGAACTTCGGTTCTGTACCTTGTTTTTTAACTTTGGGATTTTCTGACTTTCCAGGTATTTGTTCTGCTTGAGAGACCAGTTTAGCTCTCTGGTGAGTGACTCGATTTTCTCATTTAAAAGCTCAATTTGATCATGAACTTTTTCCAAATCATCAATTTGATCATGAGCTTTTTCCAAATCATCCTGCAGTACTTAATCAGTATTGCAGATTTTTCATTTGACATAACAAACAATTTGACTGTTTGTTATGTCTCCTTTCAATTGTTCTCTTGTTGTACGTACTTGCCTTTTCCATTGATCATAAACTTTGAGAAGACGTTTTCCTTTTTGCGGTCTTCCTCCTCCTGATACGCTTGCATTTTTTATGTAGGCCTCCTTTGACGAACAGAGCTTTGAGGCTCTTCTTCTTCGTTGGCTTGTTGATGCTGAGAGTGGGTTGAACTTCTTCTTAGCTCACGGTGAAGCTCTTCTCAACTTGGGTCCAGCTCTTACTTCTCCCAGAGATGAAGCTGTTACTCCTGGAGGATCAAGCTCTCACTGTAGCGTCCCGGTTGAAAAGATGGTCTCTTTAACTGATGGTTCATGTTTCTTTACTTAACAGCCTTTATACATGAACACACCGTAAGAGCTATAAACATACAAATAAAACACCATTAGTAATTCTTAGTGGTTCTAACCTTTTCCCTTAGCCTATAAGACTTCCTTATAGGTTAAGGGAAAACCTTAACCTGGAAAACCTTAACCTATAAGGTTTTCCAATACATGTATTTAATTAACTAGCATTTATATATTACAAATTAACTAAAATGTATTCTAACTGTTTCAACTGTTCGACAGTTAATCAAATATTAACACCATTTCATATTGAAACATAAACATCACGTTCAACAAATACAATACTCTCGTCAAAACACCCACCTTGTTCCCTCATCAACCAAGCGCTAGTTAATTGATTGCCTGGACCCTAGTTGAACTATTTCTTAGTTATCTCCACTAAACCGTGACTCGTACGCTCGCTCTCTGCACTATCTCCAAAACAGCCAACAGACAGTTGCCGCTAGAAGCCTGGGTAGATCGCCTAGCAACCGTAACCCCCCACCAAAACCCTCTTTAAATCAAAACATCAAACAATAAAACAAACAAAAAATTAATTACATACATGCATCAACAAAGTTATTTACATTCACTTTGGTGTTTTTCAGCTTTCACTTTGTATGCATTGATTTCGGACATCATTTGCCACTTTTCTGCCTCAACCTGTTGTTTTGAGTCCCTCTCAAGGGTTTTTAAAGAGGATTGAAGCTCTTTGACCTTAGTTTGGTACTGTTTGACCTCACTCAACAACTGAGTCCTGTGGGAACTTCGGTTCTCTACCTTGTTTTTTAACTTTGGGATTTTCTGACTTTCCAGGTATTTGTTCTGCTTGAGAGACCAGTTTAGCTCTCTGGTGAGTGACTCGATTTTCTCATTTAAAAGCTCAATTTGATCATGAACTTTTTCCAAATCATCAATTTGATCATGAGCTTTTTCCAAATCATCCTGCAGTACTTAATCAGTATTGCAGATTTTTCATTTGACATAACAAACAATTTGACTGTTTGTTATGTCTCCTTTCAATTGTTCTCTTGTTGTACGTACTTGCCTTTTCCATTGATCATAAACTTTGAGAAGACGTTTTCCTTTTTGCGGTCTTCCTCCTCCTGATACGCTTGCATTTTTTATGTAGGCCTCCTTTGACGAACAGAGCTTTGAGGCTCTTCTTCTTCGTTGGCTTGTTGATGCTGAGAGTGGGTTGAACTTCTTCTTAGCTCACGGTGAAGCTCTTCTCAACTTGGGTCCAGCTCTTACTTCTCCCAGAGATGAAGCTGTTACTCCTGGAGGATCAAGCTCTCACTGTAGCGTCCCGGTTGAAAAGATGGTCTCTTTAACTGATGGTTCATGTTTCTTTACTTAACAGCCTTTATACATGAACACACCGTAAGAGCTATAAACATACAAATAAAACACCATTAGTAATTCTTAGTGGTTCTAACCTTTTCCCTTAGCCTATAAGACTTCCTTATAGGTTAAGGGAAAACCTTAACCTGGAAAACCTTAACCTATAAGGTTTTCCAATACATGTATTTAATTAACTAGCATTTATATATTACAAATTAACTAAAATGTATTCTAACTGTTTCAACTGTTCGACAGTTAATCAAATATTAACACCATTTCATATTGAAACATAAACATCACGTTCAACAAATACAATACTCTCGTCAAAACACCCACCTTGTTCCCTCATCAACCAAGCGCTAGTTAATTGATTGCCTGGACCCTAGTTGAACTATTTCTTAGTTATCTCCACTAAACCGTGACTCGTACGCTCGCTCTCTGCACTATCTCCAAAACAGCCAACAGACAGTTGCCGCTAGAAGCCCGGGTAGATCGCCTAGCAACCTTAACCCCCCACCAAAACCCTCTTTAAATCAAAACATCAAACAATAAAACAAACAAAAAATTAATTACATACATGCATCAACAAAGTTATTTACATTCACTTTGGTGTTTTTCAGCTTTCACTTTGTATGCATTGATTTCGGACATCATTTGCCACTTTTCTGCCTCAACCTGTTGTTTTGAGTCCCTCTCAAGGGTTTTTAAAGAGGATTGAAGCTCTTTGACCTTAGTTTGGTACTGTTTGACCTCACTCAACAACTGAGTCCTGTGGGAACTTCGGTTCTCTACCTTGTTTTTTAACTTTGGGATTTTCTGACTTTCCAGGTATTTGTTCTGCTTGAGAGACCAGTTTAGCTCTCTGGTGAGTGACTCGATTTTCTCATTTAAAAGCTCAATTTGATCATGAGGTTATTCCAAATCATCCTGCAGTACTTAATCAGTATTGCAGATTTTTCATTTGACATAACAAACAATTTGACTGTTTGTTATGTCTCCTTTCAATTGTTCTCTTGTTGTACGTACTTGCCTTTTCCATTGATCATAAACTTTGAGAAGACGTTTTCCTTTTTGCGGTCTTCCTCCTCCTGATACGCTTGCATTTTTTCTGTAGGCCTCCTTTGGCGAACAGAGCTTTGAGGCTCTTCTTCTTCGTTGACTTGTAGGTCCTTGGTGTACTTTATTTCCTGTTCAGATGTTTCCATACTTGATGCTGAGAGTAGGTTGAACTTCTTCTTAGCTCAGGGTGAAGCTCTTCTCAACTTGGGTCCAGCTCTTACTTCTCCCAGAGATGAAGCTGTTACTCCTGGAGGATCAAGCTCTCACTGTAGCATCCCGGTTGAAAAGATGGTCTCTATAACTGATGGTTCATGTTTCTTTACTTAACAGCCTTTATACATGAACACACCGTAAGAGCTGTAAACATACAAATAAAACACCATTAGTAATTCTTAGTGGTTCTAACCTTTTCCTTTAACCTATAAGACTTATTTTATGTAATAACATTACATTTACAATACATGTATTTAATTAACTAGCATTTATATATTACAAATTAACTAAAATGTATTCTAACTGTTTCAACTGTTCGACAGTTAATCAAATATTAACACCATTTCATATTGAAACATAAACATCACGTTCAACAAATACAATACTCTCGTCAAAACACCCACCTTGTTCCCTCATCAACCAAGCGCTAGTTAATTGATTGCCTGGACCCTAGTTGAACTATTTCTTAGTTATCTCCACTAAACCGTGACTCGTACGCTCGCTCTCTGCACTATCTCCAAAACAGCCAACAGACAGTTACCGCTAGAAGCCCGGGTAGATCGCCTAGCAACCTTAACCCCCCACCAAAACCCTCTTTAAATCAAAACATCAAACAACAAAACATCAATTACATACATGCATCAACAAAGTTATTTACATTCATTTTGGTGTTTTTCAGCCTTCACTTTGTATGCATTGATCTTGGACATCATTTCACGGAAATCGGCCCGATTATGATCGGTGACCGATCGATCGGCACACCTCTAGTGATTATTATTGGAAAACTAGAAAATTCCTGAAGAAATTTAACCAGGGCCTGCCAAAGTGTGGAGAATTACAAGAAATGTAACTAACATGAACTTGCAACATTCAGTATGTTGTATTGACTAGCTTTGCCTTTTGAAGTGAGAATATGTGTTCCAGCTCAAAATAGCACAATCAAAAACAGAACTTTATTGAGATTACTAGTAAATGATAAATGCTTTTCACATTTTCTGGACAGTTTCACCAATTAATACTGTTCTGCTTCTTACCACACTGGTTGCGGTAAACAAGTGCTTTGGCACCACCAGTTCTTTCCTCCTCTCCAAACTGGAGCAACCCTAGTTCCAAAAATATTCACCTATCACTTCAAATCATTAAATTCAGGTGTTTTGATCACTTGTGTGACCCACAATCTCACAACTAGGCAAGCAGGTTGCATCTGCAAACATTTATGGAAGAATAGTTAACACTCAATGAATTGTACCATAGGACCAGAATAGGAAGCCACCTGTGCAGTAAGTTCTTTTATGTAATTTTCCCACAACTAGATATCCCACAGTCAGCTGTTAGTGTTAATAATGAAGCTGAAGTGATTGGGAACAACAGTAACCTGACAATGTAAAAATACATTAGGCTGTGAGCTGGGGTTTCTCATCCAACATTAGTGTCCAACCTCATGAAAGCATTTGTGGAAGTATTCCCATAGAAGGCACCCTGTTCCTTAACTACTTCACTCCACTGTCTTGTGGAAAGACTTGTGATGGTTGATTCCATTGTTTTCCAAAGGATGGAGGGATTCAGAAATAGAAACTAGCCATTCCACCTGTTTATGTCCGGTTATGTGCATTTTGCTGTTGCAAAATTATCTGAAAACTTATCAAAGTTTGTTATTATTGTACTTATTCTTTCAGAACACATAAATCATCTTGAAAAACAAAAGTAGTGCTCCATTGTGAAGATGTGACACCTACTGATGTCTCAGTCACGTAAAAGCATTTTGGAAGTTGGTTTGCTGTAAGAGTACTGTTTGTCCAGTTAAATCCAAAATAAGTAAAAATGGCCTGGTTAGGCACAGTGACTTCAGAGACTTCAGTTGTGTTTGCAATCATTTTACATCACTTGTTCCACAACATTTCATTTCATTAAATAGTTAAATCCATGTTTCTTTATTTTCTTCCGTTGGTCCTATGCCGATTCCTTTCTCAGCTGGTCTCATTGTGAGTTGAGTTGATCAAATTGGATATTGGACATAAGAGGTTTTGTAAAACATCAAAGAGCAAACGGAGACAGACTACTGCTCTCTTGGCTCTGTTCCACTGTGAGGAAGCACGTTATTAAACTGAGCTATCCCGGGAGGCCAAATGTTTATTGTGATGCTGCCCACACAAAGAGGAGAAAATACAAAGCCTTTGTTGAAGGCTTTATGCTTAGCATTAAATTACAAAGGTGAAGTTAAAAACCAGGCCGTCCTGATGCATCAGTTCTGCTTCTTATTCTCTGGGAAACTGTTTGAAATGACTTTGTGTAACCAAGAGATACAGTTTTCCTTTTATTTACAGTTTTCCAGATTCTCTAACCCACTTAGACCAGAAAAACGTTGTTTTAAGCTGATGGAGCTGGTTGGTTTGCTTGACTACCTTAAATATTCACCTCTGTATTGATTCAGATTTTTGAAAAATCTGTAACTCTTCCTTTTAAGTATAAATGAAAAACAGGGAATAAAATGCAGACTTATATGCCCATTGATTTGTTTGTATCCGTCTTTCTATGATGCATACAAATTCCCTTTAAAACAGCCTTTTCTCAAGCAAAACCAAGTGAAAGCTGTTGTCCAATATCTGATTTGAATAAAGGACCCATGGCAATGTTCAGTAAATTATGCCATACTTAGTGGTTCCAGTGTCTCCTTCAAAAACCAAAATGGTTTATTTCACCTCCTCCTGAGCAGAAAGGCATGACAAAGAGAAGAGAGAGGGGGGAATCATTTATTTATTTCCTATTTTTAATAACTTAACTTGTTAAAAAGGTCACTTTCTTCAATTTCTGCTCAGGGTTCACCCGTTGGAATTTTGCAGGCATGTGAATATTAAAATTAATGTTTTAAGAATTAAAAAAAAAATCATGTGAAAACCTTGTTTATTTTCAGTGTTTATATATTTTGTTTTTTATATTATACATGCATGTCTATTGTTCTCTATCTCTTTATCTCTCAGTCTTGTCTTTCAATGCTTGCAAAGTCTGGCGAACATGTTCATATTTCTATGTTTTCCACTACCTGCCACAAATTCTGATGTGATGAATGACCATAAATGTTTGCCTAGTGGTAAAATTAAGGAACATTTTTGCATGGTTTTCAAAATTCTTTGCAAATAACATAAAAGCCAGTACCAGCTGCTATCATTAATCTCTATGAGGATGCTGTTTATATTGCAGTTTTTTGCATTCAGTCCAAAAAGTTGCATTTTTCTTTCATCTCACCAGAATACCTTCTTCCACTTGTTTGACCTAATATAGCACTGCTGTCTGAGGCACGACTGCTTTAAAGGAGGAGATATGTCAGAATCAGCTTTGCTGACCACGTTTCTGTGCACAATGAAGGAATTTGACATTGGTTTCACACACTCAGAGTGCAGACATTAAGTTTAATAAATATTCCTGTTGATAATCTCTAGGGATTACAAAATATTTAAACCATAGATTACGCAATCTTCACAATTCAGTTAATCCCTATTGTCTTGTGTGTTTGTATTGAACCATGAGCTCTATCAAATCTGTCATGAGGCTCAAATAAATTAAGTTTATGGGTTTAAATCAAAAATTCCCCTGTGGACTCTTTCGTCTTGTATTGCTGTGTAAGGGATCCTTGACTGTCCACTGATCCAGGACTTAATTTCTATAGGTGTGCTGAGCTGGGAACTGTCAGCGAAATGACAATAAAGATAACCAAATCTTCTGTCAGAGATTGTGTTGAGAGGAAGGTGTTGGCTGATAATCAAAGCTGCGATTCCTTGAAGGACTTCCAATAACGTGACTCAATTTGTGCTTAAGGAATCCACATTGAAACCAAAGAGCTTGCTGTTTCAACAAAGATCAATAGTATCATGAAATTGTTGTTTATGTAGAAGCTCACAATTTACTCATTGCGTTATAGTGCTATTGCTCAGAGTGTTACTGTGTTTAGCCAAAGCCCCATGATACAGTCACACTTGTTATGTTCCGTGTTTCTGTATGTTTATTTTTGAGTTCTCTGTGTTTCAGTCCTGTGTTCCTGTGAGTCTCTGTCCTGTCCTCCCCGTTGATTGCTCCCCAGGTGTGTCTCATTCCCCTGATTACCCCGTGTGTATTTAAACCCTCCTGTTGTCTGTGTTCCTCGTCGGGTCCTTGTCGTCGTTTGTCAGTGTTCTGACGTCTAGTGTTCGCTCCAGTTGAACTGTTAAGTCCTGGTTAGCGTTAGCCCTAGTGTCCATGTCGTAGTCATTGTCTATTGTATGTCGTCTACACTCTCCAGTCGAACTGCTAAGTCCTGGTCGGTGTTCGCTCGCACAAAGTCCTGTCGTTCAGTTGCTACCGGTGTTTGGCTGTGTGCCTGTCTCTCTGCCATGCTGCCTGTTGGACTGTTTGAGCATCTTCATTAAATATCTTCATCTTCACCTTAACCTGGGTCTCTGCGTCTCTCCTCACCACCAACAACCACACCTCACGACAACACTTTCAGTCTTGGCTAAAACAATCACACTATGTTGTTTCTGATCTGTTCAGTCTAGTTTTGTGACTGGATGATATGCTTTTTCTTCATTCCAAATGAGCAAATGCTGGGCAAATAATCCAAAAACCTGCTTTCAGAGCCCACATCAAGCACACTGCAGGAGAGGCCCATGCTGGCCCAAAGTCAAGCCATATCAGATCCAATTCCATGGAAAACCGAATCAAATGACACACACAACGATTAGACAACGTTAAAGCTAATGGGGTCTCGTAAGACCGCTAGCAATCCCCTCCGACTGTCCGACCAAGATAGAACTGGGATCAATTTTGGTCAGAAGACAGGAAGTGAGCCTTGGTGGCAAAGTAAAACACATCTGCTTTGGGGAAAAATACAAAATAAAATACTTGCAAAATAAGCTGTGTTCGTGGAGCTCAGAAGTAGAGAGAAAAGGAAAGAGTGAAATAGTGATCTTATTTGAGCTTATTCAAGTAGTTTTGAGTTTACTGGTGGACTAGCTTTTGTATATGCCAGTAAAACCTCTTGTGTGATTACTCGATCTTGCGAGTTTGGTGGTCAGCAGATGGACCCTTGAGTTACATCTTGTATGTGAAGAAAAAATTGGATCGGTGCTTGAAGAGTCAGATGCAAGCGCTGTGTCTTGGCCTTTAGAAATGGATTTGTAAAGCATTCCAGACAGTGACTTTGCTTCTCGTGTTCTTAAATTTTGGAAGACTTAAGCCATAAGCCGACTTCATGTTATCAGACATGACGAAGTCGGTTGGATCTATGTTGTCGTCTTTGGTTTATGTCAAAAAGTGTGATCTAAAACATTTAGGTCTGACTGAAATGAAAGAAAAAAATTAGTACCTCTAATGCTCTACTAGTTTTTTTTTTTCTTTTTGGCTCTAACATCTATGATCAACAAAAAAATTGTGGATTGCTCTTCTTGAAGTGTTTGCCAGGATCTCCTCTAATTATCTTGTTTTTCTTCTTGCACAGTGGGTGTATTTAGTTTAAAAAACAAAGCTGGGTCAGAAGTTTTTATTTTGTTTTTTTTAAAATGTTTCTTTTAATGTTTGATAAAAGTTTAAAGAAAGTAGTCATCCATGCACATTATGCATGTTTCCAAATAAGTTTGAAAAATAAACCACTGCTTTGGGATTAAAAAAATTTACATTATCCAAATAAAAATACGTGCTTGAATGATACTTCTTCTTTTTTCCTATTCATTGAGAAGGACATTGTTACCAGTTAGCTTTAATCTTTTGTGATATGCATGTTTAATTTTTAATCAGAGGCCAACTTTTCACTCCAATGCCCCACTTTTTCCTTCCTCTCAACTTTCTAATTATGTGCTTGGATACAGCACTAAAAACAGCCGGCTTCTCTAGCAATAGCCTCTTGTGCTTTATCTCTTTGTGGAGCCTTCTCCTGATCTTGTAGGCTGTAACGTTTCTGTATTGGCTAGTGTTTTTTTTTTTTTTATTTGTCCTATGTAATATTTAACTCTTCTGAAAAAAACACTGAAGATTGAAAGTATTCAATTCTTTCAAATAATCTATAGAAAGCCTCAAATTTTTTGCTATACCAGTGAAATTGCACATCAGTCTTGCTTATTAGACTGAACAATGTTAATAAATGTTAATAAATCAGGAGCGGTTTTAATTTGGGGAGAAACTGCTGTGTAGTGATGTAACTTGTTTAGTCGGAGAAAAAAGTCTTGAGAGGCATCGTGTTGAATATTTCATCTAAGTTTCTGCATGACGTGCCAGAGTCAGATGAGGCTTGGTGCATGCAGCATCTTTGAGCAGAAAATATGCCATGATCAACATGGCCCAGTTTGTGCTTCTGATGTAATTTCTTTTTTTAAAGGAATGACAGCATAAGATGGTAGACATAAATAATCCGCAGCTTCCATAAACAATGTAGTTCAGTACAAATACAGGAATATTTTTGTGACATTTTTAGGTCTTCTCTGTAGTTTCTTGACAAATACACTGCTGATATCGGCACAGTCACTGCAGTGTGTGGGAAAGCAGTTACTGAATGAATACCTGTCACAGATGATTACTGCAAAAAAAGTTATGCTGGTTTGAATTTCTGTTTTTTTCTTTTTATATTGTCATCTTTATATCCAGTTTTCTTTTTTGCTTCATACTATGTCCAGTTTGCCTTCAATTTACCACAGTGGAGAAAGACGAATGTTCGCCACATTCAAAGATGCAGACTCTGTTACTATAAAACCCGATATTAGCAACATGTGCAGTGATTATGTTATACATAGTGGAGGCGAATGGAAAAAGTTGGAATTTTCAATATTTTTATATATTTGTCCATGTTTGGTCAACTCTGCATGATTGTACATAAAAATTGTGACCAGATTCTTGCATGCGTCAGATATTTTAACACATTTAGACTTTTTTTTTCCATGAATGCACTAAAACTGTTTTACTGAATTAACATTAAACAGATTGTTAAATAATAGAATTTGAACACCTAGCATTCAGATATGGACAAAATAATCAAAATCTAAAAACTAACCTGAAATCAGTTTAAGATTTTTTCTGATTAGGATAAATCAGAAAAAAAGAGTAAAGGAAAAATGTTTGCACATAGAATGTGCAACAGTCTCAGATTATAGAGTAATTACTCTGCTCCACAAAATGGCAGCAGCCACAGAGCTCTGCTTGATTTCCAAGGCAAAGTTAACTTTCACAGAGCGTAGGTCAGACTTTTTACGGCTTTGCAGAATTTTTTGACAATACTCCATTTGCAATGTGGAAACAGAGCAATCCATCATGCTCAACTGTTCGTTTTACATTTCCAGCTGCTGCCGTGCATGGTGGGCATTAAAAAGCAAAGCAGAGAGCGGTAAACAGCTAGGACGCGAGCCACACACAAAGTCTACACTGAGCTGTAGGCTTTTCATGAACATTAACTGTCTCCCCTCTGCAGCGCTCTGTTTTTACTGGCATCCAGAGGTCAGACAGATGCGTTCAGGTGGTTCCTCAGGTACAGTTGTGACAGGATTATGCTGAAATTAGTTGTTTTAGAATTTCTGATTCACATAATCCGCCTTTCCAAGTGATATTATATCTTACAGAAAAAATAAAATAAAATAAATATCTGGGCTGCCAGTGTGCTGTACATATGATTTTAAGGTGATTCAGACCTGAGCTAGTTATATTATTCCCATGACTTCACTTTAGTGTGGTCTGCATTGATGACTAGGGGGAAAGTATAGATGCAACGAAATGAAGATGTCAACTAATTTGTCAGAATTTAGCATCTCTGACTGCTACAGTTTTTTATCTAGTAAATTTTGCAATGTGACAAAAATTTAACACGCAAACAGTCACAACAAAGGCTGGCTGACAGAGAGGCCACAATGCTCTGCGGTGTTGAAAAGTGTAAAAGGATAACTTATCCAATTATGCTGGTTCTCTTTTCTTACTTTGATATTTAGCATCAGAACCATCTGTTCAGCTTTCCAAACCTTCTTAGGGAACAAGTGAGGGGAGTCAAGAGTCAACACCAGGAAAAGAGAGTTGTCTGCAGGGAAACTGAGACGCAGTGATGTGACTCTGTGCCAAATGTTTACAGGCGAGCTGACATAGTTAGAAGATGGAAAAGGGCTGAAACGAGGCTGTCTCTCTCTGCACTCTTGGAGGAAAAGATAGGAAATCTAGGTCATCGCCACTGATGCATTGCAAAGCGAACTTCAAACAAACCTGGCCTTTAGCGGGATGGCTCTGCAAAGCTCTGTTACACGCCATCAGAGAGTGATCGCCATTTTCTGCCAGGAGCTGCCATGAAATGATGGATAGTTATTTTCGTTATGGAGAATAGGCATAGGGACAGCGGCCACTGTGTCAGTCTATAAGAGGATGCATTTTACTTGACATGCAATTTGTTCATTTGTAGTTAAACAACATTTGAGGCTCTTTTCTTGGAATCCTTCATCTTGAATTACCCAAGGGGAATTTTATCTGTAATCATAGCCATGGGAATAGTGCTGACAGGCTTTCCTCTTGTGCCGAAGGAGCAAGCTTGCTATTCCAAGGGCAGCTGTTGATTAATAAATATAAAACTCCCTGGAGTGACAGTTTCCGCAAAGAGCAGGTATTTACTGAAGATTTCTTTCAATCACCAATGTTTCTTTAGGTCTTGGTACATTAGTGTATTAATTTGACTTCATATATTTTACAGTCATCCTCTGTAAGCTGATCAATTTCGCTCCTCCTCACTTGTATGACTTTTGAAACAAAAACATTAACAGATTCAGATTAACTATCAAAAACCAATGAGGTCAGTTGATATCCAATTATTTTTTTTACTAGATTGTGACACAGCATACCCAGTCTAAATTTTAAACTGGTTTATTATATATTTTAGGTCACAGCAAAAAAATACTTCACATTAAAGCCATTGTCTCTTCAGATTAAAATTGGGCTCCTAAGCCTTAGCAGAAAAATGAAAATGAGGCAGAAGCTGTGGATGCAGCATTTATTCCTTCGTGAGCGCAGCTGCTGGCATCCAGTGTCAAGTACAAGATTGATCCTGTTATGGCGTTTTAGATTCTGTTTTCTTTCTGGAAAAAGTCACTTTTTTTATAATGTTTGCCAGAGAGCTACACACAAAGCAAACATTTTCTCCCTGATACAAAGAGCTAAACAACTAATGTTCCCATGACTGCTTCACTCCCCAGTGGAATTTACCATGCAGCATGCAGTAAATGGACTCCAGCAGCTAACATGACATGGAGATTTCTGCTGTTGGTGAACTCAGTCTGCCTCGTGCACAAATTGCCCCGCTGCTCTGTGTTAGGTGCAGCAGGGGTTCATTGTGGCTTAGTAACACCCGATGTGTTGCTTTTCCTTGCATGCTGAAAGAGACATTGTGCAGGAATGGAGTAGGCCTGCCATTTTCTGTCTAAACAATGCTACTAGGATATTCAGCTCCAACAGACTGGATGGTTTTAGCATCCCAAAATTTGTTTCCTGTTGTACAGCAAATTTCATCCATTTGCGATTTCTACTTATCCGTACAATGCCAGTATTTGGTTCAATGTTTTTTTAGGAAGTCACCTTGAAGCAACTTATGGAATAGTTCTGACATAATATCTGACAACGGAGCCCAGACTTGTGCAACACAAATGTTTTTATTATGATTGGTCCTATCTATTACTCTAATCTTAAAGGTGGTGTTTTGATCTGCTGAAAATTATCATAAATCAGTGATTCTTGAGAATAGGGACAAAACAGGTCCTATGGATAAAGCATGAAATTTGAATAAAATATACACAAAATATATTTTTTTCAAATATCTAACTAAACTAACCTGGGTCATGTGAGCACAACAATGTATATTTTTCTTTTTTTTGCTGAATATTTTTTTATTTTAAACATTGTAGTCGGTGGATGATGCCTGTAAAAGCCCTTGTCCAGGAGCAGAACTCAATACATTCTTATAGTTTAAAACAATTAAATAAATACTAAAATTATATATTATGACAATTAAGTATAAGTAGTCATATAAATAATTATAAAAATATAGATAAATTGAATTAAAAATAATTTTTAGATATTTTCCAACTTCGTTGAAATTTGTCCTTAGTTTTTGTCAACACCGTCAGAAATGAAAAGAATGTAAAAAAATCAGGCATTATTGGGGGGCACCAGAACTTCTGAGGACCCCATGACGTTGTCTTTTCTCTTCCTTTGCTAGGAGGGCTAGTTAACTACGGTTAGCTTAAGTTATTCTTTAGTTTTTTCTTCTGTTTTATTCCTAAGTTGTTTGTCACAACCATGATGTGTCAACTCCATAACTGACAATTTACAAAACTTTGATGAAATTTTGCGAAATTAAAGCTTAATTTTGGTATAATGTAAAGATTTCATGAACCTGACGAGCTACAATATGGCCTGCTTCAGAATAACATCATATAAATTGAGGTAGCTTGGCATTTCGTCAACTCCGTCAGAGTTTTTCTGACTCTTTCAGTGAAATTGTTGTCAAATCTCACTTAATTGTGCAACTAATTCATTTTAATGTATTTTACATGAATTGCATTACTTCACATGTACCAAGTTTTTCATTTTACTCACTAGTTTGTCACCACCTTCAGTTCTGTGTCAACTCCGTCATGCACTGTCAACTCCATCAGATGGACGTTTTCTTGTTTTTGTTTTAAATAATATTTATTTTATTTCTTGAGAAGCATTTGTCTGTAAATTGAGTAAAAATATCACTAATGGGGTATTTTAAAAATCATTTTAGATTTATTTTTGTCAGATGGTGATGACAAAGTTTTGGGTCAGGTCGATTAAAAATTTAATTTTTTTTTAAAAAATTCGCAACTGGGAGCCTGTACCTTAGCATCTTCATATTTTCTAAACATTATTTGTCATATTTGCATAGATAAGGTTGAGAAATAATTAAAAAAAAATATGGGAAAATTAAAACCCATTTTGTCCCTATTCTCAAGAATCACTGAAATAACAGGAATAATAGCTTGAAAGCATTGGTCTGTGTGCACTTAAATATTTCACTAAGTGAAGTGAATTTCTGAAATTAATGAACTTTTAAATAATATACTATCTTGGTGCATGTGCCTATTTGAGATGGGATGTTTCAATAACATCTTATTACATTTAAATTGAAACTTGTGCATCTAATTATAGTTTTTAAAAATCAATGACATTGTTGTAAAAACAGTTGACATGTAAAAAAAAATGACTGAAATGTGTCTTAAAAGTTTTAAATTAATGAAATAGATGTATCCTATGCCTTCACCACCTTAGCTACTGTCATCCCATTTTTATGACTGGAAAATACTTGACCAAATGTTTCCTCGGAAGTATAATTTAGATTTTCCTGTAGCTTACTTAGATAGCAATCATCTGTCAAAAATGAGTGCTTTTCCTTTGACAGAGCAAATAGGAGTCTTTTAGGGAGAGATTTTTACATGCTCTTAGCCATCAAAGTAACACGGAAATCTACGAAAATCTTTGAGGAGTCTGAAATACTTTCCCTTATTGCCTGTTTTCCAGTTCTACAAGGTGAAAGTAGCTGCTGGTCACGTTGACGTAAAAGTCAGGAATAAGATGCCATCCTCTCCCTGTCATTCGTGAAATGACTGAGGCAGAATGCTTGTATTTTAATCATAGCATGTATTTTGAATGCCTCCAAAAGAATCTTGTTGACATAATTCACTATTATCCTTTAATATAAGGGTAACATCCGGCTAAAATCTTGTGCACAAAAAACAATGTTGTTTTTATCTGAATAATTTACAATATGTGTCAGATTAAAGGTGGAAGTTGACAGGCTTACAGGATTGTTTATGTCCAATATAAAAATGTACATTTGTAACTAGAGGTGTGCCGATCGATCGGTCACCGATCATAATCGGGCCGATTTCCGTGAAAAAGTGCATGATCGGTGATCGGCGATCATTGGCTCTTGTTCCCTATACCGATCACCTGCTTCTCATTTCGCAGCCTGCCTGTGCAGCTGGTCTCCTTTTTCCTTCACGCTGCGCAAACGCGCAGCAACAAATCCTAAGCGATGTGGAACTATATCGCACTGAGTGAATGGGGAAGTTTGCGTGTTGCGGCGGAAAATTAAAGCACGTGGGGCGAAGCAGGTCAAAATGCATCAACACAACGAATCTAATATGGCATAAAAACAATGCCATACTTGACGGAGTTTGGCTACATCGAGGCTCACTGCAGTAAAAAAGACATACGGAGGATCAGATAGCAGGTACAGCTACAAACACTCACCCGGATTAGCATGACGGTCAGAAAGCTAAACAAATAACCTTGTAAATTATTTAAGTCTTCGAGCTGCGATGTAAGACGCTGGTTCTGCTCTCCTGTTGAACCGCTGCTACGCTACAGGTAGTAATATTTCACAGACGGAGCGTCGCTTCTGCTCCACCTGGTAGTGACTCTCACACCGAACCTCTGCTTAAAGCTGCAGCATCTAACCTAAAAAAATACATTTTACATGTATTAAAACTTTCGCTGTCCTAACATGAGACAGATAATCTTTAAAAAAAATAATCGATCTCCTCCCTGTTCTGCATAATTACTCCGCTCAGTCAGAAACAGCCAATCAGAGCTAGCAGTAATCAGCTAGCCGCCATGCTAACAGGAAGTTTTCATTCAGTAACTCTGGATTGTTTATTGTAATGGAACCTGTTTTTGCCTTTGAATGTTAAGTTTTATACTTGAACTTCTTGGCAATGTTGAGAGGTTTTATTTTGGCTCTTTGTATTATTTAGCCTCTTCAGAGCCTTCATATGTTATCAGTCTGTTAAATATAGTATTATCAATAGCAGTACAATTTGCACAATGCCTGTTTTGTTTAGTTTTCTTCTTGGAAAAAGTTATTAAAACAAGTTTTTGTCTAAATTAAGGTGAATTCATGGTTCCTTTTTCCACATAATGTAACCGGTAGTGTTTATGATAAAAAATAAATAAATAATAATTATGTGATCGGTATCGGTATCAGTGATTGGCCCTCATGGGTGATCGGTATCGGTATCGGCAGGAAAAAAACCTGATCGGCACATCTCTATTTGTAACTCATGCCTCCTTTAATATTGTCACATTTTCAAAACCAGTTCCAAAAACATTGGTTAGACTGAACAGGAAAAGACAGTAACAGAAGTGATGAGAACAGTGATATTTAAATCATTTGCACTGGGGTTTTAAGCTGCACTTCCTCTAAAATCTTTGTTCAGAAAAATGGTAGAAATAATTGTTTTAAACTTTTTAAAACTGAAGGATGTTTCAGTCTCTTCCCAGGACAATAAGATGGAAAAAAAATGCACTACGGTTCTTAAGTTCTTGTCTTTGCCACATTCAAACTTAATGTCAAGTAGCAGTCCATTAAATCGTCTTTGGGGAGCTGAGCTGAATAGGAAATTTGCAGTAAATTATACATCAACTGCAGGGTGACATCACCTCCAAAAACAGAAGCATATTCATCTCTATGCAAAAGGTTATGTCCTTTTTGCTGCATGCTCTGGCTGTAGTCATTGTAAGAAGAATGCACTACACGGGAATGGGAACTATAAAATGGTCTACATAAGTATAAATAAAAATATTTAAAAAAAAATAAAAATAAATAAAGGAAAAAAATAAAGTCTTGTTACTGTTCAATTTAGGGTGAAACTAAAAGAAAAGTAGTACCTTCAATCTAGAGCCTTAAAAAGAAGTGTAAAAAAATTAACCATGAAAGTTTTACGTGATCTATTTGACTCAATCGTTAAAAACATCTTGTTTCGCACCATTTTCCCCCCAAACATCACATTCTTAACTGAGGTTGTCAAACGGTAACACAACAGGAGAAAAAAAAATCAAAAGGGAATATTTTGCTAATTGAAAATGCATTTTCCTAATTTGTTTTACTTCTTGTAAAAGCAACAACAGCAAATACATTGTTTCTCTGCTTTAAACTCCCCAAAATCCCATCACTATCTCTCACGTTTAATTCCACATGGCCAACCACCTCTTTGATGACTTGCGAAAGCCTATCTGAAGTTTAATTTTTATTTCTAGCCACATAGAAAACACACATTTTAAATCTGCCTTAAGTAAGCAAAGTATGATTGAAGTGTTTTGGGACTGGGTTAAGTGTCTTCCTTTTTTGGAATCAAAATGTGCTCACCATACCATAGACAAGGGCCGGGAGGTAAACCAGTAACCACTAAATTGAGAGCTTTGCTTATTGGTTCACCTCTTTTTGTGACGGAGACTGACCCCTGACCCACAGGGAGCAGTCCTTCTTCCTCTGGTTGAGAATCATGTTCAGAGACTCCCATCCTGACCGCTTGACACACCAGTGAACCACTTCACTGCACACTTGAGATTTCTAAAACTAATGAAAGAGAAAAATACTCTGTTATAATTAGACATTCTCTCAATCATACATGCTACCTAGCACAGTAATAAGCTATGCTTGCTTTGTTGTTTTGAAACTCTTGCAATGAGTGCTTATTCAACGTCCCCTTTCTTAAACATTGTTCGCTTATGTCCTGAATTATTGTTAAACTGCAGGAGCAAATTAAGACATGCAATATTTGGATAACACAAAGGATCATGCTAATCCATGTGGTATGTTGTAATAACGTCGTCATGCCGATGTTCTCCACTCAGCCTTGTTTAGTACTCTGTTTGCTGGGCAGTTTAATTGGTGAAGGGCTTCAAGTCTTCCTCCAGTGACCTCAATACCCCAATTAAATTCACAACTCTCTCTGAAAACAGATCATCTCCAAATGATGTCTGCATTTCACAAACAGTTTAACTGAGGTTGATGTGGGGAACATGGTTCCCTTCAGTTTGGTTCAGCCAGCTTTATATAGTGGAAAATAGCATCTTTAGGGACCAGTGGATGATCCTAAATTGTGTTAATACACAGAGAAGTAGATAAGTTTGAACACCCCGCTAAATATTCAGTATTTTTATTTTTTTTACATATATTTTGTTACTTATTTCTTGAAAAAAACTTGATTTTCTCATTAAACAAAAATACATAAGCAAAAATATGTTTTCAAACTAACCCAAGCCCCTGTCAGTCAATGACAATGATGTGAGAAATGTTTAAATCACTCTTCACTTTTAGCTGCGAAATGTTTAAAGGTTGTTTTTTTTTTTGTACAATATCTCTATAAGATTAGGAGCTTTGACTTGACTTGACTTTTGAGTCTCATCATGGCTTCCAACAGTCACAAAACCCGTCAACAAGAACATATCAGATTCTCCTGGACACAACTTACATTAAAAATAGTTCTCCTAATAAGGAAACCTTGTAACACTGTGCACCAAGTCTTTCTTAATTGAAAGCTGAGACTGTTGATATGATGGGTTGTTTATTTCTTAATTAAAGTCTAACAGATCCAGGCCTACATTTGAGTGCTCTCCTGGAATCGTTGCTTTGCTTATTAGCAGAGGTTCAAGACCAATCTTTATACTTCAAGTAAACTTGAAACAAAGAGCAAGTCATCAGAGGAAGCCATTAGCTTGTATTTTCCTTTTAATTTGAAATAATCTTATGCTATTTTAAAAACATGTCCCAAATGTAATGCAGATAGTGCAAAGTTGTTTTTTTTACACTTTTAATACCACTGGGGGAAAACTAGTCTCAACCCTAACATACATATTTGTGATTTTTAATTTATCACTGTTCTGGGCTTCACTGTCAGGTCACATAAGATGTAGAGGCATCAGTTGTCAGTGATGCAGTATTTGTTTTTGTCGTTTAAACACCAAATTTACTTTAATTTGCATTTCCACACAGTTGAAACCATTTTAGCACTTCTGCAGAAGCTAATATCTACAGTCTTCCTTATTTTCACGTTTGGGAGTGCATCCAGTTGGGGGACACCTGGTAGCTCAGGTGTCAGGTAGCATTGATCTTATGTATTTCAGCTTTCAGTGCTGCATTTTCTTTCTGATAATTGAGATATGCTCTATGTAAGAATCTGCAAATAATTTGGAGTTGCATTCCACAGAAAAATCTGCGAATACTTAGACTGAGACACATGTAAAAACCTAGCCAAAATTATTTTTTACGCTAATTACAGATTGAACTGTTTGTCTCTATTCATCTCTGACTGGTTCCAAAGAGTTGCTTATCTGAATGGGCTTCATAGAGTTGTTAAGAAATCCAATGGGGGGGGGTGAGGAGGGGGGAGTGGGCTTGCCCAGGACACCATCCATGCAATGGTGCAACTGCGTGTGTCACTCACATTGGAAACTGACTTGGAAAAACTGTAATCAGGAAAAAAGAAATTCAATGCCTGGTACGCTTTACAAAGCTACACACTAACTGCTTGATTGAGTTGAGGGCATTTTGAGCAAGCAAACCATGAATGGAGGGAGGGAATCAATGAAGTGTTTGTCCACTTCCTTACTCATTAAGGAACTTCCATTCACATCAGGATCTATATATGACAAAGAAAGCTCACAAGTGCACAGTTTCAGTCCGAGAAGGCTGTCCTTTCTCCCCCCTTGAAGCCCTCCCCTTATCGAAATTCGCCTCACAGAGTCACTGTGCCAGAGGCCAAAGTCTTGACAGGGGTGGCCCAGTGAGGGGGAAATCAAACGAGTCCCTTTTCACTGTCAGGTTGGTGGACAGGGAGGCCTGCTTACCTACAAGTCCTCAGTTTCTTTTAAACCTTTTCTCCAGAAGAACAGCAAGGCTTGGTCACTGTTCACGTCACAAGGGATTTAGATTTATCTTTTGAAATATAGATGTAGATCACATTTGAAAAAATACTTTATGTGGATGAGCAACACTTTTAGTTGTATTTTTTTCAAACCATCATATTAAATAAAGACTCATTAGATTGAATCATTTTACATTTCAAAATAAAGCAGAATTATTTGATGCGCTGATTTTTGGTTTGTTCTCATCAGCCTTTGAAATTTTAAGGGGTGTATTGAGGTCTTAGCACAGCTTTTCATTTCTGTTGCCAGTGAGCGTATACTTTGTGGCAGGTCGTGCATAACTTCTGTGCATAATTAAATGCACAGTAGTCAGCATGTTTTTGTCTGCATGCTTAAATTATTGCACGTTATTCTTAAAATAGTTTTTCCTGCATTCTTATGAAACACTGACAACTACAGTTACAATTAGTCTTCTTTGTGCATTTCAGCATCAATTTATTATTTGTTTTCAAAGAAATTAACATATTTCCTGCATTTGCTTTCACATATTATTTCAGAGCATTTTCAGACTTCCCTGAAAAGGGAATATTCATATTAAGGACATCTATAATTTTTAAGCTTAAACATTCATCTGCACTCAAAAAAATGAACTTAGGGGGTTATTAGATTAATAAAAGAATATCATGTACTTTTAACACAATAATTTCATGTTTTAAACAAAAACGTGATAAAATCATGTTGAACAAACAAGAAATTCATCAACTTAACGTTTATGAAATTGAATCATGTTGAGATAACACGATTCATTATAGCCAGACTGATCTTGTGCTGGAGGCGACGAGCGAGATCACGGCAGATCCCGCGAGATCATGGGAAATCACACGAGACCCTGCGAGATGATTGTTTTTCGTGCCAGGAAAACGCCAGCTGCAGTTTAGAGAATACTAAATTTTCCTGGCAGGATTGTGCACATATCAGTGTTGCTATGTACACTGAAAGAAATAACTCTTTGGATTAACATAAAAAAAAATCATGGAAAGATTTTCCACCTGATTACTTTGCTTTATTTCAGCACTATGTAATTCTGTTACTTCAATTTAAAGCAAATGTGTTGGCTCAACTTAACTTTTGTGGTTGATTCAACTTATTTACTTTAGTTGGACCCAATGTAATTTAATAGAACCAGACCAACTAATTTGCAATGTTTTGGACCAAATAATTGACTTTACTTGATTAAGATGAATGCAAATTTAGTTGAAACCAACTTATTTAACAGTGATACCTTCACACTATGTAATTGATGTACTCATGTCAATGGCTAACATGTGTTAACATCACATGAAGTGATGGTTAGCTGGTAATTAATCAGCGTTTTTTCTAACATTTATTGCCTGCTTGCTCCATGCTTGTGTCAAAGCACAACTGAATTGAAGTAGTTATTGCATTTATAAAAAATAACATGTTTAACAGAATTATTTTATATTTCAAAGGCAAATATGACAAAATCACGTCAAATAAACATAAAATTCAACAACCTAGCGTTAATAAAATGTATTCAAGTTGAGACAACGTGATTCAATGTAGTCAGACTAATCTCCCGCCGAAGAGGGTCTAGCGAGACCCGGAGATCACGCGAGACACTGGCGAGATTACGGAAGATCACGCGAGATGCTAGCGAAATTATGGAAGATCACGCGAGATGCTAGCGAAATTACGGAAGATCACGCGAGATGCTAGCGAGATCACGCGAGATCTTGTGTCTGGGAAAACTTCAAACTGTTCTTTCAAGAGAAGCGGGAAGATTCCTGATTTGGATCTGCTTAAGTTGAAAAAGGTAAGATTCAGTCTATTTTCATCCGTCTAAATCAAAATAAAAATCGAAATAAAAAGATGCAAATTAATATCAGACTTTTTAAAAAAAACATTTTTTTCTATGTTCGGTCACGTTTCTATGTAATTGATGTACTCAAATCATGCTAACATCACATGAAGCAGTGTAAGGGTCACAAAGCTGCTGTCAAGACAAAAAACGGACCCCATAAATGTCACAGTTTTGCTCCTCCTCAGGTTGTTAAAACTCCCTGGAAAAAAGTTGGACTGATGTAAATTCAGCATCTGGTGCCATACAAACTCTGAAGTCTGAGGTTTAGTGGATTTTAAACACTGGGGCCAAACATAAGTCTATTTAAATGTTTTTTTATTATTATTATTATTATTTAATTTCAGTACTGTTATTATGTAGGTAAATGCAGAGTGGACATTGGATGCACACACACTTTTGTGGCTTTCTATGGTAACACAGATTCTTAATTTATTAATAATAAAAAGTATTAAATTTGAGTCAGAGGAACCTTTTTTTCTAACAGCATTGTTTCATATGCAGACAAAAATATTAAGTAACTTTACCTAAGATGTTAGTACTGATCTATTTGGAAATAACTACCACACATAGTCATGACATTTCCTCCATCCAGGAAATAAGACAGGTTCTTCATGTATAAGATGTTTGGTTTGTGTACAGAGTCAGGGCTTTGTTTGCACATAAATTGGACTGGTTTAGAATGACAGTCTGTGTGGTGGATCCTCAGACTGTCATTTCAATTGAGGAGAACAGGCCATGGAATATGGGGCCTATTTGGGATTCATCCCTTCTCTTCATGTTTTTCCATATGAGACAATATACCGTATTTTCCGCACCACAAGGTGCACCGGATTATAAGACGATTTTTGTGAAAATGTAGAAAATATGGTACCTTTTCTAAATGGGAAATCTTACCACTGGACTCACAATTAACACAGACAGGTCTTTGATGGACCTTAGCTGTTGTTGAGTCAGCCAAATAAGTGTAAAGTTATTTTTTTATTTAATGAGATGTGAAATCTCTCCCCCGCAATACCCCACCCATGTTCCCATCATCAAGGTGCACAAATGGCCGAGACCGTCTGTGGAATCTTCGTTATTCGACCGGAGAGTGCAGAGCCTGGCGATGCCATTGAGGATGTTGGGATTCTCCTGGACGGGGTGGAAGTGATGAACAACTTGGGCAATCTATCTTTACATGTTTTTCCAAAGACCGCAGTCGAAAACTAAATTTTAACTGTTACAGTTCGCAAAGTTGAGCGAACTTACTGACACTTTTTATGTTGTTAAGAATTTGATCTATGCTAAACACAGCCCAGTTTTTTTCTGGAAAAACAAAACTGACCTTTTGTTGTTTATTTCAACTTTCAACTCAGCTGTTTTTTGTGCTGTGTAAAAAGAAAATGGATAACAATTTTGAAAATACAGTTCATGTTGTACTTTTTCTCATTGTTGAGTGTTCTTTCTTCTTTCAGTGTGGTCTTAAAACACTTCATTTAATAGCACTTAAGAAAATGTCTTTGATTTAACATAATTCAATCATGGAAAGATTTTCCACACGATTATATAGCTTTCTTTCAGCATGAAGCATGTTTGTTCAGCTAACTTAATTTTCATGAGTTGGATCAACTTAATTAAGTAGTGTGAAGTTATCAGTGTAAAATTAGTTAGGCTGGCTCTATTAAATTACATTGGGTCCAACTAAAGTAAATAAGTTGAATCAACCACAAAAATTAAGTTGAACCAACACATTTGCTTTAAATTGGAATAATCTTAATAAATTAAGTTGAACCAACACATTTCCTTTAGATTGGAATAACCTTAATAAATTAAGTTGAACCAACACATTTGCTTTAAATTGGAATAACCTTAATAAATTAAGTTGAACCAACACATTTGCTTTAGATTGGAATAACCTTAATAAATTAAGTTGAACCAACACATTTCCTTTAAATCGGAGTAACAAAATTACATAGTGCTGAAATAAAGCAAAGTAATCAGGTGGAAAATCTTTCCATGATTTTTTTATGTTAATCCAAAGAGTTATTTTTTTCAGTGTGTGTTAAAGTTTAGGTAAATGATGTTGAAATTCATCAGCACTGATTCACTTACCTTTTTTGATTTCTGAAGTATTATGTGATTTAATGTCTAAACTATTTAACAAACTTACATCTTGTGCATTTTATATAGTTTACAAAACTACTAGGCTAACATTCTCTGTTTTAATATGACTTGTAGATAGTTTGGCTTGCACTTGTACTTGGAAAGGTTTCACTAAACTTAAGAGTTTGCTCCTTTTCTAGCCCAGGATGATTAAACTACATTCCCCAATTCATCTACTTGTTTCTGTTTTGCCTTGCTAGACATTGCTGCTTTATGTTGGGTTAATGTTCAGGAAATTGGGCGGACTGCTTCATAAAAATTAATCATGCTATTCTGGAATTAATGTGCATATATAAGACAATGTTTATCTCGTCAAGTTAAATTTGCACTAGAAACCCCTGTATATCAGATTTATTTGGGGCGTTGGGGCACCTGGATGCTGGAAATGTTGGGGTCGCACCTGCTACAAACTTAAAGTGTCTGCTCATCTGTTATAAAATTGTTAGCTATCAAAATGTTTACCACTTTTTGTTTTTAATTAATCACTACGCATCATTTCATTTGAATGTTGGGCTGAGACTTTCGAGACTCCAATAAAGATTTCAGTGCAACGCAGAAACAAAATGTCAAGATGAAGAAAAGAAGAGCTCCTTGTCTTGTTGTCCTTTCAAAATAATATACTTTTTGGAATAAATGGGTCCTTTTTAAAGATTAGAAGCAGAAAACCGGAGTGAAAGAATGAGGCTGGTTGATTCTTTTATTAAAACATGACCTATAATCCATTTATTTTTCATTTAACCGCATGCTTCCAAGCCAGCGGAGGTTTATTTTGATGGGAGCTCGTTTTATATCCGGTACAGATCGGTGTAACCTACGACACATTGAAGTACAGATCCAGCTGCACGCTGGTGGAGAGGGAGAGGAGAGACCGTGTCTTGTCTCTTTTTTTCTGCCCTTCACTTCAGAATTTGGCGCTCCTGTGGTCGCGCTTGAAGCTCAGCTCATCTGCGCGGAGCTGCGAGCGTCCAAGCTCCTGCTTTTAACTGGATAATCACATCAATACTCCATTTTTTTATTTTTTATTTTTTTGCTCTGCGTTCATTTATTTTTCTTAAGCAACCAGTTTTCATAATTCCCCTGTGATGATTTGCTCCATTTTCTTTTTTGCTGTTGTTTGAAAGTGACTGGCTGCAGGGGGGGTTTTGCGCTCCAGTTTGCGCCAGCGGGGACTGGCAATATGTAATTTTGGGGAAAGACGCCGCGGTTTTTGGGAAAAGTGGAATATTTCCCCCTTGAACAGCCGCTTCTAGTTTACTTTGTGGAGCAGAAGAGATTCTGATACACAGTGATGGTCTGAGGTTATTACAACTAACTGCAGAGCGGATTCTATCATTTTGGAAACTGCTTGTGGGTAAGTTTGATTAATGATTTCTCTTTTCTGTTGCCAAAGTTGTACGGAATTCTATCTGGGTACGTGCAGGAATAAGATGCCGTGTCCAGTTAATTTGGCATTGACGCTATCCATTCAATGCTGCAAATCTGCATGCGTTACCAGTTGATTGTTCTTGTTAGAGTGGAATCCTGGTCTCCTTATATGCGGCAGTATTAATAAATGCGTGTTTGAGGAGAGCACATATTTCTGCGAGTTACGCATGAATCTCCGTGTCTGTTTTTGCGTTGGTTGCGGACTGGAACGGCTGCAGTACGGCGGTGCAGCTGGATTGCTTAAGTCACACTCACGCACGCACACGCACGCACACACCAAAAAAAAAAAATAAATTTGGAGAAAAACAAATCTGAGCGCAGATCGATCTGTGTAAGAGCAATTTTACGCATCATTTTGTTTCCGTTCTAATTGTGTGGTATTGCGTGCAACCGCAAAGGGCTTCTGTGCGTCAACAGCGCGCGTGATTTTGTGGTGGGTAAATAGGAGGCGGTAAAGATCCCGAGCTCACTTTGCTTAAATCATTTCTGCAGAGTGATCGCTGCTTCTCAATTGCATTCCCTCTGCTCTCCCTCTGCTTGGACTGATGATGGATTATGATTGTCCATATGGACGCTAGAGTCACCCCTCCACCTCTGGCTCTAATCAGATTAGCGTTTGCCAGTTGAACATATTTGGGAATCAGCAAGTGACACTGATGCAAAGTTAAATCCTTCTCTTATCCACTAGAAACGAGTTATAGAGGGTGCTGTAGCCCTGCAAGTTGCTGCAAGTGTCACCATTTTATCAGAGAACCTCTGCAGAGATTTTAAAATGAAATCTATTAACTTCACATTAACTTCTTTTTTCTCCTTGTTGTTCTCTGCTTGAACTTTTGGACACTTAGAGCATTAAAATCAATTTAAGTATTTTTATGACATATTTATTCATTTCTAAACCCGGGGTGAAGCTTGGCTGCAGCATCGCCCAGCATCACATGAATTAATAGGTCTGTGGCAGCAGCCACTTAACAGCAGCCCTGCAGCTACATATTGAGCTGAGTCGAGTGCTCTTATACAGAAATTGATTTAGACAGAGATTATGTCATCTGGCACTGGCTCTTCCCCCCCACACCCTTGCATTCTTACAGGTCAAGTTTATCCTCTGAATTCCTCTTCTGTCCCCTGATGAAGTTTAAACTACAAAACCATGTAAAGTTCTGAGCCATGGTCACCTCTCATTAATTTGAGCTACAGTGCCTTGCAACAGTATTCATGACCCTCAAGTGTCAATTTTTGGGGGGATGATTATGAGCTATGCCAACACAAAATAATAGTTTTCAGAATTTTTTGCTTCTGAAAAGCATAGCATGTGTTTCCACCCCTTTACTTTGATCAACAGCTTCAGAAGTCATGCTAAGCTCATGTCGTCAAAGTTTAGACTCAAATCCAATTGGCATTATGTGGCAAGACTGAGAAAAAGAAGTTTCCAGATGTGCTTTATCCAATCTGTTCGGAGTTGAGCTACTTTGCAAAGAATAATTTGTAAAAACGATAAAAATTCTCATACCTCAAATGACTGGCATTTGGAAAAGCAAGAAAAGTCTGTTCTACAAATCTTTGGCATAGCTGGGTTCAAACAGAAGTGTACAGTTGTAATATTTTGATTTATGAATAAAAAAAGCATTTATAAGTTTAATTTTACTTTAAATACAATGTGTTTTGATACATACAAAAAGGTAGTGAAGTTTGTGTTTGCTACATGGCAACTTGTAGCAGAAACTTTTGTGGGAAAGAAATCCCCAAAAAGTCTCTCTGCCACTAATTCAACACTTAAGAACATGTGCTTAAGTGACATGTACATGTATGCTGTCTCACTATCTAAACACAGTTTTAACTGACATATATAAACTTTACGTTGCAAACTACCCTAAAGAATGAACATTCATAAGCATTTTGACCTCATTCAGCTTGCATTGTTCTGTCTGGTGGACAGAAGAATGTAAAAGCATCCCACAATTGTTCTGCCCCCGTCTTGATTGATGCTTTTAATTTTCAAGGAACTGTCACCTAGGCCCATTGGCCTTGGGTTTGCAATCAAGGGGCCAGACAGTCACAGGCTTTCAAATGAAAGAGTTCATTAATGTGGTGGGAAATAAGGCTTGTCTCATTGTGGAATATTGGCTCAGTGTGAGGAGTGATTGGCGCAATTGGTGTGGATTTGTGAGCGAGATGGTCAGAGAGGAAGTTGAGATCCGGCTACCTCAATCATGGCTGTTAAATGACATTAATATGACTTGAGGGGAAAATGGGAAAACCCACAAGGCAACTGTGTGTGTGTGCGTGCGTGTGTGTGTGTGTGAGAGAGAGAGAAAGAGAAATGTGGATGTGTGTGCCAGTATCCCACATGTATTGACCCTGTGCATCTCTCACTGCTTGCTTGGCACTGCTGAGCAGAGTTATTGGCTGTTGTGAAATCAGAGCATTAGAAGCTGCGGACGACATGCATAACAGGCGTGCTCAGTTAAATCTTTTGAAAATCCAATTCCTCTGAAGATGAGATTCCTCTTTCTCCATGCCTTGTTCCATTTTCCGTTGCAATCATTGGGCATCGATCTGATGCAGACTCATTTATTTTTGTTGCAGCCATCATGTCAGGAATTGATAAGTGTGGTAGAGCCGATAAATAACAATATATCTTTGCATGTGGCTTCGCTCCTTCAAAAGAATCATTACAGGAAATAAAGTGGATTCTTTGATTTTTATCAGGTGCCTGTAGCCTTTCTTACTTCATGAAGCAGTAGGAAGGCCAAAAAAGCATCATGTTGAATAACTGGAGAGTGTATATAGATTTCTACGATATTGCTCACCACCCAGATTGGTATGACCTGCAGGGCTGCATCTACAGTATTTTGATCTGTCATAGTTATTATAATGAAAGGTGTAATAGCTTACATACTACTAGTTATATAAAAAGAATAATGCAATATTTTTAATAAACCTTTCAAATTATTGGGCTTTATTTGAACTTTTTCGTGCATCTAGTTATTGATGATACAGAGTAAAATGCTTCATAGCTGCAAGCTTTGATTGTCTTCTGTAGAGTTAAGCAAATGTAAATTTAGGAAAATCTTTTCCTTTTATGGATTTTATGTTTACGAAGGACTTTGTATGCTTTAAAGAAATTGGCTATGCGACTTTAACCACAGTTACTACTGCAACTGGTGAGCATGGTTGTTAGCATAGGATACAAAGAGAAACTAGATGAAGTTTATATGGTCAGAACACAAGCCTTAAAGAGTTTAGTATCCTGAATCCACACACTCACCTTTAAGGGTAAATGCATTTTCTCTGCAAACAGTTTCTTACATTCGTTCTTGTTCAGTCAGCGTTTATGTTTTGTGAAATTTCCATAAAACAAAAAAATCAGTTAGCATAGTTTAGTCAATACAAACTGACTTTCTGCATCTTGTAAAAGGTACATCATATTTACTGCTCTCTTGGTGGACGCCAGTGTTTGAATGACTCAACTCCTTTATGAATTTCAATCATAAGTTAATGCTTGAACTGAGTCAGGCCTTAAGCTGCTGTAAATGGAAATCCAGGCTGTATAGAAAAGTAAATGGTCTTAAATTGACCCTCCCCCAAACACTTTGAGTAAGTTGAGCTACCTGTGCTTCTTTTACTGCTTTTATTCAGCAAAGAATAGTCTTCCTTACAAATCATCTTCAGGCTGCCCTTTTTTCCCCTTTTTTAAGACCTCGATGGGAGAGTGCCTTCATGTAGGGAAACGAGTACGACTGAGCATCTGCTGCTGTGGTGCCAGTTTTATTTACTTTCGGCATGTAATGGCATTTCAGTTCTAACCGAGCGCTGCTTAATAACTTCATAAAGTGATGGTAATGGCATCATTTTCAGCTGTCTCTTTCTGTTGCTCATCGGTGCTTTGTATAATTTAAGTAGTGCTGGTGGATGGCCATAGCGTAAAGTGGATCAAAGTAAAAAAAACATTGTACACTTTATTTTTGTGTTCGTTGCATCATAAAATAAAGTGACTTGGGGTTCGGCTACGGAGTTGTAAGTGCTTAAAGTCAAACGTTATAGGCAGTTGTTGTAGCGGGAAATAATGGAGGATACAATAAGGTACTGATGTTGAAATCTCTAAAATGGCCATCTGCGGGCAACCTCACTTTATATTTTTCTTTGCTGCGGGCAACTTATGTTTGCCATCAAACTATTCCCTGCTTTAATCTGTAGTGCAAAGAGGAGACCATTGCCTCCCTGTAGGAGAGCAGAAATGTTATCTTCATCCTTTGTTTTTAACACCGCCGTCATAGTGCCATGTCTGGAGGTGATCCTCTCAGACTCTTTCAGCTTACAAAGATGAAGTCGCTGTGTTTTTAGATGTTAGCATCACCAGAGAAGTGGATGGAGGATGGAAATTGCATGCCAGGTGAAACGAGATGAACAAATTTTCCTCCCATTTCCCCTCCGCTTCCCATCACATCTGTGCTTACTCATTCATGAAGCCTGGGTTTTGACATTCCATACGTTGGTGTGGAGATATTTTCTTTTTCTTTTTCTTTAAAAAGCCATTCGGAAGGAAAAAAAAAAAAGCCAGTCAACATTATTCAGGAGAGCAGAGGAGGAAACTTTCTGTTTTCAGGACATCATCACAGCCATCAATCTGTATTCACATTCTGACCTGAGTTAATCAGACAATTCAAGATGGCCTTGAACATATTCATTTACAATAACCTCCATAAGGGCTTTGGGGTTTTCACTGAATGAAAAGGCTCACACTATTACATACAGCATTTACTCAAGTGGGAACTGTGAGCATGCTCTGTTTGCATACTCCATTAATGCACACTGAGAAGAGTCTACACCAAATTCTCCTCTTGGAGCCAGGCAGGGGCTTAAATAGAACAGCTACATCAAGGGATTAATAGTGAGTGAAATCAAGGAGCGCTTCATTAGCAGTTCTTCATTTGTCATTAGCTACTTCACACGAGACCTGGGGCAACATAGTATTTACAGCTAGTTTTCTACATACCTTTCAGCCTGCCTTCAGACTGAGATGAGGCCGTAAATGTGGTCACAACAAAGACCAGAGATGATGAAAATGGTTTTATTTGCTTGCCTTTGCTTTATGCATCATCAGTGTGTAAAGTGTGAAATTGCTTAAGTGCCCTGCAAAGGTATTCATACCACGTGGTGATCCATCTCTACACAAAAATTAATTTTTTTTTTATCTCAAAAAACATATAATTTGATATTTTGTTGGGGCCCACCACCCAAATTTTATTTAATTTAAAAAAAAATTACAAATCATAAACATTCAATAAATGATCAATGATGATTGACCTCTCTTTGGGTTTATTTGTGGAATAGTTGATACTCTGATGTCCTATTATTACCGTTCAACAACAACAAAAGAAAAAAACTGCTTACAATAGTTTTTAAAATATAGTCAAATTTAAATTTTTTCTCATTCACATAGAAATTGGACTTTCTCATGAATAATCAATTCAATTGACATTTGGTATGTAAAAGACAAAGTATTCATACCACTGACAATTTAGGTTTAATCTGTTTTTTTTTTACTAGCATGTTTCTTTTTGACTAGAAGTAATAACATTTTGGAGCAGTCCACCAAGAGTTTTTTTTTTTTTTTTTTTTTTCAATGATTCTCCTGCATCGTTTCATTATTTTTGAGAGATTCACATCTCATTTCCTATTGGAAACAAATTTATTTGTTGAATGTTAATCTAAATCTAACATGAATGATATTGGTCTTAAATGTCTGTTGTCTGATTGGATTCTACTAATATCCAGATTAATCAGTTTTACTTGAACTAGTTACTATTTTTGAGGAAACGGTGTAGCTAGTTGCAACTGGAATCCACGGACTCTGATGGTAATCTGGATTACACTAACAACAACAGAGCTGCTGTCTGTTGTCATGGTAACCGTGGGTTCTCTTCATAATGTCCAGAAAGTATGACTTCTGCAAACATCTTCTCTGGAGTCTTTTTATTCATTTTGGAGAAGATTGAGACTACTTTGGCACAGTCTTTGGCTATGACCTCTTCTCTGCATAATTGTCCTACTACATCCACCATCTTAAATTTAAATTTAAATTTTGCTTTATTTGTGCACAATGACATTAAAAGGGATTCTACAGTATGTTACTTCCACCACAATGTGATGGCAACACTTCTCATTTTTGTTTTTCTCCTTTTAGCTTTGTTTCCCCTGAATTCACTGGTAGGCTGGGGCTCCATATCAGAACCAAAACACAGCAACTCATGGAATAATCCAGACCTCAGCTTGGCGAATGGTAGCAATAATTTTATCCTGCACAAAACTTTTATTGCATCAGAGCTGCAGGGGTGCCTTTTTCCCTCCTGTCCTGGACCAGACCCACAGAGAGAGACTCTCAACAGGGTTCATGATTTATAGGCCACTTTACAGGAAGGGCCCGGGGACGCAGCACTTCTTGTCCTCAGATATTGAATCTCTGCTTCCTGGCGTGGGGTGTGGGTCGTCTGTTATTGTGTGCAAACTTATTTGCATTGCACAATTTGAGCTTGTCAAAGCTCTTGGAATTTGTTTTTACTTTCAGGGTTTGTTGGTTTCAGACATGTAAGAAGGATTGTCGAGGGAAAAATATGCATAGAAGTCAAACAGCTTTCACATTCTGGGTTTGTGGATCTGCAATTATACATAATTTTGACATATAACAAATGCTAGCAGTATGCTCTGGGCTCCCTCTTCTACATAAAGAACTTATATTTACTCACAAAAAAAAACCTTCCTTGCAATATAAACCATTTAACGGCAATTTGTAAAGTGCATTGCATAAAATTAAATAAAAAATCTCTACACAAATGGATAAATTCAAAAAGAGTATTTACTGGATTTGTTCCCCTAGCTCTTTCCTTGTAGTTTTCCTTTTCCAAATGACCAATTTGACTTAAAAAAAAACAGCAAGCTAAATGTTTCATGGCCTTAAACTGTAGTAGTGTGCGTGTAGGTGTTTTTTTTCATAACGTGTGTTAATAATCTAACAATCCTCTTTCATCCTTCCTTAATCAGCTAACCATTCTGCTACTTGGCAGAAAAGAACTTTCTGCTGAAATGATGTTTACCTGGGTGTATTGCTTCATTTTGTGGGTCTTTACTCTTTACACTTAATGGCTTAAAAGCATTTATATGAGGCGTTTTAATGCTAGCAATTAATGTCTTTAATTTAAGAGTAGCTGCAGAGCTGAATAAATGTCGACTGTTGTATTTCTTTTAACTGAAATATGTTGCCAAGGAAATCTCCTCCTGCTGTTATCCTGTAAAATATGCAGTGTTTTTTAAGTCAGAGCCTCTTGAAGACTTTGATGCTCTCTACTGCATAGCATTAGCATACCGTAGAGCTAGCTGGAGACTCATCGGTTCAGCAGCAGATCAGTCTCAATGTCACAGATGTAAATTTAGTTGCTGAGTAAAAATGTGTGTAAGAGGTTGTGTGTGGGAGAGATAAAGAAAGAAACGGTTCAGTCTGTGAATATTTAATCACCGCCATTGGAAGTCTCCACCTAAACTCGAGGAGTTTTGATTGTATTTAGCATTTTTATGAA
Source organism: Poecilia mexicana (assembly GCF_051168715.1). NCBI lineage: Eukaryota > Metazoa > Chordata > Actinopteri > Cyprinodontiformes > Poeciliidae > Poecilia > Poecilia mexicana. The sequence continues at coordinate 27,968,722 of NW_028263371.1, forward strand.
ATGCACCTGCTATGTTTGGATCTGGTTGATGTTGGACCTCAGAGGGCTGCGGAATGAAATTTTACAATCTGATTTAGCAGCAGCTATGGTAAATTTCCCTTCCACTGCCATCTAATCAAGCCTACTATTCTGGTTTTTGAGAATTAGTTTATTTTGGTAGTGCAAAAAGAAAAAAAAAACTATAATAAAAGATGAAAGAGGTCATCCATACCACTCGGTTTACCAGTTCAGTTAAGTTTATGTACTTGAATGTTATTTTTATTTAAGTTTTCTCTTTATTATGCCTTTGAACCATTCATTTCAGTGTGAAATCATTATTGCATTCATCTTTTATAATTAATGTCAAAGTTTTGATCTGTTGTGGATTTTCTCAAAACACACCCACCATCACGAATCCAGACACTTTTGTTGCCATCGACGACCTTCTGTCATAGTTTTGGATATTCGCCCATTCTTCTCAGCTGAATTTGAAGAGCTCATTTGAATCTGTTGGTTTCCAGGTAGATGTCCATCTTTGACACACTCAGTACTTTTTATATATAGTTTTCTTTGTAGTTTCTGGAAGACTATTAATGTTACCCTGTTGACAGAAGGTTGTGTGTGTTTGGAATCATTGTCATGTTGACACTGCCATCCTTACTATTAATCTATACAGTTTCTGCAATGTGACTATTGTGGAACAGGTAATTCTTTCTGGTCTGGCATGCCTGAAATCCATCTTTGGTAAAATCCGCTCTTGGTGGACCGTGACACCAAGCTTTCAGCCGTTTCTGATTCATGGCAGGCTTAGGCGTTTGTGTTTATTCATCCTGTGTTGATTTTATTTGCTTTCACCTGTAATATCCAGAGAGCGTCATTCCTCTAATGTCATCCTCGTCTCATCACTGTGCAGGGTAAAATATTTAGTTGGCATGCAGCTCAACCACAAACAAATTACAAATATTGGCTTCAGATCAAGTAAGTATAAATTACTTTAGATCACATTATTGTATTGTGGAAAAGAGCCTCGGGTTTTTTTTTAAAATTTTTTTTTACCATTCCTTTGGCTATTTATGCTCTTTAAACTTGCATCACGGTTTATCTTACAGTTGTTAAGCATTAGGGATTTCTCGATTGTATCCTTGGCTTTATAAACAGTACAAACTGGACTTTGAAACAACATTCAGTCAATTTGGTAAGGTGGTCAATTTGCCATTGAAATACATGGAGCTTCACAATACATTGTATTACAGTGGACAACCCAACATCAAAATGTCCAACATTGAAATCAGAAAGTATTGCTAGAATGGAATATTTTGAAAGCTGGTAGTATTAAGGCTCTCTGCATTCATGTCTTACATATCACTTATCTGATTGGCCATTTGCATTGACTTTCACTGCCTGCATTTTGATATATATTTTAAAGCTGACAGAAAATGGTGAAGACAACATGATGATGGGAAATAAAGAAAACTACAATTTGGGTTAATCTAAATTTTTGACACAAGTATCACAAGGTCTTGTTATTCCATAGTGCTAAGGCAACAATTCATAGTGAGAATTTGTTGGATGCTTAACTAACCTTATCTTCATGCTTTAAAGTTACCAGATGCAAAACTCAACTACTGTAGAGGACATTTTTGAAAGCTGTTTTGTTCATGCCTTCATATTACACACATTCGATGAGTCTACACAGCATAGCTGTTGGTAATTTCTTTTTCAGTAGTGTAAGGTGCTTACCATTCAAAAGAAAAGGCCTGTCCACATTCTAGGTAAAATAATTATTCAAATGAATAAAATTCTGACAATTTTAGAGTTAAGCACATTAAAAATATGTCTGATTCTATTTTTTTTCTAATTTTTCTCTTTGCAAGAGTCAAGAACATGGAGGCTTGTTTTTGCTGGGTTATTAGATAATCTAAAATGGAATAATTCAGCGAGGAGAGCACAGACTTGTGTGGGTGGGTGTGTGTGCGTCAGCCAAGGGTATGAGGGCTTAAGAAGTGTTTTTCACAAATAGAAATGTTAACTCGCCAAGCAGAGTACATATCAATTTTTCTGCCTGAAGGTAGGAGGAAGGAGACACAAAGGTGACACAGGGAAGAGGGAGAGGGGTGTAATGACAGAGATGGAGAGATGGTATATTCATACTGAGACTTACGTAGAGTTACCATTACTTTTGCCTTATGCAAGTTGATGCATAACGTCTCTAACAATTCTCGTATTTTTAAACAACTGCTATTGTAGTTGAGGCTACGTAGCACATATTTTTGTGTTTTTTAGTGTAAAGGAAATGTTGTTGCTAGTTATCTGTTTGGAGAGGAGAGGAAATTCATTATGCTACATAAACCTTGGAAGGACATTTATTGACTAACACTTAGATCCTTTATTTAGATTTTGATGAGTTTGAGTTCCTAAATTAATGTCAAAAATGGCTGGAATGTACACTGCTCAAAAAAATAAAGGGAACACTCAAATAACACATCCTAGATCTGAATGAATGAAATATTCTCATTGAATACTTTGTTCTGTACAAAGTTGAATGTGCTGACAACAAAATCACACAAAAATCATCAATGGAAATCAAATTTATTAACCAATGGAGGCCTGGATTTGGAGCCACACACACAATTAAAGTGAAATGTTCCCTTTATATTTTTGAGCAGTATATATGCGGTGTATAATTAAATAGTCACCACTGTACCTAAATATTTGAAAGAGGTTTTAAGTAAAACGGACATTCACACTAATTAGTTTCCTGCTCAGACCTGCGTGTTGTCTTTACCTTGGCAAGCTGCGCCTGAAGGACAAAGATGATTTGTGAATAACTTTGCTCTCATTAAGTCATAATTTCATACGTTTGTCACAAGGCAGGACATTTGAAAGGTTTTTGAGTACAGCTACAGAAGGTGGACAGTTCTGCTGGATTCATATAGAATACTGTACTGACAGGCATATACAAAAAATAATAGCCAGGCCTGTTAGCTCAGTTCTTTTCCACTCTAGTGTTGTCACTATGTGCATTATTACCATTACAAATAGGTAATTATGTAATTTCTTCCTTTTGAAATGCAGGTTTGTGGAGGCAGCATTTGCACTGCAGTTTTTCAAGCCACCAGAAAGAGCTTATACAAAAATAATCTGTTATTATTTCCTTCTGCGAGTTTATACTTTATTTTTGATATCTAGTTAACAGAAGATGCACTGATTCGCTGCTGCTTCACGCTGAGCATGGGGCTCTTCAGGGTACGCAGATTAAAAGAAAGTGAGTAGGAGAGATCTGAAATAAGATCTGTGAAAAAACAGAATCTCAATATCCATTTGGCAGGATGCAGTAAATAGAGCCTCAGTGGTAGAGTGGTGGAAATGTTTGAGAGTGAAGGCGGGATGCATTTCCAGGGCTAACTCCTTGCCGTCAGGGGGCTGAGAGAGTGCCCCATTTCTCTTACCGCGTCGTCCTCAAAGGTAATTGAATTTTGGATGAATCCGCCTTGGAGGAAAAACTGTCTGGAAACAGGAGAAGGTGGATGCTTTAAAAATATATATAAAAACAATCAAAGAATGAGAGGCAGGTGACAGGTTCATCTTTGAGGATGGACCATTGAGTTGGCTGACATGACAAGCTATTATAAGCACTCTTTATTTTTAAGATCTAATACTTCAGTGCCTTGTTGTCAATTGTTTCGAGAAAGAAGAAAACAAACTTTTTATGTGCTTTAATTTTTATCCCTTATAACACAAGACACAAACCAGAGAAACACCAAACAGTAGAGATGTCATCTCCCATCTGTTTGAAATCAACCAATGTTGCTTTCAAAATGGAGTAATAATAAAGTTAGGATTTTTGTGTCACAGTGACTGTATTTGTGAGAATGTATGTGTTGCATGATGCAAGAACTGATGACAGTGGGGCTTTGAGGAGGAGAAACTGCCAATGTCGCAATCTTTGGCAGCTGGCCACTTTCACATAACTCAGTTTCTCAAGGGCTGTTTTCTGATGCAGCATTGTGAAATCTATGTGGAGTACCGTTGTGATGCCTGAAATGCCAGTGGAAGTGTCCTTGTATATTGCATGGACATTCCGATGTGCTTTACATGTGCCTAGTTCTTCAACAAGGAGCCAAACAAGAGCTATACAGTCAATTGGTGTGTCGTGAAGAGAAACTGACAACTCTGTTGCCTCTGGGAAACATTTACAGTTAGATAAAAGTTGTTTTTATCTTTTTCCTCATTTTTTTTCTGTACATATATAGTAACAAGCGATTAACCAAACACTAGGGATGTGCCGATCAGGTTTTTTCCTGCCGATACCGATACCGATCACCCATGAGGGCCGATACACCGATACCGATCACCGATACCGATCACATAATTATTTATTTATTTTTTTTATCATAAACACTACCGGTTACATTATGTGGAAAAAGGAACCATGAATTCACCTTAATTTAGACAAACACTTGTTTTTAATAACTTTTTCCAAGAAGAAAACTAAACAAAACAGGCTTTGTGCAAATTGTACTGGTATTGATAATACTATCTTTAACAGACTGATAACATATGAAGGCTCTGAAGAGGTTAAATAATACAAAGAGCCAAAATAAAACCTCTCAACATTGCCAAGAAGTTCAAGTATAAAACTTAACATTCAAAGGCAAAAACAGGATCCATTACAATAAACAATCCAGAGTTACTGAATGAAAACTTCCTGATAGCATGGCGGCTAGCTGATTACTGCTAGCTCTGATTGGCTGTTTCTGACTGAGCGCAGTAATGGGCTCTTTGCACCTAAGGCGTTGACGTCACATCTCCAGGAGCTAATGCGGCTCACTTTTTTCCGCTTTGAGTTACCATGACTGGTAGAAAAGACTAAGTCGTATTTCAGATGCAAAAAAACAATACTATTAACATTGTTGTCTTCCTAATATAATGGGCTTTTAAGTTTTCATTAATTTCCAAGCGATCCTGAATTAAGAAGATGGCTTGTAAATATCTGTCGCTACCAGCTAACGCCGCACAGCAAAGTTTGCAGCCTTCACTTCACTCCGGATCAGCCTAAAACTACCGGGGATACGGATGGTAAATAAAGGAGCCTCCCTGAGTTATTTCCATGGAATCACTTCTATATTCAGCCTGAAAGAGTTTATGGGAACGAGAGAGCAGACCAGAGCCAGACAGCCGAGCAACTGATCCGCCTGAACACACTGCTGTAAACACCGTCCTATCTGAGCTCTTCACAAGAAACATGCAAAGGTAATAAAACGAAATAACATGGAGACATGAAGCAACACGGTCATATTTTTCTAAAAGCAGCAACTTTGAACCTGAACAGCTGAACCAGATCTCTGACACCAGAGCTGCGCTACTGTTAAGCTATGAGGCTTGTTGAGCTTCGTCAGGCTTCGTTAGTAAAAAGCCCGAACCGTAACCTCCCCGTTAGTCTGTGACACTAACGACAATAAACACACATAATATACTTGAAAATAAGATAAATACATTGTCCGTTAGAATGTTTAGATACTTAAATAGCACATTTTACAAGAACAATGTCCGAGAATATTGCCTACTAGCATAAGCTAACCTTAATGTTAGCCACAAAGTTTAAGTAAAACTCACCTTCGTGTCAGTGAATGTATAACGAGGCGAACATCTTAAAACCTTTCTCCAGCTGACTTGTTGGGGCTTCGGATCGATGTACAAACCTTGGCCAAGCCCTGAAAGCACCTAATGTAAATGATATTTGTATTGGATCGGAAACAATCGAGCCGCTTTACCCCGAACGTGGAAGCTGAGGTGCAAAGAGCCCATTATGCAGATCAGGAGGAGATCGATTATTTTTTTTTAGAGATTATCTGTCTCATGTTAGGACAGCGAAAGTATGTAAAATTTTTTTTTTTTTTTAGGTTAGATGCTGCAGCTTTAAGCAGAGGTTCGGTGTGAGAGTCACTACCAGGTGGAGCAGAAGCGACGCTCCGTCTGTGAAATATTACTATCTCTAGCACAGGGAGAGCAGAACCAGCGTCTTACATTGCAGCTCGAAGACTTAAATAATTTTGCGGGTTATTTGTTTAGCTTTCTGACCGTCATGCTAATCCGGGTGAGTGTTTGTTGCTGTGCGCTGCTTTACCTGCTATCTGATCCTCCATATGTCTTTTTTACTGCAGTGAGCCTCGATGTAGCCAAACTCCGTCAAGTATAGCATTGTTTTTATGTTGTATTAGCTTCGTTGTGTTGATGCATTTTGACCTGCTTCAATTTTCCCCACAACACGCAAACTTCACCATTCACTCAGTGCGTTATAGTTCCACATCGCTTAGGATTTGTTGTTGCGCGTTTGCGCAGAGTGAAAGAAAGAGGAGACCAGCTGCACAAGCTGGCTGCGAAATGAGAAGCAGGTGATCGGTATCGGTAAAAGAGACAATGATCGCCGATCACCGATCATGCACTTTTTCACGAAAATCGGCCCGATTATGATCGGTGACCGATCGATCGGCACACCTCTACCAAACACCTGGCGCATGCATGTTGCAGCTGCAGCAGAGCTTCTTGAGATTACTCTTGTGTTTTCATTAGACACAGTGCCCTTCAGGTCCATCCTCAAAGCAGCTAAAAATACTCGTATAGTGTGTGATCAACACTTTTGTTGAGTGTGTGAAAGCATGCATGTGTACATGCTTTCAAAAACATGCACATGTGTGCATGTTTTTGAGTATAACATGTTGTAGAAAATTTAATGAAGAGGGATATCACATGGAAAGAGCAGGCTGTTATGTATGTGTGTATGTGTTTTAGCATTTTCCAACAAATGAGAACCCAAAGCGTGGGCTCCTTGAGGAGAAGTTGTGTTTTTGGGTTAGACTGAGGACTGAATTGCTTGCACCACTTGGTTGAATGTTCTTAGGTTTGACAGTTTAAATCGTTGCCTCTAAACATTTGCCTTATCTTTGTTCTCAAAGAGAACAGGTTGTCCTGCCATAATACATTAACTAATCCATGTTGGAAGTTGCAAGTTTAACAACATATTTGTCTCTGCAATCCGAGTACAAATTGATGTAAAACTTGATTGGTACTTGTGTCCCAGCAATTCCCTCATCTGTTGAAATAGCACAGTTAGTTGTGGCTTCTACAAGTTTTTAAATTATAGTGAGTTTTAATATTACTTTTCTCATTAACTTGGCTTGTATCTAGAACAAAGTTTTGCCGTTTATTATCACAGTTACCATCACAGCAGGCACTGTGTTCACTGAGTCATTCTCAGTATGCTTTCCCTAACAGTAACAACAATAAAAAGATACCTTGATTTTAGCAGCACCTGATTGTGTCATGTCGGTTCAGAGTGGAGTTGTTGGTTGTTCCAAACAGCAAAGCCAGGTTTGCCTTGAGACAGATTGTTCTTGATGCCAGTGTCATCGTCGGTCTTGGCCTGCTTGTGAGCAGACAGTAAGTCTCTGCTCGCATTAAAATGAAATAAAGGTAGTTGGATAAAATTTGTACGTAAAGATGCCTGAGCTTTTTTCCTCCTTTCTCTGGCCGACCTCGAGATTTTTGTGAGTTCTGGGTGTGTAGCTTTGATTAAGCTGTCAGAACCCTTTCTCATCTTTTTATGTTTACCCGGTGTCCGTGTGGAATGATAACTCTCACCTCTGTTTCCCTTTAGGACTGTTAAAAAATGAAAGCTTCCATCCCTCTTCTGATCCTGCTTCATGCGCTTGTGGTCCATTGCCTGAAAGTCGTGTCAAAGAGAGGTTCTGGTAAGTCGCAGCTCCTTTTTATGACTTCATTTTTTTTAACACAAAGAAGTAGACCCCTGCTTTCAATATCCAACAATTTTACATCACATGTGTGGGTTATTTTGCTTTGATTTAATCAAGTAAGTTACATTTTCTACTAAATTTCAACTTAAGTTGCAGTTGTGCTTGTAAGCATTAAAGTCTGAGCGTAGGTTTATATTACTGCATCCCTCTTCTCTCCAGATGCTGGAATTATTACTTTAAGTGAGATAGATGAAAAGCAGAGGAACATCCACATTTGCTAACACAAAGGAAATCTTTTTTTTTTTCATTTATTTTCTTCTTCTATCCAGTGACTGCTTGCGTCTGGGTATTTTGCCCATGCATATTAGGCACAGGTGCAGGAATGGCCCGAGGCTCATCAAAGGATTTTTTTTTTTTGCTTTCCCAGCAGAAGCCCCGATGGGCTATCTCTTGCGAAGCTTCACGAGCCATTGCCTGGAGCAAGGATTTGAATCGTGTCCACTGATAAATGAACACCCCATTTGAGCCAGACCCCCATCCTTTGTTCCTTCCCTTTTTAGATTGTACAGCTTTATTAGAAGCCACGCTGGTTGCAAGTTAGGGAGCTGTTGTTTGAAATGGGTTTTGGGCAATGAAAGGTGTATTGAAACTGGTTTATTTTTATTTTTCTGGAGCAGGAAGGGAGAGCACACCCAGAATGAGCAGGTTTGTGTTCAAAGCTTGCTTTTTTATGATTTAGGGTTTCTTTGTCTGAGGAAATGTTGAATTCAGTATAAAAACCAGGTTTAGTGATGGAAAACCTATTTCTTTGCCCCCTTACTAATTTGTCATTGTTTTCAACATAAATAATGCTATTTTATTGTTTTCTACTACCTTTTTTTATTGATTGATTGATTATAGATTGAATAATGTCTGACAATTGTTTTTCACACTTTTCCTATTTATTTTTGTTTTGATCTGTTTGGCCCTCCTGCCTCTTGTTCCATGCAAACGACTAGGAGAATTTGTCAAACCAAAGTAACACTGAGTAACATCCTACCATACATCCATATTTTCTTAAATGAGACTTTGAAAATTAGTTTAAATTGTTGGTTGTCAGGGTAGGTACGAAACTTATCCCTAGTGGGTATTGATGCATAATTGTTTGATACACAAAAACTGGGCACAAAACAGTCAAAATGCATTTTGAAGGGGTAAAAATGACCAGCACCTAATCCAAAGACAAGATAATCAAAATGACAAAGAAAGAAGAAGAAAAATTAAATATTAAAATGGAGATTTGCAAAATCTCCATTTTGTGAAAACACATTTTCCCACCTAAAGATTTCTGGTTGTCCCACCCAGGGGCTTCCAAGATCTTCCATAGAGTGTTTACAATTATGGATAACGAACCTTTTATATCACAGCGGATGAATTTTCACCCAGACACTTCTCCAAAGCACTGCATCTGCATGAAAATGATACAATATTTAAGTCATTTTTCTGGATGTTGCTCATTTACAATGTTAATGTTCTGTTCCAAGGCCAAACTCTTGCCATAAATTAAATTTGAGATAAAATATTGAAGTGGAAAAGAATTAAAAATCGAAAAGAATTCAGAATTCTCAACATGGAGCATTTTCATTTGCACCTTTTAAGGAAAATTAAATGACTTGATTGACGTCCTTGGGGGACTGCAAATCCAGGGTTTGAGTGGCTTTTCCTCTCTGCTGGCATGCACAATCCCTGGATTTCCTCTCTCAGTGCTGCATGCACACAACAAATAATAAGTGGATTATTACATCGAAAACACTCACATTTGATTAATGCTTTGTCTGCTTTTGGTCTCAGAGAGTGGAACAGTGCAGAAACATACAATGCATATCTGTCATACTAATCCTCTGAATTCATATGTAGTATGTATCCATTAGACCTCTGAATTGCTAGAGGGCTGGAATGGTCTAAATGGTTGGGCAAACCGAATAATTATGGATATTTTTAGCTAATTCAGCACATCACCTCCATAACAACTCCTCTCTTGCTGTTGTAGATAGTTATTCTGTGCTGTTGTTTTTATGCTGGGGTGGCATCTATAAGCTGTGTCACATTTTGGTTTCTTTGGTTCTTGTGATGGTAGGCGCTGATGATTGATGGTCTCATTCCTTGCAGTATTCTCCAGTTCTATGCAGGTATTGTTTAGTCCAATATTTGTGGCAGAACTGTGAAGGCAGAGAAGGAAAAGTCACACAATTTGGGAAAATCTCATGAGAAACAAATGCTGAATGTATGATCAACAGTGATACTTTTTATAACCTGTCTGCCATGGGATGTTTCCTACTGACCACACACAAAAGTTTGTTTGGGCCTTTAAATATTTCATATCATCACCATCTAAAATCTGGTGGTGACGAAAGCAGTATTTTCTCATTCAAATATGCAGCATCTGAAGATTGCTGCGTTTCAGTGTGATCAGGGATCTAAAACTCGTTGTTATTCTTGTGAGGCAACTGGCACAAGAGGTATCAAAGCTAAGCCGAATGTTAAGAGTTCAATATGAAATATTCAGGAAATTGCATAGAAACACTACATTATGAGGTGTAATCATGTAACAATTTTCCAAATAGGTTTCCAAAAATACCTTACCAAGAAAAGATTATGAATTAAGGACTGCAATGGTTAAGTATCTGGCTATAAAATACATAGATTAGGAAGAAACATTAAGGTGTGAGCTTGGATAGCAGAAAAATCAGTAGACATGCTAGGACCTTAACTCCATAGTACATTATCACTATTGTAGAATACGAAAGGTACAAAATACATCTCAGAATTTTTACTTTCAAACGTTAGTGATTTGTCTACAATTTTTTATTTATTTTATCTCAGCAAGGTTCTTGTTACTTTGCTATTGTGTAGTTTTGCAGTAGAAAATATCACTGAAGTAAAATGATAAAAATTGCCTATGGTCTGCTAAAGGGGATTGGATTTTTTTTATATTTTATTGCAGAAGGTTACCCAGAATATTTTTTTTTTTGATCAGAGGTTATAATCCATCTTATTTTTGAGATCAGCTAGCCCAAACACAGAACAGGATCAATAGAAATTGGATGCAATGCAAAGTAAGAAAACAATGAGGATGCTTTCATAAAGTTTTATGTTATTTGAACTCTTTTGTGATTATTTATCTCCATAATCCATACTATTAGAGCTGCACAACATATCGAATTGAGTAGTTTTTGCAACATCCCATGCTTGGCCATTATTTCCAGTCAGAACTGCTATGATGATATTTGATATAGCATTTAGAAAAAGAGATTTTAAAGCAGTTGGAGAGTGATGGGATGGGGGTGCTCCAATGACAGAAAAGGAGAGAAATTAAGAAAATATGGGTCAAATCTGCCGATATTCTTGAAATTACATGTTTTCCTAATTAACCGCCAAGGGAAATAAAGCAACTATCACACTATGGAAAAGAAAATCATTTTGGGTCACTGAAAGAATTGAAACATCTGTTTTTGTCTCACATTAGTATTTTTCCTGTGACATAAGACAGAAAGTCAGGTAATCATGTGGACAGTCGATGTTTAACTGCTTGTTTAATTTTCAGAACTTGGTTAACCTTACCTTTTGGAGAGCTGCAGTAGCCACTGAAGACACTTTTTTTCTCCATATTTTCTCCAAAAATAAATAAACTCCACCATTCACTGTAGCATCTACACACCTACATCAATCAAAAGCAACCACCTTTTGAATTTTTCTCTGCACTGATTGGTTGCCTCAGCAACTGAAGTTGCAATAAGCATTCCAGTTTCACACTCACTAAATGTCAGGCCTTAACATAACCGCTAACACATGTCCCTCCTGTGCACGCTTGTAGCAAACGTAGCTTCATAATGATACTCCGTGACATTGATTGAGACAAATTTAGCCCACCTCGTCTCTTCTGCTGTACACTCATTAGTGCCTGTTTTTCCATCAGACAGTGATGAGCTCCCTGACAAATGATGCTTACCTTTTCTGACAGTCGATAATAAAATTTTACTTAAAATGATTCTCTCACTCATGCGCATGTTGCAGCTTCATCTCAATAAATTGGAATATAATTATTTTTAGGAATTATTTTCGAAAATTAGAAATCATGTTTTATTCAGATTCATTAATGATTGTTTATTTTTTTAATATATTATTTCTGCTCGTTTTGGATAATGACTCTTAGCTACTGTTCTCGGAAAATTATAAGATTTCATAAAACCAGGAAAACATTTTCTGAATGAAAACAAATGCCATGTTATGTTACATGACAGTTCAATGCATCACCGAAACCCTTTACAAGGGGAAACCAAAAGAATGTCACAGATAAAGGATTAGGTTGTACACATAATTCTATTTTTATTCATGGTTTTATGTAGTCCTTGATATTCCTGAGAAACTGAATTTTGCCTTTTCTTTTTTTTTTTTCCTATAATCATCCACCTTAAAAGTAATAAACCCTTGAACTATTTCACTCAGTGTAATGAACACATTTTGAATTGAATTACAAAAATAGATTAACCTTTCAACATTATTCAAATTTAATTAGACGCACCTGTATCCCACTAAGTTTGGAGCGCAGTCACATTTGCAAGAAGACAAACCGCTCGCTGCTTCCACCTGATTTCTAATTTTTTGTAACACATCTTCTAAAAGGAAAAAAAAAAGCCTTTGGGGGATGGAGAGAGGGGGTCTTCCTGAGAGTTAGACACCCTTCTTTATTTCCTTGTGTTATTGCGACACCACACAGTCAGCAGCATCTATTCTCCTTTTCTTCTTCTTCCACTTTTTCGCCATGCTTTTGCAGTGGGAAGCTTCAAGGACATCCTGACAGTCAATTAAATTTACAGTCTTCATCCCCGTTTCTCCGCCAACTCTGGGAGGATGTCAACATTAATACGTCAGCTGAAGGATAGCCCTACCCCCTCCAACTATGAACCCACCACATTAAAGAGGCCACCCACAATTTGGCCAGTAATAAGGCTGCTCCTAATTGGACAAGACAGTGACTTCTAACAGGGGACGTCAGCGCGCAGCACAAATTCAATTATAGGAAGCCACTTGACTTTATAATTGATTTTAAGGGATGCTAAAAATGGCAGGAAACTGTCAGCAACAACTGTTAGGAGCCAAAAAAACACTGCAGAGGTGACCCCGGCTACTGTATAAATTCTATTAGTTTTCAGTGTCTTTTAATTGCAGGATAATGACTTTTATTAGTGTAAGAGCTCCAGACGATCAAATATACACATCCCGACGTTGTCAGTGAGAAAGGCTTTTTGCCGTCAAGACGATTAAAGTGTAAAACTAATTTTAAAAGCCTTATTAAACCAAGTTGGGATGATTTGATGGGAGAATGAAAATCCGACTCTGAAATGAAACTCTGATTTTGTCACAGACGAGACATGTATGCATGCATGCATACCCTCAGTTCATCTCCCTTCGGTTAATACCACACACCTGTCACAGAAGCTGAATGATTGCGCCGCACGCTCACAGTTGGGGGGAGATTGATCACACACATGGTGTTAGATATGAAATGGCTTCCCGCTTGGAGTTGTTTCCCTTCTGCTGCCCATAGAGGAGAGGTCGCTCAACAAGTGCACCAGATACAGGGCTCTTGACTGCTGGGGTTACTATGGATATGTGCTGCAGGTTGGAGACACGTGTCCTAAGCCTCAGCATGAGATGGATGATGGTCAACGACCTGATTGATGTGGACAATAGAATCTCTGTTGTTTGTTTTCTGTCCTTTAATAATGTTGCAACAGCACAAATGTAGGAAAATGGCAGAAAAGGGTCTAGACTAGAGTTTGTTTGGACCACACAGTGCTTGCTAACAGCTAAAATCAAGGAAAATTATTGGCGCTCCTGGATCATTTGCTTTGCAAATGTCAGCAAATAGTGTGATAGTTAGCACTAACTACCAATTTACAGGGGTCCACTGTAATTGTTTTTGTAATTGTAATTTTTTCCATTGTAATTGTTTCCTGTTTGGCTTTCGACAATCTACATACAGACTGTTTGTCCCATCACCAGATTCTGCACCTTGAGATGGAAATTAATGTTCTGCTTGACTGGTCTTTCAGTTTAGGTGGCCAGCTAAGACACACTGAAGGTTGTGGCTGCAACGTGGCTAAATGTGAAAAAGATTTAAGGTTTATGCACACCTGTGCAGGGAGGGCATTGTTTGTTACACGGCAGTTAATTACTGTAATTAACGCATGGCTTTAGAGCTCATAAGGCGTTTGCCATGATTGAAATAAGGATTAGAGAAATCCAGATTATAGAAACTAGGTTAAAATGTGGGTGGAGCTAATTGGATGACATACCTGCCAGTCAACTAAACATACCCTGTATCCTGTTGAATGTAGGTTCCATAGTATGTGATCGAGCTTTATTGACGAGCTTTTCTGTTTACTGCCTGAGGAGTTTGAATTTAAACAATTGGAAAATAATGTCTGCAGAACTATTGAGAAATGCTTACATTTCCTCCCTGCCTTGACATGGCTGGAGGCATCCAGCATTTGATACAAGATTTCAGCTTTAATATTTCTCTGTGGAAGATAATGTGTTCATTTCAGGCAAATTATGCAGCTCAATCAGCAGGGGCGTTTGGTAGCAATTTGAAAGATTATATGTGTGGATGATAATGAGCTTTAGTCCAAAAGAGGATTTAAACATGGAGAAGGCTGGCCAGTGTCTAATTTAAGAAAATCTGCCTCTCAGGTTTGAGAAAGTAAGCTTGGGCAGAAAGAAGGGCAATAACAAAGAAGCAGAGCTAAGATTTGTTTCGTATTTTGGTCAGTTTGGACAAAAGTCAGAAGGATCTTAAAAAGCATTCAATTTCCCTTTAGCTGCTCTGGTCTAACAATGCTTCAGGGGAAAATGGAGCTTTTATTTTGTTTGTTGTTCTTTCTTTTTTTTTTCTTTTTTTAAATTACTCTGCAAAATGTCTTGGAGGCTGGGATTGGACCTTACCCAAAAATATCCCACACTTAACCAGGAGCTGCTTGGCATCTCTAATCTCCTCCCGCACACCTCTGCATTCTGCATGAGCCTGCAGTCGATGCTTCTCCTTGTAACCCCAGCACAGTTTTCCTGTTTTGATGCCGTCTCCCGTCTTCCTCACAACCGATGTGACACTTTTCTCCTTTCAGTTGCTTTCAAAATTCAGCACGGTCCTTCATCTCGGTAGTGCTGCCATCTTCTCTGATCTCCCCGCTGTTTCTTTCCATCACCTCACTTGTCTCTATGATTCACCCATCATCTCTCTTCACCCTCCTGTGAATAGAGGGGGAGGGTTATCACCTCCTTTGATTGACTTCCTCTAATCCTGTAATCATTATGAGATCTGGCTCCCACCAAAGGGATGTTTTACCAAAAGTCTGATCTGTAAGACTTCTTTTCTGCAGTAGCATCTGTGATTTTTGTCTCTCCTGTATAGATCTTGCTTTAAAACAGTGGAATTTGGATGTTAAAGCACAGAGAAAATTCCATGTTTGTTAAATTACACACCTGCAGGATCTGTTGGAGTGAGATGAGATTGGGCTGAATGATGGCTCTCCTCCCAGAATAATAGGGGACCTGTATGTGTATAGCACTCTTGCCTTGGAGACCCTAAAATCCCGAAAGATGTTTCACTTTTTATCAGCTTGACTTTTGCAGTTGAGTAACCGTTTTCCAAAGGATTAAGATTATTTATTCTGGGTTTGAATATTAATTTCACTAAGATACAATAAGATAAATGTTTATTTTTTTAACACCAAGAGTAACTTTCTGAGCCATCTGTCTATACCAGAAGTCGTTGTATATCCAAGGACTTCTCTCTTTACTCTGCGTTCATTTCTTTTGATTGATAGCTATAGAAAAAGGGCTTTTAGTTTGTTTTTTTCAGGATGTTCTCTCTTCCTCCCACTGTCTGCTCCACACAGCTACATGTTTGAAAGGTTTCTTACCCAGAGCTGGAAAGATTGTGTCAAGGTAATAAAATGGAAAAGAATACCAAATACATCCATTTGAAGATGCTTCATTCACAATTTATTTCATGATATATAAGCATTTTTACCTCACGATAACAAATTCTAGTTTATTGACGGTATTGTCATTTAAGCATAAAATCAAAATAGGGTAAACAAGACATCACGTTTACATTTACTTGGCATGGGGTATCTATGGTTCAAGAAGCTTTCCAGAAGTCGTCTGAGATGGAATAAATGTTTTTTGAAAACATGCAAATCTTTTGGTGCCTCAGAATTAAACCTTATCTGGGAGAGATTATAGATCCCGCAACTTCCCACCTAAAATATGTGAATTATTATTGAGTCTTTGAAAAGCAATGCTGTTTGGAAATGTATTTTAGCCTATATTCTATTTGGAAATACTTTTTTTGTCACCATGTTAATTTTTTTTGCCTGCTCCTGCATTGCACATTCATGGATATTTGAAATCAAAACAACAACTTGCTGGATCGACATGGGAATCACATTTGATCCCATTCAGTGAATTTCTTGTTAGCAGTGGATTGTGTAATTAAACAGTCAAAGGCTTCATGCTCTGGATGGGCAGTTTGCTGTCTGCTTGTCCTCAGTGCCACCGTTGTAGAAGAAACTTTTCCTGGATTGTGATTTTTTTTTTTTTTAATTAGACCTACCCTACACAATGAAGCTCTGCTCGCTTGAGAGGTGAAGTTTTGTGCACGCAGGAAGTCTCTCAACAGCGTCACATTTGATGAGCCTGTCAAGGTCCTTGGATGCAGCCCGGCTCTCAGCGTGTGGCTTTTTTTCAATGCGTCTTCATTGCGAAGTTTGAACACAATCTCTCTGTGTTGATTCCTTGTTCAGTCTCCCCCCACTGCCAAGTGACAGCTACGAATAAAGAAACACTACTCTCTTGTTCTCTTTGTACGTTTCCTTTAGTTTCTGTTTCCTTTTATACATCCTTTCCTTTTTTAACCGCACCAAGATAGGTCAGAGCCCAATCAACCTATTTCTGCAAGAAGCAGAAACAAACTGAATCTTTACCGCTCTCATGGGAATCCTGCCAACTTTGGAGCTTTTCTGCTCTCCCTCTTTTTCGTAGCATAGCAGAAAGGATGTATGCTAGCTCGCCAAGGAGCAATGCCTTTGTTGGTTGGAGGAGAGTGACGCACTGCAGGCGTTTTGGAAACAAACCAGCTTGACTCTATTCTTCAGGCTTTGGCTGCTTTTCTCACCACTGTTTTTTACTCCCAAGATACAAGCAGGTTCTATTCAAACCCTACCGCTTAGGATTTTGATTATAATTAGCAGGGAATTACCCGCTTTTCTTCCCACAGAAAAGTTTGTCATTACATCCAAAGCAGTGCACCTATTGTTTGTGCTACTTAAATTAAGACCCCCTGAGCTATTTCTCTTTTTAAAATCTCTACCTTTTGCTAGCTTTACAATATGGTCCCACATATTTATCTGTGATGTATTACTTGTGTTTGATGTGAAACATGCTATTAAATATATGACCTCCTGTTGATGATCCTTTAGGGCCAAAAAAATGATAAAATATTGCATTTGATTTCCCTGAGGCGCCATGATTAATAAATTTTCCACATTAATTAAATCTGTCATCTCAAAGGCCTCTCTCTGAGATGAGCCTCTCCCTCATCACTTTATTGGCCAATCACAGCTCAGCCTTGTTCTGAACGGTCTCCCCCACAGCTGCTGTGCATTTCTGACAGAAACATAAGAGGTGCTTCAGCAGGAGTGTGTGTTTTGTGCAGAGAGTATGACGGAAGGAGGAGGGGGGGGGAGCAGCGGGCATCATCATTTGTAATTTACAAGAAGGGTTTTTCCATTTATTTCTTTTTATTTGACATATAGCGGCAGCTCTGCAAATGTGAAAACTTCTCAGCTGTGGCTCAAACAACTATGAAATGCTTTTACAGCCCCAGTGGCCTTCTAAAACGATTAGATTCTATTAGCGTGTGAAGCGTAAATAAAAGAAAACATGGTAGATTTTAGTCCTTGGGAAGCAAACAATTTGTTCCTAATCCATGAACAGAAAACAGGAGTCAAAAACAGCATAGAGGTGCAGAACAAATGCTTTTGACTGTAGACGAGCCTGGCAGGCTTGGACAATACAATGACAAAACCAGCTTGTTAGAAATAACTAAACAAGATTGGATCATTGATAAGTCAAAATATTTCAGTCAAGACTCAAATAAATTGTTGACTTGGAGCAATACCAATTCGATAGCTATTGAAGGACTAGATTTAAATGTCTAATGTGTTTTCTACCAGTAACCAGAAAGCAGCTAATTTCACATTTCACATTACTAATTCCTTTCAAATCCTTCCAAAATAAAAGTAAAAATCCTCCTCTTGAAAAGATTTGTCAATTCAAGAGGTTACTTCTGTATTCAGTCTAAGATGCATGTGTTTCTTTTACATAATTTGAAATGTAAACCACAAAATAAATTCAGCATAGAAAAAGCAATGTTGAGGCAGCCAATTAAGTTGGCTTCTTGAAGTGTTGCCCTCTGAGCCTGTGTAATGAGGGCCGTAGCTTTACCCTGAAATCTGCCAGCTGCCGCTGGTGCTTTTATTCACCTAGATCCTAATGAGTGGTGGAGATGCTTCTGTCCTCCATCAAAAAATCAAAAGATGGTGTAGACACAGATCAAATATTCTAATAAATACTTAACACCCCTTCCATAAGAGGTTTTTTCTGAAAGACAGCTAACTGGAAATGACTACATGAGTATAGACTCAGTAAAAGATGATTACATGAATCCTGGTTTTCTTTGGATTAATCAAGAGGTGTACAACAGAGAGGGAAGTCCTTGACGAAGCATAACAGTTTGTGCTTTGTGAATTTCGATTTTTGACGAGTCATCTGCTCTAGTTCCATTTCTGGTACGTTTAAAATCAAACTACTCCAATCCAATTCCAACACTTTTCATTTGCTTCACATTGAAATTCAAATGTGGCCTGATAATGATGTTTAATCTGTATGCCACTCTCAGTGGCTTTAAGAGAGTGTGATATAAGAAAGAAAAGGGCCTTATTTTGCTGTTCGCAAAGCTCTCGGAGGCTTTCTGTTGCTTTTTTGTAAACCGAGTGCTTGGTCTCAAAGAAACACAAGGACAGCTCTGGATTATGGTTCTGTATGCGTCTTTCATTGCTTTTAATATGCAAATAAAAGATTAGCTTTGAAAAGAAACTATTTGGCACAGGAACCGTTTCTACCCGGAGGTAAGTCTGATCTGTTCACCTTTTTATTTATTTTTTTCTTCTTTCTCCCCCTTTCCGTCTCAAGATTAGACTTAACCACTGCACTAGGACACGCCATGCTAAAAGCTGTGAAGGACACAGGGCTACCACAGTCGCAGTACAAAGAGCCACAGCCTCTACGTGCAGGGAAAACCGAACATTTCCATGATGTGACTCGCTGTAACTTATTTCAGTCAAAGGCATGTGTCAGTATTTCATGTAAGCCACAAAATTGAAATGACGACTCCTTCTGCACGGCTCAGTTACATCTAACAAATTGAGAAAACAACATCTTTGCATTTCATATCGGAAGCAAAATGGACCTGGGTAAATGACTCTGGTATTACACTGTCACAGAACCATTGCAAATGTGCAGGGGAAGCAATTCCAGCATTTCTTTTACAATTTAGTGCATAGAGGCAGAAGGATTAGGAAATGTTTCATATTATGGAACTCTGATCCAAGCATTACAGATGTACAATGCACATGCAATCTCAACATCTATATTTGAGTGATAAATTTGTCCTGATTTTTGCGTCTGCTGGTATACATCAGAAAAGTTAACCTTTGACAAACTGATTATAAAACATCCAGCTCTTGGCCGGTTTAATTTATTCTAAGGAGAGAAATGAGAGAAAGGACTGCTGCAGTGTGTGTTTAAAAAAAACAAATAAGCAATACACATTTAATTTAACTAATACAGTGCTTTAGCATACATGTGTCTTGAACCCCATTTGCACTGGGCACATCAAACATGTGGAAGAAATTGCTTTGGGTAATTGGGACCAAAATCGAACCTTTTGGGCTGCAACCCACCGGTGAAACAGATTTGTAGCTGTGTTTGCAGCACATTTTGCTTCCACTTCACATGTCTGCACTACTATGTGTTTTTATCACATGCAATTCTGATAAAATACAGCAATATTTAGCAGATTCAACAAGATTCAAAATGAGTTCTTTAGCAAGGCACTGTAGGTGTATAAAGTATCATATTTATCTGAAGTGCAACCCGATGGATGGAAAGTTTACATTTTATGATTTTTTTTTTATTCATTGAACTGTCAAGATACTGTTAAGAAAATAAATGTAGAATATGCTAGTTTTAAAACTTAACATGTCTCGATTGAAATAGCCTAATTATAGTTTTCAGATTAATAACTTATTCTGCCCTATTGACCTTTATTTTACCTGTAGTTACAGCAGATTGTTTGCCAAGATCTTTTTGAACTGCCCTTTGTCAGTGTGGGACACAATCAGGAGACGTTCCAGTTTTCACAGTGATCTGTGAAAAGCCGTAAAACAGCAGGAGTTCAGGCCAGTAGAGGAGAAGCTCTGCTTCCACTTTGTTTAGACAAAGGGGACAAATGGCCTTTGATATTGGAAGCAAATTGCAGGGAGTTTCTAACTTTAAAGAGGGTCAGAGACAGCCCCTGGTTGATGAGCAAAGATACGCCTTATTTGAATAAATTAAAAGACAAGAATACGTCTTTACTATAAAACTTTCTACACAGGAGTAACAAATTAGATTTGCTCTTGCAATTCTCCAAAGACGTCTTTGCACATCTTTGCTTTTCTTTCTTTCTATCCTTCTTTTTTTCCATTTGTCTCAGGTAAATGAATGTATGTTTCTGTTCTTCTGCAGTTTCTGATGTAATTTCATACATTGTCTTCTATTGGATTAAACTCTGAAATTCTGTGACGTCTACTGTTATTGCTGTTTTCTATGTGGTTTCACTTCGGCCCGCCGGGAGAACCTGGGAACCGTGGGAGGAAGATAGAGCCAGAGATTTTCCAAAATTTATTATAACCTAAAATCTTCTTCAACAATTCACATCCCAATGCTGTTTGTGGTATCGGACATGGAGATTTACAGTTGTGAACTGCAGATTTGCATGCATGTGCAGAGTGTGTAGAATTGATCTGAGTACATTATTCAGGGGGTCAGCTACCCTCTGGGCATTCATGGAATCACAGGCGGGCTCATGAGGGTTAAGGATTATTGAGTGTGGGATAAGGAAAACGGAAAAATATGCAGAATGGAGGATCACCAAATAATTGGATTAAACAAATAAGAGTGCATTGAATGTATAATCAGAAAATGAGGCCTTTCTAGACTTTCTCTGCCTCGGATAAAGTAAGTGTTTTAAAGTTTTAAAGTGTTTTTCAACATGTTTATTGCTCCTAATGTTCTTATTAACTTGGTCAATACTTGTAGACTTGCCAAACAGTTTCTTATTTACACATCCACTCCTGATGGCTTAAGTTTCAAAAGGCCGCCTCGCCTTTGAGTCGCTCTCCAAACGTTTTCAGCCTCGGTGTTACCAAGCTGGGAAAATGCCTCTGTCTTATATGCTCCCTGACCTCTTTCAAGCCAACAGAATGCAGTCAGTTTGTGCCTGGGCAGCCCTAATTGGGTTGACAGCACAAAATCTAGCTCTTGCACATATGTATGACATCCAGCTCTCTGACAGAGCATCCAGGCTCGGCGGTTCTTTGGCTGTCGAAGGTAATAGCACTTGAATGAATGTTTAAACAGGTCTGCCATGGTCGTCTTGATGCCGTTGGCTTCACCAAACAGTGTTCAAGTGTTTGGATATGCATTGTGCTACAAGCCCTTACAAACACAACCCAGCAGCTAATAAGTTGTGGCTGGTGATTAATGGATTACAATGGTCAAAGTAGGAATGTGTTATGGTTTTAATGAAGCAGAATGAAGTGGGTGCTGCTGGGTTGCTGTGCAGGACCAGGCAGCTTAAACAAGGTTCTGTAGGTGGAGTGGTGGAAGGAAAGGTAAGAGAGGCAAAGTGGGAGTACGTGAGGCAGGCTTCATGAATTCATGTTTCCTTCCCCCTTGTGTCAGGGGGACCTCATCTGAACCCATTACAGTGGTAACAAGGTGACAGCAACTGGTCTTGCCTCAGGTTTCGGCCTTTGGAGCTGTCTGGCTGCCCGTCTATGTTAATTAAGGAGGCGAATGAAAGCGAGTGGGACGGACACACTGTTAGACAAAAACGTTTAACTGGAACGTCTGAATAATGACAAGAGTTCCCCAAGTTTGCTGCTGGCAGCAGGAGTTTAATAGATAATGTTTCATGCTGGGTGCCTGATTCATAAATATAAAACTTACACACAGCGCCACAGGCACACAGATCACCACGCGTTATTTGGACCTCGTTAGACTTGTTTCCTCATTGTTTGAAGTTCGAGGCTGACGACTTCTTGATTTTCAAGGCAACCTGAACTTAGCCTCTGGAGCTTCACAAGCACTTTACAGGCCGAGTGAATAAACCTTCTCCTCTGTGGCGTCCTCTTTCTGTGAGGGAAACAGTATTGGCGAAGTTCACTGGGAGAGCATTTTTAGTGCAAAGTAAGTGGGCGATCAGGAGATGTCATCAATTCCAATGCATGCCAGTTGCCACGGAAACAGAAGTAGAGAGGAGGCTTTTCTCAAGGATGCTGTTAAACATTTAGAATGTGCAGGCTCAGAAAAAAACGGAACAGCTATGAGCCTCCATATTGATTTTTTTCTTTTTTCTGTCATGTAACTATGATTTTAAAAATAAGTCCTATCTTAATTAACAATTGATGCTGGTAAAGTTTCTGAAACTGATCGATTTCCCAGCTCCCAAACCACCCACTTACCCAAAATATTCCCTTCAACTGCATAGTCAAATCTACTGACAGAGCAACTCTGTTGTCACTATCGAAACCACAAATGCTTATGTAACACACGCACATTCAGAAATGCATCACTTATGACAAACAAGGTAGGAGTCGCTGATATATTTGTGGATTAACACAAACTACAAGATGTTGCTGGATCTCATTCTTCCTCCCAACTTGGCCTTTATCTCCACAACTGTACATTTCTGTGGCGAGGCTCCGCTGAAGAGTACAACAGTTGTGTGGCACTTCTTGATTGAGGATCCCCTCTCCGAGGGGAATCTTCAGTAGACAGGCCTTAAATGGGAAAGGGCTCTCACAGTAACGAGGTGGGCTCAGCAGATAGGAACGCTATGTAATTCCTGTTAATTACTATCCTAGAGGAGATAAGGCCTGGTTGGAGGGGGTAAGAAGAGTGATAAGGAGGATCAGGGATATGCCTGAAGGATTTACTGAGCCTTTGGCAAAAACAGTTGGATTGTCAAGTAAAGGTGTCAGGTTGGAAGTTGCCTTGAGGTTTTTTGTTTTTTTTTGTCTGAGCTGATGGGCTAAGGAGTGGCTAAACTACAAGTTGAGTTTCAGCATACAGATATAAAAAAACAATCAGACTAACTTTGCTTTCATCGTGCTGTGGTTCAGGTTGAAATACGTGCAGTTATAAATAACGGATTATATCTCAGTTGATATGTTCAAACGTTCAATCAATGATTTATCCTTTTCTGCATTTCAGTGCAAAACTTGGAATTTCTCAGCTCCATCCTGGAAATCTGTTAGAATTTACAATTTCTCATATGGAAAGTGAAAATCTTGGCATAAGTAATTGTATGTTTCCTCAATAGGAGTTCTTGTTTGAACCTCGTCCTGGTTGATTGTATAAAACTTTTTACCATGCAAGGCACCTAGAACACATATTGATCTGTTTAATGCCACTTATGAAATACAGGTGCAAATCAGAATGAGCTGTTGGGGCTATTTCTTTACTGCATCTAAAAAAATTATCCACTGATGCCACAGCATTTGTTCTTGGCATGACCAGAGGGATTTTCTTTTAAGAGTAGTTCAAAGCAATTCGCCCCCCCAAAAAAAAGAAAAAAGAAAAAAAAAAAACATAAACCCTAGGAGACCCAATTCATTTCTTTGCTATATTCCAGGCCTCCATTAGCATGCACTGGGGATGGATCTTACAAGTTGTCAGTCACCTCTGCTCTACCGTGAAATCAGACCAAATCCCAGTAGCTGTTTATCTTGTTTCTATACCACAGCTGCGTCATCTTTTCAAACCTCTGACCTGATAACAAATACGGAGGTCGGGTTGTGCATGGAAAAGAACAAGTAATGGGTCACAGTGGTATTAAATAAAAAGAAAGAATACAGTGTAGTTTTTGTCAAGGACTAAACACTTCATGGTAAACGGCTGTGACTCCCCGAGGCTTCAGGAACAGAGATATACAAGCTAATATTGGACAAACAAGGCTAGTTGTCTAAATGCATTACTGTAATAAAACCTGGGAGGCGGAAGTAGTTCTGTCTATCTACGTGCTGACCTTGTTAGTATTAAATTCTTGGATTGCTCTCTAGGGGTCTGTATGCTGGCAGAGGCACCGGTGGTTCGAGCGTAAACTGCACATTTCTTACTTTTTTTTTGCTTTAATCCCCGTCTTTGGATCTAGCTTATTAACAGCTTGGGTGAGGAATTGTATCTTCTTCACTCAACGGCTCATCATTAGTAGCTGAAGCATGTTTTGCAACTTGTTACACACAGAACACAAAGATCTTAATTACCTTTCAGGCACCAGTAGGGGCTGGTTATACCCACTACATCTCATTAGGCAGTTACTACTGGAAAGAATCAGTCATTTATGAAGTGTCTGTAAAGAATATATGACACCCATTTATCAGGTTGATAAACGATGCTGCTGACTATATATGCAAGTGTGTACCAGTGAATCAGCTTATGTATATATTCTGCCTCTTGAAGATGAGTGTTTTATAATTTTAGGTTCTTATGAGAAGAAAGTTGTTATCATTGCTTGCAGTATCTGCTTTTCCTGCAAAAATATGATGCAAAATTGCTTTAGGACAGAGTATATAGTAAGGCTCTGCTAAAATACATGTTGATGTGTAATTTTCACTTTGATTGTCTGTAATGGAGTTTAATTTTATTGTATATTGAAATCAAATTAGACAAATTAGAACAATGTGCTTAATGAGCCCTCCAATGTTTAAGATATTAGAAACGTAAGATCATTTAACACTAAGTAATTGAATGATTTGTGTGATAATAACGAGCATTTGTCATTGTGTGTGTGAAGCTGAAGGACACAGATTTTGAAATTGATCAAACACAAACACATCGTAGATTCTAAAGCAACACTGTTGAGTTTTGCAATAGAGGTGCAATTCTTGAATGGAATCAGTCTGACACCTCATTCTCCCAACTTTTTGTCATGTAGGATAAACTATGGTGCATATTAAAGTATAAAAACAGTGTTTAGTTGTCTCTGGCTTAGGTTCTTCCATGGTAGCTGCAGGAGAAACATTTGATCTTATATGCAGTCAAACAAGATAAGAGAAACAAGGGTAAAACTTAGGAGCTTGTAGTAGGAGCAGAAAGAAGTGTGTTAACATGTGGATTTGAATAAGATAAGCTAATTTCATGACTCAAGAACAAATGTAACCAGTGTTCAGAAAAGCAATGAAATTGTGTGTTTTCTGCTGGAGTGTCTTGGTCTCTCACTTTCTGTTTGGGGAAATTTGGCTTATTGTTCCTTAGGACATTCTTTTGAGTTTTTCACATCAGTAGGCATTTGCTTAGTGCTTCAAATCCTAGAGGTCCCAGAAACAATATTACAATCTAGACTTTGACTGAACCATTGCAAATCATTTGAGTCTTTTGTTATGAATATGTAATTTAATCTAAAGTTATTTTTTAGACAAATAGCCAAGCATCTGTGGCTTCAAAACAAGCCCAAATCACTCACACTCCACCACTCTTCTCAATCTTTTTATCTTTTTTTTTTTTTTCAATTTCTTTTAGATATCAAATGAAAGCACCGTGGTGAACTTTTTCTTTTCCATGACTCGATTGACTGCTAGAATTGACTTAGTAAAAAAGGAAGGGCGTCATCCTGGAGAAAAAAAGCACATTGAGAGAGGACAGTTCTGGGATTAGGTTTCTGATAAAGCCATTCAGGCTCCACATGACCCAGTTTCTGCTGGACTACTGGTAAATGATCCAAACAAAAACTGACATGTAGTGTTTAAGAGTCTGAAGTGTGCAGGATAAACACTACAACACAAAAATTGAATTTTTGTGGTGTAGCATCATGCATATTTGTGCATTCATCCTTTGTGGCAGGAGCATTCATGCAAGAAACCCAACTGGGGCAACACTGAAGAAAAATATTACAGATGCTGATACTTGGCAACATCATTTTTTATCAATAATGACTAGAATATCTACCTGTATGCTGTTATGTTTTACTCTCAAGGTTGTCAAACCTCAGCTATACCACTTGAATATATGTTTTAAAGCAAATGATTTAAGAAAAAAAAGATTTAAATGTAGAACGCTGCATTTTATATGTGCACTTGTTGACACAAATTGAACATTTTCCAAATTTTATGGAGCAACTAGAATGTATATATTTGACTTTTTCCTCAGTTTCAGTGTTCATTTCCCAGTCAGTACATGTGGAATGGCGAAAAACTAGCTTCTATTGTGAGGACATTTTACAGTGCTGAGTGCTGCTGACCAATTGGGATTCAGAAGCACTGTTTGCTTGTTGCACCAGCCCAGCATAAAAATGTCTGTTGATGTGTTGGCATTTAAACAAGGGCAATGTGGCCGAGCCTCTCTGACCTATCTGAAAACATTGAGAGGTTGCAGAAGATTGGATGCAAGACTAAAATAGAGAACAGAAATGATTCGTGACAGAAACCAATGATTTAAAAGTCAAAAGTACTCCATTTTGCAGGATTTTAGTCTTTTCTGCTCTCTCAAAATATTCACACTGATTCATCTGGAGCTGAAAACATCAGCGTTTGTCTGAATTTAGCAAAGAGAATAAACCAGAGTGCGAACATGCTTTCCAGAATAGTTTCCTTTTCCTTCCTGCACTGTTCAAACTCTCTTCTAACGGGCAGCTCTGATGACCTGCACCCGGAGGTCTTTTCCTATGCAAATGAACGCATTTTGTTTGTGCTCTGCAAATACAGGGCAATAAAATAATGCAGGGAAAGACAGGAGAGAAGCAGTGTTCACTCTACGGCTCCCTTGCCCCAGAGTGCTCGGTGAATTATTTATGAAAGTGCTGACAGAAGAGGAGCAGGTTAAACAAGGCGCGTTTCTCTGGGGGGCAACACCAACCAACACTCAGGTGGAGCTTGGTTTGTCTTGCGGCCCCTGGATTTTAATGATGGTCCACCGGTCTCGTTATGCGAATATACAGTGTAGCTTTTTTCCCTGCGTCAGCTGAAAAGAGAGGTTGAGTGCAAATCTGTAAACTCTGCTGTTGTCTAATTTACAAATATTACTCCAAAATGATAGTTTCACCCTATTTTTTCCTGTGTTACATTTTGCTTTCCTCTACCTTCGATCTTATTTTCATGCACTGTTATTCAGAATGTCTACATCTCAATTGCTTTTATCCCTTCTGTGCGCCTACGCCTCACTTCTATCGTATACGTCTGTCTTTTCCCTAAGCACACTTCTAATACTTTCACAGATGACTGACAGAGCATAAAACGTAATGTAAATCATTCTTCTGAAGCAAGGTTGGCTAATTGGAAGCCTTGTTAATTCTGTTTTCATAATGAAAAAGCAGAAAAAGTCAGATGATTTTAACCTAAGTTTGCATGCAAACGAAACATCTGATAATGGATAAACTCGAGTTTCAAATAATTGCTTTTCTCCTCGTCCTCTTTTAGAAAATGATCATTTCAAGCAGTGAAACGATGTTTGTCGTTTATGCGTTTCTGTTGTACATTTAGCTGCAATTTACACAAAATGTGTGAAAAAAAGCTACATAAATTAATATATAACAAATCTATGTAATTAAGCACCTCACTCTTCATGAGATTGGCATATCATAGAAGTTTCCTGTGACAGGTTTGCAGTGGTTGGAGAGATTAGCCTGCGAACCCTGAGGAGCCACCTACAGGGTTGTATCAGCAAGTTGTGGATATGGCTGCTGCTGATAAAACATAAAACACATCAATAAAACTTTCATCCCTCTCAAATAGCTGTTTTCTCTGTTCCCAATATGAGCTGTTCACAAAAGGAGAACAGAATGAGCATCAATGTGAGATGAAGGGTAGAAATCCACTGAATTAATAATGGTTTATGTCGCAGTTTGGTGCTTTGGATGTATTTTAATACAAACAATATATGTGCATTAGTTCATATTATTGGTAAAATGATGGTTTCATCCATTTTCCTTACTTCATCCCTACCGATTATGAGATGAAGTTGATTTGATATGCAACTTTAAAAATGTAATGAAACAATGTTTTGTTTTTCATAATATATCTAATGTATTAGTTTGTTCCCTGATTGGCCTTCAGAACTCAATTCATTTTTTTCTAAGCTGTCCAGAGAAGATGTTGGAAACTCTGGTCAGATTTTTTTATTTTTTATTTTATTTTTCACAGCTCTAGCAAATTGTTATTATTTCTTTTCTTAAATTGACCTACTAGATACAATACATCAATTCTATCTCTGAGCATGTCCTGCTGCTCTCCTCTCCTGACCCCCATGATGAAATGCTCCTCGGGGCAACAGCATAATCTGGCAGCACCTTCGCTTATAGGCCTTCTCGCTGTCAGTCTCACCTCTCCGGAGGATGGGCACGTCAGGTGTTTGCAATGAAAATCTCAGCTACCTCCATCTCCCCCTGGGCTCACTTGTCAGTAGGAGCAGCACCTCCGATGTATGACCTCAAGGGAGCAGCCAAAGAAAAAAGGCAGAAGATGTGTTAGAAGCACGCAATGATGTTTTATTTGCTGCGTTATTTAATTTTTGTCAGATAAAACATTGTGACACATCCCCTATATGCGTCACAGTCGCATGCAAATGCATTGAACTATAGGAGGAGACTGATGAGTGAAACATTTGGCACCGATATCGACTATAGTAGTTATTTAGCTCATCGTGTACAGTAAGTTGGCTGGCTAATTGAGTTAGCTTGAATCTTTAGTGAGTCAGGCTAACTATCTTGGATGTTGCTTTGATCCCAAGTGTTTTATCTGCCGTTTGAAGTGTCTGCCAGCCATTGTGGCTCATGACTGTTTGAAATTAGTTAGCTTCTTATGTCTCCTTACACATGTCCCGCTGAGTTTGCATGCAGTGTGTTTTTGAGCTGCAAGTAATTCAGCTTTTCTGTCTTTGCAGATTACTTTGAAAAGTGTTTCAAAGTATAAAAGGGGGAAAAAATGCTTTTTTTTAAAAAAAATTCCTAATTACCAGCATCACAATTTGAAAGCTGATGAAAGGCAGCATAGATGGGTATATTTTGAGTGCGTTGGAATTATCGTCTTTTTTGGTTTCTGTTCTTGTTATATTTATTTCCAGAGATTTGATAAAACATTCACAGCCCTTCAATTTGATTCACATTTCTTAATGTATGAACCAACTCAAATTGAATTTTACATTTGTGCTGCTCAAGGACGTTGCAGGATCTTGGAGTAGGTCTGTTTGGCTGTTTTTGTCCATTGTTTTGTTGTGTTCTAATATTTGTGGATTGATTTTCTATTTTGTCTGTTTTTATTTTTGTTTTCTCAGCAACAAGAAATTGACATGACTCTAGGATGCTGTTGGAACCATGTAAAACTAGTTCAAAATTGCCAATACACACTTGTCATATCTTTTTGCATAAAATGTGAAAACTATGATGGATTATTTTACTTCAGAAATATGCACCACCTTCCTAAGAGGGGATGAATACAAAAAAAATAATAGTTTTATGTTTTAAAAGAAAATGATCATTTTCCCTTTACTTAATAATTGTGTGGCACTTATTGTTGTATTATTAGAAAAACAAAACAGAAAACCATTTGTGGTATGATATAATCTAAAACATTTAAGGACTACAACTACACTTGTAACTTTAAACTCAGTTTGTTTGAAAGTCAGATATACTCGGGCTCTTATATTCCACTGAATGAGCTGTTTGCACTTTATCCACAGTAAACAGATTATTAAATCCACACTGAACACACCGTGCTGCATTTTCTTATCTATCTGGTTTGGCCTGAGCACTCGTCCAGCCCAGCGTACTTGGTAACAAAGTGGTGGCCCTCACTTTCCCACTACACTCCACAGCCGGAAATTAAAGTCCCGATGTCGGTACGAACCTCTTCATTCACTATTACAGCACACATTCTGAGCTGATAAAGAATTGTTCTGCTGCATCACATTTCCAGCACTGTCGCCAAATCTCGCTCTCTGCGGTGCATTTTCACACTCTGTATCCATTATTTCTGCACTATTCCTCTGCAATCAGATATGGCACGTCCCAGCTGAAAATCCCCCCCAACTTTAACCTTGTGAAAAAGCTTCCAGATTGAACTATCTCAGCAGTTCCCAGCTCCTCTAGGCTGACAGAATGTCTTCATAGCAGTTCAGGGCTCCGTTGTGCCCATCTGTGCATCATCTGAGTTTGACAGTCAAGCACACAGGCGCCCACTCACATACACATACATGAACGCTCTCCGCTGAGAAGCAGGGGGCCAATTATGGGATACGGTGACAGGGAATGGCTGTAGGGAAGTCACAGTCCCCTCAGGCAGACCACAGTGCACACGGCACTCTTCCAGCATGTCCACCGACAGTAAAAGGAACCCTATGATACCTTGGAATGAAAAAAACAAAGGCACAATGGAAACTTTAGAGCTGCTGGAGAGGATATGTTGCTGTTGTTCCAGGAAAATCAAATATGTTGAACTGCGGCGCTCTGTGTTTACTCACCCACTCACCGACTTTATTGGGATACGAATCAGCTCAGGTTTATCATAATAAGCTCATCTCGTGGGTTAAAATCAAGGTTAATGCATACGCACTATTTGCAACTTTGGTTTCTGCCAGCAGTGGATATTTAGATCAAATCTATTTATTCACAAGCTTTCTTTTCAAAGTTAAGACAAAAATAGAAGAAAGTAAAAGCCAAAGTGACAACTTTGAAATGAAAGTTATTTCTAAGGATTCCATTAGTCGTCACATTAAAGATAAAAATATATTTTTGAATTTATGGCAACAGACCTATCCTTTCTGAGCATAATACAAACTTAATACTAATTGTCTTTATAAAAAGTGTGTTACATTCATCACGACTTGGTGTTTTGGATTTTAAAAATGTAGTTCATAAATTTCATGCTTTTCAAAACAAACCCTTGTTTTATTTATGCTTGAAATCAGAAAGACAACCTCTCAAACTTTACCACATCTTCAGACATTACACTCATAATCTTTCATCAGTTTTATTGTTTTTTTTTATATATTGATAAAATAAATCATACTTGTGAACTTCCCAGAAAATGATTTTTCCCCAAATAAAAATTTAAAAAGAAGTTCACATTTGTACACATGAATCAAAACTTCTCCAAGTATGTTGAATAAATTTTGATGGTTGCACTGGTGTTAATGTTTCCTGCTGGGTGCCAAAATGTGTTAGAAAAATAGGTTTCACTCAAATTGTAGACTGCATAAAAATGCTTAGAAATTGATAATATTGTATTATTTTAAAAATAGTAACCATTGCTCATTACTTTGCATATATTTTAATATAAATATAACCTCATGAGGAGAGAAACATAATTTCTGCGTGCCCTAAATTATGTAAGGATATCAGTGTGCATGGATGTGACTCACTGCCTGCTCCACTCAAATAATCCCTACAGAGAGAAAGATAATATTTGACATTTTTGTATAAAGGGAAGCCAGTGAATCAGGCAACAAGGAGGGTAATATTTCCTGACAAACTTGACAGCTGACAGCAAAATAAACATGAGAATCAAGAGGGAAAAAAAAATACTCCAGCTTTCCCCCAAAATCTTTAAAAGACGACTACTCTGCTCTGTCCACATTTCTTACACTGAAAACTTGGAGATGCCTCACAAAGATCTATGTATGAGGACATGGGGTGACACAGCCGTTATAAACCCTCCTGTCGTCATGGCTAATAAGATCTTAGATAGGGGATAGGGAACGAGTCTCTCACTCCCAGCCAGCCAATCATATCTTTTCTTCAGCCCTCAAATCCCATCCTATAAATCTGTCCCGGGTCTCCTGACTTGTATGTTTCCTCTCCTCAAGTTTTCCATCAACATCCTTCTTTTCTGTTTTTCCTGCAGCTTAAACATCAAAGATCACTGGAGTTATGTGTTTGCCGTCTGTCGCACACCCCGAGGAACTCTGCCTTGTGTTTGTACAGATCTGTGCTGATTTATGAAAGAGCTTTAAGTCTCCGCTACTGCTCTCTGCTGGCACTTCTTTATTGGTTCTCAAAGGCCACCATGGATTACAGATTCAAATCAATGGGAATGTGTTCTTGTTCTCTCAACTCAATTAAAAAAAAGGTTTTGGTTTTGAACCTTGTTTGTTTTGTTCTTCAAATGAACCAGTGAGAAGATATGTTTTCTTTTCAAGCAGTTATTTTATTATTCTTTAAAAGACTGACAATTGATGCAACATAAAGCACTAGAAGTTATGAGAAAGACATTATGCAAGCAATAGATGGTGAACCACAAAAACTTTAGTTTTGCTGGAATTACTTCCACCAGTTTTTCAGCTTTTGTTTCCATGAGAACATTGATAAGTTTCCATTTACCAATTTTAAGCATATGATTAAATGCAGTTATGGAATTGCTCTATATAATGTTATTGTTGAACTGAAGTAGTTTATCAGGTAATTGGTAATTTGTTACTGGGTTACAAATACTAAGTCTATGACCAAAAAAGATTGTGATGAATAGAAAAAAAAATTGTGTTCACTTTTCTTGATATTGGCATAAATACCACAAATTGTTACTGAAATGTTAAGTGAATATTGCTCATTCCTATTTGCATGTTATTTTAGAAAGAAAAAAATGGACTTCTCAGTTTTGACTAAAACACTAAAAATGCATAATCAATCAATCAATCAAATTTTATTTGTATAGCACATTTCAGCAGCAAGGCATTTCAAAGTGCTTTACATAATTTTAAACAGTGAGAAAGAAAAAGAAAGTAATAAAAAGATAAAAAGAAAAGATGAAATCACAGCCTAACAGGACAAGGCCTCCAGCCTTGCAGCACCAGGCTCCGTCCGCCTGTTTCGCGAAAATTTTGCGCTAGGACTTTCGCTGTCCTACGCGGATTTTGTGCATTAATTGGTTACCTGTTAGTCTAGAATTTACAGGGTTAAACAGTGAGAAAGAAAAAGAAAGTAATAAAAAGATAAAAAGAAAAGATAAAATCACAGCCTAACAGGACAAGGCCTCCAGCCTTGCAGCACCAGGCTCCGTCCGCCTGTTTCGCGAAAATTTTGCGCTAGGACTTTCGCTGTCCTACGCGGATTTTGTGCTTTAATTGGTTACCTGTTAGTCTAGAATTTACAGGGTTTTATATACGCGCAATGACTCCCAGTCACTCGCAAATACATAGAAGGCATCAATTGCCATAAGCAACTCTAAACAGGTGGGTTTTAAGTTGAGATTTAAAGGCACCCAGTGTTTCAGCTGTTTTACAGTTTTCTGGAAGTTTGTTCCAAATCCGTGGTGCATAGAAACTGAATGCTGCTTCTCCTCGTTTGGTTCTGGTTCTGGGGATGCAGAGCAGACCAGAACCAGAAGATCTGAGGGGTCTAGATGGTTGGTACAGCAATAACAGATCTTTAATGTATTGTGGTGCTAAACCATTCAGTGATTTATAAACTAACAACAGTATTTTAAAGTCTATTCTTTGAGCTACAGGGAGCCAGTGTAGGGACTTTAGAACTGGTGTTATGTGCTCTATCTTCCTGGTTCTAGTGAGAACGCGAGCAGCAGCGTTCTGGATCAGCTGCAGCTGTTTGATTGATTTATTAGTCAGACCTGTGAAGATGCTGTTGCAGTAATCAATACGGCTAAAGATAAACGCATGGATGAGTTTCTCTAGATCCTGCTGAGACATTAGTCCTCTAATCCTGGAGATGTTCTTCAGGTGATAGAAGGCCGACTTTGTGACTGTCTTTATGTGGCTCTGAAGGTTCAGGTCAGAGTCCATCACTACTCCCAGGTTTCGGGCCTGATCCCTGGTTTTCAGTTGTAATAACTGAAGCTGAGCATTGACTCTAGTTCGCTCTTCTTTCGGTCCAAAGATAATAAAAACATCTTTCTTATGCATGAAGTTCTATGTTATCAGCATGAATGTGTGTACAGTTATCAGTCAAAAGTTACTTAGTAAGAATTTAGATAGTTGCATCCTAGTGTTTCAAAAATAGACTTCTTAAGCCTTTAGAGTAAAAATAAATCTTTCATCAAATGTTTTCCGTGTATTTTAGTGCTTGGAAGTGTTCCATCTCTAATGCATTAACCTCGTCGGATTAAAGGGGTCAGTTGTCCATTTGTGCTCACTGCGATTGCTTCCGTGAGGCTAAATTTTCATTTCATGAACTGCTGCTTTTCTTAAAGGCCGAGTACAGCTGCAGGTGTCAGATAAAGTGAATAGATATTAGATAAGGCCAAGTGGCCACAAACGGTTTCAAATCCCACTTTAGGTGGGTTGTCTCCTCCTTTATCTAGCGCTTTTGAAAGCGTGTATTTGCAGATATTTTTAACTGTGGCTCTTTGGCTTTCTAAGCTCAAACGCCAAGAGATTAGCGTGCGCAGAAAACATTGTATAGTTTTCCTTTAAGCGGCTTTTTCATGGCTCCGCAGACATATTGTAGTGGGCGTCTGTGCAAACACCAGGACGTGGCGGGTCTCAGCTGTCCAAATGACAGTCACACATTTACTTTGCCTTGACAGTCACACACTTAACACGTTCTGAGTTTAAATGATGCATCCATGCACACATACGGTGCATGTGCAGTCACTCTGACGGGCTGATTTAACCACGTTGGACAGATAGGCTCACACAAAGCTGCTGAACTGAGGGCTCCAGAGTCCACTTCAGAGTAAACAATCTCTAAACTGCAACTATCGTTTAATGGTCTGCTGTCAAGGTTTGCATGTGGTTCTTGTAGTCCTGCCTCACAGTAAACTGCTATTTCCATTGCAGGTACATTTATTTTGTCATTGTGGATTTATATGGATGAGCCATAGTTGGATTTATCACTCTTGCTAAAATGAGTGTAATAAGGAGTGTAGTGAGTGTAAAATAATGAAAAAAAATGTAGCCCTACTTTCTGCACATAGACCAAAAAGTGAACATTCTTTTTATAAGGAGAAAAAGTATCAAAACTGTTTAGTCTATTATCTAAGCTTGTGTCCTGCTTATTTAGTTTTCACCAAAGCAGCAAAGCCAGCCTGTTAAATATTTATTTAGAACCCATCAAGTCTCACTTTTTCCTTTCAGGATTATTGTTGAAGCTCCAGTTGGCGTGAGAGCCTTAAGTAACCTTCTTTTCTTTCCCTCCTAGATGTGTGTGCAGCTAAGAAAGTGTTGCATAAAGAGTCTTTAATTTTTAAGAAGTCTGCCACATCATACACAACAAACCAGAGTTTGTGTTTTCTGGCCTAAAGTTGACATGTTTATTTAATCATACCCATACACGCCCATCTGTTGTCTTGCTCTGGAGAATTTCTGGTCTGGCTCCTTTGCTTGAATTGTTGATTGTTTTTTAAGCTTAGCTTCTCCCAAGATATCTGTTATTTATATATTTATTTTACACACTGTTTTCTCTTTGTAGTATTGTTTTCATCCCTTCCTCTGTGATCTGTTGCTAAAAGTTGTGGAGCTGAAAATCTTCCACTGTTTTAATTTCTAAGTCTTTTTTTATCCTGTGGAACGGACCAGTCACGTCTCGTCAACCATCCAATGTAACTAATGTCCAAGTTTCGATACACATGCTCTAATTCACTGACAAATTAGTATATATGCAAACTCAATACAATAGATCGCCTTCCTCAGATGATGAAAGTTTTTGCAGCTGACATTTATTAATCAGCTGAATTTGATTATACTGTTTTATAATTGTGACTAATATGGAAGGCATTTATTAAATTGGGAAGATCTGAACTGATTTAGTTTTTATATAATTTAGAAGCTTTTGTCTTACAATGAACCTTCAAATAAATTCTCTTGTGAATCAGTTCTATTTTAATAAAATAAAATGAGTCGGGATGATAACACCTAGAATTATTGATGCTGAGCCTCCCATGGAAAAACCAGGTTAAAATCGGGGTGAATCTGCCAAGGACGTGTTAAACTTAGCTGAACCCAGAGGTTTTGGCTAAAGTATGAAATGATAAACTCGACATAGTGCTGTCTCTTTAATTTGATCATGTAATATATAAGGCATTTCCCATGTTATATTAATTATACAGATATCATTTTGCGGTGGAATGATTTCAACTAGTATATGATTTATATATGCTCAGCAAATCTCCATAAATGCGCCTGTACATGCCTCATGCTCTCCGTTTTTTACAGTGGTATGCTGTTGCAGCAGCAGTGTAGGAATTAAGGCATAAATAGTGGGTTGTTGCAGTGTTTGTGAGACAGAGATAGTGTGGCTTTGGCTTTGGGGAAAACAACCTGCTGTGTAGATTGGTTCCAGTCTGCTAAAAAAGCAATCTGAACTTTTAGGACAGTTATAGCCTAATGCAAAAGGAAGTGCATTTGTGCTTAAAAGAGTGCCATTTTAAAACCCCCCCTGAGCTTTAGGCACATTCTGCATGTGAGACCTAAAAGAAACTGGGATTTTTTTTTCTTTTTTTCATTTCAGTCGATATTGATTTTGTTGAGCTGAAAATTATTCTTTTGAGTTCTGCATTAGCAGCGGCCAGTGCTGAAATGTTGTAGCGGTCTTTCCTCCTCCTGCTGAAACTCTGCCAAGCTGTCACTTTGAATGAAGGTGAGCCGTTAATCAACCTGTCGGCCTAAATAAACTTTAGATAATTACAGCCCAGAGTCCCTAATTTTCCTACCCCCTCGCACTTTATTTGCTGTTCTAATGCATTCAATGTCTTGATCTTTGCCATCTATGAAGGAAGAACAGGTGTGTTTTAAATTACATGCTGTTGGTTAATCCTGGCAGATATCTATGTGGCTTTTCGTGTCATGTTGAACAGAACAAAATGTTGGCTAAAAAGTGGTTCAATCTGATACTGCAGTCTTATTATTAAAGCTAGAAGGAAAAGTATTTAACCGCAAAACAATAAAAATGTAAGTGCCCTAATGAATTAGAAAAATATCACGACTAATTCAAACTGTTTTCTTGAAATATTCTTTTTAAAATTTATTGTAGAATCTTTAAACTTTGCACTAGGTAGTCAATTTCAACGCCGGTTTGTGTTTTTGTCCGTCTTTCTCTAACCTTTCTTTCTCTTGGCTGTTTTGTCTAAAAGTTGAGTCACCAACCAGCTCCATTAGCACCATTTAGTCAATTTGATGTTTAAAATCTATTCATAATCACCTGTGAAAGGTAGATAATGAATTAAGTCACCAGGAATGTATTTTAGAGTGGGTTTAGGCCCCTTTACATGGATCATGAAGCAGATGCTTCTGTGTATCAAACCATCTGGTGCATCTGGTTGGGAGAAGGAACCCCCTCCGATAAACCTCATCAAACATCTTGATCTTAATTAGGTGACTGTGTTCTGAAAGCAAGACGTATTAGATCAAGGTAAAGGCAGCAGAGCTTCATTCATTCAAGAATTAAAATAGGATTAACTGTGTTTTACATGAAGAAATCAGGAATGCCGTCTGGCAGCTCTGTTTTTCTATAAATTCACCCAGTTTATAAATTGCTTTCACCCAGGCTGCTGCCAGTCCAAAGCACAAAGTGAGACATATAGCCGGAGTTCCACATTAACTGTGTTTATGACACTCGGAGGGCACAAGTTGCAGAAGGTCAAGACAGTAAGTGGCCTGATGAAAGTGTCACTCTTGGGAAATTTCTTCCACGCGTTGGAGGAGGGTCAAATGTGTCGGCTGGCAAATTCGCCCTGATAGCCTTAACTTGGAGATAATGTGCAGGGAGGAAGGGGGAAGGAGAGTTGATTGCAAATGCAGCGAATCATAAATCTTTTCTTTGATCACAGATAAAGATGTGGGTGGATTTGTTGTCTTTGCCAGCTTGCCTTTGGAAGCGTGTCATGTCGTTTGCCGCACGTCTCCCTCCTCTTGACAACCGCTGCACGGGCGGTCTCATTTCTCTGCATTGTTATCTCCTCCTTTATGAATAAAATGGATAAGGCTGACTTTATAAAGAGTGATGTCACAACAGTCTTTCTTTTGATCTTCCTCTTGTAGAGCTGACCTTTTTACAAACTCTAGATCCTTTTTTTTTTGTCTAGAGTCTGGTCGCTCCTTCAGGATGCTGGGTGTGCTTGGCCTTTTTGTTCGCAGGCTTTCCAGTCTAACAAAGGTTGAAGTCAAAGGCTGCTCTTGTGATTAATTTCTCACAAGTGTGGCTGGACAGGAAGCAAGCGGTCACCAGGCCCTTAACAGATCCTGCTGTGAAAGTTTCACAGCACGACAAGCTATAATGAGTAGAGAAAGTGACTTGGTTCCTTCCCCTGCTTGAGCAATTTAAGCCATTTCTGGACCGGTTGCTTCAAAAGGTAGTGGTGCTTAAAGTAATTATTTTCCAGCTATGCTTACTTCCAAGAAAACACTTTTTTTTTTGGTATTATTGCATTGCATAAATAGGACTTCAGAGGTGAGAATGTGAAAACTTCAAGCACAGAAATGTTTTGCCCCAAAGAAAACTGATGGATAGATTCAAGACCCCAAGTGTGGCGTTGGATCTATCCAATGGAGTCTTCCTTAAAACAATGACTAAAGAATGGTATCAAGACATCATCTCTGTGTCATAATCTTTGTAAAACCAGAAAACACAATGAGCGACATGAAGCCATTTCATGTCAACATCTAATGCTTTAGGTCTATTTTTTTTTCCATCAAGAAGAAAAAGACAAGTCTTTGCTAAATGCTCACTCAAAGAGGCATGGTGAAGACAGTAACCATTCTGATCATATTAGGTTTCATTATAGTTTGTCTAATGGGGTATTGAGGGCCAGAAGCTGCAATTAAACCCTAAATAAAATATTATTTTCCAGCCTCACTGAGTGCAGTGGGAGGAATCCAAATTCTTTTAGTAATGCCTCATTTAGGACCCACGGTTTTCCCATTTTGGTACTTGGGGCCCATTTAGGACTACGACACCCATCCTGTAGCTGCTGTCTTCAGCAATAAAAGCTGCAGTGTGTCAGATTTCTGGCTGCATTTAAAAACGGACTCTGGCGTGCATGTTGTGTGTGCTTGGAGCTGCAGAGAGGCGGGGATGTCATCAGCATGCGTAGGGCTGCAGGATTATTAGGCAGAGACACCAGCTTGATTAGATGCATCCATGCAGAGGTGGTGATCAATGCTCAGTTTGATGCTACCTGACCTAAAGAGTTCATCATTCTGGCTGACCTTTTTTTTTTTTTTCCGGCTGCACCACCTTCACTTCTCCCTTGTTCGTTTTCATCAAGTTTTAATTTTGTTTCATCTGTCCGTGGTAAATGGCTCGACAGATTAGCGAGCCCAGGAGAGAACGCTGTTCAAATGATGAGCTACACAGCACTTGTCCTTGTGCCGCTTGTCAAAGAAAATTTCATTTCATCAAATGTCTCCAATGTCAACGGCTGTAATGAATCATTACAACTTTCTTTCTTTTCTCTCTTTTTTTTTTTTTTTTTTGGAAAACTGTGTTAATTTGAATATTTCTCATTAGCTTTTGGAATTTGTATCTGATATTTATCAACCACCCTCTTTCTTCTCTGATAAGCCTGACATTTTGAAGTGCTCAACTCTCCACTAATGTACTCTCTCCCATGTTGCCGTCATTAAACCTGGGCAATAACCGCAATAGAGACACACACGGATGCAAGATGGACAATCAACGCTCCGGTTGAACATTAAATGTCAAGAGCACTCCTTAAAGCTCAGCTCAGCATGTTGCATGATCAAACCTGTGCCAGTGTATTAATTTTCCATTTTCGGAGCAGCTTCTTGTTTTAATGATCATATTTCCTGTTGGGGAGGTAAAGGAGAAGAATATGTTTGGTATCTTGATGCACATTTGTTAAAATGATGTTATAAATGATACCTTTTGCGGATAATATTAAAAGTTTCCGAGTATTTAGGGATGATCCTAAAAAATAAATCAAATCAAAATTACATATATATATATATATATATATATATATATATATATATATATATATATATATATATATATATATATATATATATAATCATATATCCCGTAGAATAGTGTCAACATGTCAGAATAGCCATGTTCTGATTTGTCCTTTTCCTAGAATTTTCATTTTATTTTATTTATTTATTTTTTGAGGTGTTACTTTTTTGGTAAATTATTACCTCTGGTTGTGGTTGCTGTGTGGCTGCAGGCTTTTTTCTTACTTTTTACATTTGAACAGTTGCTATGATGCATAATCATGGCAGCAAGGTTTTACTTTTACAACCGGGAGCAGCTGATTAGCATCTGAAAAGCTCAAATAATACCTGTATTACAACCCGAAACCCCAGAGGAGATGAAAAGGGCAAAGAGAGGAAAGAAATCGAGGCGTTTCACACCGTATTTTCTATCGATCATAATGGACAAAAATCATATCACCAGTTTACCTGCTCTGTCTGTCTGCCTGGCTTTCTAAACATACGGGCAGAAATGGATTTAAAGAGGAGTGGCAAGAGCAAATTAGGTGGCTTAACAATGCTTACCAACAACTGATGGTGTCATCCAGGATGTTACTGTGGAATATTGTCTGTGCTGCCCAGATATCGAACTGTCATGACAAACTATCGTACAGCAACAGTCTTTAGCCAGAGGATTTTTCAGATGTTGTTCTTCCTTCCTATTTTGATGATGGGGGTTATTAAAACAGTGAATTTCCCTTTGGGATATGTAAACTATTTTTGAATCTAATTGAATATTCACTCAATTAGAATGTGTGTTGTCATGGAGACATGGAGGTGGCAGCATCCTGGTTTGGCATTGTTCTTTGTTAGATGGGAGTTGACATTTTGTAAAGTTACAGTTCTAAATACAAGGATCGACCCAAGACCTTCAGATATCTGCTGGAAAGCTGAAGAGGCGTCAACAAAACAATGACTTCCTTACGGAAAAATTTACATTTTCGTTTTACCTTAGTCAGACTCCAGAACTAAATCAGACAGAGAAAAGTATTTGTTTAAGGTTGTGCAACATGTTTTTGCTCATTTTTCTCTCATCTGTCACTTCTGTGCGCTTTTGTTTGTGCAAGGCTGCAAAACTGGATCATAGAGATAAAAATCATCCTCAGTGAACTGTTGCATGCTTGCCAGTCCTCAAGACCCCAACCTCTCTGGCTAAATAAGCCCACTCCCTATCACTCCACTGTAACAAGCAGCCATCTTCCCACTGTGCTGTTTGCTTCCCCTTCCAAAGCTCTGAGTGGTCCGTTATCCTGCCTTTCACCACCTTCATTCTTCTGTGTGTAGAGGAATCCCCTGCTGCCAGAAAACTGAATAAAACAATGTAGTCAGTGAAACATAGCAGAGCTAATGGATTCACCGGTACCTCTTCCCTACCTTTGCTTATCGTGCGCAAAAGTATTCATCGAGTCTTGATGGCGTCGGCCATGCATGACACTGATTCATTTAAATGGCCCAGAAAGAGAGAGGAATCTTTCACACACCTGCAGAGTTGGCAGAAAACAATTCATGAGAAATTTATTGAATCAGCATTTTCCCCCTCAGTAGTGCAAATGTTGTCTTATCTTTCCTGTCGGGGTTCAGATACTCGTTTTATTTCTCTATATTTTGATACTGAGTTTTAAATTCACTGCAGTAGCCTTCAGTTTCACACATGGATGCCTCTTTAACCTTCGAACACAGCAGGTTGCCTCCTTGGAAGGTGAATCTCTGTTCCCGGACCGAGCCGTTTTGTTCACTAAACGAAACAGAATTTTTATAGCCAAAACTAACTTTGTTCTGCAAATGTCGGGTTCTTTTTACCCAGGCAGTTGCTAAATTTTGCAAAGTTCAACCTTTGCTTAAATTATCATTAATTAACATGAGTGCTGAATTCCTACTCAAACTCCAGTGAACAGGAATACAAAAAAATAAAATAAATATAATCTGCTAGAAACATGATTAGTTATAGCAGGGTCTCAAATTGTAAACCCTAATTTCAAAACATTTCCAATGTGGAGCCAAATTTAAGAAATAACTACTAATTCTTTAATTTATCATAAAAATCTGACTGTGTCTACATTTGGAAAAATGTAAATGAATCATCCTCTATTTCAAACAATAATGGCTGCTTATAACCAAACTATAAAACTTCATTTAAAAAAAATCCATATTTTATGAAGAAATAATAATAAAAAAACATTTTAGATGACCATTTCCACAAGAGAAACAATCTGAGCTAAATGTAATCCACCCATATCTATCTTAAAAACATCCGAAGCCATTTTTTTGGTAATGTTCATCAACTTTCTGTTTGAGGTTATAATCTTGATGCTAATTCCTGTTTTGAAACCAAGATTGAGAGGTTTCTATATGTCTAAATATCCTAAATATTCTAAATATCTATTCTTGAATGTTATTAAATACCAAACTTTTAATAAATTATGTAACTAAATTTACATTATGTACAGTTCTGCGGGTTTTTGGTGCAGTATTTTAGATATTTTCTTTCCTTTAGCCTTACCATCTACTTTTGTGTTTTTCAACCAACCAATAGTTCTGGGAATTAACAAAACACTAAAACAGTGATAACTAAATTTACACCTACAATGCATGTTGATGATCATGGATGAAATAATTATTTTTATTTATTTATTTGAAATTGTATTTCATAAATAGTCACGATTTGTTAAGCTGTGGCACTTTTTGCACTTCATACAATATTTCCCATTGTGTGTAATTCCCTTTATTCATGTTGTTATTTCCTTTGCTTTTTAAAAGTAATCTTCTGTACTACTTCAGTATAAACACCTATTGTTACTCCGTCACTGCTCGGGATTAAATGTTAGACTGAATATACTGATTGCGTAACCTATAGCTAATAACCTGGGAATAATAAGAGAAGTGACAGAAGCAATATCCTGTTGAAAGTGCTGTATTAATCCTTAGGGTTTTAAATAAACATCATATTGAGTCTGTGTGAAGCTCTGTGTGTGTAACCTAACAACTTGTAGAACTTTTATTAATGATCCTACAGAATGATAATGACTTACGGATGATATAAAGAAATTAAGAAGTAACATATTAATTTCCCTGTGAGTGACGGCTTTAGTTGTGATTAAAACTAAGTTGTGCAGCTCTGGTTAGCCTGTAGGTCAAATTTGAAGTGTAATTTAAATCTGCTGACTGGGACTCAACCAAACACCGTCACTGAACATCCTCAGTTATCCAGGTCATGCCACTCATAGGATTTGGTTTCATGTTGTTTTCTGTTCTTCAAACCCATAAATTTCTAATAATCTGAGCTGAGGACACTGTACTTTCTCCCTGGGTGAGTGAGCTACATGGGTGCTTTCACTCAATCATATATAGCAGCTTCCGTTTTATTGACTTTGTTCGTCTTTTCTAATGAAGAATCAGGCGACGTTTCTAAAAGCAAAACATTTTTTTCGCGCATAAAACCATCTGCTGTATTCGGAGAGATTGGGTTGCTTCTATGCAGTGTGAATAAATTACTTTTGCCTCCCAAGAGTAAAATATAAATGGTCAAATTATTCAATTTACCTGGCTGTATTGTATTAGGAGACCCAAAATACAGTGAGAGTGCCGAGGTAATTTGATAACTTGCCACTCGTATCAAAAG
Organism: Poecilia mexicana; assembly: GCF_051168715.1. Lineage (NCBI taxonomy): Eukaryota > Metazoa > Chordata > Actinopteri > Cyprinodontiformes > Poeciliidae > Poecilia > Poecilia mexicana. Next base: position 28,012,375 of record NW_028263371.1, read on the forward strand.
CTGATATGCTGAATATTTGGTTTTGTGTAGTTAAGCAGCAAAATGTGCTTTACTGGTCTATTTTCAGCCCAGGTAGGATTGTGAGTAAATTGCTTTGATAAAGGCAGTGTGTGGGCTCTTCGGTCCCTGGCTTTGCTTTGATGACACCTAAGATTAAATGGTTGCTGAAATTCAAAGCTCTGCAGCTATATTTTCCACATGCCTGCTGTATATTATTTTGTCAAAGAGCTGTTTATTTTTATCATCTATCAAACTCCCATGATAATTTGGCAGGATCTTATTGTCAGCCTCATTGCAGTGTTAAGAGTAGAGCATTAGACCAGAGCATTTTCGCTAGTTGTAGTGCGAACAGGAAGACTGCAGATTTTCTACTTTCTGTTCTCACCTCCGTATATGTCAATGTTCATTCCCATAAAACTCCATCTATAGCATGTGATGTCGTTGCGAGGTCATATCCTGTTTTCTCACATTCCCGACAACCTATTTTTAACAACTCTTTAAATAAACTGATAGTTTGAATACTAGTTTATATGTCTACATCCTCCATGATGTGCTTAAGAAGCCAAGAGTTAGTTTGGTTTCTGATGATCGCTCCCTTGTGCAAACTCCTTGCCTCTTGGGTGCATTAAAACTCACAAGAGTGGAACAAATGGCACAGTTTTCACAATCATTTCAAATTAATGAGTCTCTCCAACAAAGAAATGCAAATTTGCAAACACCAGATTGCTTCCTAAAACAGCACCGAGGGAAGGAAAAAGAGGAGGAAGAAGAAAAAAAATCTTTCAGCCATTTTAGCAGCGGGCTTAACATTCCTTAGTCTGGTATTCCCCAGTCTCACAGAACGCTTCCTCCACATAATGAAAGCCTTATTGGCTTAGGGGGGTCAGAGCAGTAGGTTAGAATGCAGAAAATCTGCTCAGTTTGGAAGGCATGCTCTGCTGCAGTTACACAACTTCCTGTTTGTTTCGCTTTGGTATCATTGCGAAGCTATGTGGCTCATCTCTTTTCCCAAAACAGCATCCAGAAGGTCAAATGTGTCATAGACAAAAACAGCACCGCATGACGCTTTGGTATTAATGCTGTTCTAATTGCTGCTGGTAATCCAGCCAGAAGAATTAGAGCTTTGCAGCAATGCAAGACTAATGAATTGGTAGGTGGTTTTATAGGTTGTATTTGTGTTACTTTATCAAGTAATTAGAGATGTGTGCATGCCGTCCGAGAAAAATATGCATCATTCAACTGAATCACTTTTCTGCAAATATTTTAGAGTGCCTTCTTAAAGTATTTGTATCCACTTTTTTCAGAATTTGTCACATTTAAACCTCAAATTTTAGTTTTTTATCTACATTTTATATGATAGAGTGACACAAAACTGTGCATGTAAGTGACATGGGAGGAAAATGAAGCATTTACATTCAACCCATTTAAACAGTTGCGTTCAGATGTCATCTTATGAGTTGCAATTTACAAATTATTCATTACTTGGAGTTCATCTGTCACATAAAATCTAAATCAAATGGACTTAATTTGAGAAGTATAAAGTTCCCAAACATCGTAGAAATACTAGACAAGCTACTCTTCTCTTGCTTTTTGTTACTGTAAAAAAAAAATACTTCAACAGAAACTGTACGAACAAAAGACAAGCAGTGACCAAAGACACAGGTGACTTTGATGCTAAAAGTTTTTTAGAGGCCAGCCAGGTAGAGCTCTGCGCTCTCGTTTCCCATTTATTACAGGGAATACTGCTGTGTCAGTGTGCCGCAGCATCTGTGAAAGATGACTCTGTTGTGTGATTGGAGCCTGAGCTGCTGTCGACTTCATGTCGGGCGTCCAGATCTCCATGGGACTTGGCCTGTGCCCCAGAGATGCATGATGGGTGAGACAGAGATGTTGGATGTAAACTGTCACACTGCTCCGCTGGTTGTCTACCACATAATGCTCCACCAGTCAGGGAAGAGGGGGAAAAAAAAAGGCGAATTAGGCCCCCCTCCCTTACAAGGTAGGCAGCACATTTCCTCATGTACTGATTAACCTTGAGTCGCTTTGCTCACCCTTAAGTAACGATGAACCCATCTCAGAAGGAAAGCCCCCGACGTGATGCCCAGCGTGCTTTTGTGTAGTTAAAAAGCACGCTTCGGTGACATCATCAGTCTGTGCCTTTTTATTTTTTTTTAGCTTCCTGAAGCAGCCAGATAGGAGTAGCTGCAAATGATACGAGCTTTAAAACAACAGGAAATCGTGTCACTGGCATTTGTCCATTAGCCAAAGAAGCCACCGAGCACAGGATGGATCACTGATGTGGGATTTGTGGCGCCGCGTGACGCTGTGTAATCCGACGCCTGCACTGATCTCCTCACCTGTTCATTAGCAGATGATACTACATCCTCAGCTGCTTCTCTTCACGCTTACTGTTTAATTCCTGTAATGCATTATTTTACACTTCACTGACCCTGTGCAATATACTGCCTTGCTAAAGTATTCATACCCCTTGAAGGTTTTGACTAAAAAATCCGGTGCACGTTTTTGTTCACCCCTTCGAGTCGATACGTTGTAGAATCAGATTATGCTGTAACCACAGTTCCAAGAAAGTTAAACATTTGACCTTCTAGTGAATTGGCTTTTGCAGATGGACACTATGTTCCCTTTAAAATTTATATTTTAAGGTGAAAATGGTAAGTATGAGCTTCTTTTTTTTTATCAACCATGTTTTTTCCCCCCTATTTATTTAATAATAGAGTGACGTTTTACTCTAAAACAGATTTGGACACATGCACTCATTACATTTTTCTAAAAACAGCAAGATTGTTGAAGAAGGTTGTTGTTTGTTGTTGCTAGGAAGAGACTAAACATATTTTAACAACCAGCAAAATAATATTAAAACAACATTGGATTTTATTAAAAGAGCTGAGAGAAACTTCTGAATTTACAATCATTTATTTTCAACTTTGTAGAATAACCAAATGTGGAAAAAGTTTACTTTCACTGACACTTGTGCGAAGCACGACTCGTGCTCATGTCATTCCATGTGCAAATCCTCTGCAGCTATTAGATGGCAGCTAATGTGAGTGACCAGTGAGTGTTGCTGCGCATCTTAATATTTGCAGTGTTTGGCTGGTGCTGTGTTATAGCGGATTATAAGAGATTTACATGGTACTGTAATAAGCAAGTTCTTCACCTTGGGACTTATTTAAATCTTAATTAATTTCTGATGATTCCTAATTAACACCGCTCCACTGTGTTGCAAATGCAAGGGGAGGAAAAAAAGACAGACTTTAATAGACACCAAGCAACAAAATAAGTATAAAAGTACTATTGGCTAAACTCAAGGGATTTCATTTATCTGTTTCTGCTTTATTTCACTTAGTTCCACATATATTAATTTGGATAAACTGCTTTGGCAAGAGTAAACAATATTCTACATTTCTTACTTGGGCCTTCACTGCGTTTCAGATAGTTAAGTAATGACTAACGCCTCTGCATGACATTACGGAAGAGTGTTTTAAACAGCGAGAAAAGAAGAGGGAGAAGAAGATGCTCTGGTCGAATTAATAATTCATGCTCTGCAGATGATCTGTGAATAGCAGTGGTAAACAGGCTTTTATGGGTTTTAAATCAGCTGCATTATGTGCCTGCACCAGGAAAACACAAGAAAGTAAAAGAGAAAATGACCAGTGAGTTGAATGTTGGTGCAAATCCGGCCCAACTTGTGGAGAGAATAGGACGGTTTGTCTGATATTTGTTTGAAATGCCTTTCATATCTGTAGATAAGGGGGGAAAAAATTGTAAGTGGTGCATCATTAGGCAGCCGAATCCTTTCCTGCTTCCACAATAGCTCTGCTTTGATGATTGATGACGCGGAAATACAGTCATGGCATGACAGGCACCAATTTAATGCTAATTGTATTGTTTTTGTCTCATGGGGAAACTTCCATCTGAGGACTGATATGTGGAAGAAATGAGTTTGCACAGAAAAAAATGCAGTAAACTTCATGTAGATGTAACAGAAAATAAATCAGGAATCTCTGCGATCAAAATGTCCACAGAAAGCTGCTTTGTTACTTTATTATCCTAATATTTCTTTCTTCACTTAATGATGCAAGTTATTCTTAATTTGTAGTTACAGTCTCCAACAACCACATTTCTTCTTCTTCTTCTCCTCCTTTTTCTCCTTCTTCTTCTTCTTTTTCTTCTTCTTCTCCTTCTCCTCTCCATAATAAGAACATGCAAAGTGTGAATTTTTTATTATGTTACATAAGAAGCCTCGGCACCCCCAGAGACCCATGTCCTGGTTCTGGTGCGTTCAAAACAAGCACACGAGATTAGGAGGGAGGGGGAAAAAAGTTAGAGTAGATGGAGAGGACTAGAGAAGAGTAAGGATGAGCGAGGGAGAGGATTGCAAAAGGAAGAAGTCTGAGTGAGAGAAGGGAAAAGAGGAAGCGGAGAGAGGGGATTAAATGAAAGTAAGGGAAAATACATGTGGTAAAGGAGCCTGTGGGGGGAGATCTTCCCATTAACAGGCACACTGCTCAGTGCTCTGATCTTGGAGTTGTGTTGTGATGCCAGACAAGAATACTCTAGGGCGACAACCATTGCCACCAGAGAAATGGCTCCTCTGCGACTGATATGCAAATACAGTTTGCTGCTCCAGCAAGGAGATAGGGAAGGTACGCAGAGGGGAGTGAAAAGAGGAGTGGGACTGAACGAACGGGAGTGAGGTTGGGTATGACACAGGAGCGGATAAACTAGCATCCTAGAGCGCCTTTGTGTGAAAAGCTATCTGCCAGGAAGCAGACCATATTGAATGTTAAGTTCTTTGGTTGCGCAAGCAGATAAAAAAACATCTTGTTCATGTAAAATCTCTGTATTAAGTTGATTAGTTGTGGTTCTATGATTTTAGGAGTGTTCATATTAAGATTTGCATTAAAAGAAACAATAAATCAGTTACTTTTTTAGGAATTTTGTTGAACTGTTTGCTAAATATAATAACTTTTGATCAGCCATTCCTTTTTATGCTTCAATTTGATGCCAGAATAACCTCCCTCAGGGATCATCTGAGTGCATCTCATGCCCGTTCTCATGTGCTTTACAGTGAAACCACAAACACAGCATTTTACCTTGAGGTTGTCTCATACATGGTCTACAATTTCCCTCAATGCTGTTGGTGCAACACATTTCCAATGACCACATCTGTTTTAAAGTAACCAAATATATTCTAATGATGTTCCCTCTTCTTCTATGCTACTGAGGAGGTTTACGTATAAAATCATCTACTGTTACGTATAATATAGGTGTCTTTTGGTGGTGTATAATTAGTTCCCCTCATAAATTTCCATAAAGAGAGCTCTATTAATATTAATAACCTTTTGCTATGCTTGAATTAATCAGCAAATGCTTCTTGAACTTAAAGATAGCCTACATTAACATGTGATTTCCAATTACCTGTTTTTGTAAACCTCAAACTCCCAAAGTCGATTTTGACGTGGTTCCTATTTACAATTAAGTAAAAGAGAAATCTGAAGATGTGCTTATTAAAAAAGACAGATTTGGTGCACGTAACATGTTTTTATTGTAATAATGTTTTAATTTGTCATTAGTCTCCATCGTCATCAATAGTCAAAATTTGTATAACTTTTGGATTGCAGTCAAACTCTGGTTATTTGTGCTACAAATCTATCTCTGTGTACATAAATGGAAATCCATTAATCACAGTTCAAAATCGTCCATTTTGATGTAAAGAGTTAATTATGCAAATAGAACCAAACTGCAAACAGCAAATCACGACAGTCCTGCTCCAGTTCTGATCAGCATTGTTCCTCTTATATGCAGTCATGCATCATCTACTTCATTAAAGTAGAAGTCTAAACCTTAATGGGACATAATCTGTCTCATCCCTCAGACTCTACCAGTCAGTGTACATTTGGCTTTTTCAATGCATTATTTGTTCCTTAAAAGTATTTTTAAGCTAATGCTATACATGTGTCCTTCATGTGGTTCAATTGTCTCAGACCTGGAGAAAAAGCAGCTAATTATTATTAAAAGAAAGCATTTTCTTATCCGGTGAACTTCTCTCTGTGTCACACATCCTTTCAACACTTCCTCGCTTGCAAGCTCTTTATTCTTCAGAAAACAAGAGTTTTGTAGGTGTGAATTGAGGCTCTTTTGTTTCAGAGAAAAGGGGTTGTAAAATTACTCATCCACTTTAAAAACCAGATGAAAAGGTCAGTTGTGATTTGTTTCGTAGAGTAGGTATTTAGGTGTTCTGGCTTTAAAACATTTTTTGTGCCCTTTAACATTTTTGTACACCCCGGAACATAAATTGCACTGTATTAGACATTTTCTACAGTACAATCTACCTAGTGTTGGAGGGGGAAAAGCTCTGATTTACTCTTAGTTGTGTTCAATTCTTTAATCAGTTTAATCAATTAGCATGGATCTACACGCTCCTATGCAAAGCACATCAAATATTCTCACCGGTTAGCATTACAAACTGCAAATGGCAGTTTCTGTGTGTGTGTGTTTTTAAATTATTTAGATCATTTCTTTAACTGTGGGACTCGAAAAGCTGCCAACATTTTCACCTCAGCATGGTCATAACAGATAGGAATTGGAAAATTGCTGCTTTCCTATGGCCTGTTACATGCAATTTCCAATTGCATGTAACAGGCCAAACCAACTGAAAATGGGCCAACAGCAATTTATCTAACCTACCTTAAAGCATAAATCGGAAGCAATTTATTTACATTTGTTTTGCACAGTGGTGAGGAAAATAAATACAGTCTTAAAAACATAAATCAAAAGACCAGAAGGCAATCTGTAATTATGGTGAAATGCTCTGAATTGATCTTGAGGGCAACCAGGAGGTCTAAAAGTGTAATATCTTCTGGGGTGTGGAAAATAAAGAAATATTTGGTTTGTCACTGCCCATTTCGTATGCTGCTCTGCTACTGAGAGAAGAGAAGCAAAGCACAGAGGAGACACTGTCTCTCAGGAATAAAGTTGCGTTTGTGGTGGGGTGGGAGCGTGGAGGGGTGTGGAGTGAAAACCAAAGTCAAGCTATTTGGGAATGTATTGTATCAGTTTAACAGAGGAATGACATCCCTAAGGAAAAGAAGAGCATACTTACGGCAAAACATGGCACAGTTTTCATCGCACTTGAATGCATCCGTTTCTGGATGCGTACAAGAAAGTAAAGAAAACATTACATCTGACGATTTACTGAAACGGTTTACAGTATTGGTGGCCTCCAGTGTCAGAAATGGTTAGCAATAGTACAAAATTTAGGCTCAGTTGTTTAGAGTAATAATGAACAAGCTGCCATGTAAAACTGTTGAGGACCATAAGCTAAAAACATTAGTTATTAATAACAAACTGATGCTGAAACAAGTTGTAGACTCAATTCTAGGTTGGGAAAGGCACTTAACTCCAATATGATCTGTGTATCAGGGTATAAATATGAGCTATTTAAATTGTTGGTTCTGTAGTTACCATGCGCTAGTTAATGTACATTATTGGTATTCAGTTACCAAGCTAACCACTATTAGCATTCCAAGCTAATACGTGTATACTGTATCTTTGCTTTATACTTTTAAACACTGTTTCCAATTTGGTAACAATTTAAGCAGTTATACAGAGTCAATGTATGCTGACATTTTTTGTCTCTTTGTTTTAAAGATATAACATACAAATTAAGGCATAATGCCAATGTCTAAAATCTGAGTGTTTACTGTTGTATTTTCTACCATTTGCATATGCAAATATCCCCTTTTCTTTTAATGCTAAGGTCTAGATTATTTGCAGACATTAGGAAATAATGGTGCTAAAATTGTTTTATTGTGAGCCTTCTACATTCAAATGTGCAAGAAATAATGGGGAGATTTGATACATCGTTGATAGCCTGGTATTAGCGACTTGTTTACTTTATTATTTGCCAGCTAGCATTATAATGGTCATTATGTTCGTGCCGCCCGCATGATCCCTACATGATTGCCCTGTTCCAGCTAATGAAGCTTGCTCGGCTTGCCGTGATACCTGTCACCCTGCTGCAGCCCGGCCTCGACTTGATTACCTCTGGTCCAAGTAATTTATTTATTTTCATTAACCGAAACATTAGATGTCTTTTCTTACCGGATGCAGGAATTCCGTTAATGAACATGCCAGTAAAAATGAGGATGAAAGCAGTAGTTAATTATCTCCTGGAACATTCTGCGGGACAGATTAATTCTAATAAAAAAAGAGGAGTCATTACCGCAGGCTTGACTTGTCGATCTGTTGATTTGAGAAGCTGTTTACAGGGTTTATAGGATAAGAAATTAAATTGAAATGTACCCCAGGACCTCATTATATTTATCACACCCTTGTGAAAAAGTTTTTTTTGTTGTTGTTGAGAAAACTAGTACATTGGAAGTCTGAATTAAATGTCAATTTTTAGAGAAAAATAGTACATTGCAAGTTTGAACTAAGTAAAACTATCAACTTCTTTCTTTTTTATTCTTGCTCAAATAACCTGAACAGTTATTAAGGTTTTAAAGTCCTAGACATTCACTAGTAACTGCATCAGGCGTTACACCTGTGGAAAACAGGAAATGAGATGTACTGTTGTGTAAAAAACCTGAGCCAGCAGAGTTTTAGTTAACAGATCTCCTGCGATGGCGGTAGGTTTGCCATCGTTTTCTGTTGTTTTCTGCATGCTGTTAACAAGATGGATGAGCCAAAAACGGGTTTTCTGGCTCCTTTGGCTAATAGGGCCATTTATCTCAGGATCTAATATTCCTGATTGTTTGTAAAATAGTGGATCGGCGATGAAGTGGGAGGGGAGATTGCGTTTGGAAAGCCTCCTGACAGTCTCTAATCTGCATGTTTACTGCCTTCATTAGAAGATCATCAAGTGTAGCATCGATTGTGGAGCAGTCATCACGTTTGGAGTCATATATCCAGATTCAGCAGGAAACTTTGTAATCCAGAAGGAGCCATGAGTTCAAAAAGTCTGAGCAAACTTGTTTCTTTTCTTTGTGTAAATGCAAATTTTGCTCTTTTGTAACTCTTCTAGTTATGACCTTCTTGTGGAGAATCATGTTTGTAAGGTAATGGTCATTTTAAATATACTATCCATGTTTAAAATAGTATGCATCAAGAACATAAAAAGACAACATAATGACTGTTAAAATATAATATTTTGATATTGAGATTGATATTTGTTACGTGACTGGATAGTTGCAGTTTTGTGGAAGTATGCAGGGTAAAAAATGGCTACTATCTACAGATATAGGATTAATCATCTACAATATTAAATCCTACAATATTATGGTAGAATTGCCTTTGAAATTCCTACAATTTTGCTAAAAGGCTTACAAAGATACCCTTTTTCATGTTGTCAATACAATAAAGATGGAGCTATTTTACTAAGACAATGTCCAAATCTGTGACTTTGTCAAACAAATTTGCTTGACAAATTAGTTTGACAGTTTAGCAAGCAATGGCTTCTTTTGGATTCCTTTGCAAAGTGCATCATTGCACCGTCAGGCGTCTCTTTCTCCAGATGTTTTCCCTCCTTTCCCCATTTAAAAACCCATGTTGGGCTGCATCGCGTTCTCGTCTGAAGAATGAAGTATGATCTGGGTTGCTAGTCACGAAATTGAAAACTGCCTTTTTATGAGGTGAACTGATTGAGACAGTTTAATGTCTCTGGACTCCAGTCTCCAGGTCTTTAATCTCCCCAGGCACATCAATCATTTGTTCTAGATTTCTCTCAAAGGAAACTGCACCTAATTTCACTGCTTATCCCATCTCCACCTCCACATTTTCCTTCAAAGTTTTCTTCTTTGGTATAGCTTAGAGTAATTTGTTACTTCAATGTTTGAGGTCCAGAAATATGTGTAAAGGCAGCCAAGCATGAAGCTGAAAGTTGCCAAAGAGTGACGTTGTTGCATGTAAAACATCAAACTCATGAAGCAATGGCAATAAAAAAAAGAAAAAGAAAAAAGTCGCCACCTGGGGCAGAGGGTGATGGCTACATCTCCAGTTTATGCGTTTCTGTAATCTTTTGACAGTGACAAAAGATTACATGTGACTAAAGTTGCAATTTCTGCTACTGTTTTGTACTATAATATTTCTTCTAATATTCTCCATATTAGTTTATAGACCTCTCTATATGGTGAGGTCTACAAACTTATTAATGCACTCATTATTTTGAACATAGCTGTATGTGTCTCACCCTAACATGAAACACATATAGCTAGCATGCTCACAGTGAGTGCTAATTCAATGTGTTGGCCTAAAACCGTCCATTAACAACACGACACGCCTAATGGAGGTGATGAAAAGGACTTGAGGGTGGCCTTAAGCTCCTACGGTTGGTCCTGAAGTAATCCGTCGACACCCGTCCTCGCTTCTTCTCCCTCTACTTTCCTCCCCTCCTTTTTGCCATTCCCTCCCACTCTGCTGGAAGCAGAAATACAGGAGGTGAAGAGAGGTAAGAAACCCTGTCTTGTTACATCATCACAGCCTCCCATATTTTGTACGCTCCGGTGAAAAATTCATGTATTCCTCCCGCTTCCCACTTTAGCTGATCACTTAGAGGGAGGGATGTTGTTTCATTAGCGACTGAGCCTGGACTTGGATGGACTCGGGGCGGGAGAGGGGTGGTGAGGATCAAGGCCTTATAGAGCGGATGGATAGGATGATGGGGAAAGGAGAGGCGGATGCTCTCTGTAATCGTTGGCCAGTATGTTTAGTCATGGTCCTGGTAATCTCTGTTGACCTTGGCTGCTGCCTGGCTGACTGGATTTCTGCAGTGCTGCATTAATATGCGCACAGTTAAGAGATGTGCACTCAGCCTGTCTTTGAATCTGTTTGCCGTCTGTCTGTCTCCCCCCCCCCAAACCCTTCCTCCAACACGCCTAGCCCATCACACTCACACATGCCATCTCAGCCCCCTCTTTCCCCTTTTTCATACATTACTGGCAACCAGCTCCCTCTCATCCATTTAGCTTGCCTCTTCCCATACTCTCTATAAAAGAATCACAGACTTCAAAATTTATGATGGCATCTCAATTAGACTGGTGTCAGAATTTGGCAGGCTGAGGGGGCTTAGGGTTATTTTTATAGCATTCCTGCCTTATTAGATGATGTGCAGCTGAGCAAGATGGCAAAGACAAGAGAAATGGAAGGGCCGAAGCAATGACGGAAAACATGAGCTCCGCACGAACCTTGATATTTAATTTTTCTTTTCTCCTCCTAAAACAACGGCAGTATAGTCCCATAAAATATTTCAGAAAAGATTCCTCATTTTGTGTCTACCTCTGTTAAAAGATGAGTCAGAGGTTAGTGTCGGCTATTAAATTAAGCATCCACAGAGATACACGTATTATTTGGTCAGAAATTAATTTCATAAATAGATATTTAAGAAAAACAGCTGATATTGTTGCAATATTTTACTAATGACCACTTAGCAGCAGTCGTCTAAGTTTGGTTTTACTGAACTTAGTAAAACCGAACTAAGTTCAGTAAAACTGTGAGCCAGTTTTAACGTGATCAGTACATGAGCCACTGCCTTTTATCCAGTGTAGCTGCTGCACCACTGTATTTTAGTTGGAGTTGTTTTTTTCCTGACCTTGTGCCCTTTCTAATGTCATCGGTTGAGTTCAAAGGTGAAGGGTCTAATTGAACTTCTCATGCTTTTTTTCCACACCCACAAAGCTCCAAGAGTCATTGCCAAAAACGGCTTCATTTTTAACAAATTTATCATCCCATAACTGTCTATGCTCTTGCAGAACTGGCATGTTAATGGTGGTGAATAATAACTGTGGTCTGTAAATAGTTTCTGTAAAAATAAACATCTAGTAACCATTTTTTTTCTTATGTTTCTTTTGTTTTCTTAGTACTGGGCTGTTGAAGTCAAATCATTGTTTGGTTTTATGGTCACAAATTGTTCAAAAGTGGGAACAATGGTACAAAGCATCCCAAGTCAGACCTTGAAAACAATGACCTTTGTTTTCAATCAATGCTTTTCAGTGATTAACAAGAGCACTGAAAGAAAAATCAGTTTTTCTGAATAAAAAAACAAAAAACAAAAAAAAAATTAAACTTTATCAGTTAGCACTTCTAAACTATTGAGTTATACTTAATTTAATGGTCATCTTTGCTTATTTTTGGGTTTTTGGTAGTGTTTTTTTTATCTTCAAAAAACTACAGTTTGATCAGCTTTGATGATCTTGCAAACACCAGATTTTATCTCTGCAAAAAAAAAAAAAAGTCCATCACTATCCAAAAGTCTGGATGAACTGTTAGTTCTTGAAATATGGTAGTTTCATCACATTCAGATCTGATCTCTCTTGTTTTGACATTTGTTTTTGAAGCAATTTTTAAATACCAACTTTCGCACTTTTTTTTGCTTTGTGTTTTCTTAAAATGCCTCACTTACCTTGCAGCAGCTGGAATGACATCTTTGTTTTCAAATATGAGTCAGTTTAAAGAGCTGAAAGAACAATGGATTAATACAGTGTGCTCATCTACCTCTGTGGATAATTTGTTTGTATTGAATTAGCCATTGTTACCCTGACTGAACCTGCACTTCCTACCAACACAGCCACTGTTTATTTTGTTAGCTGTCTTTTGTGAATCCTTCCTTGGTTTTAGCTATTTATAAATAAAGAAAAAAAGTGAATTCTGCTAAGCCAGTTTTGGGTATATGAATCAGCGCTGATGAGTCGGCGAGTTAAATTACAGGGATTATTTCCTTCAGTAAGATAAGAATCACCCTTTTGTTTAACCTTTTTAGCACTGTTCCACCACAGCTCTCTGGCTTCTCTTCAGACGGTCATCCATCTAAAGCAGTGAACCCCGGTTTAATTAATTATGTATATGCAAATGTATGCTCCTAGCACCAGGATCTCAATTTCCATTTTCTTGGCCTTTTTCCCTTCTCTGCTTCTTCTTTCCTCTCTCTCCCCCCTCTATTCTGCAAACGCACAAGGATTTATTGTTAATTCAAGTACATAAAGTTTCTAATTTGCTGACATTGTGAATTATGTTTGTAACTGTTGCACATCGCTCAACTCAAAATGGCTAAAATACCTCATGCAATTTCACTCTTGTTTGTCTGGACTATGCATACATTTGGCAAGAGAAGAAAGAGTGGAGAGCACATTAATGGGAGTTTACTGCACAGTTTCTAATTGGAGCAGAAAAGGATGGCTTATTTTAAACCAGGAAAACAAACTGGTTGTTATTAGCTGGATGGCTAAAGGATCAGAAAATTACAGTTTGTGTATTCAGAGAACTGTTGTTGTTATGTAACAGGGAAAGTAGTTTAAAAATGGCTATATTTGCCTTGTTTGTCTCTTTTTTTCCTACTACTTTGATAGTTGAAAGTGATTCTGTGCTTAATGTAAACACTTTCTGTTTGTTTCTTGTATTTAGAGTTTGCATCATTCTCATTGTGAAAAAGCTGAATTCAAAGAATGAATCATCTAATTCAGCTGCCTGCACTAAAACCAGCTTTAAATTATTTTAAATGACTTGCATAGGTTGCCATTCAAAATCTATGTTATGAACAACACATCGAATTGAATTTGCGCAAGTCACTCACTCTTGCTTTTTACTATGTCCTACAGCAACAACATCCACACTGAAGAGTGTTGTTAGCATATATGCATAATATGTTTACTGATCCAAAATGGAGATTATTATGTTTCTGGTTGACTAATCAGGGTTGGTTAAACTTGAAACTGGTTGATTACAGTGACCAACCAATCTGTTGCATCATTAACTAGATTTTTTTTAGTAAATTTTATTCTCGGCTGTGAGTGTTGGAGTTGAGAGCCCAATGTTCTTCAGAAAGTAGTTCCTGCTCAACGCTGTGTGACCCTCACCTGCACATGCAATATTCAGTAAAGTCCCGGAAGAGAACTTTCTTATTATGCCGCATCACTTGAGAACTTTACTCAGATTTTCATTAAATAAAGGAAATAATCTCCAAGCAGTGACATTTTCCTGCTGGAAAACTGTCACTCTGATGCCTTCTTTATATATTAAAGTTTTTTAGATAGATTTATTTAACAGCGTAAGAAGCTTTGAAGCATACAGGCTTCCAGTGTTGAGAAAATGACAGATTTCACGAAACTTTGATCACAAAAGCTGGCAAACATACATTTTAAGACCCTGTTTGTTCTAATTTCCCTTTTCTTTTCTGAAAAAAAAAGTTGCTATTTTCCTCGCTGACTTATAAGAAGATACTGTCCCATTCTGAAAAATCCAATGCAGCTATTTGACTTGCAAAGAGGACAAGACCAATGCCTTGTGCAGAAAAGGGGGCTTGGGGTGGTGGTAAGAAATACATCTGCATTTTCAGGAAACATCCCCGCCAGCTGTCAGCCCTTCTTTATGTCACGGGCTTAACATTGTCACAGAGAATGAGTGCAGCGCTCCATATTATCCAGTTTGTAATTGAATTGTAGTGAGAGGTAGGTTGGTAATCAGTGTACAGCAGGTAGTTTTTGTTCCAGTGTTTGACAGTAATGTCCTCTAATGGGAAGCCCTGGCTCTACTCTGGTTCCAGGCCGCTAGGTTTCCCTGGATCCCCATCTGCTTGTTTATATATGTGTGTGTGTGTGTGTGTGTGCGTGTGTGCGTGTGTGCGTGTGTGTGTGTGTGTGTAGGTGTGTGTGTTTGTGTGTGTGTAGAAGTGATGTGCAAAGTTTAGTTAGTGTAGTTGTGCTCTGCGAATTCAGGGATGCAATCAGACTTGTAAAATTTTATTACGAATCTGCAGTGTGTTTGGGGGAAACCTTCCACAAACCTCTGAATTTCAGTCAACAATCGCTAATTTTCTTATGAAAAATTCAACCTTGATGACACATCTGCCCAGAAACTGAGTCATAATCTACAATCTACATCCAGTGAGTTAGCGCCGAAGGCCTCCAGTGATTTGCGGCACTGAGGTTTTTCCATCTGTGACTTTTAGAGATCTCTCTGTCCTTGTGAAGTCCCAATCATTTCACAATCCTGCTCCTCTCACAACCTTCCCTCATCCTCCCACTTTTGCACTAAATAAATGGAGCTAGAGTAGTGGCAAAGCAGAGGTAGAGAAGGGGAAATGGTGATGCGGTAGTTAACCATGTGAGAAAAAAATAAAAAACAAGGTCAGAGTTGACATACTAGAGTTGACACCAGCGCCCATCAGGACCATACCCTCCGCTTGCTTGGCTACATATTCTTGCCATCTTATCATTTCACAGACGGCTGACTCAGTGGCCGATGTGACAAGGCTCTCTATCCATCTGGGCACGCTCTATTTTCACCAACGCTTATTTTGCGGGGGCATCAGAGCACAACGCCCAAATGGTGTGTCGGTGTCTGTAGTGGACCGGTGTGGTCTGAGTCACCGGCTGATGCACCCACACTGCCATGATACAGCACAGAATAACAGGCTGGCAGCGCTGCCGGCGGAGGCAGTGCGACCAGTTCTCCGTGTGTATGCGTTTGTTCTCGCTCAGATTCTCGTTCCTGTGTGGGTGGGTGAGAACGTTTGTGGAGGGGGTTTGGGGGGGGGATCATCTTATGTGCGCAGTCATGTCTGCAATGCAGCACTCGTGTTTTGTTTTTTTCTCAGGAGTCGGTATTGTTTATATTGTGTGTCTCGACGCCTCCCAAGGCTGTTTGTTAGATGAGAGGATTACTGGCGCCGTGGGGAACAGAAGGATGATTTTCTGATGATATAGTGCTCTCTCCAGAGGTGAAACCCTGTTCATAATGGGCTCTTTGTTAATTCTGCTTTTTGTGTAACGTTCCCCATAAAATGGGCAAAAATTTGCAAGTAAACATGAAAATAGACCCTGGTTGTTTTTGTATATATTATTAAATTCCCATTAGAAACAATAACTATATTGAGAAGGAGGCAGATGCCGTTCTCTCAACAACTCAGACAAGGTTAGATTGCCAAATTGTGTTATACTGAAGCAATTTCAATTATTAAGCTCCCTTATTGTTGAGTAAATTAATAGAGAGCACTTGTTTGACATTTAAAAGACAATTTTATTGTCACTTTCCATTTAGATGTTTATTGCAGTTTTATTCAACATAGGTGGTAAAGCTAAGGTCCTATTCACACTAATGCAAACATTTTTCAATAGCAAAATTGTTTGGACAATTCCAAAATATTACAATAACTTTTCAAGTCAAGTTTCTGTTTTCAGTCAGTGTAAAATGTTTGCAATACTATACAACAATAATACAGTCCTGGATAAACATACCTTATTTTCACTGTCCCTGTAATTTTCTTCACTGCAAGGATCCAGACGGTGAAGTTTCGCCCTTTAACATCAACTACTTTTTGTGCTTCCTGTTTCCCTTAGTGTTTAGAGTTGAGATTACAGACAGCAGGGACCTCTCTTGAGGTCATGGCCAATCAAAGGAGCAGAATCCAATACAGGAGGGGAAAACATTGGCCACAAAGATTGTGGCCAATGTTTATGATTAGGAAAAAAAAACCTTTTTGTTTTTCTTTTTTTCAATCAGATATGAGTATTTGCATATAAATAACAGTCCAGTGACTGTCAAAAAGAGAGGGACTTGGAAAGAGAGAGGTAAACAAGAAATATATGTCATATACGGGGACAGATTGAGCTGTTTTATCTGCTGGTGAGGAACAGGAAAGCGGACTGGAGGTAAATGTCACTGTGATCATTTAATAGGCTCAGCAGCTACAATCACCAAAAAAGAATTAAATTTCTTCTTTGCTATTCATTTTAAAAACCTAATTTTTTCTTTACAAATTGGAAATCCTCCCTTTAAAATGTAATTTTATGAGAATCTGAATGTGTAGCTGCGTTTCTTTAGAAATAAGGATGTTAGCGATGACGGAGAACTAAAGGTTCCCATTCAAACCTGTCCTTGGGCTTTCATTTGATCATGAATGTCCAACGTACTGTACAACATCTCATTGACCAGACTTACTTCTGACTTTTTAGGTGATCACAGAGTGATTTCTCAAGGTTTAAATCTGGACTGAGTCATTAGCTGCTTGTTCTGTTGTTTCAATTTTAGACTTAATTATTTGAGTGTCTATTTTTCTTCACTTAGCTGTGCTTGGTTTGATATTGTCAGACTTGGTCTTCAGCTCCTTTTATACCAAAAATGAGTGATAAAACACTGGAATATTTGATAAGCCACATGTTGTGGACCAGAGAGTCTCACAAGGAGGATCTGACACTGAAAACTGACAGAGACAAATAATACATGTTACCAGTGAGGAAAGAGGCTGCCAGCTTTTCTCGGTCCTGCTGAGCGGGCCTGGCACTACGCACCAGGACCGACTCAAAAAGGCAAGCTTCCCAGGAACCGATGCCCACCAAGCCTGCAGGGCTGGTCCATCTTCTTTCTTGTTGCTGTGGTCTGCAGGGTTGTCTCCATAGCCAAGCAAACGGATGTTTGGTGTTGCTGTTTCTGGCCGTGAGAAAGACATCAGTGCCTTTATTTAAGCATGAGCATTCATACTTATTCCACTGCAAAAGTATTCATATGTGTTCAGTTTTTTCACATTTGATGTTCCAATCCATAGTTGTGGTTCGCTGTTCCAGGTTATTGTAGATTCTTTGTGTCTCCATATTGCCCATAATGGCGGCCATTTGCAGTTCCTTGTTGTGGCCGTGCCATTCCACCGGCAGCACGCAACCCTTAATTACCTGCCTGTAATTTAGGTTTTTATTCTCTTTATCCTCATTGCATTGGCTCTTATTGTTAAGGTGCCCTGCGGTGGGTGTCTAGCTGTGATTGTGCATGCATATGTGTGCAAGACGGCCTTTGCTGATTGCTGCATTGGCTGATGACTCAGTCCTTTTCTTTTTTTTTTTTTTCTTCCAACCTGCTGGATGTACTTCAAACACACTGGGTAACCTCCTGCTTTCCCCACTGGCAGCCAAGAGGTTACCGTCCCCACACATCAGAGCTATTTTCCTCTTAATTGAGACCCACTCTGCTGCGACAGCATTTTCACAAGGTGGAAAATGGCAGGTCAAGACATCAGGACATCCCTCTCCTCTAAGCCTCCGTCCCTTTGGCAAAAGTGCCTGTGATGTTGATAAGTTCCTTTGGGGATCTTGGAGCTCCTCCAGCTCAGATGCTACGCCTCTTAAGGGCATATAAAGGTTGGTGTCTCGCCACCTCATTGGTTGTATGTGCAGCAACCACTCATCTTGTGTGTTTATTCAATCAGCCTAGGTCTAAAATATGCATGTTGTTCCGATTGAATTACGCCGGAGATTTTATAGAGAAAAATAGTGGTAAACCATCTTGTCGAGTCGCTATGAGAGAGCAGAGACATTGAGGGAGTCTCTGTGGTGACCCGAGTCAATCTGCATCTGATTACCCCGCAGCAGACCTGTAACCCAATTCATGAGCTCATCGCCTCCTCTCCAGGAGCACCGGATGAATGGCTGCTTTTGCTTATATGACACTAAAACGTTGACGAAACGCAGGGACATAATATTTGTTTCACTTTATTTCATCCACCTATAAACCTGCATTTTTGTTTTTTTCAATGATAAACATCTTGGTCACATCTGTGCTGCATCTTTTTAGCAGAAACCTTGACATGAGTCTTTTTATATGGTTGCTCGAGGTTTAATGTGTGTTTTATGTCTAGGTTTAGTTACTCCAAATAGCATTGCCTTTAAAATTGGCATCCTAATTTTTAGGAAGTTTCCTTTTACATCAAGTATGCACTTGTACATACAGATGGCTACATTTAATTCAGTATTCAAAGTCCAGTAATCTGCTATAAAACGATAGTAAGTGAACACAAGGCATCTGATGGTTGCCAACTAGTGATGAAACTGTATCTTTGAAAACACTGAAAACACACTGTATCTTTGAAGAGAAGGAGACAGAAGAAGTGTTTTCTGTGAGTCTCTAACTTGAAGACTTAATAAACCGGCACCTCACCCAGGAGTTTAAAGTTGCTCAGGCTTTTCTGCCTGAATGAATTCTTGTTTTTACATAGACAAGATTTCTGCCCCAGTTCTTAAAGCCATTAGTAATTAGAATTGTGTAACAAATATTCTATCACTAGAATATATGATCAAACCGCCGAGGAGCTCTGTAAAACTATCAGTAAATGGAATCAGCTGAAAGTCTTAATTTTCCACACTACTACTGTACTACTGTAGCTGCTAAAATGGGCAACTTCTGAAATCTATACATGCATCTGCTGTTAGCTTTCTTGTATGTTATTTAGCTCTAATATTCATGGGAGAATAAGTTTGTCAAGGACAGCTTTTGATTTAATAAATAAAAAAGTAAATCCTCAGTTGTCAACAAACTTTGGTTAAACATTTTCTCTTACCTGAGGAACATATGTTGTCACCTTGGTTGGTCCGACTGCTGACTCTGCTAGACCTGCCTGTAAAACTCCTTGGAAAGACTGATTGGGATTTATTTACATTTCATATTTTACATACAATATCTAAGTTTCTGACTGTATTTTGTACAATTATATTTTGCTTAAGTTAAGTCAGACACAAGTCTAGAGTTCTTATTTAAACGTTTATTTCTATTAAATCAGCACATTTGTTCCTGTATCATTTGGCATAAGTTAATTACTTTCAGTTTCCATTTTGTTTCTAATGCTGGGACCCTGGCCGTTTCTAGAGTAATTGTTCTGTTTTTTGCGGGTCATGGGAGTTTATAGATTTGCTCAGTCCCTAACGCAGCTGATGATGGCGCGAGTTGCTGCAAAGCTGCTGGAGTTGTTATCTCTCGGCAGATTGGCGCGTTCTCTCACCAATTGCTGCGCAGTCAAATGGAAATGTGTCGAGTCGGGAAATGATAATCGAGTTCAATTAGGCTTTGTACCATGTTTGTATTCTGCCAACAGATTATCCAGAATCCCTACCCTCTCTGAGAGAAACAATAAACCTCTGTCAAAAGTCTGAAATGGGCAATTTCAGGGAAGGTGCCGATAACAAATATTGGCACTGCCAAGCTACTCGTGGCGTTATTAGAGACAAATATAGCGAAGCTTTTGAAGCAGCTTGGCTGGAGTTCACTCTTGGAAGGAAATTAATTTCCAATTTTTGTCTCCTTTTTTACTCCTGAAACCCTTCGCTGTAGTGGAATGCCTTATGCTTCCAGAATTGGATATCATAAATATTTTCAAAAATAATAACGCAATAACATTTTTCCCAATTAGCGCTGATATGTCGAAACACTAATTTTATTACAAAGGAAAAAAAAATCCAATTTCCTCTTCTTACTCTGACATGTAAGATGAAAAATGTCTGGATAAAACAGTTTCCCTCATATGAAACAGTTTGCCAGCTCTTTATGTTCTGGCTGGATCCTGCGTGTGTGACCTTTTACACCTTTTGTTTTTTCTGCTGTTTTTATTAGTGGCGAGCGTAAAACACTTCAGAGTCTCAATTAGCACTCACAATGGGAAGTGAAACCGTCTTGGCAGCGCTCGCCTTACTTTAAGCCTTCAAGTTATTATCGTCCACAAACTAATTAGCAAGTTCTTGATAAGCGAGGGGTAGGCCCTCTGTTGCCATAGCAACGGTTAATCACAATGAAAGGATTGTGCTGGTGGGCAGGTCACAGAGCACACTCTGACTTCCTCTGCATTTGTTTTATGCTTCGCTTCGTTCGCAGCTCTAAAATGCTGTGCACTCACAAGGCCGTTTTGTATTGACTTGCTTCAAAGAGATTAATTTAAAAAAAGAGAAATTCGACATGAGTTCATAGTTGAACACAAGTGTTGTGTCAGACGGTCATGCATCATTGCTGAATTGATACCTCCAATGAGGGAGCATCAGCTGATATTTTTATTGTGAAATTAACAGTCTCTAAAGTCTCCCTGTTCATCATTTATTTGTCTATTAGGAGTGTTTAAGTGACAATGTTTGTTGTTTTTAGTTTTTAAAAATTGTCTCTGTTGCTAAAAGGATTCTCTGCCATCGTTGAAGTGAGAGATGGATGATCTCAATAATTGCCTGGTGAACAGAAATCAAACAAGCAGTGCAAGCAGATGGAAGCCCCTAAAGCTGCAGATAAACTGTTGAAATGTAATGGTTGGTATTCACTTTAGTGCCAACTGTGTGCAACATGTAAAATGTTTTTCTTTCTAAAGAAGGCATTTTATAAAAGGTGGAGGCGTATGAGTCACAAATTTCAGGTATATCAGGAAAATAAATTTTAAAATTGCACCAGAAGGCGCCTGTTTCTAGGTTTTTTTCCCTTCAAGCTAAGAATCAATCTGCCAACCAGCAGCAGATATTTTTAAAAGCCTTACATTAGTAGTGGATCACATTTTGATGTTGTTAAGCTGTTTACTCTTAAACGATAGCAGATGTGTTTCTGTAACTTTCAATCTGGCAAACCAACACCACAACCTTGTTAATTGAACTTTTTAACAAACCAAACTGTACACTTTCAGTCAGTTTATATTCATTACTCATAGGGAGAAACTTTGTATCTATTTGGCATAATATTTTGAACACAACTCATTTAAACTGGTTTGGTACAAAGCCAACCTTGCGCCATAAAAAACCTGATAGGTGAAGTTCTTCACCTTTCCAGAAAGTTAACATTTTATAATATTAAAATTTTGTGTATTCTGAGAAGATGAGCAATTTTTAAGTAAAGTTCACCCAGTACATCTTGTCATGAAATATACGCACAGCACGATTCTACCGTCACACATCTCAGTTGTTGAAGCATTCTTAAGTTTGAAAGTCTATTTTTGTCACTTTCAAACATATTTAGTCACCAAACAGCTCAATGTTTGTCTCCTCTGACCATAACATTTTCTCCAGATGGCATCCGCCTTGTCCTTCTGAGCAACTGCAAGTTTCATTCAGTTTTCCTTATTGGCAAGTCTTTGTCAATGTTGATGTTAACCTCACTTCACTGAGGACAGTGAAACTAATGTTCCAGCTCATGGTTGATTTTAGCCTTTGTAGGTCCTGGGTTCTTCCATGCTAATAGGTGTGCAAAAACAAATTTGATTCTGTTTAGGGCGATAAAGCACATGTTGTGTGGTTGACACGTGGTGGGTATCAGTATGTTTGAATTTAGAGTTTTAGTGCTTTAATATTACGTAGTTTGATCTAAATACCATGTTGGTATGGCAGCTAGCAGCGCTCATGTTGATGGTCCTGAAAAGATTGTGGTCAAGATGCAATTTACTAATGAACTTCCAAGTACTGTTGGGCTGAATCTACACATTTTAGTCTAGATGTGAAAATTTGACTTTGAAATAGAAACAATTTAGAACACCAACTTTAAATTTAAAATCAATGATATTCGTTTCCATGATTAGGGTGTGTGACTTAAACTATATGAAGCTTAAAATGCTCCTTCCCTCGAACGATCTGTGTCATATTATGTTTCCTGTTTCTGTCTTTTATTTCCTTCACTTCAGCACACGCGTTGCCAACATACGTCACTCTTGCCATTCTCAACCTGACATTTAAAAACCCACACAAAACGGTGCGCCAACATGAATACGCAGTTAACCACTTCAACAGCAACACCCCTTATGACTGCAGTGTGCAATCCACCCCTCTGATTGGCAGGCAGGTTGCCTGTTTGGTGAATAAAATATTTATAGAAGCTCAATTATCCAAGCCTGTTGTGTCTGACACAGCTGTGCTTGCCAGATGTTTTTATTTAAAGGAAGAGGCATGAAGCAAGGTGAAGTAGGGGGGAAAGGGTGTTCAGAAACCCTCCCATGCTCAGCAGCTTTATTCCAGACGACATGCAACAACAATCTTGTAAACATACAAAGTATCTCAAAGTTAATTGCATTTCTTTAATAAACAATTTTAGATATGTTTGACGCTTTTGTTCGTGTTGCCTGATATTAATTAGCTGGCTTTTTAAAATTCAGTCTCACTCATCGTTTATAAAATTACAGTCATCCCAATAATGTGTTTAATTAAAAGGATGGGAAAAAAGAACCGTTTGGCTGTGAAGAGTCACTGTGAGAGCTCGTTGAGAATTAAAGCAACTGCTACCATCTTTCTGAATATGTCAAGGCTGTGAGTTTCTCAAATTAAAAATCAAAGGGACTTTGTTTTCCCCATCACAATATTTCCCTTGTGGTGAATCTAGAAGCTGAAATGTGTTTTACATTTTAGAATCAAGTATTTATTTTAAGGCCAAAGTGAGATTGTTTGTACCGGATCAAGGAGGGGACACTAAACCTCTCGTAACCTTACCTCATGCATTTTAACATGCTCTCATCTGCATTAGATTTTTGTTACTTTTGCTCTGACAACAACTCCTGTGTTATCACAGGTGTGATTCAAATTACCAGAAAAATAGTTTCTGGTTAGATCTTTAAGATTTAATTTTGTTTTTCCCTGAATTTATATTTTTTAATCAAATTTTGAGGGGACATTTGGTTAATTGTGTTGCTATAAATGTGTAGTATAATGATTTTTTTTCTTAAGTGATTTTTTAAAATGATATATAAACAGTTGCCACATAAACATAACTTGTATAAACTCTAAAACAGATTTTACACTTTTTTATTTACACTTATATCTATTTTGGAATTCGCCCAGAACATGGACTACATTTTTAATGCCCCACTCGATGTACATCTTTTGATCTGGCTCTCCAAAGTGAACCATCTCTAGGGTAGGTTGTGCATGTGTAGGTTACCATGGTGATTGCATCCCAGTTAGATGTGGGCCATTGTGTTACCAGAATCCCATGCTTGTGCCTGGGGCTATTACCTGAGGTCTTAGACTCACCATGTAATACTCAGGAAACCTTAGAGCTGCTTCTTTTTGCTCGTTTTTTTTATTCAACAGCATGAACCCTATGCCAACCATCTTGGATGCTTCACCGCCTGCAGAAATATCAATCAGTCATACAATGTCCATGTGAGTTTCCATGAGTGACTTCTGCAGAGATTAAAGGGTATATTTCTCACCTTAAGATGGATAATTATGAGAGGAGCTGAACCGTTTCCATACCTGCTCTGCATTACAAATTCAATTATGACTTTATCTTCAAAGAATTTTTACTGATACTTGTGAGCTTGTTGAGATATTCTAATAGGAGGGCACCTGTGACTTTGGACTTTGACTGGCCCTTGAAATAGTAGAAGATATGATATGATAATGCTGGATGGTCTCATAACTTTAGGATCGGAGCAAGATTGAAATGTGTCTATCAGAGGTTAATTTTAGGAACTTGTCATTGCAGAATCGATTGCAAAACATCGATGCACTACACAGCTATCACCAGGATACCTACAGTATATTAACTGCAATGCAAATCATTGTTTGCTGGATATTATTTTCACAGCCACATCCCTTCCTCTACAACTCCTGATTAAACTTCTGTTTCTCTTCTTCCTTTCCAGTGGAAGGCTGCACTGACTGGTCCGTGGACTACCAAAAGTACAAAGTCCTTGTTGGGGAGCCTGTCCGGATCAAGTGTGCTTTATTCTATGGATATATCCGGGCAAACTACAGCCATGCACAGAGCACAGGACTTAGCCTCATGTGGTACAAAAGTGCAGTGCATGGGGATTTCGAGGAACCCATCAGTTTTGACGGTGCAAGGATGAGCAAAGAAGAGGATTCTATATGGTTCCGACCAGCTGAACTGGATGATGTGGGGTATTACTCCTGTGTATTAAGGTATGTGTTTTTACTCAGAATCCCAAAGATAAACAGTTTATCTCCACCTTACAGCTCGAAATGGAGCAAGCATTTGTTGCAGAATCCTCCACCATTTTAGGGGGATTATTTTGCCAGTGGCATGTCTATAAAACGAAGTAAATAACATTGTCTTGCATCCCTGTGGGCATGAGTAAAGCCCTGTAAAAGTCTTCCCCTGTAGATGTCTAATAAAGTCAAGATGTAGCCAAAAGATAGCTGGTCGAGGTTCCACAGAGGGTTTTCTGTGCCTACGAGGCCTCGTTGCCTCGTTTTATATGTTAAATTAGTTTTTATTTCCCACTCGAGGGCAATAAGCCATACGGCGCGATTGGCAAGTCTGTAATCCTTTGGCCTTCACAAGTTCTTGTTTTCTGAAAACCTCATGGAAAGAAGTGAAATGCTTGAGAGTGCACTTCATCTTGAAACGATTGCACAGTGGGAAAAGCTGCTAAGATAAAAGAAAGGGGGAAAAAAATGGACTTGTGCTATCTTCCCTCTTAACTCACTGGATGTTGGAGGCATACAATTGTTTGATTTATGAGTTAGATTATGTGGTAAAACTTCTGGTTTCCCAGCGGCTTTCATCGACATGAAGGTGGTCTGTGACCACTCAGAGTGAAAATGTTAAGCTCCGATCTGTTTTTGTTTCACGGCAAGAGGAACTTTAAAACGCATCTTTCTGCATGATTGAAGTGCCGTCTTTTTTATTTTTTATTTGGCAACACTTATGCGCTTTAAGACCTTTTGTTAAATAGAATCGAGGGATAATGTGCACTTGAGCAGCAGCTTTCAATGCAGGTTTCTTTGTGTTTCAGAAGCTCAACTCTAAGGGAGTTTGGCTATTACTATTCCACACCATTAGCACCCTCTCCTTCGATGTGGCAGCCGCCGTGAATAGAAACATGGTGAACCAGTCCAACAATTCTCTATTCACTCGTGTTGGCAGCGGTTTCTGGAGGTAGACAATCAGCTCAGAGTTATTGTGTAATCACACCGAGTAGAGTCTTGAGATTTGATTTGGATGAGCACTGTTGCGTTTTCATTGGTCCCTGCCTTTGAGAAGCAAATTAAGGGGCAACACTTATTTGTTGTTATGGAGAGAGAGGGAAAAAGTACAGAGCTCTTTCAGTTAACAGGAGATTTCCCTTTGTGGACTTGTCTTTGAATTTTTGTTGCCTGTAATGGTTTTATAGACTTTAACTGTGTTTTCACACTTGAGGATTAGGAGTCAGCTCGCTTTTTCTCAACATTATATGCTTCCTGTCTTTCCTCGGTAAAATGGGGCACAATAACTTGGACTTTAAGTTGCATTTAACAGCTTAGCTGTACAATTATTTTTCCTGGACTGTTACAGCTGAGATCTAGATGTATGTGTTGTTATCCACATTGCAGAGCTGAGGCTGACGTTATTCTGCAACATCTTCAATTCTTTTCGCTTTAGTGTTTGAGCGCTACCGTTAGCTGGGTCCAAACAGGAAGTTACCTTTTCTCAAGCTACCCCTACCACAGCTACGGTTTCTGTCCCACTAGCGGCTATAACCGTATTTTAGAAAAATATATGACTTTATGCTTTGGAGCTGTATCATCCTTCCATCAACACATGTTAAAATAATCATCTAAGCTAGAAATTGACCTAACTTGCTGCATGTCTGCCAGCTATAATAACCGAACCGACTAAAAAGAAAAAATAACAACCAAGCGAAACACATTCATTTGTCACAGTGTGTTTACTGTCAGCTTTGCAACACTTGAGTTAAGGAAATAAAACGCAATAGTGTAGGGAGTTTCACATGCTTGATTATATAGTAATAACTTATTAACCTTGTAGGTAAAGGGCGTTTTCTCTTGACTGGCTCATTAGTCAGCTCTCTGCAGCAGCGTGCTGCAGTTCAGGAACAGGAAAGTCTGCTCAGGAAGACTTCCACAGCCTAGGTTGAATATGCCAGGTTTGTCTTGAGTGCTGATCAACATTTTAAAAGGTATTTGCGAAGACCTGAGCCTTTGTAATTACTTTGGCCTTCCGCAAGATCTGTTTGTAATTCCACAGTGTGGAATATTAAAGGGCAGCTTCAAAGTTACGGTGGAGTTTGATCACTTGATCTGTAATGCCTTCATGTTTTACCTTGTTAGAGATCAAAGAGGGACACTCTGATGCACGTCATCTGTAATACCACTCAATATAGAGCTCTTCCACTATCAGTTACGAAGATTACTATATAGCATATAATTGCACCTACTTGGACGTGTTCTCTGTTTTTGGTTGAAGGTTAAAAATGCTGTAATGGATTCACGTAGTTTTACAAACACACTGCAGCACGCTCATCTGCTCCCTCAGTATGACTCATTTAAATTCCCAGGTACCCAGGCCAAGTCGAAGGATTGCTCTTCTCCTTTGTCTCTGGAGTGTGGGCCCTATAGATGATCAGCACTTGCATATGTTAACATATTACCACCGGCTCAAGCTCTTGGCTGTGTTTTCAGCTGAGGATCCTCGCAGTTCTGAAACGTGAAGGGCCCTGGAAAATTGGAGCCCCGCGAGATGGAACAAATGAACCTCAGCACAACAATAAATGATTTCTCACTGGGTACATTTCACAGTTGAGCAGACTGCAACAGTTCAGCACCAGTTACGATGAGATCCCTTGATGTTACATTATTAGTCTGGTATAAAGAAAGGGGGAAGCTTGCCAATCACATTAGGAAATTTAACTCTGCATCTAAAAACGCCGTTTTTGTCTAACTTGCAACTTTATTCCTCTGCGATTTTAAACTTTTGGCCTTCTTAGTGCATCTCTTTCCAGCCACAGGCATCAGTGCACTCATCTTCATCACATCTTTACCTGCTCAGCTGCGCTTAAGTGTGTCAGAGGGCATATCCGTACACCGACACACCCGTGTGCATCAGCATGCACACAAACACAGAGCGTCAGGTCTACGTGCCCAAGAGACTAGCTGTCAGTGGAAGGGAACTTGGTGTACTTCCCTACCTAAAAGGTAAAGCAAACCAACACACATTCATATTCAACATTTCAAGCAGGCTGCAGTATCACGTCTACTCTCTGGGATTGCTTAGCATGGACATGCTCGTACACACGCAAGCCCTAGATGCGCAACAGGCACATGAGAGAGAACGGGAGCCGCATTCAGTAGCGAGACGGAGAGGAGCAGATGAATACCGCCATACGTCAAATTGAGGTCAACACTCAGCTGTTTCAAACGCAATACCCTGAGGAACTTTGTCGTATGAAGAGCGAAAACATCTGCAGCGGCAGTGTCACTTACAGTACAATAACAAAGCGAGGCGCATGCATGCGCACAGGCGACCTGATGCGTTTGAAGGTACCACTGACTCTCCTGCACTGTTGCAGGTCTCTGTAAAACAATATTAATAGCGTACTGTTTTTGCTGTGATTAAATTCTGCTCTTGCATCTGAGGAAATCAAGCGAGAAGGAGTCAAATTAGGCATGAGTGGGAAAATGATATTTAGAACTGTCATCTGGAAGGAAAATGTTTGACGCTGACGATTGAAATAAGGCACAGAAACAAATTTAGGAACAAATGTTGTACAATGGCTTTCAAAAATATTTATACCTCCTCACATGCGACACAAACTTCAAAGTGTTTTTTGTCACAGAGCAACACATAGTTGTACATGAAGCTGAAATTGTGTGATTTTTCACATTTACATATATACCCAAGAGAAGTGAGACATGCTTATTTTGTTCTTCCACAAGAGTGAATACAGTATAGAATCGTCTTTTGTTGTTTTCATTGATTTAAGTCTTTTCAGGTCTGCGTGTACCAGCTTTGCACATCTAGAGACTTTCTCACCATCTTCTTTGCAAAATATTTCCCCATCTCTGCTAGAAAAGATTACTGTTGTGTGCAAGTTGTAGAAACAGGAGTCGGCCTATCACCGAAACTATTCAAGCCTAAAATACCATCTCAATGCAAGCAGAGATGTCCCCAGCGCTAATGTCAGCATCCACAGTCCACATTTTGAAAGGATTTTGTCAGAGAACATCCTTGAATGATCACAGGTCCACAAAACATCTAAAATCTGAATAGGTTTAGAAGTTTTATTAAGCTCACATGTCTATTTATTCAGTAATTTAGGAGCAAAACAGTTTTTTAAATTGAAATTATATGATTTTCAACTAAAATGCAATGCATTTTGATTAACTAATTTACAGACCTTGGTATTAACTTGTTTTTCCTCCCCATCACCAGTTTAAAAAAGTAGATATAAAATTTTATGTCCAATTAATTTACTGTTTGAATTGTAAAATTTTACTTCCAAATGATATTCCATTGTGATGTTTTAGATAACAAAGTGAAGAAAAAAAAAAGATGCTCAGCCATGGAAAATTTGCTATTCGTGAACAAATGACCAAACGTGAGCAGAGCTACAGCAAATACATCACGGTGGAAGTACAGAGATTTAGCTAAAGGACAGATGTATTGCACAGGAAGAATTTTTGGCCCTTTGTAGTTAGCCAGCATCTCACCTTTGACCCCGCTCACAGGCACTGGCATGCTGCCACTGCCTCAGGCTTATTAATGGCTTTCCTGCATGCCCTGCAATACCTGGGCTGTCGGCACCAAAGGACATCGAGAGGGGAGGATTATAAAGGGGGCGGCGTGCGTGCATCTCTGTGTGTGCATCCGTTCTTTTATTTAAGCTTAAAATTCCCGGTGTGCGTGCATCTCACCTTGCGTCTCAAACACACACGGTACAAAGCACCTCCCACCTTTCCCATGCTGTGGCCATTTTGACGGTATTAGTATTCATGTGCAGGAGTGGCTGGTGATCTCTCAGGGAAGTGACAGTCAGAATGGGCTGTCTGGAACACTCTGTCATTCAGCTCCAGTCAGGGCCTGTCCAATTGATCCTGCCCAGCTGTCAAAGCCAATGAGAGACGCTAGACTAAGGAGCAGCATGGATGGTTTTTGCTGCAAGAGGTTGTGGATGATGGATAAAGAAGTATTGCAGTGTGGGCTATGAGCTACCTGGAAGGAAACAAACTGGTTGCACCTCTTTGACAATATATTCAACAATGACTGTTTCTGAATTCAGGTTATTTATTAATCTTTTCACACTAAGCATAACATTGACGAGGGTTTGATGTCACAGTGAAGAGCAAAAAGTCCTTTTTCCCACCAGTAATCGCACTGAATATTGAATATGCATCACCCCAAAAGATCATAGCTATGAAACCTTACTGATGATTAAAACAAATTTAGATCTGCTGTTTTTCACTTCCCAGCAGTTGTTACATCAGCAGCTTGTGTGTGAGCAGCTTTGCTTCGCCAACTTTCTGCACTGTTCAGCAGAAAAAGTAAGAAGTTACTGAAGCATAAAGCAGCCGAGGCCTCGGAATCTGTTGATCTTTTCTAATTAAGATTTTTCTGTTTGTCAAAGATGAAGAGGAGCCAAGTTCTCTTAATTTTGCTAATGCTTTGGTTGTTGTGAGCATGAGACAGTAAACACCAGGACTTTGTTCTCAATAAATCATCTACAAATATAGTTTTCATGGCATTTTTGCAGTGGTTTTAAACTGGTTCTTTAATATTGATGTATTAGATGCCAAATAATTGGCAAAAAATATTATTTGTGGTATCCCTTACTTTGAAGTTTTTTCTTTTAGTTGTTTACAAACAAATGATAAAGGCCACAAATGGTGATTTTTAAAGTTAATGTGTGTTAATCTAATGGCAGGTTTAATAAGTCTTGGCTCTATAGATAGACTTTAGTTCAGATTTCAGAGAAATAATCATGAATCCATTTCAAACTCAACCCAATTTAGGAGAAGTTGCTCAAATGTCAGAAAAATCTTGAAATTTGAACCTGGAAAAAGAATGAAATTTTGAGATGGGAAATTAGTGGGAACCCTGGTTGTGAAGGACTTTCAGGCTTTATAAGCAATGCCATTGTGTGTAGCAAAGGTAACAATCATTATTTCACTGGAAAAGGTGCAGTTAAAGCAGAATCTGATTGGGGAGAAAATGGCATAGAGCCAGGAGACTGTCATTAATTGTTTTCACTTCTTATATGGGGTTTGAACTGTGTAATATGGGTTTGCCAAGCAGCTTTATTTCCCAGTCAGGGTTATTGATGATACCCCTCTGTATTCAGTATTCTTTTACACCTGTATAGCAAAGAGTGCTCCGTCAACCCTGCTTGGACAGCCTGTTAGTGTGCTCTGTGTGGTTTAGTATAGACTGTTTTCCAACAGCCATTGTCTGATGATGTATGGGCTGCTGTTTGGGCTTGGGCAACCTTTCACACCACGCTTTATTCAGCTTTGTGATGTGGCTGTGTGAAGTTTGCCAGGTATTCACTGTGGATGTCTGATGTTACAATGGCACTGTCAAAAAAAAGAGAGAGGATGTGCTCTTCAAACCACTCCAGGGCAACAAAATGGATAGTAATAAACTTCTGTAAAAGACATATTTTAGAAATGCTGTCATTTTGTCTATGGCTTTTAAATCTGCTGTTTATTTCTCTCAACTGTTCGAACTCATGCGTCCTGCCAAAAATACTTAGCGTTTCCTCTGATTCACATCTGCTCAGGGTTTTCCTTATTATAGTTTTCCTTATTTTCCACAGGGTTTCTAGTCATGGCTGCATGGTAGCATTGTTGGTAGCTCCGTTAGCATACAAGTGTGGATTCTCTCTGGCTACTCCACCTTCTTCTCAGAGTCCAACATGACTGCTCCGTCCATTGGTCCCACTAAATTGTCCGTAGGTGCGAGTACAAATGTCCAAGGTGTGTCCTGCCTTTCACCCAATGACCGCTGGAGATAGACACCAGCTCCCCTGTAACCCTGCAAGGACAAGCAGGTATAGACAATGGACTGATTTATGGTTTTAGTCATCACCCATTTTCTGGTTGCATTTTCAGGTAAATTCACTGATCAGTGTTTGTTGCTCTTGCACCCACGGTTTTATTAATATCAATCAGTTGCATGCTTAAGAGTTCAGTCAGTCTAATGCCTCCCCATATGTTTAGCCTCCTTGCTCTCCTGGTCCACATTAGGCAGAGGAAGTCATCAGACAAGATGCCAAACCTATCGGTATCTGATAGCAGGGACATTGACCTTCTCCTCCTCATATCTGATGTTAGTTTTTATCTGCCAGACAAATGTCAGAAATACCATTCCCCGAGCCCAATCACTCTGGCACCACTGCCGAGGTTTCTCCCTCCCTTCCATCCCGATTGGATTGTGAACAGTAGAGCTGCAAGCGAGACATCTGCAATACCACAGCTGTCAGTCAAACTGCAGTGTAGAGGAGAACTCACACTGCTTGACTGGATCCTGAGGGTGCAAGAATGGTGGGGAAGTAGCTGGGAGCTGGGAAGGAAATTTCATTAAAATTTCATAAAACTCAAAGAGCTATTTTTAATTTAACTGTTGCTGAACATTGTGAAACTTTTGCTCATATCAGTTTGCACCAGCTTTTTAGTTTAAACTTAATTACTTTTTAAAAAGGATATGTTATAAAGAATGTACTTATATGATTAGCATTTTATGTTTGTGTTTCGTATCCTTTGAGAAATTGAATAAATGTCCAGTGCATCTCTAAAAGTGGTAAACCTGCCATTTGTTGCAAAAAAGCACCAATGAGAGAAATCTGACCTCAATATTTATATTATTCTATTTTCTTAGTTGCTGAACTTCTAAACAAAACTAGGTAACAAATCAAAATGTACAATGATATTCAACAGCTAGATGATCACTCCTACTGAAAGAGCTTTTCTCCACCAACACAACCCATTCTCAGAGTGCAAGAGCCCAGCAGTGATAATATGAAATGGTTGGTTTGTGTTTGATATGCATGGGAGTTAGACTGCTCACTCATTACAGCCAGAGGGCCTTGGGACCGATGAATAAGGTCATGACAGAGTTAGAACAGAATAACAACCGAGACAAATTGTTTATGCTTGTTATGAAATCAGGTTGTAAGCATAAAGATGAGTTGTGACTGTCAGAGAATGTGAAAATAGCTCCCTTAAGGCATCGAACAGAAAATGACTGACTAATGCATTTGCACACAAGAAGCACTTTTGTCAGTTTGAGTTGTACAACTTAAGAAAGGCTTAGAGGAGTTTGAAGACTTGCTTCTTGGAGAAAGTAGGTTTTTGGAGTGAGATGATTTCTGCAAATACTTTCAACACTGTGTATTTTTAGCAGAGAAGATCTTGATGACAATCGTGTTTGTTGTGGACTTAAAGGAACGAGGTTGTCTCAATGCTAAATACTACTTCAAACTGTATACCAGTATTAAGAAAAATAAAATTTTTGATATCACAGCCATATTTTTGCATTGTTCTGAACTTAGCAGATGGAAAGCACATCTTAATGGAGACCACAGCCTGACAGAACATCGTCACTGGGTTGTCTGAGTCCATAAAGCAAATATTTACACAGATAGCTTTAGCTTATGATATAAGGAAGGTTTACTACTTCTCTGTTGCAGATACAGGAGCTTTACTGGCTTTTTTAAGTTGCTGTTGTAGATTTGTGTTTTTCTCCTGTGTCATGACTTCTTGAGTCTCAGTCA
Source organism: Poecilia mexicana (assembly GCF_051168715.1). Classification (NCBI taxonomy): domain Eukaryota; kingdom Metazoa; phylum Chordata; class Actinopteri; order Cyprinodontiformes; family Poeciliidae; genus Poecilia; species Poecilia mexicana. The sequence continues at coordinate 28,045,610 of NW_028263371.1, forward strand.
GGCTCAAGCTCTCAGACAGCTTAACTTTGTAAAGTTGTGGTACACAGAAAGTTTGTGGTTGATAATGAATAATGACGATAATATGCCCATATCATGTTCCATCCACCAAAACTCCTGACACTTGGTATGAGGTTTTTGTGCTTATATGCTAACTTGTTTTTAGCTTTACCGTCACTGACTTGCAGCGAGTCCTACTTGCGCTTATCCTTGTCTAGCTTTATGACTCTTCCTGTTTGGCTAACATATTTAGTTATTTGTGCTACATATTGCACAATATATATACTGTTTGACTATCTTCATTCTGAGAGCTGCAGGGTAAACTAACAACACAGTCCAACCCTCCCATCGTGGTGTTCCTACAGTAAGAGCAGGCCAGCAAGGGGATTGAAACAAGGATGGAGACAAACTATTAGATGATTTGAGGACGGAGTCTGTTGTTTCAGGGTGGCAGAAAGGTACCACACTGTTACAGGGGCTAAGTAGGAGCACGTTAGCCTGCAGTCGGATTTTGGATACCAGGGTGCTTAATCATCCTGGGCTTGGTGCTAGAGCTGACAGGTGAGTTATGAGCGGGCGCCACAGGTAGGAACCCCAGTCTTCCCACTGCTCACTGTGACCTTCGCTCTGGCTATAAATAATGAAGCAGCCGTAAGATACTGATTCAGGATAACTGGGCCAAGCTCTATCTTGGTTTAGGTTATCTTGATTTTTTTGTGGGCAGGCATGGGAGGGCGAGACCTCAAGGAGCTAAAGCATTCGACAGAGTATCATGGGTGACACAGTTACCTGCACAGTGTTGTGAATACTGTAACTGAACTGTGATACAGTACTTTGTGAAATTATTCAGAGCCATAAACCTTTTCACATTTAATCAACCTGCAATTACAAATAGAAATGTACTTTATTTGTTTTTTACTTATTTTATTTTAAACAACACAGCAAATAATCACTTTTACTGGAAAATAATCATAACCAAAGTAAATCACCCCAGTCAGCATCATGCAACTTCTCCCTGGTATCTTTCATGCAAACCGATTATTAAAACCAATTTCTTTGCAAATATTTTATAAAATAGCAATGCATACTTCACAAGAACCAAGAAATTTCTTGCAGGAACACGTCGCACTTCAATATCCAGGCACTCCTCATAGGTTTTTTTCCACTACAGTGCACCCATTGTTAAAGGCTGAATTTATGGAGTGTACAACTAAATGCTCCTTTCAACAGATTCTCCCACCTGAGCTGTGGATGTTTGCAGCTCCTGTAGAGTTACCTGGAATTATTGCACCAGGCAAAAAGTACTTTCACCTGATGACTCCTGCAGCTCTTAGACACTTCTCTATGAATATTATCACTTGAAAGCCAGCTGTAATATTTAATAAGCAATTATTCCGTCATTCCATTTCTATTAGGGAGGAGTTAGTTTAATTAAGAGCTTCATTAAGTTAGTTCATTAATTTCCCCCCAGGTGCCGTGGATTCACCAGAGAATTACAAATCAATTCTGCCGCCTATTATTTAATACTAAACGAAACAGTTGGCGAATGAAAGGCCAGGTTTTCTTTGGCTTCATCTTCCAGTCGCAGGTTGTCAGTTATTTTTGAAGATGAGAAGAGGATCTAGAGCATGTTCTCCTGTAAGTTTAATTGGAACAAAATCCCACACATGTGTTACAGTAAAGTAAAGCTTTGACCAGCCTGTTTAACTCCTTCCTGGCCCTTTTCCTCATAATTTCACAGAATTTGCTGCATATTGCATCTCAAACCCTGTGCCTGCCCTCCAGCTGTATCCGGTAGCTGTCAGGCTGACACCTCTCCGAGATGATGTGTGCAGGACGCCATCTATCATTGCCGCGGCATTGCATATCTGCTTTACTTTGACACATCCGAGTGACACACTCACCCATTAATGCCATGGTGTCACCTAGCTTGTTATCACCGTAACCGCAGTACGCCGAGTTTCACAAAATGCTGACTGCACGGCGCACAATTAAGTCTCGGGAGTGTGGGATCCTCCTCCTCCTGCTTTTTTTTTTTCTTCTCGTCCTTTGAACAGATTTTCCGCTACTTAGAGAAAAGTGAAGAGATCGCCCAGCTCTTCAACCTCGAAAAGCTTCGTGATGGATGTGAAATGTTGGAAAGACACCGTAGGACAAAGTGTTGGCTCACACCATCAATCACTCATGCGGAGCAGATGACACAATTCCCCCCCCCACCCCCCACCCCTCTCTCTCTCTCTCTTTCTCTCTTTCTGTCTTTCTCATCCAGTCAACGAGTTTATCAGCGCTGCCCAGAATATTTAGCAGAGAAAAGGGCACACCCGTGGGATCTCATTTGCACAGGTGTCCATCTGGTGGAAGTTGTCTGGGATAATCTCCACATCATGTCACATTTGCATCAGGGCTTCACGAAAAAACAGCGCCCGTATTGTAAGAGACGCCAACGGCGCGGGCCGGTTCAGAGGGGCGAGGGATTTTAAAGCTGATACTGTAGCGAGGAGTCACATGTGCGATGCTAATCCACAAGGCCGTTAATACGACACAATTATGTAAGGATTTAACATGTTTGTAATTGTTTGTTGGTTCAGCTCAATTTGTGTAACCAGCTTTAGTTGGAAAATTAGCTGTGAGATTTTCGCTAAATACTGCCAATTTGTTTGGTCTTTAAACCAGCGGGGATTTGCTGCAGTCAGCCTCGAGTACTTGTCAACTGTGACAGCCTTATTAGGCTGTTTGGGCACAGAAAAGGTGCTTTCATTGAATTTATTGATCACCCACAACATTTGCTTCTGATCTCCTTCTTCAAATAGCACAACTTTTACAGTCGATCAATGTGCCGATTGATTCCTATGTTTCGTTAAGAACTGCTCAAGCGGCAGCTCCAGCCTCCAACTTTACTCTGGCCTGGAAGAGATGTGATCAGTATTATTACAAACCTCTATAATCACTCAGATTGATTTAGTGTTTTACAAGTTTTTTTCCTTATAAAATGATTACAGATGATCAAGGAAAATGAGAAATAGTTGTATCTGCGCTGATGGGGTTTCTGAAATGAACAATCGTCAACAAATGCTTTGGAAATCTAAAAGTGATTACGACACAATTTACTCAACAAAATTGAATACTCTACTGGTTCTTCAAAATAAAAGCATTCCAAACTTCATAAACGTCATAAATTGAACATTGTTTTAAGTACAAAGGCAAATCAAAGTTATTGGACCTTTGTCAACATACTGTTTGACATAAATCCAGTGGAAATAGTTGTGTTGCTAGAAAACACCTTTGTAAAAAATAATCTAGAAACACCTCTTTAAATCATCTCTGCCGAATTTGTTGCGGCACAAATGCACACACGTCATGGTGAATGGAGGAAGGTTTTTTTTTCCTCAATAACAAACATCTTACCTCACACCTTATTTGTCTGTTGTGCACAGGAACAAAACCATTACATTCCTCCAGGTCTTCTACGTATATTTGATATGAACCATCTACCTCAGCAGCAATATCAAACATTTCTTTCACTGAGGATGATTCCCAGCTATTATCTTTAGACACAGGCAAAGCTCGAAGGCTGAGGCGTTACAAGCAATCTCCCATTTTACGCTGCCTCTGCCTCGCGTTGTAAATTCTTGTCTTTATGTACATGACCTGAGCAGTTACAGTACATCAGCTGCAGAAGGTAATTTTCTGCTACTGTAGCTGGCTCTACAAAGGGCTAATGCACGAAAACAAAATGCTCTATCAGTTCTCTGGAGCTGTCACTTTGCTAAACATCCTGCTCCACACCGTTAAAACAAACAAACGTACATTATGAATAAAAAATTACAATCAAGAAACAGTGCCGTTTACAGAACTCACTAAATCATTTAATTAATCTGGAATTGCGTAGATACTAATTTGTTGTTTGAAGGAAATGTACCATCAATAAACAAGAAAAAATCTTCCTGTAGGTGTTTTTACATTTAATGACTCACTGCTCTGAACCTTGCAGCATTTCCACAGCTAACTAAATATGTAGTACTGAAAGCTTTGCTCTGCAGGCCTTTCAGGGCTTCTGTATAATCCCTTCTTCCTCCCTCTAACCGGTTTTTATCACTCTGTCATTCCAGGAACTCCACATACTGCATGAAGGTGTCCATGTCCCTCATTGTGGCACAGAATGACACAGACCTTTGCTACAACTCCAAAATGAGATTCTTTGAGAAGGCAGAACTGAGCAAATGCAAAAACATCACCTGCCCAGACATCGAGGACTTCATACAGCCGGGGGTGGAACCGAAAATAGTTTGGTACAAGGTAAGAGGCGTTTTATTTTAAAGGATTATTGGAATATTCTTTTATTCTTGATTTGAATAATTTCAAAGAAATTAGTATTTTTAACCTTCCTTTTGATCTGATTCTCTTGCACTGCCTACTATCTATCTATCTCTGCACATTCCTGGTTTTATGATTTAATAGTCTATCTTGTCTGACCAAGACAAACATACCTAAGGTTAATAAGCTCACCGTACCTTATCACATTTAGCTTCTAAAACTCAAAATAATTAATATACAGCTAAAGCATATTGATTTGCTACGTAAACACATTTATCTGGCTCTCTGGTTTTAAACCTAATCCTCCTGCTAATGAGGAGTTGTGAGCCCACCGAGTGTAACTGACCCAGCCAGAACCCCTCTGTCCGACAGGCCTCTTTGACAGAGCTGTTAGGTGCAGCTCGCAGACCAATTCATCAAACGTTACTCCACCGGATAAGATGGCCAAATCGCTTTGCTCTCCTGCAGAAATTAAATTAAAATAGCAGACAATGACTGTGGGCTCCACACCCTCCAGTTATTGGCTCTCACTTTGCTGGTGGCTGATTAAATTCTGAGAGGCGGACCCGCTGTGCCCCAGTTTTCTTTGCCTCAGGTGGCCCCAAATCTCCGAGCTCTGAGCTGATCCTGAAAGGCTGTACCTGCCTTCCTCTTGCTACCTACATGGTAGCATGAGCTGAGATGCAGAAGGAGAGTAATTAAATCATTTTTGCTCTTTCGGGCTGTTTTTCATTGTGTGCTGACCACCTGGTGAGTGTTGGTCTGAGTGCTTGTCACTCCCATCTTTCAAGGAGTTAGCTGAGGAACTAGTGTCCCTAACCACTGAATGACATAAAATATCCCTAAAATATAAAGTTGCTTTACACTTTAGGTCCATTTCACATTGGACCTAACCTGCACAGCTCTTTTCTTTCCAACCAGAGTTTATATGTCTACAAACAACCTGACTCTTTTACATCAAAATAAATTCACTGATTAAAGTTTTGTGACCAATTTGCGATCTCTTTTGTTTGTGTGCTAAGCAGACAAAATGGCATAATTTAATTTTAACTACGATTAAGTTGGCCAATATATAGTCAGTAATCAATGCAGCTTAACTCATCAAAGGTAATGCAAATCTAGCTGTGCTGCACGAACAACTCAAGGCTATTTTTTAATCCCAACTGTCTGAGAAGGAAGTTTGTACGACACTTTTATCTTGCATAGATCAGAATCACTTTCTAATATCTACAGTTGTTCTTACAAATAGCCCGTCTTTGAATTAGCTTCTTACTGCCTTGTCAATAAGCTAATGACCGAAAGGCTAATGTAAGCAAAACTTTACTACCATTAGTGCTCCATTTATCAAACCACACTGCTTCTCACATACAGGGCAAATTTCACAGATGATCTGTTTTTGAAACCAAACATACGTAAAGAAATTAAAGGATACTGGTGAGTCACATCTGATCTGAGAGATGCAGCTAGTTATCTCTGGGTTCTGTGCACAGAAACATGCTGCCCTACACACTGTTTATGACTTCATCTTTACAGAAGACACCAGGCTTCAAATTCATTTTTTGTCCTTTTTTTAATTGGAAATTGTTAGCATGACAGGTTGTTGTTGTGGAGTTTGATTTATTGATTCTGTTTTCATTATGATTCTGTGTTCCTTAGTTTTTTTTTTTTTTCTTTCACCTTAGTTCAGTTCTTCTTAGTTTATAATATTTATTTCTTGTATCTAGTTCTTCCTTATTACTCTTAGACTCATTTTCTTAGTCCCCTAAATATTGCATCCCCAAAATCTGACATTACAATCACCAATGCATAGTCTGCAAAGACCTTTAATGAATTTAAACAACTCGGGTTGGTTTTAGTTATCAGGTTAAAGTGGAAGCTCTTTAAACTGTCTGTCCCTTTTTCTCCATTGAGGATAGAAAGGCACGGACTCACTATTCTTTATAAAAACAAGTTGGCTTCATTTGTCGCTGAAGATAGCCCACAGTGTTTTTGTGTGGAGAAGGTTTTAACATTTTGTACTACCTGCTGGTTTTGTGGCATGCAGAAACACAAAAGAGCACATAGAGGAAAGTCGTATCTCTGCTGACATCCAGCAGCCAGAAAGCTGCTGGATGTCAGCTTGGATGACGAAGCAAAAATTATCCTAGCAAGTAAAAAGCATCCACTTTTTACTGCATTTAGGCTGTTACCTTCCGGGAGAAGTTTTTGCTACCCAGAACAAAAAAGTATATATATAAAAATGAGACAATGTATCTGGCCATTGTTGGGATCACTCACTCTGCAATATTTCCTAATTAGGCCACAAAAGTATAAATTTTATCTATAGTTAAAGTGAGAAGATGTTAAAAAAAAAAAAAAAAAAAATATATATATATATATATATATATATATATATATATATATATATATATATATATATATATATATATATATATATATTTATCTTTTTTGCCAATGATTAAGCAATAAACAACAAGTCATGAATGCAAAGGTATTAATTATTATTTTGGTAGATAATTTAATTGCTTTATTCTCGAATTTGTTGAAATTAAAACAATGCTCTCTTTTCCCTCTGACTGTGGTCATGATGCAAACATTTTAAAGAGTACAACTGAAATCAGCACAGTAGCTATAGACCATATTTGTCTGAAACTTTTGCTTATGTCTGTCATTTGATTTGCAAACAAAAGGATTGCAAGCCAAAGCAGTGGAGACAAACCATAGAGAGAAGGAGGGACACTCTGTTCATCAAGGAAGTGAGAGAAGATGATATTGGGAATTACACCTGTGAAATACCGTTTGGGAACTTTGTTGTTCGGAGGACTACCGAGTTATCAGTCACAGGTAAGAGAATATTCCACATTTCTCCGTCTTTTCCCCCTTGAACTATTCCTGCAGCAAACTGAGGCGTATAACAAAAACATAAGATTGTCTGAAGCCGGGACTGCACACTGGCAGCAGCAGCGAAATCCATTAATTTGTTTGCTCTGATTTGATTTAAACTGTTTTGCTCTGTAAAAAAAAAATAGTTTAGCCTCTATTCCTTTCAGTCAACATCACAGCCTCTTTTGACTTCTCAGCTTTTTTAATTGCTCAGCAGTTGAATCCACTCTGAGCCACTTCAGCACTTTTCCTGAAGGCTGTTGAAATATTTAAGCCTGAATCCGGAGCAGGTGACAGATTGCTTGTCAGGGAGTCTGTCACAACCAAGGTTGATGCAAAGCATTTTGGATGACTTCATTACATGCATCTTTTTCTACAAATGTAATGTTTTGCTTTTTACAAGTGAAGTTTGAAGTTTTTGAAAGATGTCATTTTTTTTTCATAAGTGTTTATTGTTTTCTGCTTAGCCGATTGATTTCCACGGTTTAAATATAATTATTTAAATTTCTATTCACATCTGAAAGTTTTCATGAGTGAAATGGAAATGAGCTGAGGTTAGCCAGGTGTTGCTGTAAACTCCTTCCTCATCAAAGATCCTCAGCAGAGTGCGATGCACACTACGTTTATTACAAGTGACAGGACAGCAAAATATTTTCTCTCCATTGCCAGTTTATTCAAGCACATGTTCTGAATCAGGCCTGTTTTATTGGTTACAAAACAGTCACTGTCCACCGCTCAGCCACACATATACAGCTCCCAGGTAGAAAAAAAAATTAAAGATGACACTGAAGATGTATTTTATGCTATACAAAGATGTGTCAACCAAATTACAATGATTGGTTGGAGCATATTCATGTTTTAGGTCAAGTATTGTTAGAAAATCTAAAACTCATTTAACTTAGTGTTGGCAGTGAAAATAGTCCTGTAAAAAAATGTGCTGCCGACCTAAACATCTTGCTACATTTTTTATGACAAAAACTCTTAGAGATAGCTACCAGGTATATGTATATTTTAATAAATCAACTGAAAACAATTGCAAGGTTTCCTTATGGTTATTGGCCCCTGGAGCCTGGGCACCTTACCTACGTGGTCCTTTGTCTTTCCTCACTGACAACTTTGTTGCTTTCGTCTTAAAATGCGCAAATGATGCAGCATGAATGCATTCACACTTAAATTTACAGTATCTCTTGCTGTTTCATTTAGGTTTTCAAGTGCTTTCCTGTAATTGCTGTATGATTGTACTTTTCTCGGGCCTTTAAGAGGGCCACAATGACGGCCTTGATTCATTTCTCACCGCCCTCGAAATGTCATCGTGGGAGAACAGTCTCAATCTTTCCATCTACCTTTGAGACATCCAGCATTTCAAAACAGGCGGCAAAAGATGATTAATGATAGTGCCATGGCAGTCGAAGCAGCATTTATGATTTTTAAGAAGAAATAATCCTTCAGCCGTCTGTCTCGGTGGGTTTTCTCCCACACTCTCGCCGACTGTGGAAGTAATGTTTTCTCTGTAGCTGTTTTGATAAACTGTCTAGGATGTAGAATGACTTTGCTAGAAAGATAGACTACAGCGGGCCCTAAGTAGCATAGAAAATGGATGGATAAACACTCAGTTCAGAATGCAAAGTTCTGCTACAAAGCATCAAAGGTAGTGGAGGTTCTTATTGTTCTGAGTGGATGTAAAGACGTTATTTATCAGTGGAAAGAAATGTTGGAGCATATTCTCTTTTTGACAGGTTGTTTTTTTTTTCTGCTTGGAAAAATTGCTTTGCTGAAAGTTTTAGATTTGCTTTTGATTGAGGATGTTTTCAGCTTTTCTACATTTTCTCTGTGCTAAATACTCATCAGTTTTGATCAGTCTTCTACATCTGTCTGCCGCTTCTGCCTCTTCACACTCAAGACAAATAAGGCCTTTAAAGAGCATGGTTTTGCCATCGAGGCAGACGACGTGAGACGTTTTCTGATCTCTAATCAGTCACCGCATCAGTCCGCAGGCCTTAAGACTTTCAAAAAGCCACTATAATCCAATCAATGTTACGTGTTTTGATAAATTCACTGGTTTCATTTTGAATCAATGTCGCCGACTTGTTTTATTAGTTCTTACTTCTGCAGGCAAAACACCCAAGTTTGTCTTAATTTTCTCAATTAATCATGTCAGGAGGCGTTGTAGGGTTCAGTTGTTTAGGAAATTGTCAGCCATTTATTTCTGTGATACCCTCAGATAAACAGCCAGTGGAAGTGCAAATGTTACTTCAAAGCCCCACAATAAAAGGAAAAAGAGGTTTGTAAAGCTAAATCATTCACATAGCGCTGTCAGCGCACTTTGATACCTCTGGTAATGATGTGTGGACAAAAACATATTTAATATATTAATATTTTATTGAAGTGGGGCATCTCTCTCTCTCTCTGCCTTTCATTTCTATTTTGGTTAAAAATCTGGTCTGCTCCACTTGGTCACGTCGGACTTGCCCTTAACCTGAGCCGTATGCTACTAGAGGTTTCTTCCTGTTAAAACTTAGTCTTTCCTTACTGCTGTTGCGACATGCTTCAAACCTGGACTTAGTATTGAAGAAGTTTCTCAAATGAAATACATCTGTTCATCCCCTAGCTTGATCTGTAGGATGTATTTGACTGTCCACCAACATTTGTAGGCTTCTATAATGAAAATATTTAACCATCTAAGGTTGGTCCTAAACATTTAGAGGTAATATTGAGAAATAAACATGTCAAAACCTCTACTTTTCCCTTAACTGTGAGCTTTGAAGATCTTTTTTTTTTTTTTTTTGCTATTCACCCAGTTGATCCACAACAGATACGTCTCCAAGCTTTGCAGTGGGACAAATGACCAGACTATATGTGATGCTGAAATCATAATGAGCTCCGACGCTGCAGAAAACACATTCACATTTTTCAAATTAAATTTTTGACTTTATGAGAGGTGCCCTATTTGATCTGTTAGATTAAAAACAGGTAGAGAAAGGAGTAGTGAGGGAATACATCCACCCAGCAGAAGCAACTTTAGTCTGTAGAATAGACTGTCACTGTAGCTAATGAGCTGGGACTGATGCTGTTGACCTGCTTTTCTTATTTTAAATTGCCACACGATGAAGTGTGCTTGGCTGCAAGAAAACACTGTTTTGGGTCTTTTTTTTTTTTTTTTTTTTTTTTTTTGCCGGTGTCAGTATGGAAGCAATCAATTATGCAGCAGAAAATAATAGTGGTTTACTTTGTGCTTTAGCATTGATGTCTGTGATTCTTTGGCTGTTTTTTGGCTTAAAACAATAGTTGATGCATGACTTTTGTAGTCAGCACTTTAAATTTGGATCCTAAAAGCCAGTTTCTATTGACTGAGCCACTTTTTTGCATAATATTTTCAAGTCTTTGCCCCTCTTGTGACCTGATGTCAACACCCATTCTATAGTGATTTAGTTAGAGCACGCTCATGCTCGGCCATAAAATCTAACCTGACTAACTCTTATCTGCTTTATGTGGAAATATTTCACTTATTAAAAGATTAAAGTAAATTAATTTAAATTTTGATTTGTGTGATCTGAAACATTTCAATATATCCAGTAGGAAACAGCATTAATTTGGATATATTTTGCATTGCTGTAAAACTATTAGAGATCAATTCATGTTGATTTTTAAAATGGAAAAATGTATTCTGGTCACAGATGACTTGTCAACTGAGCAATAAAGCTTAACAAGAACACATTTTCATAGCTTCCAAGCAGGTTGGCAACTGTGCTTCTCTAATTTAAATATATAAACGTTTTTTACGATGCACTGAGATGATTAGAATTTGTTGTAATTACATTTCCCTATTAGGTGGTCAGACCCAGGTCACAGATGTTAATATCAGGCATAAAAGGAGAAACTGTTCTTGTGCCAATGTATTAAAATGGCAGTGGAGCTTCTTCCCATTAACAAACAAGGAGCGTTGCTGAAAAAATGCCCATATGCTGTTCCTGGTATCATCTATTCTCTTGTTTTGGAGCATAACTTGTTTGTTTGCGTCAGAAGGTGAGGCTTGTGCCAAATGAACTTTGTCTTTTAAAATAATAACTAATGAATGAATCTAATTTTGTAGATTTTGAATGCATAATCAATGTATTTATGGCTTCTAATGTAAGGTGATAATTATTCATTGCAGTGTCAATAGGCTGTAGAACTGAGTTAAGATCTACCTGATTTGCTTCGCTAATGATTTTTGAATAAAATTCACAGTTTGTTAAAAATTTGCTTAAATTTGTTAGATTTAAACCTGTTGTATAATTTTCAATGTGAAATATTGTATTATTATAATCTCTCCAACTAAAATGTGAGTAGTTACGTTGATTTCATCTGTGGAAATCACATTTTTAGTAATATTTATGCCCAGATATTTCCATCCCCGCTCATGTTTCAACATATTCCACCATAACCACACACTCAGATCTCAGTTCAAACAAAATAGAGCTGAGATGCAGAAAATGAGGCTTTTCTCTTTTACAGCCAATATCAAAAAGCCTCGGGCTGTGCTGGGCTTTTTCATTTTTCTTCTTCTACTGATGCCCACTAAATTGTATTGTAAATCATTGGACCAAATTGAAGGCCTTCTTGTTAAAGCATGTGGGCTATGAAGTTAAATGTGTCAAAAAATCATTTATGCCATCTAAGGTTTAACTGGAGGTTTTAAAGGAATAGAAGGATTTGTGAATCTGAGATCTAGCTTTGGGAATCAAAGGAAAATGAAAACATATTTCAACTTTCTTTGGCCAACACCTGGAGAGATTACAGCAGAAAAATATAACAAATTATATTAAAACAATAACTTTAGGCATTTGCATTATCTTAATCAGTTTTTTTTTAATAGCTAAACATAGCTCAAGTATCACCTTTATTTAGTTTTTTTAACTAATTTTAGTTTCATAGCATTGCTCTTCTACACACCATACCACATATCACAATTAAATTGGTGTTTGTGAAATAATTGACTCCAATAAAGAGAAAATTAATCACTTTATTCTGTTGCGAATCATATTTTTTATTTTGTTTTTATGAGGTTGGCATATTTTTAGACTTTTTTTTATATGCAGCTTTAATTAGCAGGAAATATGTCAGCAGGAGAAATCTGAAATTTGCTTTAAGGATGATCAGTGAAATGCTCCCACTCCCTTGGAAGATCATTAACTTTCTCCCACCCCTCTCACTTTTTCACACGCGGCATTAATTTTTAAGATTCTCATATACAAGAGTGCTTATTTTCATTAGGGATTAGATATTTAGATTAGCAGAAGCCCCAGGAGATGTGCTCTTGTTTTGTCTGACAGTAGCAGAAGTGGATAAAAGTGGAGCTTATTTAGCTGTAATTGTGTCAAAAATAGTTTTATCCTGTTTGCAGTAAAGTGCAGTGAAAAAGAATTTGCCCTGATAAAGAATTCACCTTTTGTCACAATTAAATGTTTCTGATTATCAAACAAACTTGCTTTCATTTCATAAGAATAAAAGCTAGCATCACTTTTTTCACTTAGTTGTGCTACCATTGGCAACGGCAGTAAATGTTGTAAAGAGTTTTTCTATTTTATTTATATCTAGACTTTCGCTAGGCCACCTAAAAACTTTTACTTTAGTCATTTTAGGCATCTGAGGTGAACTTTTTGCTGTGCTTTGGCTGTTGGTGAAGTCAAACCACTACGCTATCACCACCATGTTTGACTGATATTACTTTTTTTAATGCTATGTTGGCTTTATGCCAGATGTAATATGACGCACACCCTCAATATATTCCACTTTTGTCCAGCTGCAAAACAATTTTCAAGTCTTGAGTTTGGTAATCAAAGACAGATGATCCAAGTGAAATTAAACACATCAAATAACTTGTTTAATTTCATTAATCATTCAAAAAACAAGGAAAATGAATAACTGAAATAATCTCTCTTAAAATTGATTTTTATATTTACTCAAGATAAAATTGGTTTAGCGATCTAAAACTTTTGCAGTAAGTGTCACAACGAATGCAAAAACAGAAGACACATGTAAGTGTTGAAATACTTTTTCAGAGCACTGCATGTTGTATAAGTACGTCTTAGACAGTAGATGGATCATCAGGTCCTACATCAATTAAATTAAGCTCATCTCTGTCTTCATTGTATCTCACAACACTTATATGGTTATTTGGTATTACCGGTGGAGATTCATGCCGTCCCTGGAACACAAGCAGCTGTTTCTTTCTCTCAGTGCTTTGACTCTCCGCTGTGTCCAGCTGTTTGATGTAACCCTCTTGTTTCACTCTCTCCCCCCCCCTGTTGTTGGTGCTCCCGCAGCATCATTTTTTTCGGGGTGGTGACTCACCTCTATGTTCGAATCAGTTCAGCAGCGGTAGCGCTGTCTGTATATTGTGCTGCACACTCAGCATCCTGGTAGGTTTCCACCTGCTTGTGCCATCAAAGGAGCAGCACAAATGAGACGTCGGCATAGCCTACAGCTGGGGAGGAAGGAGGTGAAGCAAGAGAGAAAATATCCCAGTGTGAAGCATGTGCAGAGCTCGACGTTCAAAGCCCGGAGTGGTTTCTTGGATACCGTAAATCACTGCTTCAGAGTGTAATTTTGTTGTTTCACTGCATGGCGGGCAAACATGTTTTATTATTTGTACCCAAACGGAGCTTATGCATAGCTACTTTATATTTAATTCATAAAAAAAATTATGATTTGGTATAGAGCTCCATAAGACATGACCACCTCCTTCTTTTGCTTTCTTTTCCCTTCAGCTTCCCTCCAGGTTTGCCTTGTTTGCTTTTTTTTTTTTTTTTTTCCAAGACGAAGACAGGTAACTGACATGCCGTTTGCCCAGTTTTCCCTGCAAGTGAATCCCATGGGAATTTTTGTAAAAGAGGGAATTTGTTTGTACTTGGACAGCTTCCATAAAGTCGGATGACTTTGATCAGCATCTGTGTGTCGGATGAGATTGGACTGTTTTTGTGTACGGCGCTCTCTCTTGGCACAATGCTGACAAACATTTACTAGAGGTTGCATTGAGTTTACTGTCCTGGATATATAAACTAAAAGAAAAACAAAAAACAGCATTTATGTCTCTTTTTCCTACCATTTGTATTTACATCATTTTCATCATCTGATATCTCAGGATTGCACATGGATGGTTGATAATGGATGTTATTTGTTATCATTTTATTAGTCACAGTGTTTAGCATGTAAACCTACCTTAATTGCATAAGCTGCTTGATACTAAGAGGAAAAAATGTCTATGGACAGTAAAAGCTCCAGCAACATGTGACAATAATGCAGTTTAGAGGGGACGTAAAAACAAAGCCAGCTGTATACCAGCTGGATCGTCTGCTTGTTTCCCTCTGATTATGTTGCCTCTATGAAATTAAGGCAAATTTATCTGTAAAAAAAAAAAAAAAAAAAAAAAATCTGAAGCAGCCTCTCTTTAAAACGCTGAACCTTGTTTTAAGTGGGAATTGTCTGGAAGTGTTGCCCTGGAGACAGTGCATTCAACAACCAGGTGAAACCAATTAGGAGAGATGATGATGACTGAACAGATGCTACATAAAGCATAGTTTTGTTCTGCTTCTTACTATTGAAAATAATCCTTAAAGAAAAGAAAGAGAAGCTTTACTATTGTAAAGCTTCTGTATCTTTGTCTATACATGCGAGTCAAAAGCATACTGCTTCCAATTATTATCAGTTGAAAGCTTTTTCATGGATATAGTTAATTAAATGTGCTACTCTCCCTCAGATAAAGGTGATATTTTTTCCACTGTAACTACAGATACGCTTCCAGTACAAATGTGTGTGAAGCTTTGTTGATATTCTGCTAATCTTGAGAAAACACAATTTTGCAATTTCAGTGTTTCCATTAAATAAGAAATGCAATTAAAATCACACATGAATAAGTTTAAGTCGTTAAACATGCTTCGCCATCAGACTCCTAGTACTTCCTGTCGCCGTCTTTTCCAGCAGTATAACATCCGGTTGTGCGTCACATGACATGTGTGATGCGAAAAAAGTGTTTCCATTGCAGGTTAGCAAAACACACTAATTTGGATAACCAATAAAGCATCTCATTCAAGCCCAAAATCCTAGCGATACATCCGGGGGATTTTTTGTTAGTTAAGTCAATTAGTTAACTGAGCTGACTATCAGTTCAGTTAATGGTCTGCCTTTTTCTTCTTGGCAGACCAGAAGAAATTCTCTTCAAAATCTAAGAGACCACTGTGCATGAAAACTCCACCATATCGGCATTTTTTTCAAATCTTCTAAAACCAAACACCCTGACACCTTTAAATTTACTTGAATCTGCTTTCTTGCCCTTTCTAAAGCTTACTTTGAATTTCAGCGAGTCCTCCTTACCATGTGTAGATGCCTAAATGCAACAAGTTGCTGTTGAAGTAATTCAAAAGTCTACCAGTGAGTGTATATGGCACACACTGCACCAAGTGACTTTATGGTGCAGTGTGTACCAACAAAGTAACAGTCCTCAGCAGAGCACATTCAGAAGCAAGTTTGCGATGAACAAAAATAAGAAATCTCCTTTTTAGGATAAAAAAAAAAAAAAACGAATGATGGTTAATTATGACAAAAAAATTAACACCATAGTATTGAATTTCTAAACTTGGTGCCACCTTTGCAACAATCTTCCATCACGCATTTTGTCAAATATGTATCAATTAGCTAACTGTGCTTACGAATGCTCCTCTGACACCCCTTACATCTGGGATTGCAAATTAAGATGGCATGTTAGATAATTAATGCCTTCACTTGACTAATTAGCACTTACTTAGTGGCATAGCTGTTGAGTTGTGAAACGCAGCTCTGAACTAATGTTAATGTAATCCTACACCGATGGCAAGAAACAAGAGATCAGAGTCATATGTAGGGAATAAAAAAAAATCTTTATGATGAAGATTTACAGCATTAAATGGAGATAGAAACAATCTGAAGAATCAGCCAGCATATGGACTGAAGCACAAGTGCTTACTTGATGGGGTGCGTTCATCATTCTCAGTGTCTCTTCTGTTGTTGGTGGATTTAAAGTGGTTTAAGATTAATTGCTTCCCTCTAAGCCATTAGTGTATGTATTTTACTTTGGAGAGGCTCTTCTCTGCTTGCGCATGTACTTCCATCTCAGCTAGTAGAAACGCCCCATCAAGGACACTTCAGCCACATGTCAGTCCACTGATCCCAATAGGGAGATAAGGAAGGAACAGCAGATCAGGCTCTTGCATAATTTATAGTGAGCAGAAATCAATTTTCTGGCATAAATTACTTTGATTTTAATTAGTTGCAGATTGGTCTTTTACAAAAGGTGCATTTTAAATCAGTTCAGGGAGAGTCGAGTCCAGGAAGATGAGTGCAGATTGTTTATTTGGTGATAATCACATGTGATCTTAAGATGGGAAATCAGGCTGCTGTTGTAGGATAAAGTACTGCAAAAAGTTATTCTCCATTGAAGTGTTCAGAGCAATAAATTGGTTTGACATAAGTTATAAATCGTATATATTGTGTCGAAAATTAGCCTTTTTTCCACATATTCATGTTTCAGATTATCTGTTTTTATGTGCAACATGGATTTCCCCCAAAACCTAATAACTTTTGCCATCCTTGGAAAACATTATTTGCCATCATCAAGCATTTTACATCTACTTGGATGTAAAATGCTCTCATTTTAATTCAACAAAAAAATTATTTATTAATCGCAGAGGGAGATAAAATGTTGCTTATACTCTGAGTTTTTGTAGTTGCTGATGACTGTGGATGGGACGGATCATGATCTGTATTATTACCACATTTGTCCCAGTCTTCATCAGACTGTTTAGCCTTTTTACAATGTCAGTGTCTATAGAAATGGCCTGGGAACCATTTTAAGACTAATGTCAGTAACTTTGTTTCTTACAGCTGCTGTCAAATTTTTTCATAATCGGTTCATAACATGTTGCTACTTGACATCTCGTAGTTTTCTTCTTGTTGTCAGTAATTTTACTGATTTGTTATTTTGACAGGTCAGGCAGTAGTTGGACAGACATGTAGCAGCGGATAAAGGAAAAAAGTTATTTATTCAAAATGAACTTACAATTTAATAGTGAGGGTAATCTATTTTTCCCACATGCGATTGGTCTGGATGGTCTTTTCCTTCACTTAATAAATTTCATCCTTTGAAAACTGTGTTGTTGTTTTTTTACATTTACTTCTTTGATGATCTGACGACTTTAAATGTGACACAAAAGCAAAACAGTAGGAATCTCTATGGGGGGCAAATTCTTTCCCCAGCACTTTAATCCCTATCGACGCAGAATTTAAAAGCATTATTTTTAGTTTCATTGCCTGTGCTGGTAAGACTGCACACTTGTGCAGAGAAAAGTTAAACCTCTTGCAGTTCTTGCTCATTTACAAGCCAACACACACTCCTTATACTGCTCACTCACACATAAAGATACGCCACCATCACACAAACCACCCTCGGCCAGGGAGATTGCTTACCAGCGCTTAGTTCAGTAGCAATGCCCAGTTGGGCCTTGATGTAATAGAAATTGATTGCAGTGCTCCCAGGCCACACTGTCATGACAAGTTATTTTAATGGCACTGAAGCAGGCTTATGCTGAAGTTTAAAAGAAAGAGGCTGGTCACACAATAGTGACTTGGGGCATATTTGTAGCGTTGCCAGGCTTTTACTTATCTGTGGGACAGTACAATGTTTCTCAAGGAAAAAAAACAAAAAAAACAGAAGAAGACAAGATTAAAATGAAAGAAGAAAATTATGTTAGGTGGATGGTTGATGATGGTGACAGTTCCCCAGAGCCATTTTCGGTAAACTGAAGAGCCATCACCTTGAAATTGCCCCCCAATGATGTATGTAAGCCTCAAAAGTTATAATTAGAGGATGATTTGTGCTACTCACTGTGCACTTAGATGGGAGCTCTACGACCCTACAAATATAGTCCATACAAGCCATATGTGCCACGTTCCCCATTTATCCCAGTAGTAACCTGTCAAACAGGGAGGAAGGAAATTTTCAGCCGAGATGAAATCTGTTGTTTATTGGCCTCACACAGGTAATGGCTGCAACATAAGAACAGTGGCAGAGGAGAAAGCTCTGGTTTTGCTCTGCTTCTGTGTGTCCAGGATGGTCGTTCTTTATCTTGTTGTTTTTCCTGCAAGTTAGATACGTCTGTTAATAAGCTTCAAGTCCTTCTGTGGTCTGCTTATCTGAACATTTGTATTATTTAGCCTACTAAAACAAACCTTCATTGAAATTGTTGAAACCTCTTCACTGCTTTTCGTAATAATCTGTCTGAAAGATACGAAACAGTGGGGATTTATTTCATTTCGTTGTGTATTAACAAAATAAGACAGCAGGGTAATGAGGTACAGATTTTCAAAAAAAATGCTAATTCTTACAAGTGAATCCAGATGATTCGCTGGTATTAGTCAACACTATGGCGGTGGAGAGGTTCTAGACAGATTTTCAGATGGATTCTGAGCTATTTGTGTTGGAACTAGTTCAGCCTGATTTGCTTGTGCCAGATGGAGACGACCAGGGACGGCAACACCAAGCTACTACTAATCTGTCATCCTGTTTTTGAATGTTTCCATGCATGTTTGCCACTCCCATAAATTAATAAAACCAATTTTCTGCTTTTGTCATCTTAAATAGTTACTTCGATGCCATGAGATGAGATCTTGTTTTTGGAATGATAAATACTTTATCTTGATTAGATGATTTATAGAAAAACTGCAACAACAACAAAAAAAAAAGTTGATTTGTTAATGACCAGCTCGATCTCAAGTGAGTAGTTTTTAAAACAAAAGACTTTACGCCAAAGAGTCTCAGCGTTTTTACTTCCTAATTTATTTTAAAGTTTAATGACATTTTGAGTTTGACATTTCAGCTATCTGAACCCTTGTAATAAATTCTGAGGGCTCATGCTTGAGCACTTCAACTAATGTGTTTTCCTGGTGTTTGGTCCACAGGCCAATTAAGGCTCTCGGTGTGCCACTCTGGCCAAATCAAAGGCTCAATCAAGGCTCCTGCTTTCTCTGACAGCTAAAGTAGCCAATTAAAATCCTGCACCCAGACTGAAACTGCCATTACCGCCTACCATGACTTATCATTATCACGTATGTGTGGGCCGGATGGAATCAGCAGGCTGCATATTGATGGCAGTGAAAGCCGAATTTGAGGCTGAAGAACTGAGCTTGTCATGATTAGCTTTAGCTGGGAGTTTAAAAAAAACAGAAATGCCCAGTCAGATTTGGAGCAAACTGCAAACACTCATACACACTCGAGCCTCAATGTGGTGATTGCTCCTGCCTGTGTCACTGTCCGCTGTGCACAGCAGTGAGCCTCATCACACAGGTCAGCACAGCTAAGGCCTCACTCACACACTGCTTGATCATCTGGACAAGTCTATAAATTAAGTTCACTTTGGAACATCTGTGAAGGAGTGGCTCAGAGTCGTGGGTGGGAGGAGAGTTGGTCGGTCATTCAGCTGAATCCGATGTCCACGGCGTTGTAATCAATCAGGAGACCTGAGTTAAAAAAAAAGAAAAAAAAAAGCTTTTTGTTCGTATCTGTCATGCGCAACCGTTTGTGCTGGATTTAATACATCTCAACTGTGTGTGACAGAAATGGAGCACGTCTAAATTAGAATTGTAATTTCACTGAACTATCTCTGGCATTGCCATCAGGGGCAGACTTATCATCAACGCTAAGTGCCCCCTTTGGTGGGACTTAAATGTGTGTTGATTCATCTGTCTCCTTGTGTTTGAGCTTTTATCATCTGGATGAATGATGAACTTGCTTTTGTACAAATACAGCGAGTGGCTCAAAGTGGACATAATGGCCATGAACATTATCTAATGTTCTCTTTTAAACTGAAAAACCTCTATTTCAATAGGAAAATCAACTTATTTTAGCTGTTTTTAATATCTATTGACTGAATACAGTGCAGTTTGAATAAATAATGCATCTTATAACTATTGGAACAGCTGCAAAATCAACCCACTTGTTGCTACTAATTATTGCTTAATCTTTATTTAGCTATTCAGGCTTTGAATGCAGTTATGAACAAGGCACATGAGTTTGTTTCTCTGGCCTCTCTTCAAAACAGGAAAGATAAAAGAATGTGTTACTTTTACAGGGTAGACATAATCTACAGTCATAATAGTAAAGGGGAAAAAAATAAAAATGAAACAACCAGAACTGTGACAAGCAAGACTGGATGATGACCCAGGTTTATCTTTCCACCAAGCACAGCGAGGAGGATGGTAAAGAGGCAAGCAATCTCATGAGCTCACTGTCAGAAAACTGCAGGAAAGAGTTGCATCTCCATAGCAACCATTAGACCCTTTCTACATGCCCAGCGATTGTTTGGAAAGCATGCCAGAAAAAAAATCCTTTTTCTGTCCTTTGATCACAGTTTTAAAACTGTTGCTTGCTAAACTCCGCTGAGATTTTAATTGGAGCTAAAATACATTTTCTATGTACAAAAGTAGTGTGTAAAACAAATATTAGTTTTAACTCCTGTTAGTCACACCTATTCTTCATCATGATAAGTGGCATAATGTAAGAAGGTCAAAACAATAAAGTTTAAAGTTGCCTCTGGCTGGAATGTAATCAGCGTTAGAGCCAGGAGGTTAATGTGCTTGATTCACAAGTTTAGATTTGTAGATTTGTTCAGTCTGGGTCTGACATGACGGCCCTTTTGACACGAAGCGATTTTTCATATTTATGCATTTAGATTTAATATGCTGGAGCTCTGCCAGGGGGAGCTTTTTCATGGAACACAATTTAAATCATTAAAATTACTATTTTTTTATTTTATTCGATGATTTAAAGTATAGAAAGATAAGTCCTACAGTAAGACATATTTTGAATAGTACTAGTTTTTTGTACAGTCTGAGACGACCTGGCAAGTATGCAGCAATTCGAATAATCTTTCTAAATACAACAAACACTGAATCTGTCTCAATTAGGATGTTTCAGAGCTAAAGATGCAGCCGCTGAACTAGAACACATATTTGTCATTGTAGAAAAAAACCCCACAAAGTTTGAACTAACAAGAGGACTTATACTAAAACAACAGAAATATTAACTGTTAAATATTCTTCCTTTTCTAACAAGACAGTATGACACAATAACAAGGAAGGATGTTCTCATTATGAGGAAAACACGGTTTGTTTTTTTTGTTCCTGTAAAATTTATGCTGCACTGTTCTATACTAATTGGTCTGGGAGGCTGATGCATAATTCTACTGGGTAACATGTATTCTGCAGAACGTCTTCTATGCGTTATGGGAAGGTAATCTAAAAAGACAGAAATATGGGGTGAAAAATATTTTTTCTTCAGCATTAAGTGGTTTCCTACAAATTGCATGTTATTGGTTCGGTTACTTGTTCTTTTTTCCGCTGCTGTAAAGACACAAATACTATTTTTCTGTGATAAAACTGTAACATGATTCTTGTAATGGGCATCAACTTGAATATTGAGTTTTGAATGCTGTTTTTTTTCATAAAGAAGTTTTATAAAGTATATGCTTTGGCATAAATTAATATGTAATTGCAGGAACTTAAACTAAACTGATCAATAACTTCTAATATTTTCAAGTGAGACTATTCTTCTGTGAAATATCTTTCATTTCGATTAATAACCAGGTTCAAGAAATGAAGTTTAAAAGTCATACAGCCCTTCACTGCTAAAATGTTCACTAACTTCAATTAGAAAAAATAAAATAAAAGCTCAGTACCTTTAATCCCTGCTCCTTGTTCTGCAGAGACAATGGAATCATTACAGTTTGCACAAACCAGCAATATAGGGCACAACAATGGCAGCGCTCCCCTTCGCGGCACCTGGCACCAACCACTGACCTGTTTAAACAGCTGGAACGCTTGGCACCGCCTGCCTCCGGAGGTTTGCAGGGCCACTGGCAAAAGGGTTGAGAGGAAGGAAGCAGTGGAGGGGCGGGAGGGACGACCGTCGTGGCATCGCTCAGCAATAGGGGGCCAGTGTGCACAAATGGCACCAAGCAGGAAATTAAACAGGCCAGTGGCAGCAAGCTGGGGAGGAGGTTGAAATAGAGTTAAAAACAAACAGACAGGTTTTATTAACTTCTGGCCAGTTTTAGGTGGTCCGTTCGGTTGTTGGGAGAAACAAATGGGAAGTCGGGGCATATAATTGATTGTTGACAACTTAGGAGTCTGTTTCTTTATTTTAAGAAAACGTGGACGGTGTTGGTGTTGGCTCTGTGTGGTAAGGGCGTAGGAGGTTACTGACTTACACAAAGGAGCACTTAGCAGCTTGTAGCAGGGATGGAACCGGTTGGCTGGATGTATGGAAGGACAATGTTGTAGAGTAGCATTCTTCACCAGAATCTGGAGTAATTAAAGTTTTCAAATGTTGAGATGCAGCTATTCTGCACACAGGAAACAGATATGTGCTCTGCAGGACGTATATGAAGACATTTTTTTTCTCCCTCTTGTGGTTTACCTGTTTGCTATTCAATGTCAAGTTTGGTTTCAGCTACGAGGAAAAAAACTCTCTCTCAGCTCTTTCACTTGCTGGCATTTCACTCTAGTGTTAAATAATTAATCCAGAGTCACTTTCAGATCACAGTTCCACCTTAAAAACGTAACCAGGAACCCCACTATGAGGTTTTGTCCTTTTTACATCATGGAAGATATGCCACAAGATAGCATGCTGACTTCCCGTATAAAAAATTTGTTTAAACTCAGAGCTGCCTGACAACCTCAGCTGAATCTTTCCATTTTACTCCCACCTTTGCTGACTAGTGTCCTGCAATTATCTTGTGCTAAAGTCCAGTAAACTAAATAAACACACCAAGGAGGGAGATGGGAGAATGTGATAGGTGCCAAGTGCTCGACTAACTAACACTGCATAGATTATCAGGAACCAGTCGGCCGCATTAGTCATATTTCACAAAGCTGTGAGGATATTATTTGATAAGAGCTTGGTGTGCAGCATTTAGATGCTCAAGGCAGCTGCATATTTATCAGGCTCTCTGTTAAAAACCGAATAATGAGTTGCCCTGAATCAGTCGAGGCTCAATAGGTTACACCAGGACAAGCAGGTTTTGGTTGCTTCTCTGAAAATAATGTCACGGCTCCTCTAATAAACCGGCCTCCTCTCTCTTTTATGCACCGGTGGATTCTGTTGTCGCTTTGTTCCAATCTGAGAGCTCGCATTTCATTATGTATGCAAGTTTTAAAGCACAGTGTTTTCTCTCAGGCCTGTCGTAGGCAGGTGTGATGAATCATGCACAGAAGCTATGCTACATTTAATGTTTCCAAGATTTGCTCGGGCCGGCCTGCAGATCGTTACTCTGATCTCTGCTCGGGCTATTATACCAATATCGCTCATGTACATCTCGCAACTATTGCATCACTACAGTTAAACGTGCCCTGAGGCTCGACATGAATTTTATACATTGGTCACTAACGCATAAGTGGTCGATAGATTGCTGCAATCAAAGCTTAAATGGCCCCAAGAAAAATGTTGAATGAAGGAAACACTTAAGGTTTTTCTTCCCCAATCAGCTGGATGTCGGCCTGGTGTTTTATTGCGCGCTGCCATGTATCTTCTCCAAATTAATTAGTGTTAACTTTTCCAAACTATAAATTCTTTCTTGTAAAAAGAACCTTGTAAAGATTCAGGTGGGCTCGGCAGTGGATTAAAATGAGGAATAGCACAAATTCTTCCCTGTCAAAATCTCAATTTTCTCTTCGTAAAATGTAGTCTTGCATTTGCACGGAGGAATAAATCTCTCTGGAAACTGAGTTTGTGCTTTGCAATTACAATACGTTCTGCTGGGCACAACATTACATTTGGACGCATTTTATTTGTGCTGGGAAGTTATGAGTTTAGACATAAACTTCAAGTTAGTTCTGTGAAAGAAATGAATGTGTCTTTTAGGAAATCCTGTTTTGATTCTTTGAAGTTATGTAGTATTGAGCTTCAATGCATTTGTACTGGGACTTTATACAATAGATCAAAACAATGTAGTGCATAATTACTAGAGAAAGTTATTCTAAATACGTAGCATAACAGTTCATATCAAAGCATTTTTTTATGTTGGAAAGTCCAGATCTAACTCCAATTGAGAATTTGTAGCAAAACTTGAAATGTTAGCGGTAGCTTCATCACCATGCTTGTAAACATGATCCTGAGTTAGAGAGTTATATAAATCCTCCATACATTCCCTGTTTAACATAACATCCAGCTACATAATGCATTGTAAATAAGAAAAGCCGCCCTCTCTGCAGATGAGATCTGTGAGATGAGGGATCTGCCAAGCTACACGACGATGTTTGATTTTGTCCTTGGGAGCGGGACTGCAACACTAAAAGAAACGTTTTTCGCACTGGAGGAAGTAACTTGTGAAATCTTAATTAAAAGATTGTATCAGGCAGACTTTGCTTATGGAAAATAGGGAAATAATGGACTTAAAAGACAAGTTTTTACAGACGAGGAAGAGAAATAATTTACTCTGCAAATACAGCGGGAATCAGAGAGAACTTATTTGCTGCGGGTGGAGAACGGGCGTTTTTTAATATCCACAGCAGGGAAATTTCATACAGGCACTGCTGGGGCTGCAGAGTGTCATTTTGTGCAGGATCCTTCATCTCCTACATTTTCTTTGCTCTTTGTCACATTTTTACTCCTCATCATTGGACGAACAAGACATAAGAAATCCAATCATGATTAATTGGCATACAGATTTGCAACTTTGTGTCACTTTACCAGAAAGTGACCCACAAAACATGCTGTTTTTAGGGTAAAAACAAGAAATAGAGAGGAGCCATGGAATGTAATCCAATTGTTAAAACACACTATTGTTTAAACACAGTTGTTCCTCGGTTCATTGTCATGTTTGCATGTTTATCAGAAAAACTAAATTCTTCTTTGTACTTTATAGTCGACCTTGCTCAAGATAAGTAACTCATAATTACAAAGGTATTGCTTGTCGAGTATGTAGATTTAAAGCTAAGATAAACATAAAGCAGAACTTGCTGAAAACGCTGTAAATGGGCAGAAAGTGTATGAGTCAATAGTTCATTTTCCTTGACTCTGCTGTATATAACAAAAACTGCATGTGTTAGCGGAAGAGAAATCAGTTTTATGCATTTAAAAAAAGAAAGACTTCTTGGTATTGCACTTGTTTGGCCCATTAACAGTTCATCATACTGTTTTATATATGTAAGCTTGTGTTCTTTCTATTTTCTGTTTTGATCCTAGCAGAAGCCACCTCTGTGTTTCTGAGCCTTTCTTACAAGTTTATTTTCACTTCTACGTAATCTTTTTTGTCGTCTTCGAATGGGTCAGATATTATGGGACATGGAACAAAGGAAAGTTTTGGATTTGTGGTGAATAATTTTAACATTAACATCAAAAGTTAAGACAGCTTGTTGCCAAGTTATGCCTTACTTTTCCAGCTGTGGGTGTGATTCATGAGGAAATGACTGATTCAATCGATACAGCATTAATCATCTTGATAGTCTGATAACCTCTCTGCTGCCTGTCATTCTGCGTCAAGGCCAGATGCCCTTTGTGTCCGTTTGAAGCCAGGTGTTCCCACAGTTGATGTGCGACGCTGAAGGACACTTAGCATGTTGTGTGACCATAAAACTTTGTTGACCCCATCAAAGACTAGCAAGCTTTTCTTCTTGCCAGACATCCAACAGAGTTGCAAGTAATGTAAACATGCCTAGAAGTTAATATTAAAGTTGATATAATTTTAACTGAATAGTAGAGTTTTAACAGTACAATTTCCCCCCATACTTGCGTGTTACATGTTAAAATGAGTTTGCATTTGTAGTGTTGCAGGCACTTTAAAAGCGTTTACTTGTAGTTTATACCTAAAATCCCATCTACTCTGTTTCATGCAGTGAGCCCAGCTGTGAGTCTACACTCAAACACATCCCATGATGCCTAAAAGGCATCTTTGCATCGATGGCACCCAGTAGATCTTTGTTCTCGCCTTCGAATCTGATGTTTGTGTTTTTCTCAGCTCGCATTCCTGTTCATACTATCTGTAACGTCTGGTTCGAAGGCTTCTAGGTTACTTCCCGAAGGCATATTTATTTACCTACAGTAGCATGTACAGGTTTGTTTGAAACCCTTGAAATGTCAAGATATACAGCCATAGATATTCATTTTAACATTATAGTAAAACCATTTCACATAAAAGAGGAAAGTAACTCCAGTAAAAATGTTATACCTATACTTTGCGGACTAAAATTTTTTATGGTGTTTCGTTGGCTCATTGCAATTTTCCACTGCTAGTGAATTTTAAAATGCAATTTTAATAATTTCTTAGTTGTGCTACAGTGCTAATGCTAGCTTATCAGAAAACATAACACAGGTGCCTGTTATAATTCGTCTGTGCCAAGTCGTTTTTTTTTTTTTTTTTTTTTTTTATCAGGGTGAATGTTTACTGCACCTTAACTTTTCATCTGCGTCAGTTTCAAACATATGTCTCATTATAACACACCCCAGCGTGAACCATACCCGCCATTTTTAGTAATTATGTGGAGTGTCTTTCCACTGGAGAGTGTATTCGCCCCTGCTATTCCCAACGCCTGCACTTATGTGATTTATATGATTTCCCCAGAATATACTGCCCTATCCTGTGGGCCCTCTCATATTCAATTGTTTTGATGGATCTTCTGAAACAACACCCTTTTCAATAAGAAAATATCCTCTTATTATGTTCTGCTTCTGCAGTTTCTATATTTATATTTTTTTTCAACAACTGTCCTCGGAGAGGTTCGCATTGTCATTTCTACGCGGTTCATTTTTATCCAGCGGTTCATTTTATTTTTCGGCGCCTGCGAAAATCACAATTTGAGCTTGCAGAGTCCTCTAGAGCATCTGTGTTATTTTTAACAAGCAGTATACTGTTTCAGCTGAAAGATTTATCTATTATATATTAAATATCTATCATCTGAAAGGTTGCAACTCAGCAAAACATAACAGAGGTCCACTAACATTTCAAATATGAACTGAAAAAAACAAGACAGAATTCAATAGGTACCAGATATGAGCGAAATATATCTGTAACAACAGTCCAAACATGTTTTTTGGTGATATTAATGAAAAAGTCAGATAGATACAATGAGGCATAAATCAGATCACTGGTCAGCTGGGTTTCTCTTAGTAGAATTAGGTTCAAGTGAACTTCTTCTGATCTAAAGAGTCTAAATAAAGCAGCAATTCTTTTTAAAGAAACTAAAAAGATGTTCAGGTGTGGATGCCTTTAAGGTAACTTATTTAAATCAGTCTTGCTTATAGATATCTATCAGCACACCATATATAGACTGGGAAATGTTTGCCCAAGAGTTTAGATTTTCAGTCAACTAAACATTTTAGGTCAAAGTTTAGTTCTAAAACTTTTATCTTTTTCTATTAAGAGATTCATTTTTTATTTGGATCTTTGCTCAAACTTGCACTGTTGCTGAAAAAATGTTTTCTAGCAAAAACCTGAAGGTTTGGTTTCAGAATAATCAGATTTGGCTGTTAGGACCAGGTTTTGTGTGGATTTCTGTTTCTTTGGGTCATAAAACATTTAGCTCGAAGGTTTTTTTTTTGGAGATTTTGGCAACCATAGTCCGTAGGCAAGATTTATAGAGAAAAGACTGGATTGTAATTTTTAGTATTTTGGAAACATTTTCTCCAATTAGCTGCCTTTAGTATTAATATTTTTGCAGCCTTCTCCTGAATGATACCTTTTCTTCAATTAGTTTCATGAACTATACCTACTAACTACTAAACCTACTAACCTACTAAAAAAAGCTACCGTAATATTTGGAAAATACTTTTGAATTTATTTGAGGTTCACTGGATTCGTAATATAAAACTCAATAAGACTGCAAAGTGAAATGAAAGGCACTTCAACAGTTTTATTTTGAGGATATGCATGCTCATGCAACCATGAAAACATTTCTTTTCTAGAGTGTTTTCACTTGATCTCCGCTGTACGACTTGCTGCACAGTCCATAGATTGCATAGTTCATGTTGCAACACCCCAACACTGAGCCCATCTGTGTAACTGCCTGAAAAACAGTATCCACTCCATCAGGGACTGTGTTAATTCTGACTCTGCTTCATTTCACCTGCAGCCCTCAAGCAGATGTTTCGGGGCAACAGCTGAAAGTCATTTTTACCACAACTATGAAATTCAAAACTCCCACACAGAAACATCCGCGGCAGCGACACCCTCCTCGTTCACAGGGGCGTGTTTACCAGACAAGAGGTAACTTTGTTCTGCCATCACTGCGTGTGAAGCTGCTTTTGCTGAAGGAAAAGTCTCCGGCTTCCATACGACAGTGGAAGCACTTCTGGCTTAGCTGAGGTCACATTAACTATTTATAGCTGTATTTTCCACACGGTTGACCTCTTTATTAGGCCATGAAAAAAGACAGGTGCACAATAATACTTTGCAAGTACTTTACTGCCTCTCAAAATTTTATGGACTTCCAGATGCAACACAGTAAATATAGCATGTAGTTTCCTGTGCTAAGTAGTTAACTCCAGCAGTTCACAAAGGCATTGCTCCTTGATAGCATCCATTCATCTCTTCTGTAAGGAAACTCTGTTCCTTTTCCAAAACTCTAACGTCCCCTGACAGCTGCAGGGCTGTAAAGTTCCTTTCAGCTTCAGGCCAGTCTGCAGACAATCATTCCAACTCCTCCTGTATTTCAGACTTCTAACTTTTCCCTTAAGTGGTTTATCTGCTCAAGTGTTTGGTCTTAGCCGGACTCAAAACTCGTATTTTAAAGGTAGCTCCTTTATTTACAGTAATAAGTGGGAAGTTTTGAATTGTGGTCATGCAAAACCAGAGTTTGCAACTTCTCAACTCCATGTAAAGGAAGAGCAGCGCATGATGTACATCAGTCACGTTTCTCTCTCTGGATTGACACAACCTCCCCACATTTAAATTGTGAAATTACGCCTGCGTTCAGGACGAGAACCCACAAAAGACAAAACAAGGCAAATTTCTTGCTTCAATTACATACACTGCATAAAAGCCAAAAGGAGAAAACAGTTTTGCGAAACCCTGCCTCCAGGATGTTCACTAAATCATTCTGCTCTGCAAAAATAAAATACAAAAATCTTTTCAACTGGCTTTTTCTAAAACATTTTAGAATTATGATCTACTAGTGTAGCATAATTCCATTTTCAATTTTTTTTAAGTCGATAAGCAATTAATATGAAGTATTGTTTATTTTTGTCACAAAACAAATACATTTTCCAACAAAGCATGTTTTGATTTGACATTTTCTGCTGAAAACTTTACAAAAGAATTTCCATGACGCCGTCAAGACAGCAGCTTGAAAAGTCTTGAAGGTTTTCGTTTATCTTTTGATGAACACTTGAAAGTTTCCTTGATTCGTTCCATTCTTTTGAGAAACAACTTGAGGTAAACAGAAGCATTTGCTCTGAGTGCAAAAATGTACAAGTGAAAATAAAAACGTTTGTTTTGGTTTTAGGAGCAGTAAGGTTTGAAAAGGAGAAGTGCTTTAAAAGTGTTGCAGAGCAGAATTCAGAGCTGAGAGTTTGCAGCAGTACGATTCAACCTCAATAAGTTCAGATGAGTTAAAGTATTTTTCTTAGTCTGAGTAGAATTTTTTTATGAATTTCAGAACCAGAATTTGCTTAAATTAAGGATCCAACCTCATATGTTAACACCAAAACAACCACTCAGAAACGTAATTTATGCTAGATAGAGTGATTGTGTTTAATTTACTTAATATTAATCATTTTGTAAAAAAAAAAAGCTCTCTTTTTATTTAGCGGTGCCTATATTTCATCTTAAATGGAACTATTTAATTCTGTTTAATGCG
Organism: Poecilia mexicana; assembly: GCF_051168715.1. NCBI lineage: Eukaryota > Metazoa > Chordata > Actinopteri > Cyprinodontiformes > Poeciliidae > Poecilia > Poecilia mexicana. Next base: position 28,075,661 of record NW_028263371.1, read on the forward strand.
TTTTATGCACATAAACAATGTTGTTTACAGCATTAGAGCAGAAATGAGTATTTTTACGAAACAAAACAGCATATAACCCCACATGCAAGCTACTTTTGTTACTTTGACCTAGTTCATGCATGTTATAAGTATAATAGTGGAGTAAGGCGAGTAAACCCCCTCATTCAAATCGACCTTATTCATATTTTCCTCTATTTATTCATACTTCTCCAAGTAAGAAGAAGAAGATGCTTTGTGAACATCTGGAAGGCACTGATCTGTTCTGCCTTATGCCGAATCTCGATCCAGTCGGGAAGCTTTGGGACGTGTTGAAAAAGAGGTGCTGAGCGATGCTACATCGAGCAAAATCTCTGACAAACGTTTTTCTAACATCTTGTTGAGTCTACGCGAACCTGGATGATGAGCAAAAACCACGTTTAGCTACATTTTTCACACAATTCCAATTCTTCTGAGTAGGAAAAGAAAAAAAAAAGGATTTCTGATAGTCGAAGCTCCAACATGGTCGGCTTGAGGAGAAGAGAAAAGATTTTTCCTCTGCATCATCTGTGACTAACAAGGTTTGCCTCTCAAGTTGCTTGAAAACGGCTTTCATTTATTTGCTGCAGTGGAAATATGCAGTGAGTACACTGCATCGTTTCTTTAATGATCTCGAGCTCGCAGACACACACACACACACGCACACACACACATATGCTTTCCCCTCTTAATCTATGTCTGCTGAAGTGGTCTTTAATGAGGTGTGAACAGAGGACCACAACCCTCTCCCTTCCTCCCTCCCTCCTCTCCCACTATTTCATCTTCCTTCCATCTCAGCCCTGAGAGGCGACTGAACCAGACAGACAGAGCTACAAAGACGCACAGCGAGCGGCACATCGACAGGCGCGGGGAGAAAAGGTGACGGCGGAGTTAATGGGAGAGAACAAGGTCTCCCTTTTTTCTGTTGCATTACTCCATCCCTCCATCCATCATCATGTGATCACAGCCAGAGTGGATCACAGGGCCTGCGAGGGACACTTTTAAGCTGTCCTCTCAGGTAGCAACCAACTTCAGGCATTTTTTTTCCCAGTGTGTGGGATTGTGCGTGTCTGAATGCGATTTTGCTGTTTGCACGTTGGGGAGCAGGTCAGACTGGATGTGCTCTGGCCCCCCCAGCGAGAAACCTGCCCACTCCCACTCATAATAACCCCACCCACCCACAGCACTCTGGTTTTGTTGCGGAAGACCAGCCAGCTTTGCTAACACGTCTTGAATTTGTCTCTCTCGTGTGCAGATGCGAGTTTACATGCCTTCCAGCTTGGAATCCGACTGACTAACGCGTCAGCCACATGCCCTTGATTTGGATGAAGGGCAGGATTTTTATTAGAGTTAAACAGCCTTCTCCTACTTTGTTACCTTTAGTTTCCAAATGAAGCCGTGCCTGCCAAGAACCAACCCTCGGAGCTTGTTAAAAAACACGCCACAACTTTGATTACCTTCCAGGGTTGGGATTTCACCTTCAACTCATGGAGCGAACTCTGGAAATCCAATCTAGCCTCCATATTGGAATTGAAGGGAGGCTCTGCAGAGTATTTGTAATATGTCTCAGGGCATGACTGTTCTTATAAAACAACGAGAGGCCTTCCTCTGCTCAGTTTTAATCGGAATAGACAGAGCAAATGTGATGACACACTGTTTTAACTTGGATTTGGAAAATCTCTCCTGTCCAGAGACGATGAAACCCCAAAGCTGGGTTTCACCAAATGAAAAAAAAAAAGAAAATAATAAATGTTTTGGTGGATCTTAAATTGATTTCCTCTCTCAGCTAACGCTGCTTCATTCAATCCAGTCAGATATTGGCGTCTAATCGGTGCGTCACAGTTGTAGTTTAAACTGTTTCATAAAATATTTGAGTGAAAACTCAAATATTTATTTATAATTTTACTCAGAATGACATTACATTTTAATTAATTTTGCATAAAATTATTTATGTGCTTCATAAATTATTGACACTCAAATATTGAATTCATTTATTTGCCAGCCAGAGTACAATGTTGGGAATCAAACTTGAGGTTGCTCCCATTTCCTAATTTCCACTGCTGTATGAAAATAAACCTGGTTCTGGCTAAATCACTCTGCTTTCCACACTCAGATTCTACCATGTCATCATTTACTACAGAAAAATACATTTAGACCAGCAAAGTTTGTGAAAATTGTACTAGACCCTGAAACTCTGTATTTTAAAGGGATATATTTTTCACTTGCTACTGCTAATATATGTTTTGGGTTGTTTTTTTTTGTTTGTTTTTTTTTTTTTGCTTTGCTTGCAGGGGATTTAAAAGCTTTTGTCATAGGGGAACGAACCACACACAAACGCGGTAATAGGAATGCTAGATCGGCTTCAAAGATGGATTCAGAAAAATTAAAACCGTAGTTGGGTGTCCTTGCAAAATTGAAAAAAACTAAAATCTAGTGGTATTTTACTGATGCTGCAATTAAAAACTACATAGCTACCATACAGGAAACACAGTCCTAGTTAAAACAACAACATTCTCTCCACTTTTCTCAATCTAAGTGCCCGTGTAGTTTCCCAGCAGCTGTCTAATTAGCGTGTGCATTTGAAAGGGAAATGTTTTAAAGCAGCTGTGATCCACTTCTTAACTTCTCTTGAGTTTTTATTAGTTATAAAGCCACGTCTTCACCAAATGTGTTCAGTCTAACACACTGTAAATAGCCCTTCATTTGTATTGCATCCAAGTCCAGGCCATAGCATCATCACTTACACAAGGAGAGAATTGGATTAGTGCTGAGTAGTGCTGCTGCTGCTTTGGACTTTGATGTTTAACGCTTTGAATTGCTAATTCAGAATCCTTGTAATTTATCCCCTTTTGTCCTTCCACTGTTTAAATATAATATTTTATTTGTTCTCGTTTTAATGCAGGCCTTAATGTGGTCTTTAATGAATAAATCATACTCCTACAGTCCACTGGGGGAGAACGAAGAGGATTTTTTTTTTAATGTGTGCTCCATTCTGCTTGCCTTTTCACAGCTCCCGTGACAGACCAGGCGCCAAAAATCCTGTTTCCCTCAGAGAGCCAAATGAGCATCATAGAGATGGCACTAGGTAAGGAAACATGTTGCATTCCCCCACAGTGATTGCCTGCTTTTTGTTTGTCGCTGGAGCGCGCCTTGTCTGTTCATCACAAAGGAAAGTTCTTCCAAAGTAGTTTCCGTTCTACTTATTTGTGGCTTCGTTTTGAGAGATGTGCAAAGTTTGGGGGGACGACTTGCTTGTGTCAAGTTTCTGCTTAAGTGATTCCTCACATATAGTGCATTTTTGCTTTTTTGTTTCTTTGGTGTGCTTAAAATAGTAATGGGCATTTCTGTATTATGCAGTTACAGTGCTGTGCATATGTATTCATAACCCTTTTTTATTTCACATTTTGTCACATTATAAACCAAAATGTGAGCGTATTTTACTGGGATTTTCATTTGACTGACAAAAAATTCCTGTTGTGATGTTGGAAAAAAATGTTTTCTGTTTGTAAAGTATTCAACTTCATAATTATTCATTACTTTGTGTTGCTCTATCACATAAAATCTCGATCAAATACATTGAAATGTGTAATTGTAAATCCGAAAAGTTCAACTGGTGTGAATAATTTTGCGTGGCGCTGAAACTGCATCACTTCCTGCTGGTTTTTTTTACCAACCTCCTCCTTCAGCTCCTTATGTTGGACATTATTGGCTCCAACCCAGCGCAGTGGGGGCCGAAGAGGAGTGAACTTTTAATTGTTTTGAAACCAAGGCTTTCCTTGAGCTGTCACAGCTATACTTACCTCATTTTGTAATTTATGAAGCTCAGGTTTTCTTGCAGAGCTGCAAAGATTTGACTGGAAGTAACCACGCAGAGCTCGGTTGAAGGTTTTCAATTAGTGTTCTTTATTTCGTCGCTCTTTTGTGAATGGACCTTGAGTGTTCTGCAGGAGAGGTGGGAGAAGAAGCAGCATGAGTCATGTATCACATCTTATTATGAAAAGCAGTGACTCAGCGCATGTAAGAGAAATATCAATTTTTACCTCTTTCCTATGTGTTTTGGCTACTTTGTGCACAGCGCACGGGGGTTGTGTTTTTTGGACTGGAATAAGTGAATACATAGTCTCTTCATGTAAACATCAAGCTGATAATACGAGCAATATTTCAAGTGATTACCTCACGTACTTCCTTGTGCGGCTGCCTCGGTTCTCCAGCACGCGCTCGTCATTTGCCTCACCAGTTTCCATCCAGCGGCTGGCTCGTGGGGGAATCCGAGCTCTGTGCCTTATTGGACAGAAGCGCAGCTGTTGCCGGATGGGAAAATGGGTCATGATGGAGGCTTCCTTTGAAGTAAATTTGTCACGGGCTATGAACACAACGGGCTTGTGGAGGTAAAAGGTGGCAATCAGAAAATAGGCGCAAATCATTGTGGCTTTTAAGTGATGATGGATAAAAGCCTTTCTGGCTGTTTTCATCTGATTAAGTTTTCATAGAGGGATGATGGGGGGATTTTCAAACCCCATTACCTGATAGCTGTGATAACAGGCTATAATACATAAAAGACATATGTTGATGTTTTACCTCTGCCGTTTCTTGTTGTTCTTTTTGGGGGGTTTTTACCACCTCAGTCACTTAAATTTACTCATTCATTTGTATTTTTTTGTGTGTTTATGTCCAGAATTGTTGATTCTTTGTTTGTTTTGTTCCAGTCAGAAGTCTATGTTCTGGTGCTTTTTATTACACTCAACAAGAATTGAGTGAAGTTGGATTCCCTCCTGTCCAAATATGTTTATACATTATCACAAAAGTGAGTGCACCCCTCACATATTTTCATGGGAAAAAAAGAAGACAGACATGTTCATACGTTGGAAAGCAGTCCGTTTTTTTTCTTCTGTCTGTTCTTTGCCATGAGGTGCCATGTTGAACTCCCTGTGACCAGTATGAGAGCATGTGAGAGTGATAACAGCACATTTAACACACCTGCTCCCCATTCACACCTGAGACCCTGCAGCACTGAGTCATATGACACCAGGGAGGGAAAAATGACTTTTCCTGCTCAGTTCTGTTCCCAGTGGCTTACACATTAATGACTGTGTGTTGAGGTATTTTGAGGGGACAGCATATTTACACTGCTATTCATGCTGTACACTGAATATTTTACCTTGTACAGTGTTGTCACGTGAAAATACTTACAAAAATATGAGGGGTGTACTGTAAAGGTGCAAGAAAAAGAAACAAGAAACTGCTAATATTTGGAGAAATCACTTCATTGTAGAGAACATATATGCTACATGAAAAGTTTCAAGTAAACTTTAAGCACCTCTTTTATCGTTTTAGTGTTAGACATCAATGCCTGGGAACTCTGGGAAATGGAGTCTCTGAAAAGTCTTGGATGTTTTCTTGAAAATGTGCTGGAACCCGGAACCCTCCCACTGAATGCTTTCTGGTTTATTGGAGTTCTGTGCAGCACGTTAACATTCTCCCCTCTATGAAATCCAATGAAATTCAAAGGCCCAAATGTCAGCTAATTAGACGGGAGAAGAAAATAAAACGGGAGACAAGAAAGGCAAACGTTGAGAGATGTTTTGGAAGAATAGAACAGAGGAATGGATCTGCGTGTGGGCAATTAATCAGCGCACACCGTCCATTCCTGCCCTCCTTCACGTTTCCTCTCACGTCTAATTGATCAAATTTAAAACGCATGATTAAAACATGTTGTGTAAATGTTCTGCTCAGCCCTTGGTGGGTTGATCTTTCCTCTGCTTTCTCAGTGGGACCAATCAGATACAGTCGGAGTCTGTAATTCGGCCTGACACTTTGCTGCTTTCTTTCCGTCTTGTGCACATGCACAATAATCGACTGCAGACCCGCTGCAGTGCAAGTCGTCTCCCACAACACCACTAATGTGTATGATTTGTAATCTCTCAACACTCTGACAGCAGGGTGATTAATTTCTTAATGTGTGTAGGTTTGTGGTATTTTCCCCTGCTGAACGAATCCACTAGAAGACGTTTGGAACGCTGATCGTTCAGTCTATCTCGGTCGCCTTTATTACGCTGCTCTTTCTGACAAAATTGATTTGCGATCGCTGTTTTCTGTGCAGAACTAATCATCAGTCTGTCACTTTATTTATCTGAGAATGAATTCCCTTATTCGTACTGTACCTAGAAATTCCTCTGCGATTTTGATTGCGTCCTTCCCTGGGATGTAGCACTTCGTCCCCCTGATACATGACACCGCAGTAAATCTTCTGCGTTCACTCCAGAAACGAAACGAGGTGACAGGCACTTCATGTGCGAAATTCTTCCTAAATCTGTTTCTGAATTTAAGCAACACCTCCTTCGGGTATTGTTCTGCACCATCAAGCCGTGATATTCATGCGTCTCATGGGTTGTTTTGTGTCTAAGTAATTAAATAGATTTAATCTATTCACTTTCCCCCAAAACCACTTTGTCTTTTTGTACCTCGGCTGGTGATTTGCTTTGTTTCTCACAATGATTTTTTTTTTTTTTTGAAAGCCCCGGGGGAGTGGGAGTGAATTTGTAGTTTTTAGTCAACAACAGGCAGCAGCTCATCCATAAATCTTCGGGAAAAAATGGCAAGTATGAACTGAAGGTCAGGGATGCATCACTTGACATTTAAGTTTTAGGTCCTCTCATGTTTTCTCAACTTTTGAGCTTTGTTATTTGAGAGCTAATGCTGACCTCGTCCAGAATGACCCATGCTCCTGTTTATATGTAGTGAGTATTAATAGCTAATATATACAAACTTTGTCTATCCACTTGTAGGAATAGTTCAAAAGGTGCAAAACACAATTTTTGAGATAAAAATGTAAAAATCAGTTTGATTAAAAAAAAAAAAAGCACATTACAGGAAAAATAACTAAATGCAACAAGAATACTCTGAATCCAACAAAGACTGAAGGAAACGTTCTTCCAGAATAGGGCTTATATATGCAGGACAATATAAATGAAATACATCAAACAAGAGATGCAGGACTCTGTTTTCAAGCAGAACGGACAAACCAGCATTGCTTTTCTCAAATTCCTTTTTTTTTTCAACTCTCATGGTACAGAATCGGCTTCTGTGCTTGTTGTTTCACTCGGTATGTTCTCCGCACAAACGTTTTCCTGGGCTCAGCCTCAGCAACACCTTTCCCTAATATCACACACATTAACTCTCACGTACCAAACAGCCTTTACTCTAAATGTCACAGCCTCGGCAGAACGCTCCATCGATGCCAAAGGTTCAGAGGCCCCAGGATCAATATTACATCATTTCTCTCAATTAGGGCATATTTATCCCCCCCCACCTCAACCCCCAAGTTATTATACATCTGTGAGTGATCCTATCTGCATTCGTGGCAAGTTTCCAGGAGAGTGGATGCCCTGCGGGATGGGGGAAGACAGAGTGTGATAAACATGAAGGGAGAAGGGGAGGAAAGAATAAGACAGAAATGAAGGTTGGAGGAGTTTGGGCAAAGAGTCAGAAGAAAAGAGAAAAAGTGAGCAAATTCACTTAGGTTTCATAGAGGGAATGAAATATGATGGTGTCATACCTTAGGTTATTACAGATGAAAGTGGTTACAAGACAGCACACTGTCCCAAATGGTTAATATGCCCTAGAGTGTGGAGGTATAAATTGTGAATGTCATATTAGAAAGTGGTGGGCTCACAGGCAGAGAGGTGCAGGGGTTTTCCAGGCTAAACGACGCCTCCGTTAGTGTTTTACATAAGTGTGATAATGACAGGGACCGTCACGAGAGCCGATCGCCCCGTTGGACGGAGGAGGCCTAATTTCATTCAGCCGTTGAGGTAATCCGCCGGAGTGTGACTGTGTGGCTCGGACTTTTGTTCACGTTTTCAGACCGCGCCTGACCTCAAAAGTTAAGCCATCACTTTACATTCCCTGCACTCCGTTCCGCTTACTGACAGCAGCAAAACGCACGAGGAAAAATAGCTGAAGGCTTTGGCTTCCTTAGCCAAAAATAGCACAAAGAAATGGCAAAGGCAGTCGAGTTAAGATGCGCCAGCCTTTGTCCGAGCCAGCGGTGTCTTCTTCCTCTGGGTACACCTATTAATCATAAATTGAGCTGTGGCATGAAGCTTACAGAAAGTCTGGATTTTAATGGCTTAAGTGTTTTTTCATTATACCTGGAGAGGAACCCTTCTGAAGTTTTTATGCCTAAACAAATCAGTAAAAAAACAAAATGTTTTATTCAGGAAAGTAAAAGTTGATCATTTAAGTTCAACCAGAGATGACATCCTTGATAAAACAAAAGTTTGCAGACCTTCACTTATCTTTCACGCATCTATCACTTTGCTTAACTGCTGTGAAATATTTACTCTGAGAGAAGTTTTAATGTGTAAACCAAGGCCTGATCGAACTGATTGATACAATCAGCTCTTCTCTGATGTTTTCAAGGTAATTAAAAAGCCAGAAGTACAAAAGTTGCTAGATGAAAAGAAATTTTACCCTCAGGATGCACAATTAAGAACGGTCAGGGTTTTGAAGTTGTAGTCGGTGGGATTTCTGCACAGTTATCCTTTTATCAGCAGTCGGTGGTAGCTGACAGGGTCCAATTGGGTCACATCTCTCTGGGGCTCAGAACTAGCAAATATCATTTGATTGTTTTACCTTTCCATGTCTTCAATGGCTTACATTAGTGTAATAGGAATTTGCTGTTTGCGATACTTCATTAGAATAAAAACCATCCATCTGCTTGAAAACTATTTGATCCTGAACAGCAGTGAAATAATAAACGACCCATATATATATATATATATATATATATATATATATATATATATATATATATATATATATATATATATATATATATATATATATATATATATATATATATATATATAGTGTCCTGGCAGAGAACAGCCAGGGGACAATAGAGAGATGAGTGGATGTAAATGTTAAGAGATAAAAAAAACATACCTTCTCACATTATGATGCAAGCTGGTGTTTAGAAAGTTAGATTTCAGCTTACAACTTTTGCAACACCTCTGCAATTATAGTTTTTTTTTTTTTTTTCTTTCACCGAACTATATACAGCCTCAAATGTGACATCTTTGGTCTAGGTTTTCTGGTCGTCCTCGCTGCTGCAGCAGTGTGTAGGACTGTGTGTGCTTCTACAACAAACCTTTGCTCGATGGTATTTACTCTGGTGGTTTGGGACTTGTTTTAGCACAGTTTATCTTTGGAGCCACAAGTTTTCAACTTGCCAAGATTTTGTTGTGAGCTGGCCTTTCACTGAGCCCGCTGTCTCCCAAGTGCTGCTGCATCACATCTACTAACATGTTGCAGACAGTGCAGTTTCCATCCAGGTGCTGGTCTGTCAACTGTTTTCTACCTTAAATCTGAGCAAGTATTTTATTGTTGAAACTTTTTTTTTTTCTTTGCTCTTCACACTTAGTTCTTGCTGTGTTTCAGCGATCGAGCCGGTCTCACCGCAGCATCATGCAGATTGCCATCAGCGGCGAGATGGGCTGAGCATCTCATTCAACTCCACTGTGTGACAGTTTGATACCCAGGAGCCACCTGCTTGAGATTTAAGCAGACCTTTTAGTGTGGCAGTGATTTTTAGAGCTGTTAGATTGCCCCACAGTTAAACCGTAACATCACGGCGTTCTTGAGCTATTTATCGGTCTTCCTTAACCATTAGTCGTGGGAACAGACTTTCACCTTTTCTCTTCAGGGGAATTTTCTGCGCTGTTTGGAGCATTTCTTGGCGTTGCATTTTCTCATTATGTTCTTTTTTTTTCTTCCAACATTGCAGCAGCCTTTCTTTTAAATTTAGCGCCTGCTGCCAAAATTGTAAACCCTGTAAACTTTAGCAGTGCACGTGTGCGGTTGCCAGGTTGAACTAATTGCCCTCACTGTGCTTTCAGCCAAACAGGTGGCCATATTGCTTTCCTTCTGGCTGTATTGATGCGAGCGCGCCTCCAGGTTGGACAGAGATGATAGCGTCTCCTTTCCACCCAGAGCGCGACCTTGATTGGACGCTCCACGTGTACCGTTATTGGTCTCACATTGGCCTTTCGGGCCAACTTTGATTGGTTTTTGTGTTCTTGTGTGTGAGGAAGGCGAGCGTAGAGAAAAGAAAGAGAGCATCCTCTGATGTCTAGCCAGAGAGCTAGGGGGCCGGGATTACTGTCAGGAGGCGAGGGACAGTGGCTGCAAACTTTGGCAAGTGTCGCGTTACACACGAGGGCACAGATCCGGCAAATGATGGCTTGATACAGCTGCTGCTTACACAATCATGCGCGCACAGGCAGAGTCTTGCATTAAGGCGAGCAGAAGCACAAGCTAATGTTCCCCACATTCACACTCCTGCACACAAGGTCTTGCACAGCTTTCACCAGCTCACAGCATCACCTCCGGGGATTTAAATGTGCTAAAACAAGATGATGTGGTCAGATTTACCCACCCCACAGATAAACACTGTATTCATCTGCAGCATGTCAGGCTATTGTATCTACAGCTGTGGCCCTCTGTTTTGTCTGTGGGCGGGCAGCTTCTGGGAATAAGAATGTGTCAAATGAAGTGTTATGGATATTTGTCTCATAACCACGATGAGTCAAGCAACACCTTGTTTTTCAAGCTCGGGTAAAGAAGCTGTATTTTCTTCTTCGGCTGTAGGAGGGATTATGACATGGTTGAACTAATGTCCACCATGTCATAATGGCCTCTCTGCAGACCGAAATACTGAAGGATGAAATAGAGCCGAGATTTATACAACAGAGCTGTCGTTTTCCTATTCTTATCCCTGTGTTTTTTTTTTCCTTTTTCTTCTTTAACAGCATTAATACTATGCATATGGGTTTTCATTATTAGATGATATCAATACTTTATATCCAACTTTATATGGCCCAACTGCATTTTAAAGACCAGTTACATTCATTTGCGTTGCTTGGGATATTTATGGTTGCAAAAATCTGTGTTTTATCAAACAATCAGAACATTCTGCCCTTACCCCCTCTGGGTTTTAGTGTGTGTGGAAATGGTCATTGATGTTACATTTTGGTCTCAATTTTGCAATTTAGCAAACATCAAATTGCAGTCTGAAATACTATCATTATCATTATACGGAGAAATCTCTGAAACCATCCAGCAATGTGACCCTTATGGTCACTACTGCTGTTGTTGTAATTTTGTCCCAGAAACACTGAATAGGTTCCTGAATTACTGTGCAGTTTGGACAGAGCTGATGAGCAGGCAGCTCCTCCCAGAGCATCCTGGATGACGGTCTCTAGTCGCCCCTGCCAGGGTGAAATTCCAAATTGTTATTTTGCTGCTCGACACATTGCTGTTGGAAGGTACCAACATGTTTTCAACAATGAAAACAACGTGCCCAGGAATTGTGTTATTGTCACAAGATTTCATTTCTGCTCCTGTTGAGAGGAAACCACGGGCCACGTTGCCAGCTACGTTGGCAGTGCTCAGGTTTAATCTCATGCTAACTATAACGTGCTAACTTCCTCTTTCTGTAGCGAACAAACACAAGAATATTTGCTTTGTCTGCAAATTATAGACCAGAAAACCATGTTGAGTAGTTCCCTGTGCGATGCCAGAGTCTTGATATTGATGCTAGGTTTTATTTTTTTCATTTATAACGTGCATTGCTGCCTCTCTGGTCCATTAGTTGCTGAAGCAACTAATGGGTTGCAAAGGCTTAAACAATCCATTTTCTATCATTTTCTTTCTCTTGATCATTTAGTTTTTCAGTTTAATTGTCCCTAACAGGGCTGCACGATGCTTTTGTTTTTATGATCACTCTCAGACTCTTAGTGCTTTTAAATGTCTCTAACAGAAACTACTGCCACAGTTGCATGGCTTGTACACTCGGATTACCGTTTCTGTGGCTTTTCTTTCCCATTCTTCTTTAGAGCAACTCTTCCATTTATTAGCGACACCTTGAAATATTTTGAGATTTGGGTCATGGTGCATTAGCTATACCAGAAGTAGCCATCATATTCCACATATTTTTCTGAAACCAGTCAACTATGCCACCGTAAGTCACCTAAATACATTTTTGTTTCACTTTCTCACAAGCCTAGATTTTTACATGTGTCGTTTGCAGACTTGTTTCAAAAAGTAATTGAACACGTGTCCCAAATAAAGCGGCTGGTGACTGTATGACATTCAGTCTGTTTGTTGTTGGTACAGTGTGTTGGTCTTAAACTGAAAACTTTTTGGTCTTAAACTGAAAACAACATTTGCTTTGGATAAAAATCCAGTCAATACATTTGTAACCCTTGGATAAAGTTTGCTTTAGCTGTGTGTTTGCGTGTAAGATTTAGTTGCTAAGTGTGGATACTGGTGCGCCAGTGTTACAGTTAAACATTAAAACAAAAATGATAAACACAAACTCCTCTCCGCCTAAGGTCAAAGAAGAAGCAATCCAACCCAAAACGATGGCTCAATGAGCTGCCAGAGGCTTTTTTTCCCTTCCTCACCATCTCCCTCTTTCCCAGCATTCTTGGACTTTCCAGCCGTCTCATATCGCCTGCAAAATGTTTTGCTGATCAGATCTTGCAGGTTTTTCTCCACTGGAACTTGGCAGTGTCAAAGTTCGTTGCGGTTTTAAAACTATTTGAACAAGTGCTAACATTCCTCAAACCACACTTAAGTTATAGTTGGCTTGGCAAGCAAAATTTATCTCGGCGGTAATGCTTTGGTTTTGCATTTTTGAAGCCAAACAGATAATGATTTAAAACACTCTCTTAAAGCTGAGTGAGTTTACATAATCCAACATTTGACTCCTGTTAGTGTTTCCTAGAGGAGATACCCAAGGCTTTCCCAGGACAAACTTAATTAGCTTGTTTATGAAAGATGAAGGCGGCAACCTTATGTTCTGCAAACAAAATGCTTTCTTGGATGTGTAAAGGGAAAGCATCTCTAACCTATCAACACTACAGAGCTTCAGAGGCCCCCCTGGCTGTCGGCGTGGGCGACGCCTAGTTGCCCCAGTGTCTGCATGTCTTCTTTGTGTGTATGTAAGAAGCTGGATATCTGGTACACTCCCTGTAAAAAGCCACGCATGTGTGTTGAATGTGTCCCAGTTTGTAGGACCCAGAGGTATGACTCATCTGCTATTAAAGCATGATGCAAAGGGAAATGCATCCACGGTCATGTCTGAGTGAGAGAAATGCTTGACTGTTCAATGTGTGTTAGGTTTTTGCCCTTTTTTTTGTGCATTTGGTTTAGCGTGAGGGAAAAGAAGCACAGTGAGACTCACTGTGAGCCGTAGGGAGAATCGGCGAGTGCTTTCACAGCCGGACCCACTGCCCTCTTGACCATATTGTTCTGTTGTCATTTACATTACTTGATGCAGCAAATATTTTTAGCATCCATTTATCATGTCCCTAGATGTGATTGCATATTCTGTGCAATGGTGTCCTTTGTTGTCCTTGCTGTGCTGTCAGGATCACAGCCATTCCTATTTGTGCTCCTGACAAACTTGTGAGCATGCAGAGGCTGTCATTTTGAAATAAAACTATTGCTTTTTCAGCAGATTTTGTGCATTCTTTTCTGTCATACTGATGGAATGATGACTTAAGGCGATTTATGTTTTCGCATCCACCTGAATAATATGTAGTTGAGACCCTGTATTCAGTGGTTGCAGGACAGTGGTCCTCCAGGACTCGAGTTTGACACCTGTGGCTTAGATCAAGCCAATGGTCCAGCACAGTCACTCCCCCATTTTGCAGTCTACAGCCAAAAACTTAAAGAAAACGACCCCGCAGCTAAATAATGTTAACTCAAATGGCCTCCAGATTTTCCTGACAGTTTCAGTGTTCGATTAAGATAATAAATAGTCGTATATACCTGATATCCAAACAAATAAACGTACATTGAGTGAACTATGTATATGAATAGACACTCTTGTGTAAACGGAAAAATAATGCCTCCATAAAAAATAGTCAAAAACATGATCATTTTAACATAAAACTTGCCTTGTTATAATAAGCTCCAGACAAGACGCCATACTGCTGCCTCCTCTCCTCAGGCAAACATGTGATGCAGTAGCGGAACAAGACGGCGTCGGCCGGGGGGCGGGGCTAATGACCGGGCCCAAATAATAAAGCTCATGATGATTTAACCTTACAACATGGACATGCCCGGAACAGCGGAGCTAACAAGTTTCATCACCACAGAGAGCGACTAAGTCATAAATTGTTTTCCACAGGAGAGGGCTTTCCTTATACAGTTCTCATCAGATGTTATAAAGATAATTTGGATCCCTGAAGGCATGTTCTACCTCCCATGTGGGCCCACTGTAGGTCCAGGCCAGGGGCCTGCTGCAACCCCTATCCTATCTGTTGCTCCTCCCCTGATGTGACGTGACAAATACATTACAATTATAAATCAACACTAGACTGAGTGTTGAGTTAGACTGTTGGAGTTAATTTAGAAATCAACACTGGACTGGATTGCTTTTTGTTTAACTCTTTGGAACTCTTTAGTGAGTGTCAGGGAAACTAACATTCACTAACACTCATGTTGTTGAATTAACACTGTATTTTTAACATACAACACTTCCACTGGAAATCTGACACTTCCGAATTTGCTGTGTAGTTGAACTCTAGCTTGTTTGCCTAGAAAGTCGAAATTATTTGAGGAGGTTTGAATGCAAAATCAAACTTTGATGTGGACCAAAAAGCTAAACTCTGGTCTGCCTACAAAACCTAGGTCTCAGTTCAGTTGAAGTGAGCTCTGGTGTGTTTCAGATTCAACTAGATGTTCTAAAAGCAAGAAACAGACCACAGGGTCTGTTTGTGTTAGTGGGAGAAATGACTCATGGTCTTTTACCAAAGACAAAAGGAAAATTATCCATTTTTGTTTTCTTTTTGTGAAGAAGGAATTTGTGCTTATTGTCTTCTTCAGACATTGTTGTTTCATTTCCTGCAGTGGATCTTGTTACAGCGTCAAGCAAGGAGGGGGATAGATTTAGATTTGTTTGACATTGCAGAGAACCCTACCAGCTGAAAATGTAGCAAATGTTGCAGTTTTGGTCTCCCGTTAAACCGAGTCTACTGGTCAATAAGGAGTGAAACCAACCTTATTGTCAGTGAGATTTGATCTTTTGACCTTTGCGTAGATTGACTAGGGACAGAAAATAAACTCAAACCCTTTGAACTTTTACACATCTCTATCACTTCCACTGTCTTTTAGTATCTGAATATAAACAGAATAAACTTGAAGGTTCACAAGAACTATTCCAAATCATTATACACATAAAAAAATTAATATTTCATGTTAATTTCCACAAGTTTTTGTATAGAGCAAAATATTTTAGCAATTCTACAAGTTTATTTTGAACATCAACATAAGTGAAGTGTGTGACTTTTGGCGTCTCTGGGTGGAATATCAGCTTAAAAAAAAAACTTACTTACCGACCCACATTTTCTTAACTTGTGTATTTCCAGCATGCCCCTCGGGCAGCTTGACTGACAGCTGACTGAGAGAACCATGCAGAAGCAGGAGGTAACGGGTCATGTTTTTGGCTGAATTTTAGGAAAGGCTTTTGCTTCAGCTGTATTGATTTTTCCTTGTCAAACAAGACAGACGTCGAGGATTTTTGCAATCTGAACTATACTAACTAAAGATGGTGCTCATTTTCTAAGTGTTTTGTTTTTTTAGTCGTACTTGCGCAGCTCAACATTTGATTTTAAAAGCTAATGCAAATCCGCATTCACATTTTGCCCTTTGTTAAACAATCTCCCGTTGATGACTAATCAGTGAATATTTTCGTCCATTTCAAATGGGATCGCAATCAAGGTCATCTTTTGAAATTTGAAATTTTGAAGCTTTCAGTGGCATTCGGATTCAGATCATTACGCTTCCCTTGAAGACATTTTTTTTAAAGCCTCTTTTCTCAGCAGGGTGGGCTCATTGCTTTTATCCACAGAGGTAAATTCCTCATCAAGTGAATTGCTGAACCCACATGCCTCTGCATGGGGTTTGTCATTTGCGAACATACATGGTTTTGGGGATTCTGCAGTTTTATTTCCCCCCCCTATAATTGAGTCGGCCGCGTACCTCCATGTCAGCTTTGTCAGTGAGCCTATTGCGGCATATCTATGTGCTCATCCAAGTGCTGTCAGTCAGCCAGCTGCTCTGCTCTCGTCCCACGCCTGGTGGAAAGCCTGAGCATTAGCTCCTGGGATGTTTTTGTGTGTGAAAAGTGTGTGTTTTGAGAGCACGTCGGGAAAAGATGGGAAAAGTCTGCGACAACTGGTGCTGGTTTCATTTAACTTAATAATGGTATCGGTACAAACCACTTAATGAGTCACATCATTTCCTGCATGTTAATGGCCTTCTTTGTAATTTAGGATGGAATTACAGAGGACTGGTTGTTGAATTAATCATCAATTCTTATTCTATGTTCTTATTGCCTTAAGCTTGAGGGAGAAAAGAGTTTTGTCTTAAGTAGCTAAATGCATTAAAGTTCAAATTAGTGCTTTGCAGGTGTAAATGTTTTGCACTGCAGCATTTTGTTGAACTTCTGCATTGTCTCCATCGCTGTGTTGCATACAGTAAACATCAAAACCACACCTCCACATGCATATGGATGAATATCCTCCAGGAGCTTGATTTGCATCAGGAAGCCCCTGTTTATCATTGTTCAATATGCACCGATTAGCACTCAGATTTCAGGCCTTCTCTAATGGTCATCCTCAGCCAGATTGCAAAACCTAAAGAGGAAACTGTTATTCGGAGCGGGTGAGCTGAAACAGTTTTCAGTGACCATCTCGAATATCTTTGGTTTGCTCCCCTTTGGGTTATTTTCGGGTCCCTTTTTTTTTTTTTTTTTTGGAAGTTAGGTTTTGCCTGTCCTAGTTACTGTATTCCCCAAAGTGAACTCAGGGCTCTTTTTTTCTCAGTCTGATCCAGATTTTTCACCCCTTTTCTCATTCTCTCTGTCTGTTCTCTCACTCACTGTCCGACTCTTTCCTCTCCTGCCATCTGTTCCTGCTTGTGGCATCGCTCTTCCTGCCTTCCTCTTTGCCATATTTCATGCTTCTTGTTCTATTAGCCCCATCTATATTCTCTCTTCTATAGTCGCCGTTTTGTTGCCCCGCCCATGATTATATAACTATTAGATTTGGAAGTTGAGCTAAGACACTCATTGAATATGTTGTATGCAATATGTGGGAGGAAAGAAGAATTTTGAGGAATTTAACTTAAAAACTTATGATTTTTGCACGGGCAATGGTCCAGATATACATACAGTTGCAGTAGTCGAGCCTTGTGACTGGGTCTGATCTTGCTTATTTAACAGACAAAAGATTTCCTGACAATTTGGTTCTGTTTGTGTTTTCCAACACTGTGCAGAAACCTCTGGGACAGACGTCGTCATGAGGTACCTACCAGCCAATCAGAAGTAGGTTTTGGTGTATATTTTTGGTAACGGTTCTCCAGAGGGACATCCATTGAGGCAGCTGAGATAAACTGCTAAGACAAAAAATAATTGTGGTTTTTAGATAAACAAAAAAAAAAAAGTGGAACATTTTAAAGGGAAGCGTTTTTTTTGTTTTTTTTAGAGAAACCAACTTATTATGTTCAGAAAGTATTTCATTTACTCTTCATCATAAAGTCTTTGGCAATCAGTGGTCAAAATTCAAATGTTGATTCATGGGGTTAGAGTGTGTAGAGATTAAGTTTAAGTATTTAGGAATGAGAGCAACGACTTTAAAAACCAGAAACAAACCAAAAACATCCCATGAAAGACTTCTGAAACTGAGTACTTCTCTATTAGACAGATAGAAATTCTGGTTTTAAATGAAAAAAGCTAAACATCTTGGTGCATTTTGAAAAACGTGAGGAATTTAGTTTTATGTGACTCATTAGAAGCTTTTATTTGTAATTAGACTCGACTCCTTTAGGAAAGGTGTTTGGATTCAGAGGTTTTGAATGCCAGATGAGGACACATGTAGCAGCATCCATCTTGTTGGATGATGTGTTACAACCTACAAACTGCAGAAGCTGTTGCCATGGAGAGCCCCCTTTATTTCCTAGCAGTGAAATGCGGCCAATGCCTGAAGCAGCGAAACAAGTGTGTCAGCCTGCATAAAGGCAACAAACTGCACTGCATACAGCCTGAACATCTTGTCTTTGTTTAATGTACATGTATGTCTGAATGCGTGTACACTACAGTGCTATTGCTGCATTTTAACCCTGCTGTGGAAGGTTTTTTTGTTTTGTTTTGCCAAAACTGCACATTTTCTTGGCTGAAAATTAACGTGGGCTATTTCTGTTTTGACTTTTCCTGCTCAAACTCAGCAGCAGCTAAAGTCTTCGTGTAACGTTTTAGCCATCAGAGAGTCTTTTGAAGACTGTGAAATCTGCCTGTCAGACAGATGTATTTGTGTCATGAGGGATTTAGCAGAGAGTGGAGCTGTGTGATCTTGTAAAGTGTGTGTTTAATGCAGATGCGTACATGTTTGTGTGAAGTGATGCGTCTGGATGCAAGTCTTCATTTGACCTAAACTGAGGAGGTTTTATCAAAAGAGGACCAAATCAACAACACCATGACACGATGTAAACTAGGTTGTGCATATTTCAGCGACCAGCTAAACCTTGAGGGTATGAGGGAATGTAATCATAGAATTAGTTCTCAGTTACAGGATTTACTGAGGCTTACATACATGTAGCCTTTCTTTTGGCCTTTTTGCAGGCCTTTGCTTCCACGCTTTGCAACATTAAGACTTGAGCAGCAAGGGGTATCCATCAATTACACATGCAAGTTCAAAAGCAGGAACAACTTAATGTAATGCAATTCCAGTGAACTCAAGTGCATTGTTTTCTAAGACATTTTATAGTAGTTAGGGATCCATTTTGCCACACGCTGTGAGAGATCAAAGTGGGCAACGTTTGTCTGCGAGTCTTTTCTGCAATTATGACGTAAAGTTAATCAATTTCATCACACAGCAGAGGAGAACAAGCTTTTTATCCAACTGAGGTCACAAAACACTGCAGCAGAGGTATAAGTGTTGGGATAAGTTTCAAGGCTTTCAAGTATTGCTAAGGTTAAGAAAGTGAAGAGGCACATTGTTATAGTTTAGAAAAATCTAATGTTTTGTTTGGCAGAATGTATTCAGTGGGGAAAATGTTCCACTTAACTTCACCTGTTGGAGTCAAAATAGTTAATATTTTCTGCAATCTCAAATATAAATCCACTTCTTATTTTCAAATCAATTAATTTCATTTTATTTAAATAGACTGATTTCACAACACATATCCTTTTAAGACTTTTTACAAAACAAGCAAACAAAAAAAATTTCAATTCATCTAAAATTGTGTCTAATGGTTGTCATGGAAACCTGTCGACTCCACTAAACTACGCTTTGCTGCAGTTCTCCAACAGTAAACTTAAGAGACTGTTTTTATTTCTTCCCATCTTTTGGTAAGATATAGGTTACCAATCACTCTCTGCCTTGTTCTTCCGCCTTTCCCATTTTGAAAAGTGTAGAAAAACGGATGCCAAAATATCCTAGAAAATATAAAGTAATGGATTTTTAAATATAAGTTCCCAGATACTGTGGTTATCTTTTTTGATGTTTCTATGATTTTGGTACAAACAATTTATTGCCCCATTGTTTCCTGCACTGGATAAACGTGCTGTCAAAGGCTGACCTATGCTAATTCCTTCAATGTGTGATTATGCTTCTTCAGTAAAAGAGGAATCAACCGTAGCCGAATCTTTTCTTAAAAAGTGCAACATCCTTCTTTCTTCATAGGAAAAATCTCGAAAGTGAAGCACATTTTATGACCTGGCCCGTGTGCTCGGCTCAGCTTCTTGACCCTGACATGTCAGCTTCTTCGTACTGGCGGGTCTCCATCACCTTAATGGGCTTTTAAGCATCATTACAGCCTTCATGACTTTAGCTAAAACACAGCCAAGGTTGATGAGTCAAGGTGGTCAGGCAGGTGCGTGCGTCACAAGACACAATAGCAACTGATTTAGACAGTTATGGGGGAATAAATGCAGCATTAATCAAGTGGGAGTATAGAGAATGATGGTACACGCTTTAGATGAACATAGGCTCTGAATAAATGAGAGGCCCTTAAGAGGCCTCATTGGGGGTATTGATTTAGATTGATCCAGTCATCTGTGTTACTTTGTGAGTTAGCCGGATCCCTTGAGACATACTGTACATTTTGTGCGATTCACCTTGTAAGGTCAAGGTTTCAGGCTGTCAATCCTGAGTCGTTTGGGTAAATCACTCTATAGTTAGGATTTAAGAGCTTTGCATGAATTTCTATAAGAGAGAAAAGTTTCCTCGTGTCTATTTTCACACTGCTGTCCTACGGCAGGTCAAGCCTTTTCACTTTTCTTTGCTCTTTCATCCCTCTGCCTTTCAGAGTGCTTCTGCCATACATCACTATGTTAAACGGACATCATTCCAGATTTACCGCCTCGTTAAGCATACAGGTCAGCCAACACGAAGTGGCCCCTCCTCCTCGTCCCACGTATAAGAAACAGAAAACTGTTTAGTTCTCTGTTAAACCAGTCAAGGCTGCGAGTGAAAATATAAAAAACGATAAAGAAAAACGTAGTACCCCTTCATTTATACTGCAAATGTGAGTTTAAAGCTGTGTAGAATTTAGTTACATCTTGTGGCAAAGGAGTAGCTGGCATGAAAGCAAACATACAACCTTTAAACCTCTTGGGAGGAATTACAGTGGCTCTCTTTTGAGCAGACCTGGACATGCTATGATCCTCAAGCATTATCCAGGCCTTTTAGACATTCTTGTTCATCTTTTCATTGTTTCTGAATGTCTGCTACCAGCCCCAGATCTATTTCCTACGATAATCGGTCGTGGTTCTTCCAGAATACTTCGGACATGGCTAATAAAAACATTTATAGGAATTTATGTTCTTATTTAGCTTAAAGTTGGAAGTATTCAAAGAAGGAAGCAGAAAAGCCCCCTACCAGAGAAACTCTGCCCAACGACAGCAGACGAGAAGAATCTTTGATTGGCTTAATATTTTCATGACTGCGAGAGAAATCTCTTTGACAGAGTGCAATCCATTCAGTTTATTACTAGTCAGTTTAGTTATACAGCAGTAAAAGGTTTTCTGCCAAAGCAAACCTAGCCGATTGCATTAAGTCACTGAACCTGCAGCAATCACTCCTCTTGAAAGAGCCGTGACAGTACACCATTGATTGCATGGTGCCTTTAATTCTGGAGCGATCTCTCATACTGAGCATGCATGTAGTAAGAAGAAATGTTCATACAGTCTTCAAAGAAGCATTCTTTTATTTAAATTAATTTTTTAATTGACATTATTTTATTTTAACAGCGGTGTGTGGATGTACTGTATGATAACACTGAATCCTAAATGTTTAGGTTTTTGTCTCTTTCAGACCTAAGCAGAAAAATAAAGATGTCTGTTTTGTTGTGACTGGTTGTGATAACTATTTTTTAATTATCTATAGCCACAGGTAGAGACTGACAGAATCTGAAGGACTTTTGCATCGAGCTCAAAGTCAGAAATATCAGATTAACCCTGGTCATATTATTATATCCTGGGGATCAAGGTCTTTTCATGACTTGCTGCTTTAATGCAGCCCACATTTTACAGTACTATTATTGCCAAAAAGAAGTAACTCCTATGATTCATGAGGGAAGTTGGATGACTGTGTCAGGTATGTGATACTCCAGAGTATTACTTTGAAATGGAAGTACAGCACAAATCTAAAAATCTACTTTCACCTGCAATATGTTATCTCCCAGTCATACGGCACAATCCCGTAACGAGAAAACTTTCAGTTTCCATTCTGCATGATTATTACAGCATTTCCGCTGTTCCTGGTTTGATGTTTTAAAATGGCACGTGTATTACCAAGAGAAACAGCATGTCAGTTTCTGTTCAGTAGGTTTTCCTCAGTCCGGGTCGTATTTTTACATCCCCTGAATAGCAAGGCCAGGAGTGTGTCATTGATTCTTGAGGCCGACGTGTAGCTCTGTATTCAGCCTGTCCTTTCCTCAGAAACATCCTGCTTCTCATTCATTGTTGTACACCTTCACACCTGGGAACCGACTTTACAAGCCAATTCTTCTGCACTGTTTGCCAATGAAAGGCCCAACCACAGCAGTTAAGGGACTCTGGGCAATAGCTGCTGACTATATTGTAAGACTTGGTAGCACTTTCTAATGAGTCCAATAATTAAATTTGATAACAAATCATTATTTTTTGTACAATAAAGAATTGACATCTTCATTCGGTACTCTTTGAATACATTATTGAATTCCTGACTTTTGTTTGGCTCCTTTGTGGTTGAAAATAGAGACTCACCTATCAGAGTTATATGGCCTATTACCGATATACGGTTGATATTAATCTGAGCAGATTCCAATTTCTCTTTAAGTGCTATAATATAAAAGGAAACTGAGACAGAATTTTCCATCCTGGCTGCTGTGAATGTTTTTTTAATTATTCATATAAGGAGCATGCTTCATGTGGGAGAATGGCGTATTAACATTTAAACTAAGAACCCTTATGATTAGAGAGTTTAATCTGTGTCCTATATTAGCAATCAGTGTGGCTGGCAATCCCAAAATCACAGTGTAGATCTTTAGCCTAACTCACATTTTCAAATGTAATGAATTACATGGCTTAATACATTTAAGAAATGAACATTTTGACTTGTATTTTACCTGTCCCTCTGTGCACTCTGTGACTTTACTTACATTACCTGCTTAAAATGAAATCTAAACAAACTCTGTAGTCATAGAAATATATTTAACAACCTGGTCTTAGTCTACAGAGGCAAAATCACTTAGATGCCCACCAGAGCTGTTTGAGGAAACCTTGTTGTTGAGCTGTGGTCTGACTAGATTGTTAGTGCTTTAGAAGCGTTGAACTTCAAAGTGGCCTAGTTTTCAAGCAGTCCCTTTCTGAGCTTGTAATGAATGCTGCAGGAGGATAGGGAAATCTGGCCAAAGCCCTTGTTATGTAACTCAGATGCATTGATAATGAATGAATCTGCACTGCAGCTGGTTACACAGAGCTTCCTTAAAGGAAAACACAAGAGCGTTATCCTGGACTGTTTCAGTCCAGTGGTCTGATCCTCACCAGCTGTAATAATTGTCTTTAAAGATGGGAACTCAGCAGTCATTTTCAACTGAAATAATCAGTGTTTGCACATGTAAACTGTGGAAATGTATGGTCTAAAGTTTTCTATATCTCGTTTCACAAATTATAAATGACGACATTTATTAATTTGAATATCATCCACATTGCATAGACAATAGATTTTAGTATTAAAGTAACCAGACCACATTCTATAACCTTTTGTCATGTAGCATCTTTTTTTGTGGTTTCTATTGGCAATTTATGTTTCTCTATGCAGTTGCCCATTTTCATCAATTTTCACGTGGAAGTATAGAAAAAATTAATATAAGGCTACTTTGAAACTGTCTCACACCAGCTACATGTCGGATAGATGAAGACATGTTGGAAGGACCAGACTTCGGCTTCTCACTGTGAGTTAAGCTGATAAGAAATGGTCAGAAAGGGACTTTTTATTTCTTGCTTTGGTAAGTGGTGGTGGACTGCACTGTTCTGACTGTAAAAATAATGGACTCTTCGGAGCAAACTGCTGCTCCATCATTTCCTTACGTAACATCTTGTCGGTGGCTGTGTTTCAGCAGCACATAGAGCTGATCAAGGTTTCACTTAATGATGCTTCGCGGTGCCAAATATTCTCTGCGGTCTCAACAGCCGGAGTTCTTCTGTCACTTTTTTTTTTCTTTTTTTGATGTTGGCAGCCTAAGGCCACCACTGTAACAGGACTTGTTCTCTCTGTAGAAATAAGCAGAATTCAAAGAATGTTGTGTCAGCCTCAATTATACAAAACAGAAGGCGGCTTAAATGCTGTTTTAGTTTATCCGGCTCACCTTGCAGTGTCAGCTGGAAGTTTGTCATTTCAGGGGCTTTGGTATTTTATCTGACCTGCCTGTGCCTTAGCTGTCTTTATTCCTCTTTTATATGAAATTACATCAAACAATTGCCACATGGCATCACCCTGTGGGATGGTAATTGTTTTTTTTTTTCCCCTTATGCTGAATTGATTAATTCTACTTGATTGTGGAAACGGGTGGTAAGGCCAAATATAAACAAACATTAGTGATTATCTGAGGAATCCACATGAATAAAACTTGATTAAGAGGAGCGGCAAACAGCTGGAAGTGAGCTTGTGTCCTGCTTCAACTCCCAGATGAAATGACAGCTGAGGCTTTGTAGTGTAGACATAAAAAGCTCAAATAAATATGCATTTAGTAGTTTAATATTGTATTGTGGAGACAGTAATCATTCCTGGATGTGAAATTTGCAACTGAGAAATGCGTGTTTACCTGCCATAATTGCTGTGTTTTTTATACAGTTGTAAACCACACCTACATGCCAAGACGATATGAGGTTTCACAGGTTTTGGCTCAGTGTCTCTGAAGTGTGTGTGAAAAAAAAAAAAAAAGAAAGTCCCTTAACCACGTCAACTGGTTCGACTGGGTCCTTTACCCTGCTTGTCAGCTTTGTCCAGCATTCAGCCGCTTCCATCACCAAATGCTAGTCATCGCACAGACTTTGAGCTCACATTAGATAATCTCAGTAGTGGGTCACCTCTAATAGTATGTGTGACGGTTGTCTTTACAGAGGAAGTGGAGGATTGGAAACTATAGCACAGGGTGCTGTATTTAAGCTTCTTTGGACTGCGTACCCCTGCTGCTTTCTCTGCAAACCACTTGGCAACCCACCTTCACCCCCAGCTCCTCCTTTTCCAGCTTTCTGACTGAATCAATGTCACATCTGTTGTCACAGTTGCTTGCTTTGTGCTGGACCTCGGGGGGTCTTTGGTGCAGTTCTCCTTGCCTCAGGCTTCGCAGGTATGAACTGAAGGGCAGAGAGCTCCCAGAACAGAGCCATTCAACCAGAAAAAAATGGCTGAACAGAACGTAGAAAACAAATAGATTTATCAAATAAGCAGGAGAAGTAAGTTTAAAAGTATTTTCAGTGTCTTTAATATTTCTTGATTATGCAAGAAAACTTTATTTTCTGCCTGTTTATACAGTACAAGTTTTTTTCCATCCTAAAAACTGATGTATTGCACTTAATGGACATCGCAAAAGTCTGAAAACTCTTGTGTGAATTTGGATTCAAGCCTCCTAAATCAATACCATATAAAACAACCTTTTACATCTGCAAGTCTTTTGGGATATGTCGACTGGCTTTGGACACCTAGTGACTGAAGTCTTGGCCAATTCTTCACAAGGCAACCATCTATTTGGCCATTCTAATATTTGATCTAAACCACTATGGTTGTACATTTAGGGCTTTTGTCCTGCTGGATTGTGAACCTTCCCCTGGCTGGAGAACAGGTTGATTTAGCCTCCTATTAACTCTGATAAGTGCTGCTTTCCCTGCAGATGAAAAGCCTCTTCACAGCATAACACTTCCATCACCATGTTTCACTGTGGGGATGTAGTGTTCACGGTACAATTTGTATGACAAAAGTTTTTAAAAAAAAGTTCAAGGAGTATTTATACTTTTGCAAGGCACTACAAACACATCTAAGACTATGGCATGCAGTCTGTCAAGCAGTTTACTGTATTTATGCAATTTCCCACCTACAAATTGTACCCAGCTTTCCGGCTGAGGGAGGATGTGGGCCGATTCTTGACCTTTCGGTGCACATCCCTCCCACATAAAAACTCACTTTTGCACAGATATGTGTGTATGGATTTGTGTGTGAGTGCGCTGCATAAGCTGTAAGGCCCGGGGACTCTCAGAAGGCTTTAGCCCTGACTTGATGCCCCCACTTCAAAGTCAAACTCATCTGGCCCCCAGTGGTCCCAGTATGAGGAATCCTCATTTGAGCAAATGTTATCTTGTCATTCAAAGGAGGAAAAGTGCAGCGGCGGGATATGCAAACTTTGCTTTTATAATGTTCAGCATTTCCCTCCATACAGTTACTCAAATGCTTTATTCAGCAGGTCTTCAAATGGAAGATGTGCCTGGTTGGGCAGTTGAAGGAAAATAATAAAAAATATTCTGATTCTTTCATGGATACCTTGAGTGTTTAGCTTTTTAAGCTATTCACAGTAGTTCCCCCTTACAAATCATTACCTAGGTACTTTTCTAAAACTCCTCTCTTCCTGACGCTCCCTCATTAATTTGGGGCTCACCAAAGCTGAAAGCAATAATTGCTTTTTAGCATTCTTGCAGCAGCATGCTTTGGGCTTCATTTTCCATAAGCAGATAAGACTAACCACCATGATTGAATCTGCATTATTAATGTTCACGTTCGCTTGATGGCGGATTGCGTGACAGAATGCCTCAAGAATCCAGTGATTAATGTAGAAAAATAGGCGGCTCGTTGTTCAGAAACGCATGCTGTGAAGTCATGCGTGTCGCTCGTTAAAAGGTGCTTCTTTTTTTTTTTGTCTTTGGGCAGGTTTTCCTGCCCGCGCTTTCTCGTATTTGATGAATGTAAATAGCAGAGTATGTTTTTTGTCTCGGCTGCCTGTTGGCAGGTTACTCCGCTCTCATGCGGCGCGCCCGCTTCACAACAATGAGAAGTGACAGAAGAGAGAATACCTCTCTGGTTCCTGGCCAGGCTTGGCTGGCTCTGCAAGGCCAGCAGCTCCTCTGTGACAGAGTCCTTATTTCTGGGAAGATGGGTCCGTAATCGGACTCATATACTCCACACCCCCCTTCCGTGTAATTGGACTTTGGGCTAACTAGAGTTGTCAGTAAATTTATTCATCGAGGTTATGGGTGGACATTTAAAAAATAAAAAGTTCAATGTCTCTCAGTGTGGACCTGGAAGGGAAACATTAGAAAAAAAATTTGTGCCAAACAGAAATTAATGAGCATAGTGATCCGATCCTTCATGGTGTAACATAAACTTAGTAGAAAATCTGTTTTGCTGAAGATCTACAGCCTAAAGTTAAACAATCAAGATTTAGGAATAACATCAAACCTGCCTTAACATGTTCTGGTTCCATGTTAGGAAAACTAGTAGGACTGGCTTTTGAGTGTCCTAGGTGACCAAGCTCAACTACCAGTAGCAATTAAAGATGTATTTCCCTACAGGTTAGAGAAATAGAGAGATTGAAAAAAAAACATTAGAGGCCATCAGAAGTATAAACAGGCAGCTAGCTCTAACTTAGCAGCTTATCTTTTCTGAATGGAAACGGCTTCACTGAAAGTTAATCAGCCCAGTCTATACACTCTTAAGTGAAATGGATCTCCAAAGCCTTGTTGACAGATGCTCTACCCAAGTATTGCAGCGTGTTCAGTGTTCAACGGACAGGAAGAGCAATTTAAAGAGAAAAGTATCAATTAGCTTCCTTAATTGGACTAATTAAAACAAACTTTGTTAGCTCATTTACCTCTTTGTTTGATGAAATATGAGGAACCCTATTTGTGTATGCTAATTAAACTTGTATCAATGCAACACTGAGTCCTCTTGCCTGCCTGCATAAGATAAATTCCTCCCATCTTGAAGGGATTGAACCATACCTCCCATTCAGTCTGTATCTGGTTAATAGCCATAGAGAAGTGATTAGAATACTTTAATTGTTGGTTATTTTATATGTTTTGATGAAGGGTGTTTTTAGGAGCTATTTTATCACGTCTGGCAGTCGAGAATAGTTGTGCTGAAAGATAAGGATGAAAAATTATTTAACAGGACATGTTTAAAGTGGGCTCTGGGATATTTAATGGCAAAATCAAGTGCATATCTATGTGTCCATGCACGCTAACTATGCACAGTATTAATTTCTGCCGCCTTGGTTTTACATACACAGAAGGAAACAAGGCCCGCCCGGGAAAGCTGCAGCGCAGGAGCCGAGCGTAAATTATCTGCCCAGATTGCTTTTCTGGAGTTAATCATCTCCTTTTATGTTATTCATTTGTCAATGGTTATTGTTTGTCAAAGTAATGCAGTCGCCGCATGATATGAAGTGGAATGTAAATTTTGTTTGGGGAACTCATCGCTATGCACAAAAAGAGGGTGGCCACGCCGCAGGATTTACATTTACAATTACAGTCATGATACAATCATCTCTCATCATAATTCCTCTGCCCAGTATGTCAGCAGTGATAGAGAAGGCTCTACGCACTGCATACCAAGCAGCTGTTTGGCAAGCCTGGCATCATGCTTCAGTCCCAGTAATTTACACAGAACAAAGCATCTCTCTCTGTCTCTCCCTTGTTCAGCTCCCATGTACCTCTAATTCTTATTGTCTGCCTCTTTTAGTGTCTGTGCAGCTGTAACTCTTGTTGTGACTCCGCCGTTCTCTTTTGGTACACCAAGCACCCTCATTTGACCGGAGCCCGCCCTCCGCTCTCAGCTGCCTGAACTATCATTTTATGCTCTGGTGGGTCAGTAGACTGAGGCCAGCACACAGTGCAAGGTAGTCATCAAGTGTCAGGCTCCGATATGTCACTTTGTTTGAGGCTCCACTTTATTTTATTTGACATGAAATGGTAAGAATATTTATGTCAGCGGCAGCAAGATACCAGAAGCCGGCTCTGTTCAGGAAGATTTAAGAAGCCTAGAGATAGTGGGATTAGTAACATCTGTCCTCATAGAGAAATATTCTTTTTTTTATGTCTGCCTAATTTTAAATGGTAATATTTTTATTTTTGTGGAGTTGAGTTCTGGTGTTTGGGGAAGACTATTTGAGAAACTAAGTTGGCCTGCCTCCTCTAAAACCAGTTTGATGGTTTTAGACTAAACAATAAACTACTAAAGTAGTTTATTGTTTAGTCTACTGTAGTTTACTGTAGTAGTTTATTCGACGTGAAGTTGAAGATTCAACTTCACCTCAACTTATTCAGACAGAATAATTAATAGAGTGCCCAAACAATTACAGATTTAAAAATAGCAAGTATTGTTTTGGTTTTATGTGAAAATACACAGTTAATGTGTTTTTACTGTACAATGTTAACACAAGTGGTTCTAATAAGTCGGGCGGAATAATGTGGCTTTAACCAAAATTGCGCAAACCAGAGCTTACGTCATAAGTAAAAGAAAATCAGCTGTTGCATGGTTATATCCTAAGTTGGTCTGCAAGTCTCAAAACGAGACTCCTACCATCAGTGCACGGTAGCAAATGATAAATCATTGTTTCTGTATTGTTTATAGGTCTGTTTTATGTCTATAAACCATAAAAGCCTTTGAAACAGTGAATTTGTCACTCCATATCTGCTCTCCTGTCAGCTCCCAGGAGAGCATTTTCTCTCTTCTCTTCACACAAATCATGGGAAATACAACATTTTGAAGACAAGAACATCCAGTTCAGCAGAAGCCTTTCACCTGAGTTGGCAATGATTTTTTTTTCCCCTTTTTTTTTTACTGTTGCTGAAACTCAAGGGAAGTTATATATATTATTTTCTCTGGATCTCTGTTAAGCTTTTAGAGCTTCCTTGGAGAAATTGATGCAGTTCTCTAGCAGGATAAGATAAAGTTACATCTTAGCAGTTTTAGCTGTTTTAATCATTTACCAACCTGTGTGTATGTGTGAGAAACAAATAGCTGAACTGCTTTTTGTTGACTCAATTATCCTCTGCATATAAGACGTTCTGCAGACGATACTGAAGCAGAGTGGAAGATGAAGAAGATGAAGATTTCACTGGAAAATGAGGCTCCTCAAGAGCACAGAGAATAGACACATAAACCTCCATGTCTCAGATTATTTTATTCACCATCTGTTTCAGCTTTATTGGGGAGTAATTGCCTTGGTGTACTCGTTAAATCAGAAGATTTTGACAGATATCTCTCTGTTTCCTTTTCTGTATTTCCTAGTGACAGATTCAGCAAGCTTTTACTTCTGCAACACCTCAAAAAGTTGTAGGATTATGTATGTATGATTGGTAGTTCAACGTCAGCAGAGCTACATTATTGACCTTCTTCACCATCTACTGATCTAATCAACCCAGCCATTCTCATGCCAACATTCAGTCAGTGAAATTCCCCTTTGTTCACCACTCTGACATCTGGTTTGAATTTAAGCAAATGCATCGAGTTGCTGCCAGGTGGTTGGCTGATTTGACCAGAGTGTGCTTAATAAATTGGCCAGTGATTGCATGCGACACAAGTCCTCACACACTAAGAGGTGAAGTGAACCTATCCTTGGTAAACTCAATTTATGACTCATATCTGGAAAACTGTCATTTGAATGCCAAGGCTCCTGAGAAAATCAGGTCATAAATTCATGAAACAGCTACCCGTTTTATTCAGAACCTTCCTAACAGAAAATTATAGCTATTTATTCTCTGATAAAAAATATTGACAGGGACTTTAAAGCTCAAAGTTCCCTGTGTGTGGAGTGTGAGTATCAGGCGGATCTATACTGCTCCGACAATCGGTTCTTTGTCAGTATTCAAGTGTTCCCCTGCCCTGCTGATCTTATCAGGCACGCTAAAGTGCGAATCCTGCGAAAGCAGCTTTATTTTAATGTCACAGGTTTTAGATTTGCTGAGGAGCGAATATTGAAATGGTATTGAACTTGGCGCTTTTAAGGGACTTCACATCTGTTCTGCTTGTGGTGCAGATCTACGCGGGGTAATTCCACGCCGCCTCACATATACGCCAACCCCTCCCTGAGAGTCTGCGCTGGCTTTGCAGCCTTCCCTTTCACTTTTGTTCAGGGGAGGGGAGTGAAAAGCCTTCTTTTTCTTCTGTCACACTTCTGCTGAATCCTGCATGCTGTCTGACATAAATTTTATGCTAATGCAAGCAGTTTGAAAGGTGGCTGGGTGGTGACAAGGGACTTGGATCCAGCCAGCAGACGTCTTGTTCTGGTAGCATGTTAAACAGAGCTTTTTGCCTCATTTGAGGTTTGAGCCATTTCATTTCATGTCTAATACGCTTCTTTTTTAGACATAATTATACATGAGCTGTCAAATTGTAAGACAAAGTACAAAGGATTGGAGATATTTCAAGAATTGAGGTACCTTCGTTTCATTTTTTTTTTCTGTGAAATTTATGAAGATAAAGGAACAGGGATCAAACTACCCTATATGATTTAACACCATTAGTCAAATCATATAATTTAAACAGCAAAATTTAACCTTCTCTCGAAGATTTTTGACACATTATTAATTGATATTCATTCTACGGGCTTCAAATCAAATTGATACTTTAGTCAGGCTCAGTTAAATCAACTTAATGTAATGTAAAAATGCTTTGAATGGCAGGTAAGACTGGAAAAGCTCCACATAATGTTGTGAATCACCTTCGCTGATTTGTTCTGTTTAGTTTCTCAGATCATAAGCCAAGTGTTAATATCATACGAAGATGTCCCGAGGATGCAAAAACATGTTTTTTTACTGATCATTTCATTTATTAAAAGAAAGAAAATCTCCAAACCAGCCTTAAACAATAATCACTCCACTTGTTACATAATGAATTAAGTTTGATTACAAATACTTTTCTGAAAGTATTAGCCACACCCAGGTCTGATTACTACCAGATCTGCTTAAAAAAATCACTTAGGCTAAATGTCCCAAGTTGAATACATTCAAGAACAAATGAGAAACAAATCACCGACATTCAATAATTTAAACTGCACTGTAAGTTCTGTCCTTTTACCATTTATCTATAGGGAACCACTTTGCATCCCATTCAAAGTGCCCAATGTCACTACTGACCTTACTGTTAGCTGCAGCCTCTTTAGTGCTAATTACAGTTTGGCTTGTTTTCCAACTCTGCAAAGTCTCCAAACTTTTTCCAATAACGGAGGGGTCTGAGGATTTAGACATCTGCGGTGAAAATGTTCTTTCATCCTTCCCCGGTTCTATGTGCTGACACAGTTCTTGCAGTTTCTTGCAGTTTTCTCAGCCTTGTGGCTTGTTTTTCTCTTTCATGATATCGTATATAGGACAGTATGTGCTGCCTGAATTATTGCCACTGAATCATAAGCACAAGTGGGACTCCAGTCAACTGCCCATAGAGAGTCTGAAGAGTTTGCTTATTTTTGCATATGTAATATACATATTGGCTATATTTAATATAGTCCCTCATGCATGAGCTGTTTGTAAATGTATAGATTTGTCTGCAAAGAGATAACAAAAGGATTTGAAAACTTTCAGAGAAGACTGTGAAGTAGTTTTTCTGTTCTTTTTTTTTTTCCAGATCCTGCCTGACTTGCATAAGATAAGGCTAAGCATAGCAAAAGCTAAAAAGAAAATTTATAAATTTCCTGCCTTTGTTCTTGCCTAAAACCAACCCTGAAGTTTTAACATTTTCTCTGCACATTTTGAGTAAATATCAAGAGTGGTGTCATGGGAAAATGTTTTCATGTAAACAAGGCATTTTGTATCTCAGATCCTGTGAGTGATTCAGCAGACCCACTTTTTAAGCCGAATTAATCCTTTTACCTAGAGCTGCAGCTCTGGGACTGCCAGCCCTCTTCCCACACACACAACCTTTGCAATCAGGCTTTCATAAATCAAATCACTGTATGTGGGGTGGACTGCCAGAGTGCCTGCCGTCTGGGTTTGAGAGAACTTAGAGTACCACACGGTTGTGTTCATTAAACGAGAGCAGAAGTGCAAAAGCGTAAAAGTAGACCCAGCAATTTTGGAAGAAGGGAGCCATCAGATGACCCAATCTCTGCCCAGCAGCTGGCCACTGGTCCCCCGGCCAATTAGCCCCAAGAGTTGAGATGCATTACTCGCCGTGATAAGGCCAGGCCTCTTACTCTTCGGCCCCCCTTTAATAAGCCTCTTCCTGAGCATCAGCCGTCAGATTGAGCCCCTATCAGCCCTGCACAGAGGAAGGGCCTGTTCAGACAGAGCAGTTCCTCCTCTTAACAGGGGAGGCAGCGGTGTGTGAGCGAGGGAGGCATGGGTCGAGAGATAAGACACACCGAGTGTCACGGGAGAGAAGGGGCCAGAAGCGAGGACCGCAAACAATCAAGTGTGGTCAGTGAATTGTAGGGGGCGTGTTTGCTTCAATGTGTGCGCGTTGTCAATCAGCGCCTTGTTTATTCCTTGTTAATCAAAGAAATCACACGCCACATTCATTTCCTGGAAGCAGGAAATTGTATTTCCTGAGGTCTGCCGCTTTCCATCAGCGATTGCTCCGAGGTTGGGAAACGCAGCATGCGCCGAACACCTGCATCCCAAATGTTCACACTGTAAAGTTACAAAAAAGATTGAGGAAGAGAACATGTCCATAAGTACCTCGACGCTCAAAGGAGATTTGTGAAGGAACATTGCGTTTAATCCCAGCGTAGATGTTGTTGCTCTCTGAACAGTGGATATCCACGGGGATATCCATGTAATTCCTTTCCGAATGGAAGTGTATTTCCCTCGGTTCGCTTAACTCCTTTCAGCGTGCCTCTTGCTGGAGCACTTCTTGGAAAAGGAGGGGAGGTTACAGACTTGTTTCAGCTTCGACACAGTCTTGATTTACCCTCTTGTTGCAACAAACGGAGGGATTATGGTCCATTGCCTGTTGGAGGGGAAAAAAAGCCTCTCTCTGTCCCCTCTGTAACGTTCCCATCATCAAGTCATTACACCAACTTGCTGCTCACCAGCATCTGTTTCAGCAAGGCTTACCGAGCACTTAGGCCTCTGGGTAGCTTAGGACAGAGAAAAAGGCTTGTTTTATTTCTCAGCTACCTGCAGAGACTTGTGCCCTTGTGTTTCACATGATGTCTGCTGGCCTTGATCCATCAGGGCCCTTTGGTAACGTAGAACTGTAAGACACAAGGTGCCCCCTGCTGAGATGCTGACCGTATTTGAAAAAGAACAGTTAAGGCAGAGCTGTTAAACATTTGTCTTTGTTCAGGAGGAAAACTCAAAGTGGGAAGCATTTGTGGGTGAATCAAGCTGTTGGTGTTAAATTAGAGATTTGCATTTGTCCTTTTATTTCAGAGTGTATGATGAAGTAGTTTTGTGCCTTTCCCGTTCTGTGCTTCAATGTCATATTTGCATCGTGTGACCACGGAGGACTGCCTGTCCATTTTAGTGGCACTGGTTGTTTTTGTCGAGTGCAGGGAAGGTGACTTGCATATTTAGTCAATGTCCAACAAACAGGGACAGCGGCTGATTTTCAAACCTTTGCGGGGATAGAAATGTAAACGTTGGCCGATTACTGATCAACAAAACTGAAGGAAATCAGGGCAGCGTATCGATGGGTCCACATCTAATAAAGGTTAACGTTACTAAAGCAACTTGCTCTAACTCAGAGATATCAAAAATGCTACTAAGACTTGTGCTTGTATGCGTTTATCAGGGTATGCTTGTAATTTCTTTATTTTCTGCTGGATTCAAAACTCTTTCCTCCATCCTGAACACTTTTTAAGGCCAGAAGGAATGAATCCTTTAGCGCTGTGGCCCCCGGGTTGTGGAACATGTTCCTCCATCTTTGCTCTTGTTTGACTCTGTTGATTCTTTTAAGAAACAGCTGAAGACTAATTTATTCATACTGACTGTTGCCTAGTTTTAGGCTCTATGAGATATGTATGCTGTTTTATCTTTTATGTTTTATCTTGTTTTTTATATAAAAGATGAAGTATACATACATCTTTCTCACTTACTAATCAAAGAGGACACATCAGGTTTCATCTGTTTTTTTATTGCTCTTAAAAAATGTTTGGATTGGTTAAAATTGGAATTGACTATTTAGACTTCAAAGAAAACTGGAAAAGGGAAACTGATTAAAAATGTACATGTTTGGCAATAAAGTCGAACTGTTCTCATGTTATCCACACTGAGCTCCTTCATCATGAAGAACTTGATAACTATCTTTTATGAAATGCTTTATATCCTGAAGGAAGAAGTTAAAAGATCTGGGTGTAAAAGAAGTCGACGTAAACCCCAGATCTAACCTGGACTCTCTGGTTAAGCAAAGGTTGAATTAATGTTGTATTTCTATGGCACTATTTATTCAAGAAAATGAAAATAGATGTTTTGGAGCGTGTAAGCAGGTAGTTGCAGTTCTTATGTGTTTTATGGCAAGTAGTCTGTCTTTTGATAAAATGGGCAAAATGGCAGGGATCTCTATGAGAATAGGTGTTATAAAGTGTTTTAGTGTTTGACTGCAGATAAAGGAGCCTCTGCTTTGCTTTCAAACCTCGAGGACCTTTGAGACCAAGTTGAATTTGTTTGGAATTTGCCATTCCAGCATAGTTTCATGAAGCCACACCACTGGGAGATAACCCGGGCTCGTAGAAAAGAGCAGCGGCTTGGCTGAGTGGTTATCCATCACGCCTCAGCTCCGCAGGGGGAATCGGTCAAAGTAACACACACACACACACACACATTCACTGTTTGCTTCCCACGATTGCCACCTCTGAGAATATCCTCACCAGCGACTAAATTGGCAGCAGGAAACTCTTTTGGAAGGGAGTGCAAGCATACCCATTAGCAAGGAAACCAGGTGTTTTACTCTGCCCATATTCCAGGATTTATACCCCAGTCATCTAGCCCACAGGGATAGTTTGTTTGTCCTTGTTTCATTTTGAACAGACAAAAACATAAACGGGAAGTAAATGGGAATGGTTGAGTTAACTTATAGTTGGCAAAGTCATCCCCTCTGAGTCATTTGTTTTTGTCCGGTGAGCTCGTTTTATGTGTTTACAATACAACTAATCTGATGTAAGTTTCTCTGGGGTTGCTCTGGTCTGCCTGTCACATCAATGAGGTGGTCCTCAATGTGGCTGCTTAATTGTGCACTTTCAGTTTCCATGTGGCTGTGGCAGAAAAGCTTTTACTTGTGCCGTGACAACGCGCATGTACAATTATGGCTGCAACACTCCAAATTGGCTTTTAGTGCCCAGACAAGACGATATCTTGAGGCCAAATTTGAAGCGCATCCACACATGCACACACTCCTAGATCTGCATGCGGAGTGCGCTTCCTTTTCAACTCTTTGATTACTTTGTGGATGCAGTGATTGTGAGGCCACCCTTGATTAGCTCAATTTATTCCCCAGCCATGCCAGAGGGCCATTTAGGGAAGTTTTTTGCAGACTCTTTCCATTTATCAAGATGGGAGGCAGGCATGATTTGAATCTTAATACGACCTTGCAGTGCAATCCAAACAAGTGCATGCAGGCAAGCCTTGTTTAAGTGTGAATAAATGTGACATTTCAAAGATAAAAGGACAATCTAAGAAGTTTTGCTGCTGTGGTTATTTGGAGCTGTTCCTATTTGGTCAAGATGGAGTGAAAAGAGCCCTCGACTCCATTTCTCTAGGAGCGGGAGCTAATGACTACATAGTAATTCAGAGAAAGAAGCAATAAAGGCTGATGTTGGACAACCTTTTTTAAGTTTTTAAAATTCACACTGTTGCTTGCTCACAGAAAATGAATCCTGCATGTCAACAAGTGTGTGTAATATGTACATATAAGGATGTGGTATTTATTTTTGATGAATGTTTCAGTAGGTGAGGGTTGTTTAAGCTTCAAACGAAAGAAAATCAAGGTTTGACATATTTACATTAAGATGTTGACTTTCACTTTGCCTCTCTGCATGTCTTTATATTTTGGTTTTGTTTTGTGTTTTTGCAGTGGGTGTGGCTTTTTATTCAAATTTCTGTGATTATTTCAACTTATGAAAACTTAAAAATATGACTTACATTTTTAATTTACCAATATCTGCCATATAATCAATTTCTTGTTATTGATATTTGACTCTGCAGATATTCATGAGTACTAGCTACCAGTAAAATGATTATTTCAATCAAAATCCCTTTCCTTTCTGTTATGTGTTTCTGAAAATGTGTTTTATTCAAGTTAAGGATGTGCAAAGACTTCATGTATAATCTTTCTCTGCAGTAGTCTTCATTTTATGCAAATACACACAGGGTTAGTCTAGTATGTCTTTTATTCAAGTCCTCTGTTAGGCTTGGTGAAGGAGCGATGATGTTGTGTGTTTGTTTCTCCTTCAGTGACTCTGAAATACCAGGATATATATGCATACATCTTAATTTCACTTTTTCTCCCCTCGATAAATGCACTCAAATTAAGTATTTTATTTAAAAATTCTC
This sequence comes from Poecilia mexicana, assembly GCF_051168715.1. Taxonomy (NCBI): domain Eukaryota; kingdom Metazoa; phylum Chordata; class Actinopteri; order Cyprinodontiformes; family Poeciliidae; genus Poecilia; species Poecilia mexicana. Next base: position 28,112,706 of record NW_028263371.1, read on the forward strand.
TATAGTCAAGTAACTCTACTACAATTACAGGTTAATTCGGTGCTTTTTCCATTTTGTTTTATTTTTTACCAGGCGCCCCCAAAGACAATGTTGCATGTATGTTCAAAAGCAAAAGAGCAAAGCGCTACAATAACATTGCATAATTCACTTTTAGGGATGTTTCCCTGACTCATTACATAATCTGTGTTATTTAATAATAGTGTTGTCATCATTGCAACGCGAGTAGAACTAATGTTAAAAGCAATACTCGGTGCTTGGTTCCCTTTTTAGTCAGTATTATGTTGGCAAAGATTATGTAGCTGTGTGCTGCAAAAGGAAGCAATATATCTTCTGACAATTTGTATGTCCATGGTAGACTTCTGTTGTGAATTCCCACTGAACTCCTCCTGTTGTTATAATAACCAAGGTTGATGCATATTCTACAGATAAGTCACTTCTCAGGCTGTTTTTGTACTAAATGTTAAATTTAAATGCAATGTACTTGCTGCTCTAGGTCAACGATCTTGACTTAACCCTTTTAATTAGAGCTGATTTCATAAAAATGTAGTAAAGAGCAAAGTATTTTTTTAAAGTCTCTGATTTACAAATTTGTCCTCTTCAAATAGATTCTTTATTAGTGAAAACTAAGGACTTTCGTATCCATGTGAAGCATTTATCTTTTGTGAAGTCCCCATTACGCCCAGTTCAGTCCGGTTATTCGTCTTAATAGTGAGGTCCAATCAGTGGCTATTTGTCATCTTCTTGTGCGTTTATGAACTTAATGAGTACACCTACATTCATGAAAAGAAAAACAGTTTCAATGAGTCAATAAGTCAATTCTTCGGTTATGAGAAAACATACAAAGCCGAGGGAGAGACGCCCTCAAAAAACATTGCCAACTAAATTGTGATGTCATCATTTCGTCCTCTGCTGGACTTTTTGCAGCTCCAGCTTTAACCTGTTCACCCAGCAGCGGCTGGGCAACCAAATAAAAGTATAAGAATCCATCGACTGGCTGAGAATCTGAGGGATTATAAAATGTGGTATGATAGATTATCTCTGCTTCCCAAATCAAGGTTAATAGTTTCCTTTCAGATAAGGGGTGTAATGTCAGCTTATCCGCCATTGCATATAGACAGCATTATCTGTTTACTCTGACACTTCCCTTCTGTGTTTTGACAATATGAATCTGACAGAATGAGCATGGGCGCAATGAAATGGACTTCTGTTCTCTGAGAATGTCTTATTAGTCTCGGTAGGCTATTCTGGGAAAACTGCTCCTAATTTATCTCGCCCCGGTTCCAGTCGGGAGTGAAGGATGTTCTACACCACGAGAAAGATCATCAGTTTTGTGTTTACGTTGTCTCCTCAAAGAATTGCCAACAGAGGAATTAGTTTCCTCTCCTCAAGGTTGTGTTAAACGCAGTCATACGTACGTGCATCTTTCTCAGATGGATCGATTCAGGCGCTGTATGCATCTTTGTTCCCCTAAAAGTGCCTTTCTGCAACTCACTGCACTTTCCAGTCCGCAAACACCGAAAACCCACGAATGTGGCAGGATCGGATCTCAGCTGGCTGATTGGATTGTCTTTTGTGCCGTCTGGGGCCACATTAAGAGGCAGAAGATTTGGGCATATAAAAGAAAAAAAAAGTGATGGATGCCTCCCCCTTTTACGTCTGGACCGCTCTTAGCTGACCTCAGCAGAAGGCTGGAAAGGCAAGAGGAGAGACGCAATGATTTACTGACCTGGCTGGTAGGAGCTGGGAGGGTGGATGCCACTCAGCTCCCACTAACAGCCACAGATGTAAAGCAGCTCTTCTGTAATACTGTTTTTTTTTTTCTTCCACCACCATGATGTTTGGTTGAAACACAACATTTGGAGAAATTATAGAGAGAAATTATCACTAGCTGGAAATCACAGGGTTTTCTGATTAGCCATCAAATGTACTTCCGTCCTCATCTTCGTTTACCCACTTCGTCCTCGGTAATTAGTCAGAACAATCAGAATGTTATCTGCTTCGTTCCCCCTACCCATGTTATCCACCACTGTCTGTCTCATTTCATTCTTCTGAGGCTTTATCTTTACAAGAACATGAACAATTATGGTAAAACAAGGTGACGCCCATTACTATTCTAGGTTACATTCGAGGACATGATTAAGCTTTTTTTAGTATTTTTTGGTATCAACCTCAAAAGTGCTACTGTATCCATTAAACACCAACTTCATGTTGACATAACTTCAGTGCTCTATAAGGCCATTAAATGTTGTATTTATGTTCATCTCTAATGCTCCTATATGTGTATTTTTGTTTGAAATAAATTTTTGGGGAGGGGAAAGAGAGAGAAGAGCAAACAGAACTGCTGCGTAAACAGTATTCACCCAGTTCAAAATAAGAGCATGAATATGAACGCTTAGCTAGTTAAGGCTTACCAGTCGGTAACCACAACTTTAACAGAGATGTTGAACTTTATTCAGCTCAACGTTTAACTAAATTCCCAAGTATTCCCAAGGATATTAGCAACTTGGAATCAATCCTAAAAAACTAATTAAGGCTAAGTGCTCTAAATATTTTGTAAGGTTAGGGTTTACTTTTGATTAGCATATGGCCAAATCTTTATCTTCATTTTTATTTTCTACAGAGTTACAGATCTAAATCTATTTTTTTTTTCTTTCGTTTCTGTGCTTTTGAGGTTATATTTACGTTACTGCTGAACCTGATTAAGGTCAACTCATGCTAATGTCTCCTCAGCACTAGAACTGAAAGAGGTTGTACTGTAACTGGATGCATCTACTATGCCAGGACCTCCCAGTCTGGTAGCAATCATTAAACAGGTTGATGGATACTCTTAAAGTACCAAACTGAAGATGCAACACACTGCCTCTTCAGCTTGTAGTGTTCAGTGATATCTCTCACTGGTTGGAAATGTGCAAATTACTCAGGCAAATGCCAGAGAGCCCATTATCTCTGATGCTTTCTCATTATTATCAATCAAAGTAAATCCTCATCAAAAAGCCAGACTTGAGGAACAAATTCTCCACCAATCAACATACAAGGTAGTGCTTCAGATGAATATTAATTTCTCACAACCTGCAAAACCTTCAGAAAACATAAAATACATCTACGGAGTTTAAAGAACTGCACCGTAACATTGGTTTAAGGTAGCATTGTCAGCATGTGCTGACAGGAAAAAGAACAACACCAATGACAAAGGTACACTTTTTATGTCGAGATGTTACTTGGACTGGTACAGAAAGCTCATATTCTTCAAGCTGTTTCACTGTATTAAAGTTTACATGGAAATATTGTCTTTTATTATCTTCTAAAGCATGAAATTGATATGTGGAGGCATACCTTGTGCTTGTTCACGATCTCTTTCCCAGCAGATGACAAATATTCTGACCATCGCTGATCCTTAACTGTACTTTGCAGCTGCTTATACCGACTGAACAATAGTATTTTCTCTGATAGCAAAACTAATGTAGCAATTTAAAGTAAATCTTTTACACTTTGTGTTGTGTGCCGTATGTGCCGATCAGCAATTTGTGACCAGTCTTTTGTTTTAGTAAAGTTTTGAACCTTCCTATACTGATTTCCCTTAAAGGATTCTAATAACCAAGGTTCAAAACGGTTACTTGTAGCTTTCCGAAACTTTATGCTGGACGTATATGCAACTTTAAACCATGTGAGTGAGTAGATATATTGAACTGCTGCAGAATGTTATATTAGTGACTCTGCTAGTGACAGGATCTGTTTTTCAAAATTTGACTCCATTTCTTCCACAAGGTGGCGGCGACACAGATATGTCCGTCAGACGTCCATGGAGTAAAGTACACCTGAGCATGTTGGAGCCTTAACAGTTTTTACACTGAAGAGTGGGAATATTACTGTGACATGTTAGGACTTACAAATACACATGATGAAGTTCAGTCAAGCTCTTCTTGGCGCTTGTGTTCTCATAACACCAGGTCAGTGGTAGAAGGTCCTTACACAGCTCCAGCCGTCTTTCCGGTTTTTTTTTTTTTACACTTGCGCTTTTAGAAGCTTGAAAGTAGTTTTTTCTAGAGATTCTGCCATGTAATCGAGCTACAGGAGTCGTCTCTGGACATTTGATGAAGACACTGCGGTTTGATGTGAGACTTGAAGCCGAACTGTCTACTCGGGAACAGAGAGGCATCTGTCAGACAGGAACTCATCCTGGATCTCCCACTGTGGGGCAAATCAGAGTGTCTCAGAAAGGTGAAGCTGAGCATCTTTTGATCTGCGCCTACTGATGTTTTTTGTAAGGAGATACAGAATTTGCTTCTTTGTCTCAAAACTAGAATAGACAGTTTTGTTCTATAGGAAACTTCTTTCACCTTCTTCTTCCCTTCAGAGTAACTTACATTTTTTGGGGGGTTGATTTCCTTTCAAAGACATTGAAAGACGACAGCCAACATTTAAGGTAGCTAGCTGTTTGAGCGTTGTAATGGTAAACTTTTGTAGTAATAAAACCTTTAAGTTCATGCAGGAACCAATAAGCAGGCACAGAGTCTTATGGACTAAAATGAACATCATCTGGTGGAAAATGTCTGTCTAAAGCTGTTGGGGTTAATCAATAGAAATTGAATTCCACTTACAGTTTTACAATTATTGTTTGAAACACACCATTGTCTGATTCTGTCCTTGTGTTGACCTGAAAAAAACAAAATCCTAAAAATAGCATAATACAGTTTGTAAAATATAGTTATATCTTGTGTGCTAGCCCTCCTAATCCAGCTGTTTGTATTGATTGCTTTCATCAGCACCAGACTTTGAATGGCAGCTTTCAGCTAAAAAACTAATCTCTCTCCTCTAAGCTCTTTAAGTGTTTTTTCCTGCTTTATTTAGCCGTAGAAGCACTTGGTACATCCAGTGATTATTGTCAGCAGCGCACCCAGTGTGACACCTTTATTACCGTGTGTTTGGTTTAATAGGCAGTGAAAGCTCTGCTTAGTTCTTAAGAATGGAGTCTGAGAAATAAATGGGGAATTTTGGCAGCTGCAGTAAAATTACAGACATTATCTATTTACGTGAGAAAAGAGACTGGATCGTTCCAGTGAAATATGGCTCACCTGAGAGATTTTATCTGCTAAGCAGGTGGCTAATGTATTATATTTATTTAGGGATATAAATCATTTTGTCAATTGTAGCCGGCGTAAATGGAGTTGTTTTCTACTCATTTATCAACGTAGAGATGAAAAGCTGTTTAGAAAATAAATTTCATTTTGTTGTTACAACTATTAAACCCACTTTCCTTATCTCGTAACTTGTGCTTTAGTTTTTTTTGGGGTTTTTTTTATTGCATTGCTTTCAGTTTCCAGCGGAGTTTCTTTGTCTGACATGCCCCATTTTCTAGAGAACGGTTGCTACTCAATATGTTTTCTTTCATCCTGTCAGATTAAACTGCTTCTTCATTAGTCTGGTATTATCAAAGCCTTCAGGGACATAGATTTAGCTTGACCTCTCTATCTTACTAAGCATCTTTAATTTCACGCATTTAGATCTCTATCCTGTTGAGGTTGTGTACAGTTGACTTACAATTTTGGGGTCACAATCAGTACATTTGACACAGAGTGCATTGAGGTTAATACTTACAGATGGCAAATGCATTTTTGTTCAGTCTATACAAAGTTTGTCCAAATCAATCTTTGTGGACGAAGGCGTTCTGGTCAGATGATGCTCCACATCATCCTATTTGTGCTCAAGCTTGGTGGTGGTAGCATCATGTCATGGGACTGTTGTTATGCATTAGGTCAGGGGTGTTTGATGAATTTGTGGATAGTTTTGTCTGACCGCAGTATTTTTTAGTCTCATTCAACCCACCTCACCCAAACTTTTAAGTTCCTAGTCAAAGAAACTTGAAGCGATATAAATACTCTCACAAGGAAGTGCAGACTGCAGTCTGAGAAGCGTGTGTATGCCTGTTATGAATAGAAACAAAGCATAATTTGGAGCAGGTGGAGGAAATATGATGTATGACCCAGTCATTGGGCAGCTGCTGGCATGTCTGCCCCACTTTTACAACCTTCTTATCAGGTCACATCCCAGTTTATGTGTGTTTATGCAAAGCTATCTATAGTTGCACGCGTTTGTGTGTGGCGTTGCCTTATTATGTATACACTAAAGACAGCCAAGACTTTTCAATTGCCTCTCAGCCCACCAGGCTGCCCCGCGCAGCTGGGGAGGAGGCCAGGCGCATTACTCAGCTATTAAACTGTTATTTGCAGGTGTCACCCTCAGCAGGGGCCGTGTTGATAGAGGAGGAAACGCCCTCAAGGTCCAGAGCTACACATATGTGCACACACTTTTTAGTCAGGGATGCTAGGCCTATGGCTGTGTCTCCCTGGGTTGATGGGGCATGGCAGGGGCAAGTCGCATAACAGACGGGTGAGCCAGATCAGGCCCAAAGGTGGGGAGCAGGACACCAGAGGACAACACAACGTGGTCAGCTGGGAGGCCGCCTGCCACTCCATTTCACTCGAGATGAATTGGTGTGGGCCTTTTGTTACGAACCAAGCGCTTTAGTGTGATAACTGCTTGGAGAGTAAGTCCCCTGAATGCAAAACACACATTTGCAACACTAGAGTAAGGTAATCAGCCAATTAAAAAACTTGTACAATTCTTCTGAGGTAGTTTTGTACCTAACCTGAATGAACAAATATGCTGAGAGATTTAAGATAAACTGGATACTCAAGGGTACACACACACCAAATGACATCAGTTCACACTGCGAATGGAAACACGCTCAACTTTGATTGTACCCAACCAGATATTAATCAATCAGCTGGACTTGAAACTTGACGATAGATAAGGGGCTAAAATACGCACCTCACATTTTTGTTTGTTGTTCTTGACCCAGCTTCCCCTTACAATCTTACTTATTCTTTGCAGAATTAATCTACTTCTAAATTCTGTTTGAAGACGAAAAGAAAAAGGAAACTTTGACAATCATCAATATCTCAAACGAGAGGCTAGACGAACTTCACAAGAAGTTATACGACTAAAGCGAAATCACTCAAGTCCTGTAAACACTTCAGTAACCATCCACCTTTGCGTCTATTCATCAAAAAGTTACTTGATCGTCTTTTATAATGAGCTGGACATTAAAAGTTTCTGGCATTTACGCCAAAATAACATTGGTGGGTGAGAAGCTCAGCTGATAAGTGACTCATTTGTTTTTGCAGTCCATTATGCTCCAGCTGTGCCAGCTAGAGGTTTTTAGGAAGCAGGTTCATTCATTACCTGCTTCATTAGTTCGGTCCCTCAAGGTATGCCACCTTTCTGTGATTCTCAGCTTTTTTTTTTACTTTTTCCTTCCTCCTTTTATTTTTTACAAATTCACTTTTCCAGACTTGAACTGCACGGTGCTAGACCGACAGTTTTCTGTGTTAAGTCCCGGAGGGATTTCACTCTAGAATGAGAAAATGCTATCCACAGGGGGTGTAGAGTAAAACTGGATCCGCTTCATTGGAAATCAAATCTGGTTCTATTATATAAACATAAATTGGCAAATTTTACCTTCTTTTTTTTCCATCCGCTTCTTGTGTAACTTTTTTATTGATTCTTATTTGTGTAGACAATTGCTTATCAATAACATACACATTGAAAGATTTAGAAACTAAGCTTCTGTGCGATTGTCCATTTATTAAAATAAGTTAAATAAAGATTTGTTTGTTGTTAGTCCTTTCTTCTGTCTAGACTAAAAATGAAAAAAACATGATTTGCCTGGGAGAAAATAATAATTTCTCAATTCTGAAATTTGATTTATGCTTCATTATATGATCCATATTTAAAGACATGATTGCCTGAAGCAATGAAAGACTCTTCTGAACCCACAAAGCAGAGAAAGAGAAAAAATATCAAATGGACTTTTCTGAAAGAATATCTTCATCGCAGTTAAGCATGTGTTTTTATCAGCTGCTGGTTTCTTAAAATCCAATCATGAGATTCCTTTAATGCAGTTGCAAGGTTTCCATCAGACTACATTTCCTCGTGAATAGATTTGGTACAATAAAGCTTTGAAGATGGAGGTCGGAAAGCAGATTCTTTGATATTCTTTCCCCCCCGACTGCTTTCTCAGTTTGTTGCCTCAAATGTAGTTTAGGGTTTTGTAAGACCGCTTGAGTCTTTCAGGTTTGTGGATATCTGGTTGGCTATAACGAAGGAAAAAAGAGTAATTATACATTTCTGAAAGGCTCAACTCAGAAATGCACCTTTAATCAGGCTTTTATGGGTTCAAATTATTCCACTCAGATATGCTGCACTCACCACCACCCCACAGATTTTGATAATGTGCTATTTTTTCAAACAAAAACCAGGAATTGGACAGTTTTTCTGTCTAATTTCTACCTCTACAATAAAAAAAACCCTCTTATAAACCCTCTTATATAAAACCTAGCTGACATCATGAAGTTAAAAAGTAAAAACTTTAATTTAATGACTCAGCAAGAGGCAAAACTTTGCAATTAAGCTACAGCGTGGCTCTCAAGCTATAGTGTCTTCTGCAAAAATAATGCTTAAGCGAGTCAGCGGGTTCTGATTATCATTCCAGTGATGCTCACACCTGGTTGCCCTTCTGCCAATCTGCCGCTTTTTCTAACCTCGGTGGAAGTGTGAACTTTTACAATTAGCTGTAAAAGTTAATTTGTTAAGGCTCCCTCCATCATAGTCTGGGGCCAATCGCTCCTTTATCCTTTACATACTAAGCAGCAAAACACCTGCAGGGCTGGACAGAGCCTGTGTGTGAGAGGAAGATAGACAATACGAGCTGAATCGGGTGTTAGGAAATGTGTGGCTGCTTCCTGCAGAGGATATCGCTGTCCACAGACGGTTTTTCAGTATTTAGACGTGTAAAGGCAAACTCTCACCTGGAGTTTTGTAGCGTGGCCTCGGGAAGAACTCCACATCTGACCATAAATTCATGAATCCCTCCTTCTCCTCTGCAGCAGCCTTAAGTTAAACACTTAATCCCCACAGCTAACCTTTGACTTCTCATCTGGGAGGCCGAGCAAATGAGGAACATTGCTATAAGGCAGCAATTCTCCTGTTATACAACAAACAAAAAGTGACAAATTCTTTCCTTGGCTGAATCAGAATCCCCCAGTGCTGCATGTGTGCATGCGCGTCGAGAGAAGGGGCTTTAAGAGCACGAGCAAGACGTACAGTTGCCTGTCATATTAAAGCAGCTCGCAGCAAATTGCACATGGAGGCTAATAAAAAAGACGGGAAAATTGCTGCCAGCAGATTTCCTCCAAATCTCTCCAGTAATTCCCCAAGAGGGCCGCTATCACTGCCTCCCCTCCCCAGCGTCAGATTAACCCCGAGTCACCCGCTTCACACCCCAAGGCCCTCGCTGCAATGCAGCAGCTACTTTAACCTCCTGTTTGTGTTTTGTTGGATGCTTTTCTTTGTCTCTTGTCATTTGATCTTCTAAAGGGCTCCCAAAAAAGAAATCTGCACAAGTATTGTAATTGTGTTGTTAGGCATGGGTAAAGTTGTAGCAATTAGGTGCAATAAGAATATTCACTGGTGTAAAATATCAAGTTTTTGTGTACTATTGGTACTACAACAGGCTTTTTAGCATAAATCTAATCAAACCTTTTTTAAATTTTTATAAGTAACTCTTCATGTGAGTTACCATTTGGATAAAATCTATAAATTTTATTTAAAATATCCAAACGTCAGTGCTAGAGAACTGCATTGTTCTGCATTGTGCAAATGAGAAAAAATAAATCAATTCACCAGTTTGTGGTTTAAGAAAAAAACTGTAATGTTTGGTGGAGGAACAATATTAGACATTTTTATAAAAGTCAGTTGTATGTTGCCAGTAAACTGGGAATTGAATATTTTAATCAGACATGGTAGAACAACTTTTTACACCTCAACCTGTAGATTCCTCTCCTCTTTCTCGGATAGTTTTTAGACAAAATCAAAGTTGTCATGGGCAACCAAGCAAATGTCTGCCATCATCTTTAGAAGGTTTTCAAATATTGGCATCTAAATCCTATAAATACAAAACCACGGTTCATTAAAGCGGTGACTCACACTCTTGTCTCCTAACGACTTGGTGAAATAAACTGCGATCCTGCGCAAGCTTCATCCTCCCCGCACTCCAGCTGCACCTCATCTCTGCCTCCACTTTACTTCTCTGACCCGCAGGTCAGTCTAACCTGCTGCGCATCACCTCTGAAAGCGGTTTGACCCTGACCCGGTGTCCAGCACGGAGGCGAGTCATTCAGCATTCAGCAGAGCATTTGGCCTGTCAGTGGCCACTGCCAATCATAGGAAATCTCCCAAGTTGGAGTAGAAGAGCTAAGCAATGCTCTACCTGCTAAGTGCAAGTTAAACAGTCTTTCTTGGTATTATTGTCACATTTTATGGATCTATTTGCTGTAACTCACTCTCTTTTAGTCTAGAGCTGGTTTATTTCACCTCTTTCTTCCTGAATAAAAGCAAAATTAAAAATATAGTTTCATGACATTGATTTGAACTGAAAATATATATACATATTTTTAAACTGCAAGTAATAGTCCTTTCAGTTTGATGGGCAGTACTTGGGATTCTCTGCCAAATTCCTTTCGATTGGTGTTTCATCCTCCCAGACTAAACATTTAACTGCTGAAAGACAAGCATTGGTAGCACAATTATAAAAATCTTCATATATATCAGAGTAAATGTTTATTTCTGAGTTGCAGAGAAACCACCTCTAACAAGCTTCTGGCACACCTTCTTGCAGATTTGGTGGAAATACCTTAAGTTGGTTAAGTGGATGGAATAATGTTGAAGGGCTAAACCAAAACTTCTTTTTGAAATTTTGACCAAGTTGAGTGCTTCCAAATGACACTGGAACTTGGTTTTTGAATGGGAAAATCAGACTAAAATGATACTTTTCCAGTTATTCTGACTCAAATTATGCATCAAACTGGGTCGATGCCAGGAAATAAACCAAGTTAAATGAGTTATACCAATTCTGAAAAGAAGAGTGATCAAACGTCATACCAGAATTTCAACAAAAGCTTCTCAATGGATACAAAACATTTACAAATTCTCTACTATTTGTTTGGGAGCATTTAATCAAATATTAGTGGGGATGAATGCATGTGTTTGAACAAAAGCTGCACAATATATGAAATTATAATCATCACTGCTATGTCATATGTTTGAAACATTGTGGTCGCCAAGGTCTGCTTGGATGCAATATTTGTCATATTTCAAGCACTATGCATTCACACTCTGTATGCCAGTAACATATTTGGCCAGTTGGATGGTCCTTAACTGCACTTGATGTTCACCGTATGTTTAGTTTCAGTGGTCCAGACACAAAACCTTGCATAAAATAGAGTGGGAAGTCTGGAGTATATGCTTCCCTAATGCTAATTTGAACCTGCATGGTCAGTAAAACAAAACTGTTTGTTCCATTCTTAAAATCCCTAATTTACTTTAATTCCTACCCAGCTTGTGTGTCCCTGTTTCTGTAATATTAGATTTACGGTAGAGCAGAAACTCGGCTTGGAGCATATCTCTCAGATTGTACATAAAAACACACACACACACACACACACACACACACACACACACACACACACACACACACACACACACCCACACACACACACACACACACACACATGTTTGTTTTGCTATCTTTGTGGGGACTTTCCATTGACTTCCATTCATTTCTACAGCCTAAACCTTACCTTTACCCTTTTCCTAACCCTAACCAAAACTCAATTCATACCTTAGCCCTAACTCTGACCCCTGACCCAAAAACAGGGTTTCCCCTTGTGGGGACCAGGCTCAGGTCCCCACGAGGAGCGATTGGTCCCCACAACGTAGTATATGTCAGGAAAATCGTCCCCACAAGGTATTACAAACAAACGCGCACACACACACATATATTAATGTGATTCCATCTGAGGAAACACACAGATCAGCCAGGAGCCATATTGACAAGGCAAGGTGCTGGAGACCATCAAGAGCAATTATTGTCACACTGTGGAGTGTCTGGTTGTTTACCTTCAGATGGAAGCAATGTAAATGCAGAGCAACAGGGAGGACTGACAGAGTTGGTTCTGTAATTTAATCTGTGCATGTTGGAGAATGATCAGTATGCTCCTTGTGTCTCTCTCTATCCCGCTGTCCCACGTGTACAAAGCCCCGCTGCGGATCGCAAGTATCCCTGAGCTTGGACAAATACCAGACTAACGCAATCACATAAACACTCCGTCACTCATTTTCCTGCTGATTCAGCCTCTTTTTTTTCTTCTTTTTTTCTGTGTGCATATGCTCACAGAAATCCTCATGGAAAAACTACTTAGCAAGTTTAGCAATCTGCACACATTTGTGTTTATGACGCTAGAGCGGAAAAAGCTTCTCACTTGCATGCGAGGTATGAAGATCATTTTTCTTCCTTATGTCTTTTTAACATTTTGCACACATCCATCAATCCATTCATCCATCTTTTCATTCATTGTGATTAGTAATTAAAAGTTCCTAAACCAGTGGCGTTCCAGCTTTTTCCCTCAGGTGTCAAAACTGGCCAATTTTAACTACTGGCAGGCTACAAAATTCATTAAAAAAAGGTGCAAAAATTGGTATATTGTGATATATATATATTTTAGTTTTCCCTGCTCAACAAAACATATATGGTATTTCTTTCCCCACATAGCAGATGTAGTCAAGTTAAAAATTTGTATTTACTTAACATATTTTGGATCTTTTAAGATTATGCTGTTGCAAAAAAGTTACATTTTTAAAATTTTCACTTGTTTTTACTAGGAGAGCCAAATAAATGAGAAAGGTGATACAGTATATTTCTGTCAAACTCAGACATTTATCACCGGCTTTGATCAGCTGGCAGTACCTTTAACTTATGAACTGACTTTACCACGTTGAATCTTTGTTGCTCCATCTAATGTCATAAATTCCTCCCCCTCCAAATCAAAACGCTCGCTCTCTCAACTTAAATGCATTTCCGTAACCCCAGCTCCTCACCAAAAACTCGCAACAGAAAGAAGCAATAACAGCCGCGCCGTATATTTTATTAACTCCACCGATAACGCCTGTGATTTATAGCACTTACATCACCACCGAGCCCTGATCACATCATGGATCACACAACACCAGCAGCAGCAGAGAAGCTACTGTCTTAACAGTGAGTGAAGCAAATGAGCCCGAATGTTCCTGCTGGTTTGCGGATCGTAGCAGATGTTCATCTGTCTGTTTGTGTTGCGGCGCGCGCTGATGGTAAGCGGTGATGGAGGCTGAGGATTGGTTGCTCTGGTCTTGCCTGTAAAAATTATGTGAGGGGAGACGGACTCTTGCTGCATCAAGTTCGGGGCGCGGGGGGAGACATACGTGTCAAATCTGAACCGTTTCTGCTGTATTTCTATATTTTTAGGCCGCAGGTCAATTTCCGATCCGTCCATATTATGCACATATTTTAATTTCTTTCTTATCCATAGCATAAAATATACCATAAAATATAGATCTGTACTAAGTCCCCACTCTTTCCCTCAGGGAGGAGATGACTGACAGATAAGCTCTTGCACTCTAAATTTATGCATCATGTCCCCCTTTAAAGGGTTTTCCAGCTTAAGGCAATAACTTACCTTCATCTAGTTGCTTCTTCATCTTCGTCTCTCTCTCTCTTTCTCTCTCTCTCTCTCTGTCTCTCGTTTGCTCATAATTTATTGTATTGTTTTTAATTAAATGGATGGGAGGGGGGGGAGGATTTGAAGAGCCCAGCAGTTCCAAGATGCAACATTTTCTTATCTGAATATTAAATTCTGGGCACACCTATCGTGAAGAGGGACCATAAAGCTGAATAGGTCCCAAACTTGTGCCACTGTGTGTGTTAGGAGGATTAAACTGTTGAGCAAATGTCACCTTTGGAGGAGGAGAGTGGGGATATTAAAGCAACTTACGGGATAAAGTACATAGAAACATTGCTGCTTATTGGATCCGTGGTTCCATTTTTCATGTGTCGGGGTTTTTATGTGTAAAAGTGCAAATAAATTAACTGGAAAGTGTAAAATGATGAATGAAAGCTAACCTTCTGCTTTTTGCGGAAAAAAACAAAAAAAACATGGTTCATATCTTCTCACATAAACTACTATTTTGGTTTAAAGTTTTAGACCAACACAAAGTTGTAAATAATTTTGAAGTGGGATTAATATGATAGTTTTCAATGTTCTTTTTATAAACAAAAATCAGAAATATACCGCATGCTTTTTGTATCCCCCCCTTAAACAAAATCTGCAGCCAGTTGCTTCTAAAGGAGACTCTGGAGGAGCTGCAGAGTTTCAGTCTGATCAACTGCGGGCAGGAAAGCTGGTTTTAGTAGATGGGCTGATGGACTGTCAATGATCTATTCCTTTCTAATAAGCATTAAACTTCTTATCCTGTTTGTCAGTCTGAGAGAGGACATGCCTCTCTTGCATCCGCTCACAGCGCTGTGATATAATTCCTGTAGTGACCTGACATTCAACAGTCTTGGCTGGACGACCCCCTTTGACCTTAAAACATAAGAATCTTTTATTTTGCTAAAGCACCGTTCTGGCAGACACCACACCGTCCCTGAGGAGAGCTTTTCTCACACGATTTTTTCGCCACGCTGACATTTTCCATCCCCAGACGCTCACGTCAGTCTTGTGGAAAGAAACCCAGATGAATCTTTTGAAACATTACACATTTGCCAAATACACATCATCTGTATTACACCACTATGCTTCCTCTCTGAGCTCCACTTTAAGCCAAATGTTGCAGAATCTCAACACGACGGCCCCCTTTTCATCACGTGATTTTAGATTTCCTCCGTATGTTCGTGTAATTTGAGAAATATATAAGCCTGCATAATACAGATCACTCCAATTATTCCCTCCTGTGTCACAGAGGCTGAGATCTCACAGCGGGTTTTTCTGTGAACATGACGGACAGCGAGGAAGCAGCAGGGGGTGCTGTGTGGATGACGCCCCCCTCTCACCGGAGCTTTAACCTTTTTCCCTCTGCGCCCGTCGTGCAGGGCACCGTGCTCCTCCTGGTAGCCCTGCCACACAGGCCCTATTGCTTGTTCCCGTCTCTGATTCGCCTCTCATTATGGAAACCTGTTTATTCACCCAGCTCTTGGACGACGTGCTCCAGGCAGCACGACAGGGAAGAAAGGAAGGTGAGGTGGAAAACAAAGACGGAGAAAGGAACTGAAAACTGTACAAAGGATTTTAAACTTGAGGATAATTTTATAGAATATAGAGTTTGGTGTGTTTGCTATTTTAACCTATGTTAGCTAGTCAAAATATCTAATTTCCCAACTTGGAAAAAGCAGTTTTTGTTTTTGTTAAGACTTGAAATGTGTGCTAAAATTTAAGCTATGGCAATGTTTTATTACCTTTTGCCTCTTTTTTCTAGTTTTTTGTTTGTCTTTATCTGAGTAATGCTAAAAAAGTGTATCAACAGGGCGGTGTAGTTTGAGTACTCCATTTATACAGCACTGAAATCCTTCATTTCAGCACTCGTCTCTTTAAGGCACCCCTCTGATTGGTCATCTGATTGATTCAACATCGTGGACTGCAGGACAGCTCCTCACGCTTCCCTTTAGTTGCGTCCTATATGTACTGGTCCTGCATTATGTAAATGTGTTTCACAAGCCCTTTTCAGATATGAGATATCTAAAATTAATGGCTTCATAAATCTGTTGATTAAATGGCATTCGGCCTGACATGGGTCACATTTGAGGTAATGCTCTTGACGGGTTTAGCCAGTGACGGTGATGAAGAGGGTCCAGCCCGTGCGTGCAATTCACCTGCAGGTACGACATCATTTAATATGCGCAGAAAAATGTGAATAAATCCCACGCTTTCCTGCAAGAGACTGAACTTAATAAAGCGCTAATGACAACTAAGTTAATATGTTCCTCATGTGCTTAGATATTTAAATAAAAAAATTGAGTTGTGAACTCCAACCGAGCTAACACTTAACACTCCATCTGCTGCTTGTGTGAGATGACAAATTGCAGCAGTTTTACCTCCCATTTTTTTTTTTTATAAAACATGTTCAGCTCATTCACTTCACTCTGCTGCTTTAGTTAAGTTGCTGCCTGGACCTCCTTGTTCATTTGGCTCAACGCGGCACCTCCTGTAGCAGTGGAAAAATCACCCGTGGTTCCAACCACTCTGCTGTGTCCTGTTTTCATTACATGGATTCACCCACTGGAGGACAGGAATGCAGCAGTGCTCCCCAGCTCCCGCCTCACTCCTCTTTCTGTCTTTCTGGAAGATGTTTCTGATCTATTCTGGTTGGTTTTCTCCTCTGGATTACCAGGTTTTCCATGTTGACGTCTTGGTAAACGAGGGTCACCCTGGCTGTAATAAACCTTTGACACGTAGGCATATAAATACAAGCTTTGATGGCTAATCTAAAACTGTAATTTGTAAAAAAAAAAAAAAAAAAAAAAAAAAAAGCTAGTTTGATTCCTTTTAATAAATGGTAATATTGTTGGAGGCTTCGGATAACTTAAATATGCAGGAGGCAAAATGGCTAACTCCAAGTCGAAAGCTAAATTTTATTCTTTTTGAGATACTTTTACAATGCATTTTAAAATAAAAAACCAAAATGTTAAATATTTTTAAATACTGTTTTTAAGAAATGCACATAAAATACTTCAACAAAAATCAAATATTTTCTCAGGAAATCTTACTTAGATTGAGTTTGTTTTCATGTTAACTGTGTGCCCTGTAGTATTGCATTCTGGGAATTGTAGTGTTAACAATTTCTGCACCAACAAGTTATTATGAACCATTTCTTTCCTTAGGAAAGTAATTGATCTTGGGGAACCTACATGTCTATTTAATATCTGAAATAAAAAGTTGTCTGTACATAGAACATACTTTCACTTGAGTGTCAATAAGTTGATGCAATACAGTTTTCCATTGTCATAATTTGTGAGGAGGACACCCGACTTCAGAGTACAAATCGTTCTCTAGGGGTTCAGCCACACGACAAGCAAAGTTAGGTTGACATCAGCAAAACTGAATCAAGACTGAGGCTTTTCTTTTTGTGGAAATGCTACATTTTATGGGAGTAGATTTAGTTTTGCAGTCCTGCAACACTCAGGGGAGAACTACAAAAGGGCTTTGAGACACTTCACTTCCCCTGGACAATGCTTGGGGAGAAAAAAAAGGCTAAAAAATGTTACCAAAGTGTGTCCGAGAAAAGCTTTTAACAGCAGGAGACTTCATCTGGGAAAATAGTACTGCTGGGGTTGCAGCCATGCTTCAAAGGTGACACAGCGAGATCTTCAAGAACCCACTAGGTCACACTATCATTCTTTTTCTCGCTCCCTTACATCCCCACCTGGCATAATTTTTATTTTTCTATGGCTTTCTGGCTCCCTGTCAGCATCTGGACTATATGGTGCCACTTTGACATTCTTGATCCGGCTTTGTTGTCCTGCGCTAAGCCCATCAGGAGTTCTTCCTCTTATTGTATCCAATGAATGTTAAAATCCTGTTCCCACCTAGCCTCACCGGAGGGGAAGCTTGCTTTTATTCATCCCCATCAGCCGCATCAGCATTTTAGGAAAGAATCGAGATGGGGGTGAGAAGTTCTGAGTTAGCTTGAGTGATTTTTGAAAGATTAATAGGTGAGAAAAATTCAATATAAAGCCGATAGAGACATACCTCAAGGGTCTCGCAGTTGTAATTGGAGCAAAAGGTGGCTCTGAAAACAATTGACTTTTCCTTCTTTGTGTTGGTCTGTCACATAAAGCTGAAATGAAATACTTTAAAGCATGTGGTTATAGAGGAACCACATGTGAAAGTAAACTCTTTGACGAACCACTTTAGGCGAATGAGAAACTTAACCTGGAAAAAAAAAAAGAAAGATTAAAATCTCAGACGATCAACACACAAACACCTCTGAATTACTCAAGTAACCATTAGCAACATGTGCTTCAAAGCTGACATGGCAACTGCCCTCGTCTAATGCATCTCTAACCACGGTGCAACACTTGTTTCTTTCATCCACCGTGGCATTTCTCTAATGTTTAATGAAGCACCCATTAAGTGTTTCACTAATGTCTAATGAGGTTTTCATTGGGAAAGTTCAACTGTGGCTCCTTTATGCACGACTGTAAGCGCCGCGCCGCCGAGGATTCGTTGCAGCAATAATAGGTGCTGCTTTCATGCAGCAGAACGTCGTATTATGAGAGCATCAATGTAGAGCGTGGGTGTTGATCTTTGCAAATGTCATGCTCTATTCTGCAAGGCTGGAATTGGGTTCGGTATTAACCCAACCCACAGCTTGTTTGTTTTTTTGTTTCCAGTGGCCCTGTAATATTCCAAAGTATCGCCTTATTTCATTTTCAGGCCTGGTTTCTGGCAAATAAAAAAAGAAGCATAGAAAATTGAAAGTTCACAACAGATTGCAGTTCCCTACCTGTTGAGTGCCACGTGCTTGCACGTTTACGAAGTTAGGAGACGGATTGTTAGTGGTCTATTGTCTCTTAATATCTGCTTTACCTGCTTTAATTAAGGAGAACAGCAGCAGTAGTTGCAGCCTGCTTAGTGATAATGAGGTGTGGTGCCAAATATGAATAGCGGGAGATTGACCATACGCAAGGGGGACATGGCTAAATGACTGCGAAACAAAGCGCTGTCAATGGCCGCCTTAAAGTGCTTGATTGGAGAGGCTCAGGCTGTAATAAGCAAGACAAAGTGAATGCTGAACTAACAGACAATTAAGCTGCCACATCTGGCAACGGTGCCGCGAGCTGGTACCCGGCCGCCGCAATTACACTTGTCTGTCACAGCCTGAACGTTGGGCAGGAGCAAAGGATAATGCGTACCCTTCCTCAGAGCTTGCGGAGCATTTTTAGGAATCACTTCCTGCTGCTCCGACATCTTGCTGAATCTGGGAGAAAAAAAAGCCCCTTTGTTTCATCAGAAATGACGAGAATTTATGTTGCTCTTGAATATTGTTATTATACATTCAGGCATAAAACCTCTGATTTTCTGCCTTATTTGTACAGAGGTTATGCATAACAAGCCACAAGGAATATATATATTGGGACATTTTTCCCACTAGCTTTGAGATTTAATGTGTGTGACTTGTTTAAAAGAAATAAAGAAAAAAAGAGAAAAGACTGATCTAACTTATTTAGAGCTTGTTTGAATCAGAAAGGGAAGCGTTAGCAGATTAATTCAGCACTGATGGTGCCCTTCCTGCATGCAGATGTTTTGATCTGTAATCTATTTAATCTTCAGCTCTGAAGGGCAGCACAATGCTCTGTACACTTGCCAGAAGTCTTTGATTTGGCTATGAGATTTCCTCAGCTAAGCGCTTCATGACCATATGCCTTTTTTTGTCTCTCTCATGCTATACCTTTATCATGTGTCGCTGATAGAGAAATGCATCAGTGCCTTTAGGAGATAACATAGCAGAGACAATCGCATTTAGAGTCACTTTGCTGCTCTGACAAGGCCGAGAAGTCGGGATTTAAATGTTAGGATCGGTAAGCTTAAATCCTCGCATGGCTGTTTGTGCGTCCCCCAGCCTGAGCCACGTCACCTCCGCCGCCTTGACTGTTTGCAGATAAGCCGGCGCAAATTAACACGCCGTCGTTATGGGAATATCACGCTGCCATATGCACGAGGAGCCCCCCTTGCAGTAAGTCCTGGAGAGTGACACTGCAGCTGATGTCAGCACAGCAGTGGATCAGTCAATACTACAATCCTACATGCTGTTCAGATCCATGGGTGAAGCCTCTTGACATCAGAGGTGGCACACTAAACCATCGGTGTTTCCTTTTACTGTGTCTCCACCTGTCATAATACGGGGCCCTTTTTTTGTTTTTTTTTGTTTGCTGTTTTATTTGCTCTTCCTTTGCTCTGGATTGAGGCTTTGTGGCACCACAGAGACCCCTGGTGGACCATAGAGGCAGAGCATTGCTTGTTTTCATGCAATATGTGGGTGGTCCAGGACATTACCCTGACTCCCATCTTTTTTCTCTCTCACTAGCATACTTACACGCATTACCACATCACTCAGTTGTGCAGTTTAATAATTTTTTCAAAAACATGAAAAAAACTATATTTCTTAAACCTACAAATGTTAATGAATTTTATTGAGATTTTATGTGACAAACTAAAACGCCTTCAGAAGTCGCCAAATTAAGGAAATTAATTTCAGTATAAATTAGTGCTGCTCATTAATGGGTAAAAATCAGCAGGATAACTACCTTAACGTGCAGTCAGGCTTACAATGCACTGGTTTGGATCAACACATGTACATATTGCATTGACTTAGTCAAAGTCCAAGCTTAAATGCAATTGAGAATTTTTGGCAAATCTTGACATTTGCTGCTTACATGTCATCTCCATCCGATCTAAGTGAGCTTTTGTTATTTTTGCTGTAACATTTTTGTGTTGGCCTGTGGTATGAAAACCAAATAAAACACAAGGCTGGCACTACTGGGACAAAATGTGAAAAAAGTTCAGTGGGTAGGAATACTTTAGCGAGCCACTGCCTCACCAAACCAGATTTTTCCTGTTAACACAGCAGCTATCACCTGGCCATGCTAGACTGGACTAAAGGGCCAAATTAGAGCCGGCCCTGTAAGGTAAAATCCGTATTATCTTTGAACTAGCAAGTACCCAATTATACGCCACAGTTATCACACATCTCACAGACTTCTGACTCATTGCTGTAGGGCCAGTGAGCAACGAGAGATAATAAAGAGCTGCTGAATCACCTTTTTTCCCTCTTGGACACAGCTTGTTCAACCTCCTTGTGTTTCTTTTCTGGACCTGAGCCGCGCCTCTGGTGCGTTTGATACACATTAGTATATTTTTTCTACTCATTTATGTGCCCTCGGTCAAAGCATATGTGTCAGACTTGTGAAAAATGAGTCCAAGGTCTCTAATCCAAAAGCAGAGAGAAAAGACATTTAATAGGGTTTTATCTGTCACAGAGGACGTTGTGTTCAAAATGAGCCGAGCAGAGAGAAGACCTCCTGCTGATGTGAGCAAAAGGGGCTTATCTATTCATTTATGTTTTCTCTGGACTTTCTCATCACTCAGTTCACTTCATTTTGTCATCCCAGAGAAAGTCTGCTCATTACGCCTGGACAAAAAAAATGCTGACTTTTGCCGTCTGACTTCTATATTTTCAGAGTGGCATCCTTCTCAGTAGCCACTTATACAGGAAGAAGGCGAGATAAGTTTATTTGAAAGGCATATTTCAGCAACAAAGCAATAAAAATTAACATTTTCCAGAAACATGTCCCAGAATGGAGAAGTATAAAAACTCTGCTTGCTTGCAAAGAACTTAACATTCGCCATAAGAACATATTAGCAGCCAAATTCAGTGCCCGCAATGCCCTTGCCTGGATTTCGATTTTGTAATAAAAGATGTTTTTAAAGTACTTTGTGCAAAACGCAGCGATTGAATCTGAAATGCAGCGCCTGACCCTAAAAAGGTTCTACTGAAGAGTTTAAGAGCTTTTATGGTGGGTTAGAAGTGTTACAAAGGTGGCTTGAAAGAGGGTTCAAGAGTGTTTCCAAAGTCTGAGGGCTTTTCAGGGAAATTAGAAAGGACCTTTGATGGTTCGACATGGATTGCATAAAGATCTGGAAACGGTGGCGGAAATGGATCCACTGTGTTTATGTTCATCTGAGAAGGAGAAACTTGAGTGTTTAATTATGACAACTTGAGCTATTCACAACTACTGGTCGAAGCAGAAAAGTTTTCTGCTAATGTTCTTTCCTATCATTAGGAAAAAGCAGCAGCTATTTTCCGAAATGTCTTTAACTTTGAAATAAATGAGCAATATTCTCCATCTCATATCCTGCTTGTTGTTCCTTACAGGAAGTCCTGTCAACCTCACATGCAGCGCGTTCTTCGGCTACAACGGCGACGTCAGCCCGCTTATCTACTGGAAGAAGGAGGACAACTTCATCGAAGACCTGGATGAGGAGCGAATTCAAGAGAGTGACATCAAGTAAGCACTTCAACACCTGCCTAGGTGTTGTGAGTCTAACAAGAAGATTTAAAAAACAAAAAAAAATAGAAAAGAAACATGTCTTAATATAATTTGTCCTGCTTTCTGAAAAGCTTGGAAAATATATCATAAATTTATGAGGCACTTCTTATCTATTTATGTGCATCTGAACTTGTAAATTCCTATTTAAGCCCAATTCCCATAACTGCTGGATAATCCATCAACACTCTGACCCGCATCTGTTATAAAACTGATGGTCATGAATGCTTCATGCGGCTGTTTAATAATGCAGAAAGCCATGCATTCTTTATCACATGCAGTACTGTACATATATGCATAGTTAAGACATGCTCCCATTGATTGTGGCAGTAATGGGATAGTAGCTCAGCCCTTTCCCATAGCGGTGGCCTCCACCTTTCTGCTCACATTTCTCATTAGACATTCATTGCTTCCTTGAACGTCACACACTGGTTAAAAAAAAAAACCCTCCAGTTAAATCTGCTGGGATCTTCTGGGCTTTAGCTGCATTCAAGTCTCAAGGAAAATCCATAATTCTGATATAACATTTTTTACTTATTAGTTACTTTGAATCGACAGTGTCTTAGATGTGCCTCATAAGAATATCTTTTTCTGTCCATTTAAGAGAAATTGAGTTTTGAGTTTTGATTAGCTGTACATCATTTTTGCCAAAAAACTACATGCTTGAGTTTTATTTATGGACAAAACCATAAAAAATAAACAACAGAATCAGTCCTCTGATCTTTCAAATAAAAAAAAAAAGCTTTTATTATTGTGAAGATTTTTGCTGCTGGTTCATCATTGAAATAAACCCATCACGCACCCTTTCATGTCCCGCTCCGACTGTACCCTCACGACCCATGCATATGACTGGAAAGTCTCTGTTGTCGACAAATGCCATCTAATGAAAAGGTTAACTGTAAGCAGCATGACAAGGCTGGAAGGAGAGGTAGCAGCCCAGTCTGTGACCTGGCATTTCGAGATGTCTCTATTAGCCTGCTAGCTTGCTCAACCCAGCTCTTAGTGGTGCTTTCTGTTGTGAAGGACGCCAGGCCAATTAGAGCCTACAGGATATAAGGGGGGCGGTGGTGTTGGTGGGGCTGGCAGGTGGCAGAAGTGGGTAGGTGGTTTGATAATGATGAGAAATACTGAGGAGAGAACTGCATGTGGTTAGAAATCTGCTTTGAGAAGACAGTCAAATCAAGTAACAAGGGAGAAAGTAAATGTTTGACCCTGAGCGGCTGTGAAAAAGTATGTTAATGCGAGTGATCAACAGTGACCAGGCTTGTATGCATATTGTGGAGGCTCAACTTCGAGAGTTTGAAACGCTTACTTTAACTCTGCCACTGCACGATGCTGTCTTTCAGTCGGAGGTATTATTTATTTTTATTCTTTGCTCCCATTTGAGCATGCACCACTTCAGACCCTTTCCTCTGACATCACTCCGTGAGCTTTTAGCTTTGAAATGGAAATGAATCACACGGGAGCACTCCCTGAAGGGCCGCCTGTAATACACGAAATGGAGCTTTTGGCAAAACATCACACCTCCGATATTCCAGGTTGATGCAGATTTTTGTGGCTGGTGAAGAAGACTTCGTGATGTCTAAGCGTCGGACAATCAAAAATGGAGGTAGCACTGCAGAAGTTTCAGTCGCTGGTGCTTTTCTGAGCTATTTGACCTTCAGGGTGATGAGCACATACATTTGAACCTGCTTCTTTTTCATTTATTCATCAAAACCAAGATATCTCAGGCTTAGAAACAAACGATACCTGACTTGGTAATCCTGTCCTAATGCTTTGTTTTGATTGCTGTGGTTTGATTCAAATTAAATTTTGTCAACACTGAGATAGCAAGGGACAAAAACAGGTAATAAGAGAACAGTAGCTCTGGAGGTATCTGAATTTGATGATAGTTTAACTTTTAATCATGCACAAAAATAGTGTTTAGGAAAGAGTTGCAACTGGAAAACAAGTAACTACAAATACTTTTGTCATGCAGCGTGGGAAAGTGTTTGATGGGAACTTCTGTAACCTACTCGGACATCACAGGTTTTTCTGTTTTTAAACCACTGCATATTGCCAGAACCCAAAGATATGAAGACAAATCACAAACCTGAGTCCATCCCGTTTTTCTCCTGAACTCGTTCTCCTCTGGTTTCTTTAACTTAACCAGCATCCTTGACTTTCAAGCGCATCGCCTGCCAGGTTTTGGCGTGGGTGAGCTTATGCTGCGTGCCTCCTCCTTTCGTGGAACATTTTTCTCTCTAGAAAAGACTTTCACCAACAAGAACGATAAATTCTGTTTTACTCTCCCCAGCTCCTATTGCTCCACTTCAGTCTATGTTGTGTCACACACGGCTGCTGCCGTAGTCTTTAAAAAGCCATCAGTTGGACTCTGTGTCCCAACCTTGAGGTGAAGTCCTGCGTCACTGCCTCACAATGTGGAACAATGTGTTCACAGGAACCAAGAAAAAAAAAAAAAAGGCTAAATTAGTTTCACACTCATGCTTCTATAACCCAACTTTAGTTGCTCCCATTTTTGTTCCTCCACAAAAAGCAGTTCTTCATTATTAGGTTTTATGAGCAGCTTGCACATGTAGCTATAAAATAATTGCTTGTAATGGTCCCTCTTTGTATATGCTCAATAAAAGAAATTCACTGCAGAGTGATATTTTCTGTGGGATTCCACTTATTAGCCACATTTTGTGCAGCTAATGTAAGACATTGCCATGGCAGCGGCGGCCGCATTGTAGTTTGTCCTCATATATACCCAGCGCTTCACAATCTGCTTTATTTAGTCCGTTCATTGATCAACAAGAATGAGATGAGTTTTCATATGCAAATGCCCTGCAGTAGGCAGGAGATGAATGCCTAAGTGGCACTCACACCTTTTTGCACTATTAGCCCCATGCATCATTAAACAGAAGTTTGAAATAGCTGTAATTTCTTTGCAGCCTTAAAAAGGTTATCTGCTCATACATATTAGCTGCTCTTGCACCCCCGCAGGTAAGATACTGCTTTTTCTGTGCTAATGTTTTCTTGTTTCATGCCTTTTCCCCCCCCAAAAGTTTATTATGATTGCTTTTACAATATAAGATGGTGTTGGTTTGTTTTTGGAACTAATTCTGAATAATTAACAAGACGTCCTGCTGGAAACCTCAACAATGTTTTTATTATTATTATTATTATTATTATTATTATTATTATTATTATTATTAGGTTGTTTAAAAAGTAACCTTTGTCTCCGGTTACACTGCCCTTGAAATCCTTTTAAACAGACATGTTTCCACATTTTTTATTTATTTATTTTATCAAACCCACATCTACACTGTAACAAATACAGATCAGTGTCCATGTGGAATAATTTACTGCATTAAGATGATTTTCAATAAGTGAAAAAAGCTTTTGAAACCATCCTGAACCTATGTGAAAATGTCATACCCCGTTGTGAATTCATGAATCAATTGAGATTAATCGTTTTCATAAAGTTGAGTCCAGCATTTTATAATAATTCTTAGCTGGTTTCTGCCACCAGGTAGACCTGATAAGTATTTGACTTGAATGCAGAAGGAAATCCAAAACATCCAAAACATTTCAGGAGCTCTGCCTGTTATTGAAATGCGAATATGCCTGGTATGAAAATTTATGAGGTCAGAATATATAGATATTCTGATCCACACACTGCTGCTACATCTCAGATTCCTCTCAGGGAAACCTCTGTTTGTCAGAAAGAATCTGATTTTTTTTTTTTTCTTAAATAAATCATAGCTGCCTCTTTATCTTATTTCTGTTTTTACGGAGCGTCTGATCCAACATTGTTTGGAATCTGTCATCATCAAGCAAACCTGCAACATTTAAAGCACAACTTCTGCTCTGTGTGCTGCCTGATTACTCTGTTTTCTTCTTTTCATTCTTTTTCAATCAGACTCCTTAAACACAGACTGCCAGAAGCTGCTTTGATCTAAACCTTGCAGCCATTGTCTTTTTGGGGATATGTTTGAAGCATTACTGATGCTTTTTTTGAATCTTTGTTGTGTGTTTGTTTCGTTTTACTGACCGAAGGCGATGCAAAAAACAAAAAAATTATCATTTATGCTCAAACACAATATTTAGGAGCTCTGTGCTGCCCCCTGCAGGACAATCCGGGAGCACCTCGGAGAGCAGGAAGTTTCCATCTCTCTGACCATCGACTCCTTGGAGGAGAGCGACCTCGGCAACTACTCCTGCTACGTGGAGAACAGCAACGGGCGGCGGCAAGCAAACGTCAAACTCATCAAGAAGGGTGAGCCGAAACATCTGGAGCGTCGTTTTTTATTTATTTTTTTTTTAAACATAAATCAAACAAATGAGAAGACAGGCTTGATAGTTAGTGCTGTGGGAATTGACGACTTGTTTCCTGCCTTATTGAGAAAATAACAGGAAACTACAGCGGACAGTGCAAAAATAAAACATATTTATTCACCTCAGCTCCAAAAACCAGGCCTTTATGGTAACATTATACTTAACATACTGTCTGACCCCAACTAACACATAAAACATCACTTTGATCGCTACTTCTTTTATTTTTAACATTATTTCATGCTAATTTAAAACATGGATGCAGATTATTTTAGTGTCCTTACTTAAAATACGTTGGGGAATTTCTCTGCAGCCTTTAAGTTGTCGGTATAGAATACATTAACATAGTAAGATATTCCTCCTCTCTTTAAAGCTGGAAGCCTTGGATCTAACTTTGATGCCAGCCCAGTTCCTCTCCATTTGCTATATTAAAGGGGCTTATGCTGCATGCTGGAATCTGAAAATAAACTGCTGCAGATTAGCCTCTTCCTCGCAGGATGGAAAGACTGCAAGGAATCATCTCGTTTCTGTATTTTCTGAGTTGTTGTTTCTTTTTTTTATTTTGTGAGTGTGTGCGTTTGGTTTCGGTGCATTTTTTAAGACTGCTCGGTGTTTACATCACTTTTAAAAAGGCATCACAGTGTCTTCGGCTCTTGAAGCTCAAAGTGAATGTGATTATTTCGCTCGTTTGATTTGACATGCTTTTGGATCCCTCACACGGAAAACGCAAACATCGCCAGCAGCAGCGCACAAGGCCTCACTCTCAAGTCCTGATCCCCTCATAATGCAAGCAACATTAGCATATAGCGCTATGCTAGTTTTCAGATCCATTGAACTTTTTTCAAATTCTGTCTTCAGTGTAAATATTTTATGATTTCACATGGCACATTAGCACACAGTGGTGCCTTAAGTGTGTGATGGACATATTTCAACTGAGGGGCTTCAATTTGTATTCAACCCCCTTTATTCTGATACCCCAAAGAAAATTAGGGTATAGTTGGTGTTTGAACTATTAAAATAGGCAGATATAGGCTTTTTTAGGAGGTCCCAAGTATTTTAGCTGTTAGCAGGTGGGTGTGGTCTGTATCACCATGGTTACCAGGGTCAACCTGTCAATAGGACAAGTAACAGTTGTACTGGGATGTCTGAAAATGAATAGAGTCAAAGTATGTGTAAACTTTGAAGAAGTCCTTTGCAGTTAGAGGTTGCAAAGGACTTGAGACTTTGGAGAAAATTTGCAATCCAGCAAGACAACAATCCGAAACATTTAGCCACAGCTACATGGTTTAGATTTAAGCACTTTGATGTGTTGGCCTGATCAGCCCTAACATATACCGTTATTGACTACTTTGTGTTGTTCAATCCCAATAAAATATATTTGTATTCATGGTTTATAAGGGAGGGGTTAATACTAATTGTACAGCGCTTTCCTAATTTTTTGGACTGTTCTTCATCATTTCATGCTTCCCCCTCGTCAGAGAGAAGCAGAAAAAGAGGGAGAGGAAGTAATGAATAGCCCTCTTCCATGCAGCTCAATCATATCCAGTCTTTTAGTCGTTGGGAGCTAATTTGTCTTAATCTGTCCCTCTGCAGCGTTGCTACAATATGGATTCCAGGCAGGGAGGAATTTTCCTCCTCCGCTGTAATCTTTGCAGCTTGAAAAGCAGCTGGCTCCATATGAGGTCCACACACTGGAGCCGAGAATCAGGCTGCGCAAAAAGGCAGGCGGACGGAGGGAGAGGTGGAGAGGACATTGAATTAAATATGTGGTAGGAGTGGAGTTTTTAGCAATGCTCGTTAGCCGCAGCGCCTCGCTCTGAGAAATCAAGCAAATCAGGATGATTGCCAGGACCGAGAGGAGATCCAGCTGAGCCCAGAGGAGGATGGTGAAACCTGTAGTCACGCTGCCTCGAGTTTGTTTGCTTTTTCTCTGTCTTTTTTTTTTTTTTTTTTTTTAACTTACGCACTCAAATGCCCATTGGTGAGTTCAGATGGCTGAAGGTCATCAACAGACAGGCGTGATGAGGCGGAGCAGGCCATGCTCGTTAGCTTTCAGGAACATCATCCCTCATCATGGGAGCTGTCAGCTTGAAATCCACTGCAGGGAGGCGAGCATCGCTCACCACAAAGAGGTTAAACGCGCACCAGTGATGGATCGCGACGCATGGGAGAGTCCTCTCCGTCCGTGGTTAGGCGTATATGCAGCGCTGCGGTCAGCCAGGGAATCTGTGACCCGTGGCTAGGAGGAAAAGTTGAACCGGAATGTCATCAGACAAAAGTAAGAAGATCTGAAAGAGAGTCATGATCAAACCTGTCAGAAATGCAGCAATCAGATTTCGATTTCCAGTTTTGACCTGCCAGTAGCACTTTCAGTGAATTTTGATCTCTATTTCAGACCATGAGCGTTCAAAGTCGGTGTTGCCAGCATGGCCTCTTTGTTTAATTAAAGAGTATTCAAACTTCTACATGAGAAAAAGAAAAGCAGCAATGAATTTGAAATCTTTTCAGATCCTTTCGATACGTCTTACCACCCAGACTCATACGCCTTTACCGTGCCTTAAGAGTGAGGAAGCCTCCACAATGCTGATTAACTTTTGAGCCTGATGTGTAATTTCTTGTGGGAGTAAATGTGGTTTGAATTTTTGATTTTCCGACTGAACGGTCAGGAGCGTTTGAGTTGAAAATTGTCCGATTTAGCAACCAGACCATATCTGGGTGCCTCTCTACAAACACTGACCACACCGTCTCCTATCGTTGTTAAAGGCATCACCGACATAATCTAAAGTAATGTACTATAAAACCAAGAGAAGATCTCTGAAGATCTGTTTCACTTCTTCATGAGGTCCTGCCAAGCTGCTCCGATCCGTCAGGTGATTCAGCAACCACCTGAGCGCTTTGCCGTTTTCACAGCTTTACACACACGCGCAACCAATCTTCATAAGCTTGGCAGCGCAATCTGTCACGTGCCATTGTCGCACCGGTTGCCCCGGCGCGAGTTTTTTTTATTATCCGAGTCGAGCCAGGAGGCTTTAAATGACAGGCATAGGAGCAGCTTTCTGCTTTCATTCGGCTCTGAGTTATGTGGCATCCGAATCCAATCAAGCCAGAATGAGCAATGTTGGAAAGATGGAGAGGGGAAACAAGAAAAACTGACACAAACACAGAGTGAAGGGGGTTGCGGCCCCGGTCGATGCATAAAAAACACTTTCACAAACACGGAGTCCTTTCCCATTAGCCGCTGGCGCCTTTCTTATCCGTCATGATGGCATCGTGTGTTACCTTTACATCGATTACGTTTGGATCCGCAGCTGTCGGATGCAAATGCGCTTGTCTAAAGGAGCAGAGAGAAACCATCAGGTGGAGGAAACGACTGAGAGGAGAGGCTGTTGGATCTCAAAGAAGAAAACTTTATTTTCAGCTTAAAGAGAATAAAGAGTGTGTTCACGCCGTTCAAGCAAACTTGAGGAGAGCATGTAAAGTGGAAGCTTTAATTGTCAGAAATAAAAGGTATCAGTTATTTCTTCAGTGGCTTTATTTTGTTATTTAAGAGGCTGGTAGACTTGAGCAACTTGATCCAAGGATCAGGAATGGGAAATTGAGTGCACATTTTCAATCCAGCCAGATTTTTAGGTTTAGATTTTAAACCTGTCCTACAGAGACTCCAAAGCTGAGTCAATGTTGCAATACCGCTATTATTTTTTGCACAACTTAAGCGTCTCTTATGTTCTTTGATTATGGTTCTGATGGTTTTCAGAGTTTCTGAGCAGTAAAAAAATGTTCAGTAAGTGACTGAAAATAATTGGACGATTTAGGATGACACTTTGAGCTTTGAGCTTACAGGAGAACAGAGCTAAATCCCCACCGAGATCAACACAAAAACATGATGCGAATCTGTTATTTTTTAAGAAGAAATTGTATGTGGAATTAAATCAAAAGCTCAAGGTTTGCCTATTAAAAATTGGAGACTTTTCAACATTTTTAAGCTACACTGAGAAGCTATAAACTAAGGGCAGTGCGTTCACTTTCCTGTCACTTTCCTCATTTTCTTTTCTCTCCTTAAGTTCTTCTTGCACTCACTGATGACAAATACTGACACACAACACAAACACATTTTCTGCCTACTTTTATGCTTCATTCAGAGTTAATCACATGGCCAAAAATGAGAAGAAGAAAAAAACTGAAGAAAAGAAAACTGTAAAACTTGCATCTTCAGAAAGAAATAAAATGTTACTGATAAAGACATTTAAGATCAATTAAATTATTTTAAAAGCATAAGCTTTTCTTTCCTTCTTTCTTGTGTTACTTTGCTTTAAATACTCAAATATTGTTTTTTTTTGTTTGTTTGTTTTTTGGAAATACCAACATAGAAGTGTTTTTCTCTACCAGCTGAGCTGATGTACACAGTGGAGCTTGCTGGAGGTCTGGGGGCCATCCTGCTGCTGCTGATCTGCCTGGTGACCCTCTACAAGTGCTACAGGATCGAGCTCATGCTCTTCTATAGGAACCACTTTGGCAGTGAGGACATTGATGGAGGTAAGATACACACGCCATCACCTGTGTGATTTCTAAAAGCCCCTCGCGTTGCTATAAAACCACTTTCCCTTCCCAAAAACAGGAACCGAATCCCAGTCGTGACCAGTGTCGGAGATGCTCCGACGCGCAGATTTATTTTTATTTAGAAAGCACCTGGGCTATTTATCAAGTCATAAAGCCGCAGGTGGCTCCATTTTTATGCAAATGCGGCTTGAGCTCGAATGACTCATTGGCTCCAACTGAAAAGCCTTGCATAATTTCATCTAGTTCTCGGGTTTAGGGAATCTTCTTCACCTTCTCCCGCTGGAGCGGTTAAATAAAAACTGCTAAATATTCACTGTGCTGTCCCCCGAAGAGCAGGAAGCAACTCACCAACCACCGACTGATACAGAATAAAGCCTCGGTTTTCAGCGTACGCACGTCATGTTACTTGAATAATGTTAACAGCTGCAGATTTTCTTAAGAAAAACAAACTGAGCGGCTTACACGGTCGCACAAAATGAAGGATTCTTAAAAAAAAAAAATGAAGGTTTGGGGGGCAATATATTGTGCTAAACACTCACTATAAAGCAAATCAAAACACTACCCCTGTGCCAGACAAAAACATCAACTCTCAGACCTCATCAGCAGTGGCAAAATGAAAAAAAATAAACTTTGATTGGACCTGGTGGATGAGTCTTAGCTTGAGAATGCATCAAACTGAGACAAGGAGCAAGTTTTAATTTGATTCCCCTGTAATGAGTCTCTGTAGGACCAGCACAGCAATGAATTCAGGAGGAATGAGATTAGCTCGGAGAGGCTGCAGGGTTTTTGCAAAGTGGGGGAGAAGAAGCAGCTGGAGAGTTACATTTGATAAGAGGGAGAAATATGTGTGACAGTTTATTGAACGCCGTTACCTCTGGCTTTGTTGGAACCCCAGAAAGAAGAATTTTGGCCGTTGAACCCGAAGCCAAACAGTTGTCGTCTTTAATTGGGCTACAAGAGCGAGTGCTAGGAGAGAGAGAGAGAGATAAAGAGAGAAAGATTATCAATTTGTTCCTTAGAAGAAGGGGATCAGGTCCAATGTCGCACGGCACTCCAGAGATCCCTACGCCGTGGTCTGATGGATCTCCACTCTGCCTGCCACCTGAGAGTAGCAGTTTCCTGTAGATAAGTGCAAATGATTAAACGGGACTGTTTAGTCTCTCAGCGTAGATAAGGAACCAAGATCCCATCTACACTGGGATGAACTTTTTCACATTTTATCACATTACAATTAAAACGTATTTGCCAAGATTTTAATCTGGTTGAGATACATGAAGTGAAATGAAAATGATGATATAGATTGAATGTGAACATACATTTCTAATTCTAACTCTGACTCAAACAGGGGTCATTGTGATGCTTTTTGTAGGGTTGAAATGATTAAGTGGATTAATCGTGATCGATCGATTATTGAAGCAATCGTCAACTAACTTAGCAATTGATTAATAATAATCAAAGTAATAATCAATTAATCGGTTACTAAAATAATCCTTAGTTGCTGCTCTAACATTGTATGAAAATGCTTAATCGGTTAAAGGAAAAGTCTGTAATCCATTTTTTTTTATCCGATTAATCAATTAATCGTTAGAATAGTCTAGGGATTAACCGATTACTAAAATAATTGTTAGTTTCAGCCCTGCTCTGATGTTCTCCAACAAACCTCAGAAGCCTTCATAGAACTCGATGTGGAAAACCTCAAGACAAGAGCACTTATGCAACGCACCGTGGCATCTGCTAAACGGATACATATAAGATATATTTGCTCAGACTGGTACTCCTCATCAATAAAGGCTTCGAGCCAGTGCACAGAGATGTGGTTTTCTCCTGCAGAGCCCCACACGAGCTGCCAAGAAAGTGCCAGCATTTGATCGTGGCCACTCCAAGCACTAATTGAACGCCCTCCTCTGCCAGATGTAAAATTGTAAGCTGCGCGCAACAATAGGATGGACTGTCAGCTATTTGTCAGCGATGCAATTTAGTTAAAGAGCGCTCACTTGTCACATTGTGTGGGTGTCACCAGAATCAATAATAGGCTTCATGATGACAACAGGCGAGCTGGGCTTGACAAAGAGGTGGGAGCTCATCAACACTGCGCCATAAATACGAATGTCATCGTTGTCAAGGCAGCGAGGACTGATGAGGCTCCCTCGGTGTTAAGTACAGTTTGGAGATGCAAAGCGCTAATAGTTTTGTTGCACACATGGCGACTCTAATGCATATTAGATGTGCGTATGCCGCTGCTTATTGTCCGCGAGGAAAAGTTTGGAACAGCTGACTGTGGCTCCTAGATGTGGAGTTATAGAGTTTTATACCATTTTTTTAAGGCTGGTTGGAATTCTGTAATAAAACCTGATTTGTCTGAGCTTTAAACAAGAACTAATATGCTACACTTTTCTATTTAATGTTTGAAAGTGGTTAAGCTGATTTAGAACTGATACTTGTGTGATGAATGGCTGAGCTGCTGCTCCTTTGATATGTTCAAAGGACATGTAGACATGGAGTCTTCAAGTCTGCAAGAAAAGTAGGGACATTTGAAGTGAAAAATGATTAAAAGCCATATTTATCCCAGTCCCTTTGATTTATAGGTTTGCTATAATATCAGACTTTGAATGATTTAGTTTAAAAAAAACAAAAAAAAAAACAGAAGTTTTGCAAGGGAGTGTTGCAGCAGAAATTTACGCCCTCGACTCTCCTGACACGTTTCACAGGAAGTTCAAGAGTTCTCCGTTTAACTGTGGGCCGTCTGCGCACGTGCACGCACCTGAAGCGCACGTGAGGCGCGTCAGAGATACGTGGGCTTTTGGTTTTGTAGGTAGATCCCACAGCTTTCTCTCATAGTGACTTCTCAAGATGCTGGAGGGGAATTAGAGAAGGAGGAGGAGGGGGTCAGGCTTTCTCTCCTCTCTGTTTTTCTCTACCGATGAGTGAATCACCTCCACTAAAATAGCCCTTGATCTGCCTACACAGCATTTGTTTAAATGCTAGCAGAGAAAAAACAGAGACAGAGATTTATGCCTTGGAGTTAGTTATACTAAGTGAGGTTACATTTCAATTATTTTTACATGTCCCCGGTGCTGTAAAATGAATTGCACGTTATAAAAACAAGATAGATTCATTACGGGGCGTCATGTAAGAGTGGTGTGCACTTGCCAAATATCAAGATTACCCTCTGGGAAGTGAGTGAATCTTGTTGACAATCTCACAGCTCCTGAGAGAGGCTCAAGTGTAAAATGGAAAGGATATTAACGGAGGCGAAATGGAAATGCTGCTCTGAACACGCTCCATCCGAACGAGACGTGTATGTGGCTTGTGCAATAAAGCGGCAGAACAAGAGTCGAAATGAAGACGGGATCTTTGAGCTCCGAAATCTGCTCTTATCTTCTAAGATTTTACCTCTGGAAGGATTTCCTACGGCTTGGTTTGGGTGTGACAGGTGTAAATATCAGTGAGGGCACACTTTTGAAAAAAAAAAAAAAAATCATGACGATTATAATCCAAAAGCCACTTTCTGTCTGTACTCAAACACAGAGGTCGATGAATTCAATGGGCTTTTTTCTCTTTTATCTTTTTAAAATGGTGTTATAACACTTTTTTCTTTTTTGGTATGTGAATCACTCCATTTCAAAAGCCAAACCGAATAAAATCTTCATGACTGTTGTTGCAATATTTAATGTCTTTAACATGTTAAATAAATGAGACCAAAATCAAACTTTTTGGCCTAGATTATAAGTATTATCTGTAGCACAGAACTGTTCAAGTGTGTGCGCTTGCAGAATCTCACAAATCAAACATTTCTTTTACAAAATAAACATTAAATGTACACATTTCCAAAGCGTTTCTTGCTCATTTACAAACCACGTCGAAACCAGTGAGCAGGTTTAGGGTTGCGGCAGACACGCTCCAAGTGATTTGGTTGTTTTGCCGTGGAGTCAGAAGCCATCATCTCCGTTCCAATAGAAGCCCTGGGATATCTCCCCCTCTTCCGTTCTCCTGATTTATTTTTTTACTGTTGTGCTTTAAGCTTAAGAAGACACATAAACTCCTCCTTCCCCGGCTCACTTTCCATCTCCCAGCTCACTACTTTCAGATCCATCATCAATCTCCGCTTTCACGTGGGTGATGGAGCAGCGCCACGCGACGGCGGGGCTGAGCAGGCGGAGCCGGGCGTTTAGCTCTAATTTGTTTTTGCCTGCAGAGGGCACAATAGCCATCAAGGTAACATAATTTGTCAGTTGGGTCTGAGCTGTAATGAAAAGAGCTCGGATGGGCAGAGGTGCCCAGAGGTCAGCGGGATGGAGGCGCCCTGTCTCGATGAAAAACTCCCCGTGAATGATAGAGCTGTCTGCACCCGTATGAAAACAGATTATGAGCGTCTGAGGTGGAACAGAGTGTATTTATGGCGCAGTTTGAGTTGTATAAAAGCAATGATGGTTTGTATAACTCACTGATTTAAGCTGCCACTGATGGTTTCACTGCTTGCAGAAAACAAAGACTATGACGCTTACCTGTCCTACACCAAAGTGGACCCGGACCAGTGGAGCCAGGAGACCAGAGAGGAGGAGCGCTTTGCCCTGGAGATCCTCCCTGACGTCCTGGAGAAGCATTATGGGTATAAACTCTTCATTCCAGACAGGGACTTGATCCCCACAGGAAGTAAGCTCTCTCTCATGGCGATGTCAAGTTGTGTCCTATGTCTTGTGGCTTGGTGTTGCTCGTGTAGCTGTTGTCGGTGCGGTGGCGATGCCGTGTTTGTTGGCTTCTTGTTATGCGTTTGTGCCGTTGCATAACAAAGACATGAAAGAGCACCATCGGTTTTTCATTTCTGATCATCCCGAGTTTTTTTTTTTTTTTTTTCCTAACCACGAGCCCGACTGAGGTGGATCAGTTTTTTTGTTTCTAGGAGTGTTAAAACCTGATGAGGTCTGAATTTGACCATTTTTACAGAAACAAAAGAGACAGCTACCTGAGAAGTTACTTTTCAGTTTGCAAAAAAGACAAAATATAACTTTTAAATGCATGCTTCCCAAATTACACCTTGTAATCCCAGGTCTACGACTGGAAGTACAATAATCCAGGTTTAAGGATAAGAAAATACATCTAAAAGATTATCTTTTAAAATTATGTAAACTTAGTACGTTTCCATTGAGCATTGGAAAGATGGATAAAAATAAAGTTAGGCAGACTATTTTTAATTTCTAAACAAGTTTTTATATTAGATGTTGATAAAAAGTAGGAGCTTAAACCATGAACATTTTCATCATTTTTTTTTTTCAATATTTAAGAATTCTGATGTAGAAACATAAACTTGAAGTTTGAAAAAGTATTTTTCATTTTACTTTTGTTTGATTTTACGTTATTTTGATATGTTATCTTTTTTTAGCTTAATTTAATGGTTTTATTATTGTTTTATTTTGTTTGATCTTTCACATGCATATTTTCTGTATATTGAACAATATTTAAATCTTCCTTAGAGTCTTATGAGTCGTGGATATATATTTTTCCCCTCTTTCACACACACAAGATTTGAAATTGCATTTTAAGAAAGAGACCCCAACTGCCCAATATACATTTTGTGTTAGTATGTTAGCATGAAAATCTTTAATTTAATGAGTTTTGTTAATTAATTTCAACAAAAATACAAAATGCAACTGCAGTGGTTTACAAAAACAACACTTTATCGCACATGTTTGAATTTATGAATCATTTATTATCCACACAGAGTAAAATTTTACATTCAGGCTTAAATACATACATACATCTCTTGTAATTTTAGATAACTGTCTATTTGCAAGTTTCAGACAAAACACTTGTTGCCATCAACAAGCTGTACTGGCTGGACTTCTTCTTGGCAGAATTGATGGAGCTCATTTAAATGTGTTGGTTTCCTGCCACTGATTCTGCTTGCAAGCATATTTTCAATATGCCTGAGGTCATGGGTCATCCACAAACCTTAGCACCATCCCCACTTTTGCAGTCCAATTTCATTTACTAGTTTGTTTTTACAGAGAGAGGCGTATTTGGAGTCAACAAATGCCAAATAGTTAAACATTTGTTGGCTTTTTAGTTGCTTAAAACCAAAGAATATTGCACTGGGTTCAAAAAGCACGCGTAAAACAAACCTCATTAAACTCCAACAAGATGAAATTAATAAAAGCAAATAAGGAAGCAATAAACTCAAATGTTTTCTAAATTCATTGAGGTTTTGTTGTGCACTTCTTTCACTCCGAATGGTTAAAAAGAACAGAAATGCTGCTTGTGTATGAACACCTCTAAGCCCAATTATGCATCATAAATCAACTTTTGTGCGCACACTATAAATATCTGCAATCCGAAGAATAAAAAATAATCACCAAATGCTTCACCTGAAGTAGAAGACCAATTAAAAAGCAATGGAATATATAAAAAGCATGCGGCATGCAGCATTTCCAACGTGTTGCACCCAAAGTAACCTTCATTGCCTTTCAAACACAATCAGCAGAAGGTACAGTCCTGCTGATTAGAGTCCATATTCCAGATCCAGCTCTGCAAAGACTCTGCCTCTGCATGCTGCTGTGTAATGGTGTCAGCTGCACATTACAGAATCTCTTTATGCATGGATATTAGTGCATGTTTTACCACAGCATATTCCTAATGGAGCATCTCACCATGCCCCGTGCTTATCTTTGATTAACTCAATACACAGATGAGTTTGATAATATCATTATGCTGTTAGCCTCCATTTCAATACTTGCATCTGCCTGTCTTCCCCGCACATGCCGCCATTACTAATTACGCGTTCCGTCAGTGGCTTTGTGCCAGGGTTATAAACTGAATCTGTTTCTGTGATGCTGTGCTCGCAAACTGGTGGGAGGGGGGAAGGTTTGGGACTGCTGTAATATGGGAAAAATGGCATAAAAATGCAAGGACGGAGAGGAATCTCAACCACAGCTTGCCACCATTTCAGCCCGGTGGTGCTGCTGCTTTCTGCTTTATTGTTGCTACGCATAAACATTCGACTCCCAGTGGGAGCGTATTAGCATCCGAACAGTTCATATAACACAGTATAAGGCAGAGTTATGCATAAACAGAGTTTGTGCCTTTTGGGGGTTCGCCGTGTGTCAGCAACCCTTCTGAGTTTTGTTTTAGTGGCATGTCAACTCTGAGGAAAATTCAACATTTGGATCCCATGTGCGGTGGATCTAAAAAGTCTCCACACCCCTGGTAAATTGCCAATCTGAAACCAGAAGTTTTTCCACATGTAACGTCACATTTGTCCTGTACAATTCAGGCGAAAACACATTTATTAGAGGAAACATTAAAAGAAACATCCATAGCCTCCACTTTTTTCCATTCATTCTTTCTGAGTTCACACCTGACATCAGTAATAGTTAAAAAGAAGATTAACTATATGAAAATGTTTGATTTTCCAGCTGCTCTTCCCTTTTCTAGAGTATATGTGGAAGATGCTTTGGAATTATTAATTATGGTCGCACTTTCTTTGCATTAGAAAAAAAAAAAAAGATTAATTTCACAGGGGTGTGTTCACTTTTGAGAGCCACTGTACTTCCAGCACTTTCCTGAAGCGGAAGTCCTGGCTGAACTCCTACCACCTGCATTCCTCTGCGTTTTTATGCTTCATGTCCCATATTAAACTGGAATAAACTGCGCAGTGCGATTATCAAACAATCGCCGCCGTCTATGCACCAGTGGATAAATCCAGTTTATGCCAGGGGAGAGTCCCCACATCTCCGTCACTGTTTTCACCTGCTCACGAATCTTCTGATCACCCTTTAAATGTAAATATCTATTGTTTAGGTTTCACCAATGATCATTTCCAGGATGACACAAGACTACTTAGAGGTACTTTTTCAACCCAGATTTTTTTCCCACATGTGTTGACAACCAAACCTTTGACACATGCTGTGACAGCTGTTCATTTTTATTCATTTAACAGACAGAAAACTGTGGTTTGGCCAGAAAATGTTGCTGTTTTTATGAGACAAGCAGTTTGATGTGTGCATCACAAATCATAACCCAAACTCAATTAAACCCATACCACTTTGAGGAAGCACAATATTTTAGACCTGTTGTTGGAACACTTTTAGATTGTAAAACATAAATTTGTCCTTTCTGTTGTTCATAAACCATCAAAGCCTTAACTTTATTCACCTGTAAACAATGCTTTATGTAGCTCGCAGTTCTATATCACTCTGGTGAATTATATGGATGCTTAATCATCAATACGATCAAATTTATTATGTTGTTTAATCGTAAATGAAGTTCTATAGCATTGTATTTTCAATGATTGTTTTTCTGATTCATTCCTTGCTAACTTCTTTTTATCCATCTTGTCTTTGTTTTGTTCCTCCATCTTTCATTTCCTTTTCTTCCTTTTTATTTCCTCCATTGTGTCCTTTCTTCCTCCCTTTGTTTCCTTGACACTCTTTGATTTCTTCTTCTTTTCCTTCCTCTAGTCGCTATTTTTGTGTCCTTACTCTCTTCTTTGCATTTTTTTTCTTCATTTCCCCTAATCGTTTTGACCTGCACTATCGTCCTTCTTTTATCAGTTGTGGCATCCTTATCTTCCACCTTTCCTTTCGCGTGTCCATCCATCTTTCCCTTCCCTCAATGTCCACAGCGGATGTTTATTTTCAGAGCTATGATGAAGTGCAGAAACAATATGGGGACGTTGTGATTAAAAATGAGGGTAATCATAATTGTAATCATAAAACTTGATGCATCATCACACCCCAATGCGTTAAATGCTTTAACAATTTCTCTTTTTTTCTTTATGTGTTTTGCTAACAAAAGTTAGAGGAATTACTCTCCTGTTGTAAATTAATTGGAACTGCTTATTAAAAACTCAAAGACAACAGTGATTTTTATGAGCTATTTCACTAGAATATGATCTGTCAGATCTGAAGAGAGAAACATTGTATTCCCTTGGCTTTAGAGGGTGGAAATTTAATTTTTAAAGTTATGAATGGTTGGCAGGCGGCATCTAGAAACAGCAGATTTACAGTCAGTTAAAAAATCAAATCAAGCCACTCTTCATTAGCTAATGTAGAGTATCCATTAATCCTTTTTAGTTTGTTTTTTTCCCCCTCCTGATATACTACAGAGAAAACCCCAAAGTGAACTGGCTCAGACCTGGAAGTGGAGATTTGGCCTCAGGGTCCTGTTGAATTACAGCATGATGACCAATTACCAAACAGCACAGAGACTGGCTTGTCATGTTGAAGTAAAGGGCAACTTCAAACCCAAGTTTACTCTAATCGAGCTTCTCTCATTGGACAGCCTCAGGCGCAGCATGACAGAAGAGAAGCGGCTCACTCTCCGACGTATGCAGAGCGGGCCAGGGAGGGAATGTGGCGTTGGTTGGCGTAGCGACCAGCAGACACGCTGAGATATTACCAGGAAAAACGGAGTCTGGTTTTATCCCATCCACCTGCTGCCGACCCAAGCTCTTGTGGCGGCCAAGAAAGCCTAAAAGCAAGCATTAGCTGCGCGCACAGTCGTTCTCTCATGCTTTCGCTTTCTCCTGACACTCGGGGCAACATGTGAAAACCAAAAACACTGTTTGCTGCCCGATGACGCATCCATTAGCTGAAGTGGCTCCGCAGTAGCTAATGTAAACCCACGCCGTTTTCTGCCTACGTGTGGCCGAAATCTTCAATGTCTCGGTTTTGAATGCAGAGTACAGATGCCGACTGTTTTTTGTTTGTTTGTTTGTTTGTTTGTTTTTTGCCACCTCTGGGGGAAAAAATAAGAACCATAAAATGCAGTAGCGTAATCTCAGTGAACGGTTTTGGAAAACTAAACCTTTAAATTGTGTATAATTGTGGATAACTACATTGAATAATTACATATATCAAGAATTGCCCACAAAGTCACTTTAACAATTACTCATTAACTTTGGTTATTTTCTTGAAAAAAATCCATGAAATGAAATGTTGTATTTAATCTTTTCAGTGTGACTATACTATTTCAACTCCTCTTTGCAGGAGGTACTAACAACTGTGTTGTGTGTGGCTATTATTTAACACTCATTCATTTCTAAATGGTGGGATGGTTAAATCAGAGTTGTATGCTTGATAAAGTTTTGATAACTATAATGGAGTAGCCTTATAAAAACTTGAGGTGAGGCCAAAGAGAGTTCTTGTACCCTGTGTAATATTGTTTTTCACATTTGCATCAAAGTTTAGCTTTAAGTCTGTTTAGTTGATTAACAAACATAAGGAAGCAGAAATGATCAAATGCTTTTGAGTTTTCCGCCAAAGTGACGAATGTGTTTCTCTGTCTCGGTCGATCCAGCCTACATCGAGGACGTAGCGCGCTGCGTGGACCAGAGCAAGCGACTCATCATCGTCATGACACCCAGCTACGTGGTGCGGAGGGGGTGGAGCATCTTTGAACTGGAGACACGGCTACGCAACATGCTGGTGACCGGCGAGATCAAAGTCATCCTGATCGAGTGCGCCGAGCTGCGGGGCATCATGAACTACCAGGAAGTGGAGGCCCTCAAACACACCATCAAAATGCTGACAGTCATCAAGTGGCGTGGGCCGTCCAGCAACAAGCTCACCTCCAAGTTCTGGAAGCAGCTGCTCTATGAGATGCCCTTCAAGCGCATGGAGCCCCTGAGCATCTCCCACGAGCAGGTGCTGGACGTGAGCGAGCAGGGCGCCTTCGGCGAGCTCCAGACTGTCTCGGCCATCTCCATGGCAGCGGCCACCTCCACCGCCATGGCGACGGCGCACCCAGACTTGCGTTCGACCTTTCACAACTCGTGCCACACCCAGATGAGGCAGAAACACTATTACCGTAGCTACGACTACGACCTGCCACCCAGCGGCACGCTCCCGCCACTGTCCTCGCTAGGCAACCAGCACACCTACTGCAACATCCCCATGACGCTCATCAACGGACAGCGGCCGCAGTCCAAGTCGCCGCGCCAGCAGAGCGTGGAGGAGGGCCACGGCAACAACGCCATGCTGCCGCTGCTTCCCAGAGAGACCAGTATATCCAGCGTAATCTGGTGACAGAGTCGGTGCCGGGAGGGTCCGGGTCCGGACGACATCCGTCACAGGGGGGACTAGCCACTGGCAGTCGGACCCCAAATCCACCAGAGCCGGACGGAGCTGAATGGCACTAAGATACTTGCTGCTGTTACATTTGCACCAGGAGACAACATGTTGGGGAGGGGCGGGAGGGACGGAACATCAGACACAGTGGACAAAACCGGAGCTGAAAACTTCTTGTTTTGTTTTAGTCTAATAAGAGCTTTTATTAAAGTTGAACCACAAAAGAGGGGAAAAAAAGAAGCAAGGAGAACATTTTTTTGTATGCCTGTAAAAACACTCAAGTAACACAAGCCAACACTTGTCCTAATTTACCGCGAGAGTCGAGGAAAACAGGGTCCTGTACATACGTTTTTCTAATTCTTTGTAGCAACAGTGTTTGGGACTTGTTTCTTTATGTTTCCTTATCACTTGGGAATCTTTATTTTCCTTGTTTGTTTTCAGTTTGTACTAAAGTGAAGCAATGGCCTGTAAGATGTGTTGGTAGAACTGTTGTTACCTTTATCCTAATTTGTTGGCTGGTGTAGTTTCTAATGCTTTTGATGGGGTTTTTTATTTCTTGGGAGGGACAGTTTAGAGTCACAGCCGTCGGGAGAAGGCTGACATGTTATAGGTTTGGGCTTAACCAGAATATGCAAAATTTGGAGTCCAGACAACGGGACAGCACTGGCTTTTCAACTCTGATAATGAATGCTTTTGGGAAAAGAAGACTTATGGTGCTAGGCTTCACATCTCTATCTCGTCACAGCGACATTTCCTTTTAAAGAGCAACCTTGCTATTTACCTTAACAGAAGATTATATCACTGAAAAGTAACTATGTGTATTATTTTATGAAAAAAAAGAAAAGTATATTTTTGTAACTGAGGGATATTTGCTTAGAGAAGTTCTATGTATGACGTTTCTGATAGAAGCGACTGGGAAAACGGATTTAAAAAAAAACAAACCGTTTTGTTATGTGGAACTGCTTAGCTCACAAAAATCACTCATTAATGTCTTTTATTGTTAGATGATACAAACAGGCGAAGTCGGGGGTTTTGACATTTTGAATTCACTCACAGCTCAGCAGACTTTTTTCTATCACATTTGTTGATTTCATTGTCATTGCAGCAGCTCGCCGCCAGTTTAGTAGGGATGAATCTACCGATGATGTCAGCGCGGGTGAAGGAGAAAGCCATCGTCACTCAACCCAGTTTCCACAACAGGACCAAACAAGGCTGTCCAGGGCTAAAATCATTGTCTCAGTTATCCATTTCCTGCTAAATGAAAGCCCTGTTTGTTTCCCATCCCCTCCCCAGGTGAGTTCTACTCCCAGGGTTCTCACGTTTCC
This sequence comes from Poecilia mexicana, assembly GCF_051168715.1. Taxonomy (NCBI): domain Eukaryota; kingdom Metazoa; phylum Chordata; class Actinopteri; order Cyprinodontiformes; family Poeciliidae; genus Poecilia; species Poecilia mexicana. The sequence continues at coordinate 28,156,001 of NW_028263371.1, forward strand.
CTCCAGAAGGCGGCACTCAGTGTTCCCTAATGTACAAAACATCTACAGTGCCTTGAAAAGAGTTCACTCCCATTGAAACGTCACATTTTGGCAACCACAAATTTTTATCTTTGTTTTTTTTTTTTTATGCAATTTTATGTGAAAGAGCAACACAAAGTAGTTCAAAATTGTGACGTGGAAGGGAAAAAAAAATTCTGGATTCAGTCCCCACAGCATGATTCTGCCACCACCATGTCAGGGTATGGTCAGGGTTTTCCACCATGTAAAGTTTTGCATGTTGGTCAAAAAGAGAGCCTTCTTCTACAAGTTTGTGGCAAACTTTAAATCGGACACCTTATGACCTCTTTTCAACAACGCCACACAACTGATATTGTTCCAGGTAAAAGACTACAAAACCTGAGGTGCTGAACTCGAAATACAAATAGAAAAGGAATGCAAATGCATGCCACACATTTAAAATTTTATTTGGAAAGAAAAAGTTAAAAAACAAACATCTCCACCCACTTCACAATTATGCAACACTGTGAGTCTCAAGTTACATGAAAAGGAATTTGTGGTTGTAATATGACAAAATGTGGAAAAGACTCTTTTGCAAGGCACTGCAAAACAACTTTCAACACCAACCTCATGAAAAGTGTAAATGGTTAAATATTTACAAATTAACTTGAGATAGAGTTTAATTTAATAAACAACTAATATAAGCTAAATTGTATTTAAAACTAGTAGCATTTTAGAATGAAATCCTTCAAAATGAAATATAATGAATGACGCTAATGAAATCCTGGTTTATAGCTAATAGCAAAACAACTTTAGACCAAAGCAAAGGTAAATGGAACAGACCTCATCCACAAAAATCTGTTTACTTCCCATCCTGATCGGTACCGCTCCATCCAGTCAAGATCACGTCTCCCGTGACAACGACCCCGTTTCCTGAATCTGCCTGTGCCACATGCCATTTCAGTTCTCATAGGAACTAGCTTCAGCATCTCAGACGATTCATTTTGTGCCATGAAATATGCAAAGTGATGAATTTGTAAGAACATAAATGAAAAACCGTCATTTTCCCTCCTCTAATGTTTTGCTTTCTAATCTTTCTGTTGTGTAAAATTTGAGAAAAGGCCTGGGTTGTTTTTTCGTTTTGTTTTGTTTGTGTTTTTTTTTAAAATAATTTATTGAGGTGTAAGTCAGCATATTTGCATTTGAGATTTTTTTTGTTTTGTTTTTTTAATCAGAGCCTTTATTTCACACTGTTCCCTCCATGGAAAAGCGAAGTACTGATGTGTTCAGGAGCATCAACTCTGAACAGAGACCTCAGATATGGCAAATGTGTAAATAAAACCTTTACAATATTCAAATGAAGACAATCGAGCCATACTCATGGAACCTGCTGGTCATTATTCACAAGGTTTCTCAGAGTGTAACCACTAATCCTCACTGGAGTCCAACTCCGACGTCTTCTTTGCTTTGAGAGGCTCTGTGAATATGACGACAATAACACTTTGGTTCATGATAAACAGAACATTTGTGGTGATGAGGCTTTGATTGGAAAGGTCATGACGTTGGTTGATATTAACGAGAATATATAGCACAGTTATTCCAGGCACTTTCATGACTTGAGACGATGTCTCTGTTTTCTGATTTATTTTCTATTATGTATCTGCAATGTTCATTAAAAGAGATACTGTTATTAATAATAAAACCACATTTATGGTGATGGCATTCCTCCGTCCTGTATGTGATGTGCTTGGACAAGAGCGGGAGTGACGTGTTCATTTGGTAAAACGAACAAAAGTAAACATCCAGCTCTCCGTGTTTATGGAGCGGCCCCGTGGACTGCTGACGACGCACCGGATCGCAGTTTTTGGTGGAGAGCCGACACAGTCCCCCCTACCAAACCCGACTGCCGTAACTCTTCTGTTTCCAGAAGAAAGCCCTGAACAAAAACGATCAGTAAGTCTCCTTATTCCACTTGGAGACTGAATCAGCTCGACCTCATTTTCAGATGGGATTAAATCAGGGGAGCTGCAACGCATTGAGAAAAGCTATGAGATGCATGGTGTCCTGATTGCTGTCAAACAAACAGGCACACAGCAAGTTCTACATTAGGAAATACATTTATTTACATGTTTTATGTTCTTGTACTGATCCATAAATTTGTTTCATTCAAGATGTGATCCATGCATACATGGATTTATTTTTGGATCCCAAATTCCGAACATTAGAATGTAAAAGAAAGAAAGGTATAAACAAAATGATATTTTAGTACATCCATCCATTTTCTGTACATCCTTGTCCTAGTGGGACTGGGTTTTGGACCGTGGAAGAAGCCAGAGAGAACCCAAGCATGAATAGGGAAAACATGCAAACTCCATGCAGAAAGACCCCCGGCTGGGAATTAAACCCAAGACCTTCCTGCTGCAAGGCAACAGTGCTACCAACTGCACCACTGTGCAGGTTGTACTACATCATGAAGTTCATATTTGAAGCTTCCCACTGAAGATGACTGGGACAAAAATGTGGGCCTTTTACATCAATCCAAAACTACTTGAACACTGAGTTAAACACTCAGTTGTTTGGCCCTTTTCAAGTCACCCCATACTATCTTGGTCTTGTCCAGAGAGGAGCAGCACTGCTGTCAGGTTCTACATAATGTAGCATGTGTGTTTCAGATGAATGTGCTAATTAGTGCTTGTTTAATCAATGTTAATTAGAGAGAATGCACCATGCTCTACATCAATGATTCCTCTCAACCACTAGGGGCATCCTTCGTCTTCTGAAAAGTGAGGTTTGTGCAAAACCAATGACATAACACCACACCATTCCCAGACATAAAGCCTACAATTATATATTTGCCTTGTTTATTTTTTTCCCAATTTGAATTTTAGGGGAGAATGTGGCAGAGACCAGTGAAGCTGACCAATCAAGGCAAAGAAAGCATTTCTCCAAGTCCAGTTTCAGCTTTTATCTCAAAGTATTTATTGCTCTCTATTCTTTGTACCATTTATACATCTGGATGCACACAGAAAGCTGCCAGATGTTTTATTATTCGGAGCTGCTGCCATATGGTGTGTGTAAAAAGGAAGAGCTCCTAAGCTAATTTTCACTTCATTACAGTGTCACACCATAATAAGCTCCCTTAACAAAAGCAATGGATGAGTGAAGGCATTTGCTGTGGTGAGAACAGACACACACCACAAGAGCAGGTGCTTTGTATCCATACTGGTGAGGAGTATTACTCACTGTGGCAGATAAAGCAGCCATTCCTCTTGGTGTCCCACAGGGTCTTGTTATAAGCAGCCCTGTGTGACACGTCTTCCACTCTGAGAACCAGGCCAATTGTCTGCGCATGGATAGAACGAGAGAGAGCTGGGAGCGTTTGCAGAGGCAATGCAGGCAGCTGTTAACCCACTTTTGAGGTAATCCTGCACTCACCATGGTTCAGCACAACATAATTCCCTGGATCAACGATCACGCTTCACTTTCCAAAAAGTGTTCCTGCCACTATATAATATAGTGTTATATTTACTGTGTCAGCTGATCCAAATGGAAGATGAAATCTGAACTTGAAATTCAACATTTTTTCTGCTAAAATATGCAGAAAGAAACTTGGCTACGGGAGGAAATTTGCGTTAAAACGCTGCCATCTGCTGGAAGCATGTCGCAATTGACATTTGCTGAGAACAGAAGACAATATGGAACATGATGGAGGGAATAAATCCGTTTTATTACTTGTCCAAATTGCTCCAGCTAAAATCTTTTATCCTTTTAGAGCATGTAATTAGGGTGTTTCTTTAAATAGATTAATCATTATAGATTTGGCTCTTGCAATTTGCTTACACTGATATTTCTTTTTTATTTAGAAAAATATATATTCTAATGAGCCCATTGTAATGAAATTCTCACCAAAATAAAAAAATCCAAACAACTCTTAAGTGAATAAAGTGGAATAATACAAGGAACAAGGACTGAATATACCTCTGTTGGCGTTTGTCTCCGACAAAATTCAAAGACAAAAGTCAAAATTCTTTGGGGGAAAGAATCTGATATCTTAATTCTTATCGTTTTGTGTGTGTGTGTGTGTGTGTGTGTGTGTGTAGCTTCATGAGTTTCTCAACAAAAGTAACACAAGAAATTAAATTATAATTATGTAATTTATTTTTCTTGAAACGTTCCATAATATTCAAATATCTATATTTATCTTTCAGACTTTCGATCAACCAGGGCCAATGGCTACTCGCGTTAGTCCGTCAGTTTGATTGAGGGAACAATCAGCCAATCACAAACACACAAGGAGCGTCGCTCCGCCAAACTCATCCAGGTGTCTTAAATTAGCAATTCCACAGTCGCGTTGGGAAGAAGACGGGTCAACAACTGAAGGTAGAATAAAGTGTCTTTAATGCTAAGTTAATCTGTTGGCATTCAGTGCATAAACGTCAACACCGGCTTTACTGCACTTTTAGCAAGTGGTTGCCTTTTATGGGAAGATATTTAAGCGTCACCTGGCGTCTATGTAGCGCTACTACATATTTGACTCATTCAATAAGAATATTTTGTACAAAGTTAATTCAGTACTGAATTTAGTAAGTGAAAACATATATATATATATATATATATATATATATATATATATATATATATATATATATATACAAAAAATCTAGTTTTTTCTGTACACCCTTGTCGCTATTGGGGTCGGGAGGGGTGCTGGCACCTATTTCCAGCAAACGTTTCGGCAAGAGTACACCCTGGACAGGTCGCCAGTCTGTCACAGGGAAACAGACAACCATACACACACTCACATCTAGGGACCAATTAACCTGACAGTCATGTTTTTGGACTGTGGGAGGAAGCCGGAGTACCCAGAGAGAACATGGAAACGCCAGGCCAGAAATCAAACCCAGGACCTTCTTGCTGCAAGGCAACTGTGCTACCAACTGTGTATCCCTAGTATTAAAACTGAATTCCAAGGAATTTACTTCTAACAAACCAAATATCTTACAGCCATATCAGGAATGTAGATTGTTTTGTTTACTTTTTGTTTATGTACTATACAGATAAACTGAGTCGTGAATGCCTGTATGAGGTGCAGAAATACATCTGAGAAGAACCAGACGTCTTCATCAGTTTAGTTAGAGGTAAGTAAAACCACATGCAAGTTATTGCTGATCTGTATGATCCAAAATAAGCAAGTTAACCCTTTGAGAAATGCAGAAATTATTAATTTCTATATTAAGGGGGGGAAGTAATGTGTTAATTTGGGATGGTGTTTTTTTGTTTGTTTTTTAATGTTAAAAGTTGACAGGAAATTTGAGAATATGATATGAATTTCAAGTGCTTGCAGAATATGATCTGCAAGCACAGAAACATGCAAACACTCTAGGTGGTTTGGGTAAGGAAGAGCTGTGATGAATTGCATCATCATCCCTCACCTATCCTCCTTCATTGTGCTCTTCCTGCCCTCTCACCTCTGCCTGGCTCTACTCCTCCTGACCTTTCAATACCCTCAGCCTTCCTATCCAGAGGTGAGGCTTGTACCCAGTCTAAGGGGGCCAAATGCACAGACGCAAACCACTGTGCCAACCAAGCACCCAACAACTCTGGTGCTTGAACTTCTACAAGTACTTTTCATATCAAATTTTAAAACCATGCCATAAGCAGAACTTGAACCCTGGCACATCAGGGTCAAAGCGCAAACGCAAACCACTGTGTTAACCAAGTCACTAAAACTTCTACAAATACCACAAGATAGATTTTGCTTGTGAAATTTTAAACCCACAGCCCAAGCAGGACTTGAACCCAGGACCAATGTGGCCAAAGCACAGACTCAAACCATTGTGCCAACAAGGCAGGCACTTGAACTTCAACAAATACCACAAATATGCATCCGGGGAGGTTTTCCATGTGAAATTTTAAAACCATGTGTTAACATGGTTAAACAAAAAAGACAAGTTTGGTTTCTATCCCGTTTATGCAGCCAATCTCTACATAGTTGATTTCACTTTAAAAGTGGTCTGTCAGTTTGTCAGTGGTTTGTCAGGGGAGACATGAAAGTTTAAAAACGGTCACATTTTTAAAGTGGAATCAAGTATGTAGAGGTGGTAGTAGGTTACAGACAGCTACACATTGGTTGTTTTGATGTCCATTTATATCAACCTATGTATTTGAGGCTTTAGGTGGTTTATCTTTTCTTTTAAGATGTAACCATAGTATTGGAAAAAAATCCCAGTTAAAATGTCCAGTTTCCATAAATAGCTATTACTATGCTGGAATTTAATATATAAAATAATTTTTCCCCACACAAATACTACATTTGGAATAGCAAAGACATCTGCTTTAAACATAAATGTATTTTTCTTTGAAAATTGTTGGACGAAGGTTTTGTTTGTGTACATCAACTTTTCAACAAAGATATTTTTATAATGAATTTCTGACCACATAATTTTCCTGTACTCCCTATTGTGTATTTGATGCTATTCCTTCTGGGGTGAAAATGTTATTGTCTTCCTCTGTTCAACAATTATTCATTGACCCATTTTTAAGTACAAAAACTAATACATGTATTGAAGAACTAACAATAAGAGATCATATAACCAAACCAGCTTCAACTTTACAATGATAATTGCTAGAAAGAAGTTTAGTTATTGCTGAAAAAATACTTTAATAATAAGACTGGAGAAGTGTCTAAAGATTCTGCATAGATGTTATACTGTTAATAGTAAAATATTTAAATATTACCCAAGTGTGCACTTATACATCTTTTAGCCTACTTCATATCTTCTCTGAGTAAATTTGGTTGGTTTTGGTTATATTTTCATGGTTGTAGGAAACAAACAGCAGTAAGTTTTCCCCTTAGACGTATAATTACCTGACCAAGTGCTTGTGATGTCACCTTTGAATGAAAGTATAGTTTAAAACGGATGCTGCAGGAAGTACACCACACATTAACTTGCACTGGGGGAAAAAAATGGAAGACAATGCATTTTACTTTAAACACGTAAAAGGAAATATATTTTCTTTAAAAATGAAATAACAAAAAGAACATTTTTTTTTCCAGAGGAGCTGCTTCTGTCGTTGCAGAGGTAATTTACACAGGACATGAAATAAAACACCACACTGAAAGTGGCCAAAACAGCTGCTACACCACAAGTTCAAACAACTCTTTAGATTTGATGTCATCAGGCCTCCTTCTGACTGCAGGTAGGGGAGCGCTGTGCCACTTTTGGTAAAGTGTGAGAAAGTTATGTCACATACTGAGCTTCTTTTCAGGATTAATATACACTGGCTCTTGGTAATTCACTCGTATGACGTACGCACCATTGAGACATTTACACACAAAATTATTTTTCTTGCCTCCAAAACAAGAATACTTTTCATATTTTTAAAGACGACGGGTAACAGTTTCTGAATCGGTGGCTTTAGGGCTGAAAGCTCTTTTCTGTCACTTTAACAAGCAATGGCTCTCCGATGGGCTAGAAGAACACGGTCGTGGCAGTCTGCCTGGCAGAAACCAGGGGTGTGCATAGGTGGTAAGAACGTTTTCCGCCCCCTCCAGTCTCTGGTAAGGCAGGTTCTCCTTTTGGTTTTGGGTCATCTTCCACTTTTAGAGCCCATCTTTGTTAAAGTTGGTGCTTTTCATCTGCTGATTGTGTCTTAAGGAATCGTGTCGGTACCTCCTGATTGCGTTGTGGGGAAGAGGGCAGAATAAAATCAAAGCCAAGGTGACAAAATGTACGCTTTTTTTTTGTGAATGTTTCTTCATTGTCCATTTTGTGCAAACCGACATGTAAACAATAGACCGTCAGTGGTTTGTCAGGGGAGGCATAAAACGACAGCAACAGAGGGATGCAGTGTGCTCCTTCAACAGGCTGAAAGGCACAGAGGGTCAGTGAAATAATAGATAATGGGGGGGGGAAGAGAACCGATTTGCAGTGCTTTTTCCTTCAACCAAACCTACACTGAGAGCTCAGGGAGTTGTCGCCACGGTAGCAGCTTCAGATGTGCTTCAAAGGTCGGCTTGTTTGTCACAGAGGCCAAGGGTCTGGGGGATGTTAGAGAGAACACACAGTACCACAAGAAGTGCCTTTAAAAAGGCCAACACACACACAGGCAACTCCATAGGACTGTTTTATGGTCATGCTTGCTATTGCCTTTTCCAATATTTTCATCCATCCATCGATTACAAAATGAAAATTACAAAATATCTACTACACTGCTCCACCACTCCCCACCTTCGACTATGAGGACAGAAACATATTCATGTAATTTTATCATTTATATATACACGCATATGTATATATGTACATGTCAATGAGCCTTTCAGGCTATTGAGAGAGATGGGTAGGAGGCGGGACGAAGTGTGCAGTCATTGTTCTTCATTTCCCCACTTTTTAAACATCAGTTTATCTACAGAAACGAGACTAATGAGAGACGCGAGTCGAGGAAGCGACAGAGTTCAGATTCCTGGTGGAGGGAGGAGGCCAGGGAGGATGTTTGTCAGTAGACCCAGGAGACGGGAACCCACTGAGCGGTGCTGGACACCAGGTCCACGGCCTCCTCCAGCAGGCGAATGGTGTCATCGATCTCGTTGTTGATGATGGTCTGGTCGAAATAGTGAGCGTAGGTTCGCTGCAGCATCTCTGACTCCTTCTGGAGCCGCTGCAGGGAGTCGTCCTGCGGGGTGGAGGACAGAATAGAAAACATATCAACTCTGCCTGCAATTTACCTGCTGAGGAAACCTTCAAAATCCCCTTAATGTTGAGGGGTAAGATGTATTCAGAGGAAACAGTAACACTACAAGTCACACAATAAGGGTCTAATGGAACTTTTTGGGAAATACGAACAAGAAATGTCACTACAGACAAAACTCACACATCCATACTTACAGGCAATTTTCTGCACCACTTTGGGATCTTAGGTGCAAGTGATAAAAAGCATGCCAAAGAAAATACAAACATGCTTAAAACAAGCAGGATATTTATAGTGAGATAAAGCGTGAAAGAAAGAAAAAGGTTAGCAAAAGGTGGCTTGACATTTGTTTTCTTTGTTTGAATTCAGTTGGCAGCTTGATTCTCTTAAGATATTCCTTTAATCTCAATGATTGATGAATTGCTTTTGAATCCAAACTAAGATGTAGGACGTATGTAAACAAGCAGGATCGGTGATATGGGAGACCGTACCTCAGTCATTCCAGGGGTGATGGTAGGGGCCGCAATGAAAACAACATACGGAGCAAACTCTGCGGTCCTCAGGATCTTTAATGCCTGATGGGGAAGAAAAAGCTCGACTTAAAGATGTTACTCTGTCTCACTGACAGAAGGCTGACGTCTAATTAATGACACCTGCATAGAGACCTATTAGCGATAAGATTTGTTATCTTATCGCTAATAGGTCTTTGGTTGTAACGGAGACGACCAAGAGACAGAGTTTAAAATAAATTGCCAGTAACCTGAAAAAATTATCAGGTTGACATGTACTTTTTAAAACTAAAAGCGTTTAATTTGCATGTTTATTATCTATTGTGAAGGCCGCCCCACAGCCAAAGTAAGTCACTCACGTCTCTGTAGATTTGGTGCTTAATTACTTCATCTTTATTGCCAGATTGTCAATGTTGTAAAGTGAAATATTTCTAAAGAAATCAACTCTCTCTCTCCATGCAGTTTTGAGAAAACAGTATTTCATCTCCCCTAGATCGCTTGTTTTTGCATTTTTGTTCAATATTTTAGATTGAAACATTTTTAATATCATTAATATAACTGAGTGAATACAACATCAAACTTTACTTATTTTTCAGAGGAGAGTTTAAGGGTCATGGTTTCAATTTGGAAATGTCTTTTGAACCCTTTCCAGATTGATAGGCGACAATGACTTTTTCTTGTATTCAAGTTTGAAAGATTTGTTCATTTTTGACAGGAACGTCCTCCTGGAGTACCTGCGGCTCCACATCCAGGATGGCGATCATGCCCTGAGCGTGGATTTGCCTGATGGTCTCCAGCCTGGTTCCGTACATGGCGTCCTCATGGCTGCCGTACTCCAAGTAATCGTTGTTGCTGATGTCTTGCATCATCTGGTCATGAGACACAAAGTAGTAGTTCTTCCCGTTCTCCTCGTCCTTCTTAGGAGGCCGAGTGGTGTCTGAACCCAGAGACAAATAGGTGGGTGTCAATTCAAGGACAGGTTACAAAAACCACCTAAAACATCTGCATGTTCTTACGAGGAATTGGATAGGCAAAGCGGTCTGGGTGTTTGGCAATGAGTGTGTTCTTGATGTGCCGCCTTCCAACTCCATGAGCACCTGAATGTTTACGCAAGACATCAGAGGGTTCATTTAAACAAGAATACAAATAGCTCTGAACACAGAACGAAACTAAGGTAGGCTTGACATAAATGGTGTAGTACTTTCAAAATGAGAAAGCTTTTGTTGTAGTTGACGTATGGCAAGTCCTTTGGGCATTTATTTGAAAGTTTCTAAGACAGTATTTAGACCATTGTAGATCAAAGAAAAAAAAAATGCCACAGGACTAAATGTTGAAAAACCTTGAATATTCTCTGATGTCAAAAAGTTGTACATTTGTATAAAGAAAAGGATATTCTGTTACATTGCAAAGTGAAAACTTTGCATGTAATTCTTTTGTTACAACGCTGGACATTTGTGACAGAAAATCCCAGAATGCCTCTAGGATTGAAGTGTTGCATTTCTGAGATGCACATCTCCATTTTTCCAAAGTGCAAGCTTGTGTTGCAAATGTCTGAGTTTTTGTTGGGAACATTTAAGAGGCTTTTCTCTCTGCCATTTTTCATGCAAATTTAAAACTTTTTGACATCACAGAATATCATTTTTGGCAGAAATTTCCATGGTCACATTTTTCCCCCCACATTTCATTTATCACTGCCCTGATACTTTGTAAGTTTGGCATTTTAATTCACAATGTTAATAACTCTTACTTTGTAGTGCTGTTACCACAGCTCTGCTGATTGCAGAAGTCTCTTAATGTGTTACTGTTAAAAGTGGTTTTAGTTCAGTTGAAGAAGAAACTAATAGAGGAAACAAATGTTGAAGAAAATGCTATGGGCCACTACAACAACCCAGTGAAGCAGCAAATGTCTGAATTAATTAGTTGGAAACCAAGAATCTGGGAGAAATTGTGAATTTTTGCTTCAGATTGTATCCACAACTAAACAATACTCTGCTCACGTTTTAATTGGACAAACTACACTGTGGACACAAGTTGTAGGTCATATGTAAAATTTCAGAAACAAACACTAATTAGCAAACTGTGACCCGTTTTGGCATTAGTTTACTGATGGATTCTGACAAAGTACACAGAAAAACACCAAACAAATATTTTTGAAGTAATTAGAACAATAAAACTCATAACAACAGAGCACAAGTTGATTTACTTCAAGCGTTCGTTACAGGTAATTATGACTTCAAACAAATTTACATCTTGTTTCAGTTTTTTTTTACCAAGCAAAACAAGTGTTTTCCTCTTGAACGACGGCAGCTTGACGACCTCCTCGTATGTCACCAGATCTAGTTGATCAAACACTGAACAACAGAGGAAAAGGCTACATTAGCACGGTTGTTCGTGGTAACTTCATATATATTTAATAACTAGTTATATCAAAACAATGAAGCCCCAATCAAGTACTTAATCACTACTTAATCAGTCCTATTTGCAACTAAGCCTCAGTCAGATTGAAAAACAGATCAATCTGAATCACATTGCTTTTAACAAATCACATCTGAGCATCTCATAACAAAGCAGTCCTCATTCAAAGTCAAGGAAACATTAGGAAAAAGGACAAAGAGTAAAGAGAAGGAAGAACACCGAACTTTACTTACATGCAGCCATGTCATTGGGTAAGAGACAGCATGAAATATGGACAAAGGGGTGGGAGCGGAAGGGTTAATAAAAGAACAACAATTCAACTAAAAACACATTAACCACAAACTGTCAACAGCACAAGCTGTTAGTCACTTAAAAACTCAGCAGCATAGAGCAGGGCATTCAGAGGGAAAACACACACATGCAGTCTGAACCGTTTCTAAATGCAGCAATGTGATTGGACCAGCTACACTTCACTGCATCGTTAAAACAACTGGCACTACTGAGAAGCACAAAGAGGTTAAATCCTGTCTCACAAGTCAAACTTTTCACTACTTTCAAATCCTTACATATTTATTATTATATGAACATTCAGGCAAGTTAAAAAGAGGTAGTCGTTTTTCTTACCTGCGTTGTGCTTGGCCAGATATTTATCTTTGTACTGTTTCTTCTTCTTGCCAAACCAGGTGCAGCTGGCCTGCTGCTCCTGCTTGGTCTTCTCCATAGCTATACACGCTACACGCCTGAAGACACAAAAGCAACGTAACTTTAACTTAAATTTATCTCTACATATTTTAAGCATCTTCTTTAAAGAATTTCTGAGACTTTTTTTTTTTTATTGTTCTCACCACTCTTGCAGCTCCGGCGAGGGGATGAGGCCCGCCGTGCCGTTCTTGGTGTTCTCCAGCTTTCCCTGCCACCAGTTGTGGTCGTCCTTGGAGATGATCTGGATGATATCGCCAACGCGGAAGCGAATGCCTGCCTCCTTACAAGGGATAAGGTCATCCTTCGCCGGGTCGTACTCAAACTGAGCACGTACGTAAATCTGCAGGCGCAACACAGAGAGACCCGAGTGTTTTACCTACTGACGTGGCAAAGAATGATCCTGCAGTCATGAGAGAAGAGGATTTGCAAAGCTGCTTGTATAAAAAAAAAAAAAGAGAACTGCAAAATTGTTAAGAAGAAAGAAAGCTACTGGAAGCTCAGGTGTATATAAGCCGAAGCAGGAAGAGAAGCGCACACATGGACAGAGATGATTGTACGAAGAGCTGTTCTGTGTCTTTGCCTGCGGGTGTGTCCATTTGGGTTGATGGCGTGTGCACCAATTGTTTTGTGGCCTTTCACCACCACTAGTGAAGGTTTGAGAAGCAGCACGGGATCAGAACAACACTGTGATGACGTACCAAACTGTGCAGTGTGAAATGGCGGGAGCTGGGATCTACTTCTACAAAAAAACGGTGGGGGGGGGAAGGATCCACTTGGTTTTACTTCTTACCTTGATGGACAATTTGTCCTTGATGGCAGGTCTGGAGATCTAAGGGGTTGAGAGCATCACACACACATGTATCATGCAGTAGAAAAAGAAAATTGGCGCTCATAAACAAAGGAAGTGTGATGGGGACCCATTAGAAGATGTTATGTACAAATATCCGTACTGCATTTTATACGTCTGTGTGTGTGATGTTGGAATACAATCAAAGAAGCCTGCCTTGTGTACACATTTAGAAAAATTGCAAGGAGGGGAACCGACAGACTAGAGTGCAGCTATGCTGAGATAGAACAGCGAGTTTCACCTGACGGCCTTTGGGCTGAATTGTCGAAGGCAAATCCTGGCGGAGAACAAAAATATGCAGTCAGATAAGGTATGCTTTTATTTTGATACACTTTGAATCCTTCTAAAATTTGAAGAGAGAAAATGAGTCAAACATACCAGGATGGAGCTGGTGACACTAGCATGACCATTTGCAGGTGACTGGCGAGACAAATCTGGCGACTCCTTCTGCAACAGCAAATCCAAAAAGAACAAATTATTTCCCCGTCGGACGGAAGAAAGAAAACCTTCATTCTGTCTGCCGTACCTCACATGACATTGACTGGGAGCGGTAACTGGGTACAATCTTAAAAGTGATGCTGCCTCTCATTTCCCTCTGTGGAGATCAGATTACATTATTTCAACATTCAAGCACAAGACAAAACTAAAATCACTGAGATATGCAAATCCGCATCTTGGTAGCACTACATAACACATAGGCTAACCACTAACTACTGTTAGTTTTTTTGCCTGGAGGTAAGAGAGTTAGATATACAACTTACCTCAAACTTTCTAGGAGGTTTGATAAAACTACTAGTTAATTTTCCGACATTAAGACTTGTGTTTTCTAAAATTTAGCTGAACAATTTACAGATCTTACCAAGAACTTTTGTGGTGCTTTTGAATTACTCTCACAGAAAATTAGTGCTAAAAACAATCTCACTTTCATTCTATAGTTCATGCTGGACAAAAAACGTTTTAAATATTTAACTTGGGTGATATGACGTACCAGCATCTTCTGCAGCTGTTCTACCGTCTGATTGGCTACGCTGATGCCATTGATCTCTCGAATCTCATCTCCAACATGCAGCGTCCCTGAGGAAGAAATGCAATTAAAATAGATCCAGATTGAAAAGACTTGGATAAACTCTAATGAGCACATACCTTGTCTGTGAATCATTCCACCATGCATGATACGCGCCACAATACAGTGGTTGAGGTCATTCATTTTAAGAGTAATGCCCTACAACACGAAGAGGAACAGATCAACCCCAGGAGATCATACAGAAGATCATAATGATGAAATGTGCGTTTCTCTGTTTACAAACCATTGGCTCGTCTGTGTTTTTCTGGAACTGGACCAGCCGGACCCTCGTCACATTCTCCAGGTCCATGTCCCCGTTGGTGCTGTCTGGGGAGTCTCCGTTCAGGTAAGGGGAAGTGGGTGGCGGGGTGACCCTCAGAGCCTCGTCACTGTAAACCTCGTGCGCCACCACATCATGGGTCTGCAGCAGAGCCTGGGTGGGCAGAGATCATCCAGAAGGCTGAGATCGCAGAGCAACAACCGGATTCCAAGTCATAGCCATTTGCCTCACTGCGTCAATGAGAAATCAGAGATTCTAACATTAGCAGAGGCATGGTTTTCCTCGTGCTGCCACTTTAAATCCTTTTGCATTCACTCTGCTAGCAGCAGAGGTAAAATGTCTGTCAGGATGACAATCCGAGTCTGTTCGGGTCAGAGAGCAGAGCAGCCTAATTGGATTGAACCAAATCTGAGGCGTGATGGCTTTGGTAAGGGTCACACACTGGCTCAGCACAGGGACACACCTTATGATGCCACCACAGCAGTGCAATACAACCATTAGCCTTACAGTTTACAAAAAAAACAAACAAAAAAAACGTATCTACACAACTGAATAGAGTTAAAAACAAGCCACTAAGCCATTTTACTACCTTGATTTCTTCACAGATTCCAGACTCAACAGCGTCCACCTCAGGTCTGTTCAGGACCTACAATAGTTCCCCGTTTCTCACGGCGGTTCTGACAGCAAAACGTAACCACACCGCATTCAGGTTTACAGCAGAGCACCTAATGACTCGCTCTGTGCGTCGCTTCCTCTGCATGCGTCTATCACCCACTGGGGCTTCGCCAAGCTCAGGTGCTAAGCAGCTTTGTGTGGATTGTCAAAAGAGCCCTGGCGTCTGACACACCGGGTCGCAGTAACACACACCAATAAGCCCACACTCGACGCAACATGGATCTCTTTGAGAATTAGGAGTGGATGTTGTGTTAAATGATCCCACCATGAAGTGCGGCTGTGTGAGGATCCTCCTGAGCTCCTTGGCTTCCATGTTCTCCGGGTAACAGGCGATGGTTTCCAGTACCTGCGCAGACATTAGGTGTGTTATTTTGTAGCATTTAGATCATAAAATGGATAGCGTGTGAAAATCGACTGCCTCACCTCTTTGGCTCTCTGCACTCCGTCACTTGGAGGGTTCCTAATCTGAGGGGACGACCTGGTGTTGATTTTGTCATACAGCTGAAAAACATAATGACGACAATACAGACCAAGGATAGCAACAAAAGCAACAATTTAAACATATTCCTGATTGATTCTGACACCTAGTGGACAGTTTTGATATTACAGAGGTAAGGTAATTTTATGTATATAGCACATTTTCAGCAACAAGGCAATTCAAAGTGCTTTACATGAGTTAAAAGGAAATGCAAACAAAATAAACCAAAGGAAAGAAAAAAGAGGAAAAAGGTTGAGATGAACTCACATCTAACAGGGTGTGGAGGTGCTGATCCTGGAAGACGCTGTGCAGGAAGTCCATGTCTTTCTCACTGCAGTCCGTCAACGCATGAATCTCCTCTAGACTGTCCAAAACCTGCGATACTGCCCCTGAGCACACATGCATGCATACATTATACCATCATCCTGACTGTAGCCAAACATAAACATTCACAAAGATACAGAGCATTCAGCACTAGACAAACACGAAAACACCAAACATCTAGTCACAGACAAAGGTTGCAACAACATCTACAAACGAGCAAAAGGAAAAAGTGCCACTCACAAAAAAAAGCACAAAAGTAAGGAGTCACAACAGAAAAACACACATACACAAAACTATTTAACCCCCAAGTACCTGCTGCATCGCCCATACATGCAGCAAAACCAGAGAAACAGCGGTACATGGCATCAATAGAAAAGTCAGAGGAAAGTCACTTCAAAAAGTCACAGTTTGGGAGAGGGGCAGTGGGCAGTACACTCAAGAAAAATAGGTGGAAAATAAATGAGGAAAGAGTTGGGATCTGATTTATGGATTGTGGAACACACACCCTCTAAGATAAACCTTAAACTGCACAGAGCAGCTAATTACATCAAACATATTCACACACCTTGAACTTTTATCACATTAATCTATTTTGCATGACAAACTGGCAACAAGAAAAATGATACTTCTAAAGTTCTAGCTCAAATTTTCTCTTGTTTCCTTCTCTAATGGTCTGCTTGCTTGACCTTTTGGCCTAGGTCATGTTTTGCAATGCAAGAACCGCATGTGACTCATAAAACCAAAGAAGAAGTGTTTAATAGTAAAAGCAATAAGAGAATGTAATTTTAGAAGTTATTTTATGTTGTATATTTTCAAGCATAGAATATCAACAGAAGTCTTTAAAATTAACTTCAAACTATGTGCTTTATGTTAAATGGGCTATGGATATTAGTTCATTTTCTATATTTATGGAAAAAGTTCAATCAGTTGTCATTTTTTTCTCACTATGATGAAACAAGCATTTTAGGTCAAGTTCAAAATTACACATTTCATTAAATGTGTATATAATTTTTTTTTTTTTGCAGCTATAAACAAATTTCACTTTGTAGCAGTGAGGTCAAAAGTGACTCTTTGCATTGCAAAGGTTGCTAACCTTTGACCTCTATGTGCAAAGACTTTGTGCAAAAGTTCTAGAAGTATGAATACTTTTTACAAGATGCTATATCCAAAGCTCCAAAAGAGCAATTATTTAAAAATGTATCCAGTCACATATATAATTCAGCTTAAAGGTGGCATCATAATGGGTGATGTTAGATGAACGAAGTTAAAAAAACAAAATTAAAGAAGTTCTGTTAAATGGTTAGATCAACATTTTCCCCAACTTTACATTAAACTTTAGCACAAAATGCAGCTGAAGAGGTGATATAAAGAAGTCTAATTTAATAATGTAGCACCATGGTTGCATTTAAGGGAAAAACAAAATACAGCAGGGGCAAGCATGCAAATTTACTCAATAACGGTATGAAAAAATTGTACATGTGTGTTTACATGCATCACATGATTAATATAAAGCAAATTCATATCTATACTGATGATTTCTGTTCTTAAAGTTTTTCTAAAGATGCGTGTAAACAACAAATCGTCTTTACGGTTCAGAGGGAAAGCATTTGGAATCAAAGAAAAAAAAGGTTACATCAGATTTCTCAAAAGGGTAGACAGAAAAATAAACGCTGAGGGAGACACAGGAGGATGGAGTTAGTGTTTGCATCATTCAACACCAACATGAAGGAAAATGCATCTATAATGCAAAGTGGTGCTATGAGAACACTCTAAGGATGGGTAGGAGGGGGATACGTACTTTCAGCAGCTAGCAGTCCTACAGACAGCAGAGCAGAAAAAAAAAAACAGAACACCACAAAAAAGAGAGGCTAAGATTAGAGGAGGTTTGCTGCAACATGTGGATTTAGAGATTGAGGGAAAAACAGAGGGATCTAGAGCTGGTCAACCTGTCTGGAGCTCTGCAGGAGCTAAAATAAACCTGAAGGAAGTGTGGTTGCTACAGAGCGCTGACCTCAGCAGGACGGACACGCTTGATGCTTTTAGTTTGTCTGGCTGAGCCATTCATCAGGCGAGACTAAAACACGCCTGCTCTTTGTTGCAGGATGTGAGCGCGCACACACAGGGTTTCAATATGCCAATATAGAGACTTCTTATTGCAGGAAGTGAAAGTCAGAGGCAGAGACAGAGAAGTGAGGCTGTTGGGTAATATACATTTTTCCATTACAACAGGGAAGTTCTGCTGCTACAGCTGACCGTCACACCAGGGAAGAAACCAGAAGTGTTGAAATTGATGTTTTGTTTTTTATTTACTGCACACACTGGTGTGTATATTGATGGGGAGAACTAGATGAGGTGGCGACCTGGTTTACCTGAGGAGGTGGGGTCATCTGAGAAGTCATGGAGCTCCTCTGGAGGGTCCCCATAGTAGGAGTTAAATTTGTGGCTGGAAACAGCAGCCAGCACTGCACCCTGCGAAACAGACGGCAGATCAAACAGGTATTACATGAAACCTGCACAGACCCTTGTGTGTATGAAACCTCAAGAGGGTGTACTTTTTTTCCCCCTCTTAACTCGTTCAGAGAAAAGCTTTTGCCAAGAATCTAAATGTGGGTTACTGAAGGCAGCTGCACAGAGCGCCAGAGGTGTCACTTCCTCTTATCACCAATCATGCTGATCCTACTAGTTTCTAATTTGGGCTTCAAAATCAGCAGTCTGCTGACCTTCAGCTTCCTCCTGGCGTTGAACTTCCTCAGCTGCTCCACCGTCTCCGGCAGGTGGATCTTGTAGGCGTACCTATCCCTCTCCTAGAGTTGGAAACGTGCAGAGAGAAAAAAGCAGATGAGGCTGCAGCTGTATGGATGTGAAAGCAACGCTGTGGTTTTGAGCGAGAGGAAGTGATTTTTGAGTCAGCATCAAAAAGAGCCCGTGTCTGAAAGGTGACTGTGAAAAGCCAACCTTTCCTCGTTCTGCCTTATTCTTATTTTGTAGTTGCTGATTTGACTTAGGAACATTTTTAACACCAGTTGCACCAATGTGTGTGTGTGTGTGTGTGTGTGTGTGTGTGTGTGTGTGTGTGTGTGTTTCACCTTCAGCCAGGGGTGGTTCAGGGCCTCGTAGACCGTGATTCTCTCTGCAGGGTCCAGCATCAGCATGCGCCTCACCAGGTCCTTGGCGCTCTCAGAGATGTGCGCCCACTGGCGAGGGTTCATCTGCACAAACATGTTCAGAATCACCTGAAACTTGTCACCGTGACAAGGAAAAAAAAAAAGTCGATTTTGAAAACATTTGCGACTCTTAGAAGAAAGCAAAAAGAAGAAGTCTTGTTCACCACAAGGGACATATAGAACACCGCAAGCATGCAAGAGAAGGCTGCCTGCTCAAATTATCACGATTTTGGCCTCATATGGTGAAAAACAGAACAAGTTGCCCTCCATAATCACCACCACATGATGGTGGTTGCATCATGGTCGGTGTTATGTCCAAACATAGACAGAAACAAAGTTGCACCCTATTGTATGACCCTATAGCAGTCCTAGAAACAGAACTAGAGCCGCTTTGGTTAATCATAGAATGTGGGAATGGCCTAGTCAAGGTCCAGACCAAAATAGAGATAAAAAAAAAAAACTTAAACTGATGTTTTAAAGAAGATCTCCTACCACTCTGATCTTTAGAAAAGAAGAAGGGAGTGATGTGAACATCACTATCAATTTTCTGATTTTTATTTTACAGCTGAGTCAAACAATTTTGCCCACTTTGACCATGAAAAAGAGAGACAGTTGCAGTGGAGTGGGTCAGGTTAAATCTTTGGCCTCTGGTTTCATCATTCTAACACCTACACTGCAGCTTCGATCCGTCTTCTGAAGTGTTTTTTTTTTTTTTTTTTCTTTTAGACGTGACAAAACCAAATCACGCTTTGGCCTCCTCTAGTGACACATTTGAACAGGTAAGGGACAATGAGCAAAAATATGATGGGCCAGTGATTCATGTAACTTTAACGTCCACTAGTGTCACTGTTTATGACATTTTTTAAAAGTTTTGAACATTGATGCATTACCTTGTATTTGCCCTTAATGATGGCCTCAAACAGGCGCTCCTTGGTGCCATAGAAAGGCAGGCAGCCGGAGAGCAGGATGAAGAGGATGACCCCACAGCCCCACACATCCACGGGTTTACCGTATGGTTCCCTTTTCACCACCTCCGGGGCCATGAAGTGAGGCGTGCCGACCCGACCTGACGATGGGAGGGAAAGACACACCGCAATAAAACACAGGCACGAGGAATCAAGAGAGGAAATGAAATCGGAGGCAGAGGTTGTGAAGAGATAACGACTGTAGAGGATGTGAAAGTGCAACAGCTGCAACAAATGGACTGGTTGGGTTTAGTTGGCCTGTGTTTAGATAGAAAATGCAATGAGTGTTTCTCTGTACAGAGGTGTTTCGCTTTAAAGACCACGTTAACCACACTAGCATAACAAAATGAGCAATTTCAGTTTTCCTGTCTGGTTAACTTCAGAAAAGTTGAATCACACAGATTAAAGATGAAAAGGAAGAAGAGGAGCTTGAGATGCAGAGATGTTTTTTTCCCCTAGAAGGAAGATTTACATATGCAGCAGCTTTTAATCAGCCAAATGGGATAAATTACAATGAAATTAAAATGCATATTGTTTAGAAAGAAAGCAAGTTGCAGCTCAAGTATTAAAGCCATTTACAACCTTCTGGTATTTTGATAAGAAGGTTTTCTTGCCACAGACACAATATTTTCATTTTGCCATATTGATTTCCCTTTTCTAAACTAGTTGACAGTGTTGAGAATCATTGTGCAGTTGTTACCAAATTCAAAGTGTAGGTTTTTGACACATTGATGTTCCAGCAAAAGTCAGTTCTTTGGTGATTTCTGGGATTTTTCTGATCATTCAAACCAATTTTATTTTAGCAAAAAATTGACAGTTTAGCGTCAAACGATTAAAAAGTTGAACTAAGAACCCAATTTTATCTTTGTTTAAATTTGGGGGCTACTTCCTGTGCTAGTAAACAGGCCACTTGAAAAAAGCTGTACCGGTTCTGAAGTTAGAAATAAACCACAAGCTACAAACGTGTACAGCTGACGATCAAATATTAGTCAGGGTGCATGTACATTTTTGAGCCTTTATCTACAATTTTGTCCATGTAGTAAAAAGAGAAAATCCAGAATAATTAATGAAATCACAAGTTGTCTGTCATCTAATTATCCCACCCTCAATAGAACAATGAAAAACAAAAGTTATATCAGCATCAAGCATTATCATGACTCCGCATAAATTCAGACCACAACTGAAAATAAGTCACATTTGCCAAATTTGCACTAGTGATACTTAAGTTTCGATTTCAGCTTACTCTTAAAAATGGCTTGTCAATGGGGTTAGAAAGTGTTAACATGTCTATTTTAACTGTGTGTATGTGTATCTCAAATATGCTATGAACTGGTTAATTTTTGTGATTTTTTTTTAAAGCATGTGGACATCAACGGTGAGGCGTGATGATCTGTACCTCCAGCTACTAAACCAGACTCTCCCAGCTGGATTGCCACTCCAAATCCTCCCAGCTTCACTGGAGCAGAGTTCTCTTTTGAAGCCAAAAGCACACAATGAGGCTGCAGAGGCAGAAAAGAAACACATCAAAGGGAATGAAAATGAAGACAAGTCAAAACTGCAGCGAGGTTAAATAAGACCATGGATTAATAAAACAAAAAAAAAAACAAAAAAAAAAAAACCTGAAAGTAGCAAACCAAATTTTTTTTACTAGCTCACTGCAACCTGCAGAGCATTGCATTTCTGGCTCTGTCAGAAGTGCATTTCTTACGTGATCAAATGCTTTGCACCTTAGTTTCACAATGACAAAATGAGGCGTGTGCATAGACATAATGCTACCATGTTGCCCTTTTAAACCAGATGATGCACCATGTTGATGTCGAGATGCGATCAAATGGATCTCCAATAATGTCGGGTTGTGACGTGTTTTAGCCCACAAGGTCTGGATCAAACTCTATGAACTGCAAGGGGCTTATTACAATTTCAACAGTGAGATTTTGTTCAAAATTCAAATTACAAACAGAACAAACGAACCCAGGTATCAATGTGTCAAACTGACTATAATAGTTAGGGCTACAAGTTCCCAAGGTGATGTAAATGGTGACTTTGTAGAAGCAGAAGTTCCCATCACACTTCAGTTTTAAGAAATGGCTACATCTGCACTCAAATGTTACAAAACACCTGAAGTGTGACGGTGTTAATTCTTAATTTCTCACTTGCCCCATTTTGGGATACATATGAAATCCCTATATTTAGTTCGCTCCGTCAGAAATTCATACACTCCGTTTTAGCCAGTCAAAATTAGTTGTGTGTGTTGTGTACAATTGTTCCTGTGAGTCGGTAGTGTTTAAATGTGTTAAAGTCTCGTCTTGACTCACTGCTTTTATCATCATGACAAAATAAAAATTGTTTTCCAGGAGGTACTTGGCTCATCGTCATGGGCAACCACAAATGTCAGACGACGTAAATGGTGTTTTGGAGTTGATGTTTCCTTTTAATCAGAACCCTGACTTTGGTATTTCAACGGTTTACTGTTAACTTCATCCTTGGTGGTTTTTGGAGAACTTTTTTTAATGAACACAAAAATACATCAAAACTAGTTTTAGAATGGTTAAAAAATGGGCAAAAGTAAGATTCTTTAATGGTGTTCCAAGTCTTACCTCTATTCTTTATGCATATATAGTGTTAAAAGCTGGGTCGATCACAACTACTCAACCAATTTCTGCTATGCAAAGTGGTCAAATATCCAGCAAAACTATGCCAAAATCTTGGTGACATCTACAAAAAACATTTAGCAAAATATCTGTAGGGGTCTGCATTTACAATTTTGACCCTGTGTGGATTAGGATGCACAATAAATTCACCATGAGAGCAAGTACTAGTAGTATTTAGACACTGAAATATTAGTTTTGCCTTGTAACATTATTATATGCATGAAATTACTCCCTTCTAACCTCTGGCACGTGGAAAGCAAAGTTCCTAATCTCACTAGAAACAAGCACCCTAAAGAAAATGCAGAAAAAGCATCGCAAGGAACCAATTGAGCTATATACAATTCCTAAATACGCTTAAGACTGCAAAGTGCGAACTCACCCACTTCCTTATATTTTAAATGTTCATTTTATAAAACTTCTTTGAAAACTGCACTGTTGATTTTTTTTAGCCTGCAGCTGCAACCAGATAATATATGAGTCCCAGTTCATACAATTGATAGTATTGAAATGAAATGCATAGAAAAAGCATCATATGAAAGAGAACCCGGAGACAGAGTAGTGGTGGGTTTTACTTCCTGTACGTATTGTATCTTTTGGCAGCACGCGGGGGGGAAGTAAGGGTTGTGGACAATGCTGACAGATTTTGCA
This sequence comes from Poecilia mexicana, assembly GCF_051168715.1. Taxonomy (NCBI): domain Eukaryota; kingdom Metazoa; phylum Chordata; class Actinopteri; order Cyprinodontiformes; family Poeciliidae; genus Poecilia; species Poecilia mexicana. Next base: position 28,179,407 of record NW_028263371.1, read on the forward strand.
AGATAAAGAAAAGCAGAAAGAGCAAAAGAGGAAAAGAGAGGCAGCGACGAGAGGACTGACAGACGCACAGTCAGATCGGTGATAGGGCGAAGGGAAAGCAGCAAATATGCTGCTGCAGTGACTCATTTAAAGAGTGGAGCTAAAGGCGAGGACAGTGAGAACTCAGCAGCAGTTTCTATTGGGTTTGCATGCCAAGTCTGTACTGGTGGAGGGATATTTTTTGTTGTTGTTGCATTTTTTTAAAAAACTAATGGAGGAAAATGTCCGAGGGACCTCTTCAGCTGCACATCTAAAATATATCCTGTGGCACCCGAAAACCATGGCTGAGCTAAGCTTTGCTTGAGAGGAGGATTAATGGTGAGTGTTTGGCTTCTCTTTAAGTCTAGTGTCAAATTAACAACCATTTCTCATTTGCACACTTTCAAATGAGTCTCAGATAAAACTCCAGATTTAAGAAGACTAACTCAAACTGAGTGACTTGGAGGTCAAAGTTTGCAGGGTGCTGTCCCTTTTTAATGTCAGAAATGGTTATACTTGTCATGAGAGAATTAGAGTGAACTTTGGAAATCCAGCTGACATATTACTCATCTGTCTGCACACTGGTTTCATAGCGTCATAAGTCTGTAGCAGTTTTTTTTTTTCCTGTACAAGTAAAAATGTTTTTCTTTGCAGAATGTGTTGCTGAACATCACTGAATTCAACAGAATTGACACACCATGACCCCACTACTGTTCGCTACGGGTTCTCTAACTCCAAACGCTTCCTTTTCTACTGCATCTCCATCAGCATCGTCCTTCATGTCAAGGACTCCGTATTCTTCCCCCAATGCCACGAGTCCATCACACTGTACGCTCGGCAGCGCCTCACTCCATCTGCCGCTGGCGGTTTTCTACTCGCTGTTCTTTGTCCTGGGTCTTGTGGGGAACCTGTTCGCTCTGTGGGTGTTCCTCTTTCTCCACTCCAAGCACAACTCGGTGCGTGTGTTCCTCATCAACTGCGCTGTGGCCGACCTGGTCCTCCTGGCGTGCCTGCCGTTCAGGGTGTTCTATCACCTCAACGGAGACAGCTGGGTGCTGGGGCCGGTGGCCTGCAGGCTGGTGGGGAACGGCTTCTACATGAACATGTACACAAGCATTCTGCTGCTGGGACTCATCAGCCTGGACCGGTACGTGAGGCTGCGAGGGAGAGCCAGGGCTAAGAGGAGCTTGTGGGGGAGGCTGTGTGGACATAAGCAGCTCTGGAGCTGGGTGGTGTGTGGCACCATATGGAGCCTCTTTTTGATAGGGACGATGCTGATGGTCGTGACGAAGGAGGACAAAGACTTCAACGGAAAATGCTTTGAGTACAGGCAACGCCGCAATGTCGCCTGGAAGGCTTACCTCAATGCGATGTTAGTGGTGATGTTCTGGCTGGTCTTCATCATGATGGTCATCTCCCATGCCAAAATTGCCTCAAAGTTGCTTCTACTGTCGCAGAAGAAGCCAGAGCTTCCTAATGCATCCAAGTACAGAAGAACGGCCAAGAAGTCCTTCTTCGTCCTCTTTCTGTTCACCGTCTGCTTTGCGCCCTACCACATCTTCCGTCCGGTGTACATCCAGTCCCAAACACACTCCAATGGATCCTGCAGCTACCTGGGGATGGTGTACCGTACCAACGAGATCATGCTCCTGTTGTCCACCTTTAACAGCTGCTTGGATCCGGTCATGTACTTTCTGTTGTCAGGCTCGGTGCGTAGAACCGCTCTGCAGGTTCTTGGACACCGGTTCTGCAGCCGATGTCAATACCTTGAAGACGTTACGCTGAACAGCTCTACCATAGATTACAGACGAGGGTCCACACCGCTGGCTATACCCGGACAAGTCCTCACCAACCCTTCACTCACACCTAGAACCAGCTTCTGTGTCATTAACTCCAATCTCCGTCGCACAGAAGCAACAACTACACTTCCTCCTGCTAGTCTTCAGTGATTGCAAGCTGCTCAAGATTGTCAGAACACTGAATGCAGAATGCCAAGTCACGTTGAAGCTGAGACAGAACTGTTTTTGGTTTTGTTTTTTTTAATATCTTGTTTTCTTTTGGCTATGCAACTGTTAGATCATTTATACTTGGTCCTGTTGAAAGCTTTTACCCAAGAATGTATGAGGTGGTGTTTTTGTTGTTTCTTTGCATTTTTTAAGATAAGGTGCCTCCCACTTTTTTTTTCACTATATAAAATGGAAAAATATGACTATGATAAAAAAATTAAAAAAAAAACTTATTCTCTTATAAAAATAAAACTTCAACCGGCATCAAAAACGAGCCTCGTAAAAGTATTCTCAAGTCTTCCTATAGAGCAACAAGTTCCAGTGTTATTTGTAGGGCTGAGTGATGTGGTTTAAAAATAAAATGTCAAAGCTTTGTAATACCAAATTTGATTTCCAATTCTCACTTTTTTTTCCCCATAAAACAATTTTAAATGAACATATTTTTTAAAAACTTGCTTTTATCTCAGCCTGTGAGTTTAACTGAATTCAAAGAGAAAACAACGAGAAGGGTTAGGGTTTGAATTATTTGCAAATACTTCAAACTTTAAAACAGCTTTACCCCCCAAAAAACTCAATGGCAACCTACCATATAGAGCAGATATCAGTCACTGGTGTATTTTATTTCACCTAAGAATGTGTTGATCACCATCAGGTCAAAGTTGGCAGCAGTCATTTGATTTTACCCATGAGGATTGTTTGCAGTTTTAGCACCTTATTCCCCTCATTTGGATTTACCCGGTGACTAAATCTCACCTTTACATCTCGATGAATCACATTGTTGTCATGGCAGTATCTCAGGGCCTCCAGTATTTGCCTCATGTAGTGGCTGCATGGAGAAAAAAAAGCAGAAAGACAAGCAGGGGGGACTTATTTAGGGCACCCACACACTTTATTTTAAGTGCAATCATTTCTTGTGTCCTACCTGGCCACAGCTTCGCTGTAGACAAACCCTGCGTCGGCCCTCTTAACAATTTCAAAACACAGGTCAGCGCCATCCATGCTGGGAGAGAAAGGCAACATTCATCAGTGCGATAAGAGAAGATAAAAATAAGCGTTCCAGTGCAAGGTTTCTGCAAGGTTCATCATTTACACCTAACAACTTCCACGACCTTTTTAAAGTTGGAAAACTTAGGAATATTTTAATTTTATTGCCTGAACAAAATACTAGAATTAGACACCTTTCAGGGATTTACTGAATGTTAAAATTTGTAATCATTTTTTTTATATCGCTTAATTTTTCAGAAAATTAAATTATTGCTGCCAAAAACTGGACAGCAGCTCAAATTTAGATACAGAAATATTTAATTCAGTCCTTATAGACAAATTGAAATTCAATCCCAATTGCAATACAATCTAGTCCAAGTTAGTATATTATGCCAACTGGTTAAAAAAGCTCTATTAAGAAACCAAATGTTAGGCTTTCTGCTGTAGTAAAACCTCATCAATCAAGTTTGAGTCCAGTTAATCTAGTGACAGAAACTTTTATATGAATTTTGAGTTGTGCAAGTGTGTTAAATGTTTTGTTCTTGTGGTTTGCCAAGCTTGCCACCAGCTCTATAAGTGACACAATGTGCAACTTGTACAGGGAAATGACTAACACCATTTATTTGCATACACTTATCAGAATTAGTATGGCTTGTGGCTTTTTATTGGTGCATTTCTCAGCTTAATATTCATGACTCATACATGTACAGTACAATCTCACTAACCACAGCTCATATAAGATACGGATCTATTAGGGTTTTTGAAAAAGCTGTCCACTGCATCGTCAGAGTTTAGGTTAAAGTGAACCCTTACAATTCAAAGACCATGTAGAGCATGCCGTCAGAGCTGTAGGTCTCCAGAAGCTCCACGATGTGGGGGTGCTTGAGCATGTGGCAGATGCTGGCCTCTCGCTTCAGATCTGGGAGAGAAATTAAAGATTAAAGTTCACTTCAATTGTTAGTCTTATTATAAAAGCTGAGATTAAAGGCTGGAAAGATGTAAAATAAAAGTTTTGCTTTCATAAAATAGTCCACCTCAACAGATCTGCCACTGCCCTAAGTCACCACCAGAGGGCGATAAATGACATTTCATTGAGTGAAGTGGTTATGACAGATTGAAACTGCAATAACAATCTGACAATGTGCTCCTGTTGAGTCCATAAAACCCCCCATTTACACACTCCACTTCCTGGCTGTTTGTGTCGTGACGGAGCAGCGACGTTATGCAACAGACAGAGAAACTGTGTTCCCCCACCCCACAACTACAGAGCCCCTTTTCTTCTATTATTCCCTCCCCTCCTCTCTACGCTCATCCTTAGCCGTCTCATTGATTATTCGTTGTCGAGAGCGACAATGCGGCCTAATGTCCGCGCGGGGCCTGGAGTGCTCTGAAAGGAACCGATGTCGTCCTCTGGCCCTGTTCCAAATCTTCCACGGATGGTTCGGCCAGACTGTGTTACATAATGTTCGCTTTGAACTTTATTTTGACACAGCTGACAATCTGGCCGTTTCATCTGCTGATATGAGGAATAAAGCAATTATAGATTTACAGTAAAAGCTTCAATCATGGCCTTTAATGGATGTTTCATACATAGGACTACAGGAAGGATTCGCTGCTTTACTGACTGATGACCAAACCGCCCAGTCAGCCAATTGCAGCAGGTGAGTATGGCAAACCGGTTTACCATTTAATCACACAAACGCCACCAATCTCCAAATCCCGTTTGAATTAGGGCTGCAAACAACAACTATTTTAGTGTTCATAAAAGCCACATTCTGCTGATTTTTAACGTAAATCACTTTAGCCTCTTCTTATTCAATATCAGAAACACATGAAACAAATCTACAGGAAAATATTTGTTTTAATAGGAAATGAAAAATGTATATATTTTGGTACAGTTTAGGCTTAATTACCGATCTGAGTATGTTGTTTTTTCAGCAAATGGCCTTTTCTGAGTTTGTATACTCCAGTTAATGATTAATCGATTACTAAATTTGAGTTAGATTAAAAAAGACAGATAGGGAGGGACTACAATGTCCTTTTATATTTATACAGACCCAGAGAGAGCATTTTAAAGCTTTTAGATCCCACACACACTCACATCTTTAATTTATACATATTGGAGATGTTAGCTTCTCTTTGTGGTTTGTGGGCCAGATTGTTTCTTTCCCACTGGAAGCAAACCGCTTCCGGATTCAACCCTAAATAAACTAAGAGCTATATGTTCAACCGGATCACAATTTTCCTCTGCTGGTCTACAACCAGAGTTCAGTTGGTAAAATAACCTGTATTTCAGGGAGGAAATTGCAGGTGAATTCATTCATCGTGAACCTTTTCCACGTCAGCTCCCTTAGTTCATTTCCTTGTCTTGCTGTTACTGGCTGCAGGGCTCGTCTCTGGCTGGGGCGTCGCAGATGGCACATGATGGATGCCAACGCTGCCACCAACATGCACACACGCACGCACGCACCTCTGATCTCAGCTTTAATCTCCCTCGTTGACAAACCTGCGCAGTGAAACGCGTTGCGTCGCACAAAAGCGAACGTTTCGACATAAACCTCATCTGTGGGACGTTCTGCTTGATTTATTTCTGTGAAAATATGATTATACGCTCTCTGTGGGTCGTTGTGTTTGATATCAGAGCCAAGGAGTATTTGTGGATTGCTCCCAACTGTTGTTTTAGCCCACAAGGAGAGGCAGGTGGGTGAGTTTACGCAACAGCGCAGGGAATAATTTACAATTATTCTTTGTTAAAGCATTCCAGAGAGTCCGTTTGAAGTTTTCCTTTCTGATTGGAAATATTCCTTAAACCTGAGTGACCGTGGAGCCGTTCCCGCTGGTTTTCTCACCTTCCGTGCTGAGGCCGGGGCTAGAGGTGAAGCTGGCCACATCCACGATCTTCACGGCGAACTGCTGGCCCGTGTCCCTGTTGATGCAGCGCCTCACCACGCTGAAGGGACCCCTGCAACACAAACGGCCCAAATTAGTCAAAGTCACACATGGTGGGGTGTAGCTATCCCACGTAAAAACACAGAGACACACACACCGGCGGGTTGTGTCTGAGAACATTCCGGGTCGTTCGCAGCGCGGTTAGCTACGCTACGTAGCCTCCAGCGCTTGTGCCAGTGGGAATTATAGTGCAGAGCAGCTGTAAAGTCTAAAATAAAAGCTTTATTACAGAGACCGGCGCAAGTAAGACTTTTCCCACATAATCTTTTTCCAAGGCAGAAGACATTGTAACGTGGGTTTCAAGCATTCAGATGCTTTTCCTTCGGGAAGTTGTTAGGAAGATGGATGGAGAGTAATCCTGGCACAAAACCAAGCAGGAATCTCCTGCTAAACTCATAACTAATCATCCAGATCAGCTTCATTACCAGATGAAATGGCAATACTTCCCCAAAAGATTCATCAAGGAAATTACTGAGCATTTGAGATCCGTTAAAGTTCCGATTTCAACCACAACGTTTATCAGATCTGTGGTTTGGCACCACTAATCATCTGTTGCATCTTACAATGGCAGATTGTAGGAGACAAAAACAAAACATAAAACACACATTACTACTGTGTATAAACCTGTTCCAGTCATTATAATAAACACTTATCAATATTTTATATTTTATAAATATAAATGTGTTGTCATTCATCCTAAATATGAGTAAGAATCCTAAAGAGCATCCTATGATAGAAACTAAAGCTTGAGTTCTTCATCAAAATGTATGCATGGAAAGTTTAGTGGAAGGAAAAATGTGAAGTGCATAAGCAGCAGGGATTACCACAGCTTTGCTTATTGCAACAGTATGTTGCAATAAGCAAATTACATGATAAGTTAAAATGAGATCAATAATTTCCATTCTGATGGTTTATACATTTTTAACAGACACTTCATAATCTTTTGTTTTTGCTTGTCGTGTTTTATTTTAGGTATTTAAAATGTCTTCCAGTTCAAGTATGATGTGTTCTTTACAAAATTAAAGTTTGTTGGTCTTTGAGTGGGCAAACTTGTATAATTTTGTCATGATTGAAAATTATCTTAAAACAACAATATTATCATTTACCAGACAATTTATCAGAACGGTCGGGGGGGGAAATGCGTCCCTTAGAAGTCATTTAGAGTGTTTTAGAGTTAAACGGAGGAGTCATTAACTTCTCACTATGTAAACAAGCAGCAATGAAACTACTCCAATTCATTTCTTTAGAAATGTATTTTATCCCACCACCAAACGCCTGCTTATATCAGCAGAAGTGGTAAATGGAGCCTACACAGAATATCAGATGCACACCCCAGACGGTGAGGTATGCAAAGTGCAAACAGAATTTGCTTTTTTTGATGCATACTTCTTAAAAGGAACAAAAAAAGCAGAGTGACAACACTTTGCATCACTTCTGAACTGAAACCTAAAATAAGGGATTTGTGTGTGAAAACCTGTGAGTGTGTGAGAGCAACAGTGGATTTGCTCACATCTGCTGCGATGATCAAACCACCAAAACAAGCACTGGCAGCATCTGGACGCTCGTCTGGAAAACAACGTGGTTTCCCTCAAAGTCGGCAGGAATCCCGAGGAGAACCCGACCTCCTCCTGACCTTTGCCCTCCTGGGTTTATGTGCTGTAGCAGCTGTGTTTACCCATTGTTATTCTTAAAGAGCTGGGAGGTGTTTGACGGGGAGGAGGGTGCATGAGGGATTCCAAACTGGGTTTACAACAAAACACACTTATTCCCAAAACCAGGACAGCCTTAACTTCCTGCTCCAACATGAGATTAACTTGTCTAAGCAGCTGCTGCAATGTTGTAAACATAATCGTCTTGTAGCTGCAACATTTGCTTCTGACGATGTGTCCGACAATAAACAATGTTTTCAGTAAACTCGGGGTCTGATCCTGATGATGATGTTTACACATTGCACCAGGTGAGATAAAGTTTTCGTAACGGAAACTCACAGACGGAAAAAAAGGAAGCAATAGTACCAAGAAAAAATGTAAGCCTTAAACTTGAAAAAAAGACTAGGGAGTGAGGAAGAAAGAAAGGAGATGAAAAAAGGCTGGAAAGAAGGACGCAAGGAGAAATAGTAGAAAAAAAAATGAGGAAGGAAGATACAGAAAAAGAAAAAGAAGCAAAAAAAGGACACATGAAAAGATAGGAGGCAGTGAAGGAAGGGAAGCATGGAGGACAGCAAAAAAGAGAGCTAAAGAAACAAGGAAGGACACAAAGAAGAAAGAAGGAGGGAAGGTCACAAGGACTGATAGAAAGAAAGAAGGAAGGAAGGGCACAAAGACAAAATAAGATAGGAAAGGATACAAGAAGAGAGGAAGGGAGGGAAACAAGGTAGGAACAAAGAGGAAACGAGGAAGGAAATAAGTTGAGAAAGGAAGGAGAGGTGGACGCCAAGTGGAAAAAGCCAAATATTTAGACAACGGAATAGTGAATGCTAATACTTTTCTTTTTCCATCCTGAAGTAAAATCCCCATAATTGTCCCAGACCACACAGGAAACCCTGTCAGCATATTAATAAACACTATAACCACAATCGAGGATGAACCCGTCAGCTTCTCCTGCAGCCACCTCTTCTCTCCCGACGGCCCATAAATCAAAACTTCATTTCAGACCTGGGTTGATTTAAACACCCATTTAATCCGATAAATAAAGCGGTATTTCTCATCACATCATCTGGAATAAATAAATTATCCAATCACCCAAGCCTCATAGAGCCATGAAGCCAAGGGTCCTCACAAAGATGGAAGCACAGACATGTGCAGAAACAAGCCTAGGAGTGAGTGTTTGGGGGAAGAGGCAGCGGGGTGGGGGAACACATGCCATTACTGACATCACTTCAGCTGCACTTGGTGGGCTCACGCAAAAAAAAACAAAAAACCGACATCAGCAGTCGGCAAACATCAGGCCGAGGTGGCAGCTTGCTGCTTGGATTGCATCACTTGTCTGCTTCATGGGGGGGGGGATTATTAAATCTAAATCATTTTCTTATGTAGTCCTATTGTAAAAGAACTTTTTTTTAAATAAATGGCAGCAAAAAAATCCAAACATTTGTCCTATAGTTTCTCACAGGATTTCTGCTAAAAGTTAGCTTAATATTAAGACTTGACCACTGACAATAACTTGATTTAGCCATCAACTTTGTCATCTTAACTTAGCAGTTTTTGTGACTCAAGTATCTTCACACCTTGGTTCACTAACTCCAGCACCTTCCTACACGATGTAGAAAGTGCTAGAACAGCTACAGGCCAAATACTAAAATTCCTTATTGCTTCTCAGCATCATGGCTTTTATTCCTTTATTAAGAAATGTAAATTCCTCAGTCAAAGCTTCAACTCATACATACAAATAAAAGCAAGGCCATTCTCAAAAAATTTGAAGAGAAAAGTAATAAAACAAAATATAATGCAAGACCTAGTTTGGAAAATTTGAGGGGATATTTATGACGTTTTAAAAGCAACATTGGACCAAGCTCCAGTCTGAGCACCGGATAAACGTAGCTTAATTTGCATCAAGGGCAACAACCCCTTGCAAATAACTGTCCAAATCATTGAATTTGTGATCTCTACTAAACTGTTCATATGCAAGTATTTCAAGCCGAAGAAAGAAAAGCAGAACCTGATTTATTTGCTTAAGCAGGAAGGTTTGTGTTGATTTGTTCCCCTGCGAAGCGGAAGGCTACATGACCCAGACAGTAATGCGATCCCTTATTGATCTAAGCTGGAATTGTAGCTGTACACGCCTCGGCAGACGGAGGTGTCTGCGTGGCCAAATGCGGAACGGACGCCTCTCCAACTTTACTACTTGGACTTCCTCGTGACCCAAAAAAGTGTTTTTTGATGAGAAAATGCCACCGCTGCTACGATTATAAGACAATGAGATTTTAAGGGTCTTGAATATTCACAAGAAACTTTATTATTATCATCCAGCTCACAATAAGCCAGGGGACTGATCACTTCATTGGGTTGGATTGAGTCACACAGTGTAATACTGTTGGCAGTAATGAGCGCCGCAGGGCGGAAATAAAGACTCTAATAGTGCTTCTCGACAAGCAAAGCCCAATTCAAACACAATCATTACAGACAAAACTGATTAAATTACCCCAAAGCCTTTCAAATACTGCAGCTGAAGTCTCAAAATAAGCATGTGGTGAATGTTGTATTCCTAATCTCATTTACAGTAGGGCTGCAACTTTTGATTGTTTCACTAATCGATTATTCTGATGATTAATTTGATTTTTTTTTTAAATTGCCACATTCTGCAGATTCTTTATTTAACCACTATTTTTAATACAATATTAGATATAAAAGATGCAAATAACCAAATAATTCAGTTCCATTTTTAAATAAGGAAAAACATTTATTGACTAAAATTCAGTAAAGTATTATTTTAGTGAATTCTTGACAATTTATAGATTCCTTGAATAATTTTTGCATTATTGATTAACATTAAGAGAGGTTCTCTGAGTATTTTGTTCTTTCAGCAAATGTCCTTTTTTTAAGTCTGTTTAGTTGACAATAAATTAGCAAATTAGTTGATTATTTTAGTAAATCGATTAATCACAATTAATCTGATTAATCATTTCAGCCCTAATCTATACTTGATGAGTCTCGGAACTGGGAATCTCGTTAGACAAAACGAGGTGCCAATACTGGGAGATTTGGCTTCATTTTGAATGTTTTCTGCCTGCCTTAACGTCCACCTATAGGCGGCGTCAATAAAACCCGAGATAAAAACAAGGCGGAGTGCTGCAGTGTCTCCCAGCATTATTTATATCCGTAGCCTCGGGGCCATCACATTCCCAGCTCCACTTGTCTCCATTGATCTCCCTCAGCTTCCCCCCCCACTCTGCTGAGGAAAAGTGATCCCCTCCTCCTAGCCGGAACACATCCCGAGACTCTGTGGGCTCAACACACTTGATCCACCAAAGGAGAACTGAGTGGATAAGAGGGATCTTCTGCTCTTTTCGTTGACGTTAATCTGACATTTCACTTCTTGTAGCCAAAGCTTCAAATGGCCCTCAGATGACGACACAGTCTCCTCCTCTACTGATTGTTCTGGATTGTGTGACAACACCTGGATGACATTCAGCTGGTTATGTAGATATTATGTACATATTGATCAGTTGAAAAGACTAATTTCAACTACGAGCACTGAAATATGCAAAACAGAGAGTTTCATCCAGGACTCTAGTCCTCGACGCAATCGTCTTGTACTTGTACTGCCTTTAACTTGTTAAATCAGATGAATTTACTCAACTGTAGAGACGCATAAGAAACTGAAAGCATCACACGAGAGTCTAACAATCAAATAAACAGGAAGGTGAGACAACAGAGACTCAAACGTCTCTATGTGACTTTCTAACCACACAGTGGCAAAAGCAGCTGAGCTGGATTAGCAGTGCTAGGACGTGTTGCCATGGAATATTGTGTCTACAGCCAGGATATTGAGATCTTAGCATTTAAGCTGAAACGATTAATCGATTGTCAAAATAACTGTCAACTAATTTAGTTATCGATTAATCAGTAACTGAAGCATTCAGACCCAGAAAAAAGGCAATTTGCTGAAATAATAAATCGCAGTAATTAAGCCAAAACTGTATAAAAACACACACACACATTTGGATTTCAATTTTTTTTTTTTAAAGTTCTTTGTAAATATGTTCTACCCAGAACTTCTCATCACTTAGTTCAAATTCCATAAAAAAATAATATAAAATAAAATACACACACAAAATGCTGTTATTGCATTTCAAGCAATAAAATGTTCTTATTTAAAACTGAATTATTTGTTCATATGCATCTTTTAATTTATGTATTATAAAAAAAAACCTTAAGTGATCAAATGAAAAATCTCTAAAATGTGCCTTTTTTTGATAAATCAATTAATTGACAGAATAACTGATTATAAACATAACTGTTTGTTGCATCCCTGGTTAGCATTTAATAAAAGTGATGAGACTAGTTTGACTACTTTCAAACATTCAATAAGATGAAGTCTTTGGATCCAGTTTAGAAAAGTGCAGGTTTGTCTTTTTGATAACCTTTTCATGGCCCTCAAATCTAGAGCGAGAAGTTTCCGAACCCCTCGATGCTTGCAGGAGGAAACGGAAGAAAAACATTCATTTCCGGTTTCAGTACCCTTAACCTCTTTTATTAAAGGCTGCCTCCATCCCTGTTCCTCCTTTCTGCTGACGAATTCAACACTAAAAACTCTCAATTAAGTCGCATCTTTAAAAACACATCATTCTTTTGTTTGGGATTCTAAGAGCAACGAGTATGACGTTTAAAAGCAAGGTCACCATCTGTCCTTCAGAAGAACAAATGTGATTGATATTTCTCTAGTTTCGTTCATTCTGTGTTATTTTCATACTGAGATTAGGAGTGTTAGATGCATTTTTTTCTAACTTACAGAGAAAGTTAAAGGTTTTTTAGCCTCTTGTCAGCAATAATAAGCTCATTCCCTTACCCCTGTGGACAAAAAACAATAATGTAATGCAGTTTATGGTTTTATACAGTGCAGTATAAAGTTCTGATTTGGTGCACCAAATGCAGAGGTTATTATCTTCTCAAATGACCCAGAAAAGTAGTGGCTCATCTCCTCTTGTGCCACATTATCAATAAAAGAGTCCTGGAAGATCTAGTTATTTAGCCTCGACAATAAATGCTCTCAATCCATATTTTACCCTTATTAAACCATAAATAAAAGAATTTATTGTCAATTTACATTAGATGTTTTTTACAAAGTCTTTGACCTGCAAAAACAAGGTAGTAGTGGACGAATTCAGCAATTGGTCATCGGGAATAAAGCTGGAAAAACTGATATTTTTCCTTGCATAAAAAGCATGAAATCAATTTTAAACTTTTTGGTTTCTCTTTTGTGGGGGGGGGGAGAAAGAATGATGCAATTTTCAGGTTGTAAAAATCTAGGGACAAAACTAGAGGCGAAATTTGAAATCTCTACGTCAGTGATCACAATCTGCATTCCTGGAGGGCCAGAGACCTGCATCCTTTAGATGTGTCCCTTGTCATACAAGCTTGAATTAAACGGCTACACTGCCTCACTAGCAGGCAGTCAGGCTCTACAGAGCTCTGCTAATGAGTTAATATTGGAGCTAGGTGTGCTGAAGCAGAGAGACATGTAAAAGTTGCAGGACTCTGGCCCTTGAGGAATGCAGCTCAGACTATGAGATAAGCAAAAAAAACAAAAAAAAAAAACATGATTTCAACATAAGTTAATCAAAATTTAGAACAAAAATGTAGAACATGATTGAGTGTCTTGTTTTAATTTAAAACATTTAAAACAAATGACTACAATTTTTTTAGCGGTGCAATTATTCGTTATTTTATCAACTAAATTTAGAGATACTTTTCCAGTGCTTACTGCACCGAATAATTTAGCAAGTATCAAGCATAGCAAGCTAATAATAGAAGATTAATCAGTCACCACTAATTACTATCTTCTTGGGTTCTACCCATTTCCAGAGGTGCTGGAAATATTTCCAAGCAGCAAAATTTGCATTTCATGTAATTGAGAGGGAAAGCATAGCTGGCTTCTTTCAGCCATCTGACCAGCAGTGAGCAGCGACTAGAGGAGAGACAGTTTCGTATTACTTTACTCGCCATACAAACAGAAAGCTGCTAATTTAAGGGCTTGTCTGTTCAGGGTTATTCAAGACTGCGTGGAGAAATGCACAAAAGGCTCCTTATGGCTCAGAAAACTGAAAAAGGTAACCTGTTAGTTGTACTTCATGCATAAACTTACAAAGAAAAAAAAAAGTGTGTGTACCTCATTAAAAGCAATAAATGGCAACAGGGTGCAAACAAAAATAGAAAAACACATACTGCAGAGGATGAACCAGCAAGTCAAGATCTTATCAGACTAATGATCCAATTTAGGCTTGTAAACTCCTCTTCCTGCATGGAACATTATTCACCCCTTGGCCTTTGTGTGTGCATTCATCTTTAAACTACTAGACAGACTTTCTGTAAAATCAATCGAACCCACTTTGAACAACGTTTGTCAACTGTAAAAGCAGGAATTGTTTGCGAATCAAGATACTAGTCTTTTGCAGCTAATATTTTTTGCAACAAAAGAAAGAGTTGCTATCATTTTGAGTCAAACTTATATATATATATATATATATATATATATATATATATATATATATAAACATATGGTCAACACAATAGGGAAGATGGAGAAAAAAGTTGCTTGGGTAAGCTAAAGTAGTTGTAACTCAAACTGTATGCAGTGCCACTGTATTAGTAAATAATTTATGCTGATCCAAGCAGAATATAGTAAAAAAAAATTACACAAGGCTTAGCAGAAGCACACGCTCACTCTTTCCTATTCTAAAGTATGTGCCTCTTATGATGTCATTGACCCAAATATGCATAGAGCAGAAATAGAAAGTTTTTATATGTGTGCTTTACACAAACTTTGAATTTTTGCTTCTCATAGTGTTTACACCGTCAGCGTGTCAATTAATGGCAAAGAAAATACACCCTTGTGTGGTAGCTTTAAAACCAGTGAGGATGGTATAAATCCAACCCTACCCGTCCAATTAACCTTTCGCCTAGTATACCTGTGCGCCAAGACATAAGCATGTTTCAAACAGATGTGGTGAACATGTCAATATGACTGCAATCTATCTGAACATGAAAATACTCACTTGCCGATCACCTCGCAAAGCTCGTACACATCCTCGAACAGCACGTCGTCGTCCGCCATGGTCATCTAGGTAAGCTGGGATGCTCTCCAGAAGAAATCCCACCCACCGGGGTTTGGAAGTAATCAATGTCAGCTTAATTTCTTTGTCAAGTGAGGTTACTGCTGTGTCGGGAAAACACGCAGCTGCTAACTCAAACCCCTAAAAAATAAAAATAAACGAGAACACAAATAGCCTCTAAAATAAACCGAATTAGCCGGTTAGCCGCATTTAGCTGGCGACCCAGGCTGTCAGTCTTCGGCCCCACCTTCTCCCGAGCTCCGCTCCTGGTGGGCTGGCTAAGCCGTAACCACAGACGAGACCCCAGGGCGTGGAGATTTCCTCGCTCGTTGGAAGAAAAACACCCCTTTTAGCATTGTCTCGGGTGTGTACCCCACTGGCGGAGATTATTGCACCCGCAGCAGCATCCACAGACACGTCCCGTGCTCCGACCCAAGATGCTGCCTTTCGCCGCAAGCTAACGGGACTCTCGAGAAGGGTTAGCAAGCTAGGTTAACGCGAGCTAGCAGTCGACAGAATCACCGGTTGGTGTATCACAGATGGCTTATCCCCACCGAAAAAACGCTATGAGCTCGGGCTGCAGTGTGCTTCAGCTTCCCGAGCCCAAATTGAAGCCCTTCCCGACCATGTCCACAGCCTTCTCTGTTGCATAGACCGCTTGTGCTGGAGAATATTAAAATTGTACCGTGAAAAAAACCCACTCGTTGCTCTCGGGTTTTACGCTTCCTAAGATGCTGACTGGGTTTGCCTGGCTGTTTTTTTTCCGACTTCCAGAAATGCCAGACTCCTCCCTCTGTCGACCAGACAAGTGGTCTTTCCAGAGCCAAAATGGCCACGAAGAAAAAAAAGGCCCGCACACGTTTTTTTAGCCTAAGTTGAGCCAATATGGCGTCCTGTTGTGGCGCACTACATTCACAGTTTCTTGCTAATCTCTCCAATGGTTCCAGTCAGTGTATCCCGCGCAGGCGTCAACCAGCAAAATCTCATCACCTTACGTCAGCCTTTCCCCTTCTTATCACCATCATTTTAACAGACTCCGTGTTACGCTCGTAATTATATTTTCTGTCAATCATAGCGATTTTCACACATTATGGCTACTTGCTGAATAATTAAACGGATATTGTCTGCACTTGGACAAAAATGAGGTATAAGCAGAAATGTCAGTGATTCCCAAATTCCCATGGGTCATCAGGGACATGCCTCAAAACGTAGGTTTCCAATACTGGGGTAGCGGGCCCAATCAGTGTCACGGATATCTCTATGTAACCTGCCATACAGGAGGGGTCTACAATTAAGTAAAATAAAAGTATTTGTTGCTGCCTTTAGCATGCATATAGTTGAAACCAGAAGTGTACATACTCTGAATAAAAAGACATGCACCTTTTTTTCTCCTTCACTGTCTGAAGTTAAAAGAGAGCAAATTTATCTTGAATTACCTAAATTATTTCTTTTTGCCATGATAATGAGAGAGAAAACATACCCACAAATTTCCTTAAGGATTAAAATCAGTTATTCATTCCCCCAACATGTCTCTTTTCTCAAAATTCTACATGCAAATACCACTTTATAAGAATTATAATATATAATAAATGTATATGTATAATAAATGCATAAATAAATGCATATATATGTATATATTCTCCACAGATTTTTTTTCTGTACACAATACTTGGTTAAAGCATTCCTTTTATTCCTTATTCTTACACCCCTATACAAGATGCTGGATTGTTTTTCGGGCCTTTTTGCAAAGCATGCAGTGAATAAGACTCATCGGAATGTTTGTTTACCCTTATGAAAGTATAAATACAACTTTTTCTTGTAAATTTACGTCAGATATTTTTATAGGTTCTTTACTTGCAAAAAAACAAGACAGTGGACAAGCAGGTGGATCCATTCTGCAATTAGTTATTGGGGAAAGAAACTGGATTTTTTTTCACGCTCTACTTACCTTTTTCTTACAGAAAACATTTGAAATCTAGATTTGCCTGGGTTGCTCACAAGGTCTATCTGGTCCTGGAACCAAAAGACAAATCTGCATTCACATTTGACACAAAAATTTAGGTTATTCCTCTAGTACAGGAGTTAAAAATATATTTATCTCCTGCTCTCAATTGATTGCAGTAACTGGAACATTGATTAACATATTTGATGTGTACTTGTTTGATTATTTTGATTATGGCATTTGACAAAATGAAATGATTGTTGCTTGTTTCATAATTGATGATTGTATGATGTTTTTTTGTTTTTTTTATAATTTAAAGCACTTTCAACTGTCTTGTTCCTAAAATGTCTATACAAATACTTAACTGTGTAGTGTTTCTTTTCTTAAGTACTTATAGTTTTACTCTAAATGTAACTCCAAGAAACCTTCCATGAAGTACATTTTTTGAGTCATAAGTCCGCAGGATATTTCCTAAAAGTACTGGGGATCATCAAAACAGCTCTATTTGCCTTGCTCTTTATTGTTTGGAGAGACACAGATGGGAATGAACAAGGACATTGCTTGCCACTAGATGGTGCTGTGTATTTGGAGTATGTTCTGCAGTTTCCAGAGTGCTGCATCCCTCCTCACACATCCTCCTCAGGCTTCCTCCATTGGTTGAACCCACCAGCTTGTACAAACCATTTGATTGGCTGTTGATGTGGTCATCATGCTGTCTACTGCTCAATATCCCTCCATTCAATGCTCAGTCAGTCAGAAAACATAGAAATACACAAACACATGAACAGTGCACATGTGGGACTAGAAACAATAAGTACAGCCAAAACAGATGGATGAGAATCAAAATAAAGTCTAAAGAAGATGAAGAATGGGAACAGGCACAGGGGAGGGAAAGAAAAGAGCCCTGTTTCTATGGTAACATGGTTTCGTGTGAAAGGGAGCTATAAAATATGCACACACTTCAATTCACATACAGGCGCAAAGATGGAGAGCCCCTAGATTAAAATAAACTTAAAGGAATACAAGTACTTGCACCTCGACATTTAATGTTTTTCTTGCAGGAAGCAGATGATCTGTTTGGTCAACTGTTTCAATAAATTCTAGCTGTGAAGTTGTGCCCGACTGATTCAATGCCTAAATATTCACCTTTTCACCTTTTTGTCACATTATAAGCATGACATTTTTTTTTATTTCAGTTTTAGTTTTTTGGACGGCTCAATTTTTACTTTTACTTAGTTTAAAAATATGTTGAAGTAGTGCTGCCCTTACATGAGCACATCTTGCTGATTTTCTATTCTACCTACTTTTATTGTAATGTGACAATGTAAGAAGTTAAAGGGGAAGTCGTGATTTTGAATAGCATTGCGAACGTACTCGTACCGACTGAGCAGTAGATGGCAGTAATACGCCGGTAACTTGAATGCGAACCGCTGGAATGCTGGAAGACGAAGAAGTAGAAGAAGAAGACCGCGCGTTGTTCAAAATTAGTTTCCGGTGCACGTCAATGCGTTGCTTGCCAACCGCCTTACAAAAAGAAGAAGAAAAAGAAGATTAGTTTCCGGTTTTTGTTACTGTTTGTTATTTTCCTCCGAGCTTTGGTCGGTAAATAGAGCATGGAGGGGTCTCGTGAAAGGTACAGTTTTTCAATAACCTCTGCACTTTTTACTGGTGGTGCTAATTTAGCAAACGACATTAAACCTGTCGGTTTTTTCAGCTTTCTCTGTGGGACTCCTTCCACAGGGGGCGTCCAGCTAGCTTAATAGCTCACCACTTATTTTGCTTAAGGTGCTATTTTGAATGTTTTGGGTGTATTTTACTAATCTCCATTGACAATATAATTTAAGTCCAACAGAGTACGACAACAGATTGAGTTTTCACATCACTTTATTCTCGCTTTCATTTGCTTTGGGTAACAATATTTTATGTCATAGCAGAATCACTTTAACTTCGACTTTTCTTCCTCAAATATTTATAACACAATTTTCCGATAAGACTCTGGAAGAGCTATGACTTCTACAGACAGTGGTTGTCAGACGTTTTCATCTATTCACTGTTGGCATAGCTGTCAACATGCGCGTTTATTTAATGCAATTTGTGCATAAATTTTTATTGTGGCTTTGTCAAATTCTAAAAAAGTCGAGATAATATAGGGTCAATGTATAGTTAAACCATATAATTACATCCACTGTAAAAAAGACACATTTTTATGCTGTGGCATTATATCAGACTTAAATTTCCTGTTAAAGGGCAGTTATACTCATTAAAATTATCTTTTGGATAAATGCAAAGTAATGAAAACATTTATTAAAATGTAGAATTTTAATATACTACTAGGCCTTTAATCAGTTGGGAATGACAAATTGTTCAGAGGCAAAGTAATCACACGTAGTCTGATGGTGGAATGGCTGGAATGGACCTTAAATTTAGTGGAAAACTGGTAAATTGTCTTAATTAAATTAAATTTACTTGCTCTGCCCCCCCTCCCCCCACACACACGCATTATGATCTATGATCTACCTAATTTGCCAAGAGCAGTTGTCAGCATTAAGCCAGAAGCTTGACTTCCAAAGTAATTATAAGAATTCAAGTGTGCACAAAGAACATCTTGCAACCCAAAGTGTGAATAAGCAAGATGTTTTATCTGTCTGTAAAGTCTGTGTTCTGAAAAAAATGCTATATCCTGCATCTGTTTTTGCTCTTCAGGACTCCTCACAGTGGTGTTGTAAAGAGGAGGAGCAAAAGTCAGAGCTACCGGCGGTCAATCCGCACCTGCTTCGGCGTCGCATCGGGGCTCAGCCTGACGCCGGCACTGACCGCACGAAGAATGAACATCTGCAGGAAAGCTCCAAAGTCTCAAAACATCACTGTGAGTTGCATCTGGCTTTCACTTCGTTGGATGGTTCTGTTTGTTTTGAAAGTCATGGAATAATGACCATGTTTTATTGATTTCAAAGGAAAAAGTGAAGCCAGAGCACCTGGCGTTGCTGGTGAAAACGGAGTGGCAGCTGTCGTACGTCACTCCTCTCTACCAGTTCAGACACACCCAGCTGAAGACCTATGCCCGGCAGCTCTCTGCGTTCATTGCTGCAGAGAAGCAGCAGGGCCTGGCGGTGGAGGTGGGGGGGCTGCAGAACACCTTCAAAGTCTCATTCTCCGTGCTGCAGGGACTGGCAGAGACGAACGATGACCCTGAGACTGTCCTCATCCAGGTAGTGACAGGACTTGGGCGTGGAAGGTTTTCCAGCCGTTTTCGGTTGCATTTCGTCATCTTGTCTCTTTTTCTTTTAAAGGTACAGTCAAAGCCAATGTTTGCAAGGCAGGAAGATCCACCGAAGACTGTTTGGAGTGGGTGGTTGTCCTGCATCAACGGTAACCCCGAATACCTTCAGTCGCTTCCGAAGGATTTTACCTGCCTACCTCTCTTTTGCAGCAAAGGGGCCGAGGGCCTGTCCTCTTTGGTTAAGTCTTGGTTACAGAGGACCTTTGACTGCTGCTTTGGCCCTCTGGACATCAACCAAACCACTCTGCAGTGGCTTGCTGCCTTATGGACCAACTGCCACATGGAAACCAACATCCAGAAGTTGAAAATGATTTGGACTCTCCCAGTCGTGCCACCGCTACAGGTGACTTACACGGTCGACTCTGACGACGCGCTGGAACTGTGGAGAAGCACGAGGGAGAGTTCGGCGGAGAAGAGTAGAGGGGCGGAGGATGAAGTGTGTATCGACTTCTCGGAGGTGACGAGGTTCATGCAGGGACTCATGAGCCACTTTTACAGACACTTCAGGGTGGACCTTTCAGCTGGGGAACTGAACCAAGTGTCCTCTGCACTGGGATCAGCCAAACTCAACGGCAAGATAAAGGTACTGTACTGACATAGTGTGTATATGTGCAGTGGTTGAAAGCAGGATTTTTCTCTCTAAAAAATAAGAGTTCAACAGTTTTCTTGGCTTTCTCTCCCATTTCTCAGCTAATTAATGGAATATTTGTTCCCTTTTTGTTCTGGATTTTCTGACTTGTTACACCTCGTGAAAATTTTGTAGAAGGGAAAACATTGACATGTTCAGTACTTATTTTTCACCACTATATTGACCAGTTTGGGGTGATGCTGAATTTCAGGCATCCTGACTTGCAATGTACGTGTGCTACACTATTTGAAGCAAATATTTTCCTTTTTTTCCTTTATTTCAGATTTCCAGTAGCAGATATCTGATCAGCATCTTCAGCCTGCTCACCGAATGTGCCCTCCTGAAAATGCCCATCTAGCTGTGACACTGAGCAGCTATCAGAAAAAAAACAGACTATAGGTTTGTTTTTGTTTTTTTTTTGTTTTTTTTTAAGTTTCCGCTTTAATACAAATGTAAGTGAACCCAGACATTCTTATTTTTTTGGACTCACACCATCAGTGAAATTCAGTTTGCTCACAATTATGACGAGTGATGCTGAACCTTAATGGTATTTCAGATAAACACCTCCCTCAGTTTCGCACCTTTCTGTAAATACAGTGAATATTCTACTTTATTTGTGACTTAATATGAATAAAAGCAAAAATGATTTTGTTTCATTTTGTACAGAATGTGAAATGTACAGACTTGACTTGTGTAGGAAAAAGTCGACATTTTCGAACTTTATTTCTTGTGTTCAGGTTTAAATCAGTTTTTTCATTTTTTGTCATCACTTCATCTTGTCCATCCATCCTCCCATTTGTTTCTCCGTCTTTTGTGTGTCCATATGTTCTAAAATAACACTCAAATCATTTTACCATGTTAAAATAGCTTACAAACCTTAAATGAAACGCATTTATGCTGAGTTCAACTTCTTACTAGAACTGAACTCTCTCTGAAGAGGAGCCATGTATTTGATATTTCAATGTATTTTCTATAGATCATAATAGTTGTGTGATAATGAAGTTTGAAATAATGTGTAAGCATGTTTTTTTTTTTCTACTAATCAAATATTTACTAATGAGAGGCATATGTAAATATCCTAAACAAAGAGTAAACTTTAAGAAAACTGAATTTCAACAAATTCAAGCATATTTATTCCAAAAAGACAAATGAAATGCAAACAGGGTTATCAAAATCATGTCAAATAAAAACAGCAAAAAACACCTGTTGAAGATTTAGCAACATCTTCAAGAACAAATAATGATATAGCTTATTGCACTTATACGAAAAAGGCAAAAATAAAATTCAAGCAACTTAAGAGTAGAGTTTGACTGCTGTAAATGTAACAACGCTGTTATTCCTACACAGACGCTAAGGGACTCACAACCACTACAACAAGAGGCTCACGACTCAAAGTTGCTGCTTTTGAGTAACCAGACACTTTCGTTTTGTTTTTGATCTACAGTCTGGTCATAATTACAGTTCCGATGACCATCCAGTCATTTTAAAAAGCATTTTGATCATGCCGTTTGGTGCGAAAATGCACAATTCTTTGAGAAAACTAACTTTTCTAATATTCCAGCAACATAAAAAAGGTAATTCTTGGGATTAGTTGAGAGTTTGGCCACTCCTAGTGTATGAAATATGTACAGTTCTGATGAGAATTGAAATATTTACAATGACACTCGCAGCGGTCCGTTTCAGTATCTAAAAAGAAAAGAAAACACTTGGATAAAGCAGGAATGCCACTGACACAACAGATCGTGCTTACATATTTAACAGAGCCCCTACTCTCACTTCAGTATGTGATAAATCAGGAGACGCATGGGGCAAAGAGGTAAACTATGGAGGGAAATGTAGTGATGAGATTCACAGTAGGTGGCAGGGTAATATGTGAGCTGCAGCTTTAGGATGCCAGTCCCAAAAAGAAGCCACCAACAAACCCGCTGGACAGGACGATGTTCCTCTTTATAAAATCTGTGGCCTGTAGGAGAATGAGGCAAAAAAAAGAAAACTTCCTCAATCAGGAAACATTTTGATGTAGCTGTTCTAACCTAACACTAGAGGGCACTGCTTTGTTTCAGATCACCACATTTAACTCTTATTTTAATAAACTTCGAAAAGGATAAATAACATCAGCAAGATTGAATTTAAAAAAAAGGGGAGGGGGTTGAAAAAGAGCAAGCTTTGTTCCAGGTACCTTTACCTCCTCAATGAATGTGTTTATTTCAGGGGCTGCTTTGTTTGCCTTCTTCTTCAGGTGCTTTTTTGCTTTGTTTACGTCCTTCTCCACCTTTTTCCAGTCCACCTGCACGTAACCACTGTGGTTTGCAATCTGCAGGAGGAATAAATCATAACCAGATGTTTATCTCAATGTGAAATATAACAAAGATTGCTTCAACAAACGGAAAAAAAAAAGAACCGATATGAATGCAATGCTGTGTATGTATCCAGATGGCTCATGTCCACCCAGAGCCAGCACATACAAAACTCCTCTTTCTGCTGTTAAGCAGTCAAGCAGCATGCTGTGCAGCTGGCCTCTTCACTTTTCAATGAAGTATTCCAAAGGATGCCGCAACGCTTTTCATTTTTTATTTTAAGCGAAGGGCAGCATAAACTGCTTCCATGCCTTTACCTGTAAAAGAAGGAATCCTCCACCAATGGCAGTTGCCGCTATCTTCCCGACTCTTTGGAAAACATAGCCAGCACACCTGGACAGGTTGCAGAAGCAGTCATTTTCTTTGAAAGTCTCAATATTTTGTCATATGACATTAAGTTTGACTAGATTTTATTAGGATTTGATGTAATAGACCAAGTGTTCAGTACAAACTGTATTTTATTGACATGTAACAGAATAACAGGAGCAGGTTTTAAATACAGAAAAACTACGTTATTTTTTTCTTCAAATTTAAGATTGCATCCTACTTTATGTTTGTCTGTCACATGAAATTGATATATATACATATACTTAGATTTTGTTGTTATGTATCTGGATAAATATTAACATTTTCAATAGTTAGAAGAACTTTTGCAAGGCATTGTATGTAATCCAGAACATTTAAACTGATATTAAAGTAGACTTAATCATTTAATTGATGTGAAATAACTGCATAGAGATTCTGTTTTAGTCAATCCACAGTGTTCTTACCAGCCAGTCACCCCTCCCATCATGATCTGGGTGGCCACGGAATATTTTTCAGCAATCGGCCCGGAGTTGTTCCCAAACACCCGGCTCCACCACTGGTGCCTCCGGGCGTATTCTGTGAGGTCCACCACCTCATAGACCTCATCTTCGCTCTCCGGGTCGTCCTGTCCTGCTGTGTTGTTAACCACATGAAATGTATATTTTAGGCTGTTACTGACCCTAAACTCAAGTGCTCGGTTCATTCGTTTTTTTTTTTTTTTTTTTAATTATTATTATTATTAGGAGCTACAAAGCTAATATTAGCTAGGTATATAGCGAATAGCTCCCGGTGTGATACGGGTTTGTTTTTACTGTGTTTGAAAGATATATTCCATTTCCAACACTAGGTTTTTACAGAAAAAGAATGAAAAAATCATTTAGAACTAACAGTAATCCCAACTAGAACAGTTGCTAACCTTCTCTGTGGTCCCCCGTCGCCATTTTGGAGATACTAGTTATGTCACCGGGATGTTGACAATTCTAAGCCACGCCCATATCATGACGACTTCCTACGTCACGCGGTAAAAAAAAAAAAAGCTGTCATTTATTTACGTTCAGTGGTTTAGGAAATTATTTGCAAATTGCATTCCTTCTTTGACTATACTGAACTTTATGAACTAAATGATAATAATAAATAAATAGTTATTATTATTATTATTATTTTTTAAACACAAGAAGACATAAACTCAAGAGAAAAAGACTATAACCCTTCTGTAGTGGTTGGTTTAAAGAGCATTAACCCGTGCCTGCTAATAAAAAGAAGTCACTAGCAAATAAATAAACGGCATGAATGAAAATACATATTGAAGCACAGGTGTCAAACTCCAGTCCTGGAGGGCCACTGCCCTGCAACTTTTAGATGTGCCTCTGCTACACCATACCTGAATAGAATAATTAGGTCATTAGCAAGGCTCTGGAGAACTTATCTGCACAAGAAGGAGGTAATTAAGCAATTTCATTCCTGTGTTTTGTACCTGTGGCACATCTAAAAACTGCAGGACAGCAGCCTTTGAGGACTGGAGTTTGACACCATATTAAAGGGCAAAATTTATTTGAGCTTTTCCTTTTAAATAAAGTAATCGGGAACTGCAACCAATGAAGGTATGAATTACATAACACACAACCCAGATATCTGCAAAGGACAAAAAAAAATTAAGTAATTGTCTCTATATCCATTAAAAATATGATTCTATCAGATGAAAATGCAGAATCACATTTTCAAACTGATGAAAACCAATGACTGAAGAAATGTATCATTAACGTCATAGTAATAATAATGTGTAATATAATATGTATGTGTGTATATATATATATATATATATATATATATATATATATATATATATAAATAAACTACTTTATCACTACTTTATTATCACTATTTTATATATATATATATATATATATATATATATAATAGTGATAATAAAGTAGTTTATTTGTTGAGATGATGCTAAAACTTAAGGGACAAATTGTGAGGGTTAGTATCTATCTATCTATCTATCTATCTATCTATCTATCTATCTATCTATCTATCTATCTATCGTAGTGGTATTAATAATTAGCGATTTTCAGGGACAAATTTACATTAACTATAAAAGAATGGTATAGCAGAGAAGTCATATGGTAGAAAATGGGCGCTACTATTGGATGAAATGGGAAGAGAGGGCGTGGCTAGAACGGCGCGTGGGTTCGCTTGGGTTTCACAATTATAACAACTTTATCTTCGCGGCCGAAACGCATTTTATCGTGAAATACCCACATCTTGGATACTGCACTCAGTTACGTGCATCGCAACAACGGGATAATATTACTTTGTGATGAAAAATGTGAGGAGATACCCGGAGAGCGCTTTTGTGCCCCCCCGACAGGATTTACTACACCGAACAGCATCTTATCATCCTGGGGAAAAGTTTTTGATCATTTTGTTGTCTTCGGCTTCCTTCCTTTGACTCGGCGGAGCACTGCGTTCGTCCCATGCAGTCGTGCGGCGTCTCCGTCGCCGCCGCCGCCTGCGCTGCTGCTCGGAGTCTCGGCTCGGCTTCTTCTGCTGGTGATGAGGGAAAGAAAATGGCGGCGGGAAAAGCGAGTGAAACAGAGGAGGACTTTCCGACACTGACAGCCCAGGAGAGGGAGACTCTGGCCGGGATCGACAGGTCGGGAATATCAACTCCGCGCACTCGCATTAATGCTCAGACACGCAAAATTAATCGCTTTTCGCCATTGCGTGTTTTAAATGTCCCTGAACCGCCCTGCAAGTGATACTGAGCCGCCTATGTTGTCTTCTTGCTTTGCAGCTCACTGTTTGGATTTCAGAAGCTTCATGAAGATGGCGCCAGAACGAAGGCCCTGTTGATGAAGGTAGCTCGTCTAACTGGATGCATTGCATTACCAAGCTGCGTTCATATTCACAGAACTTGTTTAAGAATACAAACCACAGTGCAGGGCTTTAAAATTCACTCCTAATCTAGCGGGCTAGGCCGAATACAAGTGGCCCACTCTGTAGAGAAACCAAGGCCAGTTAGCCGCAGCCCCTCTTTTAGCCAGTTAGCTCAGCTACTCTCATCCGATGAGCAGCCCTGCACCTGCGGATACATGTTGTAATTACTGGCTGGCTTGTGTTACCAGCAAGAGCATTCGTTCTTCCGATTTACCCTGCTAGTTAGCGTTAGCATATGTTAGTTTGAGGTAACCGCCCTTCCAAGCAGCTTATCTGTGTGCACTTGTGCACAGCGTAGTTATGGTTTTCAGTCCTGCAAGCCTTTAACTTGAATGAGAAGTAAATGTCAGTTTTTTTTAGCTGCATGCCGTAGATGCCCCTCTCTAACAGTACCCAAATAAACTATGATGGGAATAATATAACCACAGCAATTGACGTTGCTTAGTTGTGGTTAGCTCGTATCGGAGCACTTCCTTCGGGATTTTTGTTTAGCTTGCAGTTGATGGGATGAATACATTATTTTTATTTATTTTTTTTATAAACTGAGTTTGGATGACTGCTTGCGTGAAATAAGTAGGAACCATCTGACGACCGTTTCAAGTGACGTTAATGGCTGGTTGCCTGTCCAAGATGGCGGAACGACACCGATAGCTTTACAACAAATTTCAAAACGCTTCACTCCGAACCGTATACGTGCTGCCTAGCGGTATGTTGGGTTTCCTCCCCGGTCTTGGCGCACTGTGAATGCGTGTCCCACTCGTCGACCAAGATGGTGTCAGGGTCCTTTGTTTACAGTTTATGCATGTGCTTTCACCAGTCTACCTGTACGTAACACAATACAACAACGCACTGACGATTACGTACTCCTCAGTCTTTGTGACTGTATGATAAGTTTGTCCAAAAAAGGTGGAGATGTTGACAAGTGATAATTTTGGGAGGCCTTCAATGAATCCGCTCGCTAGGTGGTGTGGGATCCCTACTAGGAAGTGGAACCGCTCCTTTACCTCTATCTGCACAGAAGCAGCAAAAGGGACAAGTGTGCCGTACCACTGTGGCAAGTCTCGCGAGAGAAAAGAGGCAGCTAATGTGGAGTAAGCCCACAACAACCAAAATGGATCTTTGGGAGTAATTATAACAATGCTTTTTGTTATAATTACTCCAATTTGATTGAAAAACGCATTAAAATAACATAATACCAAAATTCAGAGTATGGTTGAAATGCGGAGAGAATTTGAGTATTTTCTGGTTCTGGTGAAGTATTTGTATTCCCAGACTTGACCTACCTCACTGTCTAAATATTGCTCTTTCCTCTTTGATTCTGTTCTTCTTTTTTATGTCTTTCCTTGTCTTCCCATCTCTCTTTGTGTCTTTCCTTTCCCATCTCATTCCTTGTGTTTCTTTCTTTCTTTGAACGTAACAATGTTCAAAAACCAGTTTTAAAAATCACGTTTTGGTGCATCTTGGACACATTTTCAAGTATGTATTTACTCTACTCGACCGCAAACAGTGAATGTTAATATTTTCTGACAGGCATGTGGTTTTTATTTACATTTTGGAGCATTCCAGAAAGTGAGCCATATAGATTTGATTAGAGATTTAGTTAGATTTTTTTCTTATCGCTTATTAAAACCGTTGTACAAAATTTAAACTGCCTAAGTAGTCGGTGTCATTTTTGAACGCAAGTTGAACTTCAATGCACCATTGTAGCACACCTGCGTCTACATAGTACCAGTGTGGTCACACATCTGCTACTATAATCACTGCGATGGTTTTTGGGGCTGTTTGAATACTACAGGAAGTTTGGTTTGCACTTTAGCCTACTTTTCTCCATATGATGTTTACATTCAGCTTGCCTCCATTTCAGATAAGTAATTACGTTTCATACAGAGTGATTTTTAAACCATTTTTCTGTTTAAAAACACTGATGTACAGCTTTGGTTCAGTCCGTCTTTAATGCCCCATTGTCACAGCAGCTAACCGAGAAACGGTCCTGAAAGCTCTTTTGTTTGCGTATGTTGTTGTTTGCTTTTTAAAGTTGCACGGCGGACGTTGATTTCAGCGCCTCAGTAAGGGGTGTGCGCTTTTAAAACAACGCTGTATTCATTTGGATGCTGAATCGAAAGGGCTTTACAGAAAATTTTAGGTTTAAAATTGTTAAATGAACGTACGGATACGTCCCCATTTCTCGTTTGATGTCATTTTCGTTACTGTAGGATCAGTTTTCACTGCTAGAAAGATTAGATTGTTAGATTAAAAAATGCTGTCAAAAAAAAAAAAACTGCACTTTTTTTTTCTTTCAAATTCCATTGAGGAAAAAATGTAAAAGAACTTATTTCTTGTAAACGTTTCTAATGGGTTGTGGGAACAGTTGTCAAATTTCTGTTTTTTATTTTATTTTATTTTATTTCATTTTTTATTAAATCAATTAAACCATGTTGTCCATTTGTGTTAAACCAAACCCAGTCTGTAGACATAAACACTCACCACTTGACCTTATTGTTATACTATTTTTTTTCTTTTTTTTATGGCTCCACTCCCACTCCGTTTCAGTTTTTGACAGCCCTGTCTGGCACTTTGCAGTGGTGGGGCCTCTGCACTGTGTGCAGATAAGACTGGCTTCAATGCTGCAGACAGAACTAGGTCACTATTACTACTGACGAGCTGGCACTGACGCTAACTCACAGCAACTAATAGCTAAACTGTAATTTGTGAGACAATTTGTTTTTGTTTCTGAGTTTTGTTTTTTGGAGGAAAATGTCTGGGTTTTCATATGTTACAATTTCCCATCTTCATAATTCCTATGAACAAAGTTGGCCATTCAGAGTGCTGGATATCAGTGGAATGTTGGGTGGAAGGAAAATCTGTGATAAAGTCAAGGAAATGTTGCTTAATCAATATTGTCTTTGTGATATTCCACAAGACTGTTGCATTGTTAACTAATATTTTGCAGCTCTAATCTCCAAGTCAAAGTGGGAGGAAACATAAACTTATAAAATAATGTCCGTCTTGTATTTATTCTCGCGTAATATTCATAACAATAGTTGAAAACTTATTTCTGGAATCCAGATGAAACCAGGACTCGGTATCAGATGTGAAAAGTCAGACCGGTTTATGTCTACTGCCGGCAATAATCATATTTCAGATTCACGCTCCTTTTATACCACATACCTTTATTTTATTATTATTTCCTTTATGTTCTTTCCACGTCTGATGCCTCCATTCAAACTGAATGTGTTTGGTTACATAAGCTTCTGTCAGAAGTCGCAGCTTTTTTATTTTGCAAAGTCAAGCAATCATCCATCTGTGTGAGTCGTCCCAAGGTTGTTTCCATTCAGGCTTACCTCGACTCTCCCTGCAAAGCATCACATATTATCACCTTCCTTAGAAACTAGTTTTTTTTTTTTTTTTTTTAAGTTTGACCTTCTCTCTCCTTTACTTTATTTTTCTTCAGATTTTATTGAAAATAAGACATCAGGCTTCGATGTGAATCACAGAGAAATTGTCTGGGTTTTAAAAACGATGCTTTTATGTGGTTTATTTGAGTAAACCAGCTTATTTAATGTTCTTCAGATATAATCCCAGCTGGAAGTCAATTTCACGTGATTTCCTTTGTAACGCAGATTTAGCTATAATTATGAGTTTGTTTTTTTTTCCAACAACAAACAGATTTTTATGTACCCTAACATGAGGAGATTTTACCAGTTAAGTCTGAAAGTCGCAGGTATAAACAACAATTCTGTTTTCAGGGGGTAGGCTAATTTTAGAGAGGCACAACATTATTGTGGATGTTCCAATAATGAGTTTTGGATCAAGTATGTTGAGCAGCTTCCATATTGTGCTCCACTGTTAAAAGAACTCTACAGAATTTATTAAATAAAAGCAAGAAAATAGAGTTTCTGAAATGGTCAGTCCTGAAAAATATAAATGTATTCTACATTAAACCAAACGACAACAAAATCTTTCAGTTTAAAAAAAATTTGCAACAGAACAGAGTTTTTAGTCTGTTTTATTTATCAAGTGTAATTCCGTTTACTTCCTCTCTGTTACACAACTTCCCTAATGTTAGCAACGTTTTCTACTCCCACATATAAACCAAACATCAACTTCACTCCTAATTTCAACCTGTTAATTTTAAATTCAAATGTTAGTTTTAACTTTTTGACATTTTCACCACTGTGCATCAGCTAATTCTGTTGCTAATGGAGTTGCTGACTTTTTATGTAATCAGAAAACACTGATAACTCATTGTTTTTTTTACTGAAAAGTATGTGTTTTATAAGCATTATGCCATTGGGAAAACAGCTAATAGCTAAAACTACAACAGGAAGGTTTAACGTGAGATTTTTCCTGCTGCTCCCAGGCTGTCCGCTGCTACGATTCGCTCATCCTGAAAGCCGAGGGGAAAGTGGAGCCTGAGGTCTTCTGCCAGCTCGGCCACTTCAACCTCCTCTTGGAGGATTATCCAAAAGGTGAGCCTTCCTTCCAGTGCCTAGAATAGAAATATCCCTTTATTCTCACCAATTCAGATCAAATAGTGAAACTTTTGTGTTGTATGAATGGATTACATACATCTTAAACTTCTATTTTGAGAAAATTTGATGATTATGACTTTCTGCTAATAACAAATGCACAAAAAGCAAACAAAAATGGGGTTTTAACCTAAATGTTTTGCTATATCAGTTGGCCACAAAAAGTCATTGGGGAAGAATCTAGCAATTTTTGAGTCTTTATAAGCATTTTAATTGAAAGTTGAGTGGAAGGAAACAATGCAGGGCCTAGCAATAGATATTTTTTTTTTCATTAATATTTTTATTTTTTTCAAATTTCTCATACATTTCTGTGTTCGTTCCAGCATTATCAGCATACCAGAGGTACTACAGTTTACAATCAGACTACTGGAAGGTAAGGCTTTATTGTTTTTTTTTTTTGTTGTTGTTTTTTTAAACACTTATTTTCACACACACGCATCCACGCCGCCTCACCGCCCACGCTTGCGCTCGCTCCTTCACAGGAAGCCTTTCTGGTCTCATTTAGGTTAGATGTCAGCCTGAGATGCGGTTTCAGGTTTCATGTCAGTCATTCTGAGCACCTGGCTGTGAACTTCTGCGGTTTGGCTAAATGCTAGTAATGAATTAACCTCTTTTTTTTTGTTTTTGTTTGCTATAAGTAATAAATGTTAGCAGGTAACCTCAAAGTCGAACAGTTTGTCATCTGCACACCATTTTTAACTTTTTCTTTTTCTTTAAATTTTTTGGTTTGAGTAGAAATGAAGAGGTAAAGTTTTGTGTTTTTAATTTCAAATCATCTCTCCCTCTTACCCAGAATGCTGCGTTTCTGTATGGCCTGGGAATGGTCTACTTCCACTATAACGCCTTTCAGTGGTGAGTCCCATCTGTTTGTCGCATTTCTGCAAATTCAGCAGCCTTACTGGTCTGATAAATGCAGCAAAATTTACTATTAATAAATATAGTATTTGGCATTAAATTCCTCTTTAAACAAATACAAAAATTTCTCATGTGTCTTGCATACGCAGGCGATGCGTAGAGGAATGCTGTTTTTTTTTTTTTTTTTTTTCTCTCGTAAACACTTTAGCGCCACAATAATTCAAACTGAACACTTCAAGAAACTTGACTGGGAATAGTTTAAATTACTAAATGTTTTTGGGAGAAAGCTGAATTAGCCCGGTCAGAATTTACGCCCGCATCAGAGGCCGTCGTCGAGGAAACGCGCTTAGCATTCAGGTCTAGACGGTGCTCCTTCGGGTTCCGCTGCAGCGTTTTGCTCCCAGCTCCATCGCTCTCTCTCCCTCCTCATGTCGTCTTGGTTCCTCCCGCAGGGCGATCAAAGCATTCCAGGAGGTGCTGTACATTGATCCGGGATTCTCCCGGGCCAAGGAGATCCACCTCCGCCTGGGCCTCATGTTCAAAGTCAACACAGACTATGAGTCGAGCCTAAAGGTACGCAGAAAACCCAAACGGTCTGCGTGTGTTTAATTAAAATTTGACTCATTTCTCATTGTTGTTGTTTTCAGCATTTTCAGCTGGCTTTGATTGACTCCAACCCCTGCACTTTGTCCAAAGCTGAAAGTAAGCCACCAAGATTTTTATTTACATATATTCTCTATAAAGTGTTGTCATATTTAAGTCAAACCATGACTTAAAATGCAGCTCAAGCTCAGCACCTGTTACCTTGACGACGGCAGCATCCCTTTTCTCCTAGATTTTTTTTTTCTTTACCCCCGTTGCCGTTTGCCTCGGTGTGTCCTCCCCTCCTCATCCACTTCTCTCTCACACACACATTCACACGCAGACAGAAAATATCAAGGGCAGCCCCGATCTCTCCCCCGCATCCCCCCTCCACCTTCCCCCACTTTCTCTCCACAACTCCCTCTCTCCCCTCCATCTGCTGAGAGTCACTCAGGCAGCTTAGATCAGACACTGCAGCGCTCCAGACAAAGAGAGGTGCCGCCAGGATCACGGCTACCTATCCGCTCCCATCGCAGGTTCTCCCAACGTCGCTGCACTACTTTCCAAAGACTTTAGAAGATAAACAAGGATCGCTAGCTGATAGGGGGAAAAATGTTCAATTAACTTCTGCCTAACCCCTTTCCTCTTCTTCTTCTGTCCTTTTACAGTCCAGTTCCACATTGCTCATCTGTATGAGATCCAGGTAAGTTTTTGGTTTTATTTTTGTCAGTTTGCTGAACTTGTGCATCCGTTGTCCTTGCTCTCAAGGGTACAGGAATGTGTGTGTGTGTGTGTGTGTGTTTTTTTTTTTTTTAATTACTTTTTTGATTTGTGTGAAAAGCATCCTTTCTATTAGTGATAGAAATGTATATGTGAGCATCTCAATGTCAGGGAAAGCCCTGTTTTTCTTGCATCATAAACCAGGCGCTGATGGATGGGGAGATTGGGTGGGCAGGAGGGTTTTCGCGCGCGGGAGGGGAGTACAAGATTAGCTGATCATCGAGGGTTGCCACGGAAACAGCAAAGTCTGTCTTGCCTTCTTCGGTATGCTGGTGGCGTCTCTGTCTCTTTATGTGGGTTGCAGCGGAGAGGTACAGTAGCACTGAGCCGGGAGCAGCAGCACGCTGCAGCTAATGTGGTCAGATTCAGCCGCATGTGTGAGCGTAACACACACCTCGGGTTTCTGCCCCGCTT
This sequence comes from Poecilia mexicana, assembly GCF_051168715.1. Lineage (NCBI taxonomy): Eukaryota > Metazoa > Chordata > Actinopteri > Cyprinodontiformes > Poeciliidae > Poecilia > Poecilia mexicana. The sequence continues at coordinate 28,212,747 of NW_028263371.1, forward strand.
CATGAATGTTTACCTGCAAATGTGACTAAATATGAACAAAGCGCCACAGGCTGTCGCTTCAAGAACGGGGCATTTTGGGACATTCGTGGCCCATCAGTGGCTGCCTCTAGTCTGAGTTCAATCCTTATGAATGGATTTGACTTGACAGTCCTCTCTGATGTTGCTGGTGCACTTTTTTTCTCCCTCTCAACTTTCTCTTTGGACAACCTTTTTTTTTTAACTCTTCTTTTGTCCAACCAGAATATTTACGACCTTTACAAATGCATTAAAAATGCTTCTTCTGACGAATGCACTTATCCCTGTTGCTGGTGTACTTTTTCCTTCCACTCAACTTTTTTTGCAATAAGCTTTGTAGCTTCCCTCTATGTATTCAGTCATGGTCTAATATGACCATTATATACATTTATACATGAAGAATGGTTCTTTAACCACATTTTACACATTTTTCTAATATGTTCTTACTCCTAAAAGGTCGAATAAGACAAATGAAAAGTTTCTAATCTGCTTATTCTTAACTGACTATTGCAGAAGAGATTTGGGGCTTCCAAGGAGGCGTACGAGACCCTCCTGCAGACGGAGGACCTCCCTGCTCAGGTGAAGGCCACCACCCTGCAGCAGTTGGGTAAGTTTCTTTGCCATTTAGTTGTGGAACAAATTGTTTTCAATTGAACACATCTCTGACGGAGTCTATTTTTCTCTTTTCTTTTTCTTTTTTTTTTTTTTTTTTTGGCTTCTTCTCAGGCTGGATGCATCACACAGTGGAACAGCTGGGGGACAAAGCCAGCAGGGACAGCTATGCCATCCAGTGTCTGCAGAAATCGGTGGAAGCTGACCCCAACTCCGGACAGTCTTGGTACTTCCTTGGCAGGTACGCCACGTCAAATGGGATTTTTACCGTTTGATGAAATCGTAGCGATGTTTCTTAAATTATATTTCAGCTGCTGTCGAGCTCCCTAATGACTCTTTGTTCTCTTGCACCTGCAGGTGCTACGCTAGCATTGGCAAAGTCCAGGATGCCTTCGTCTCTTATCGGCAATCCATAGATAAATCGGAGGCCAGCGCAGATACTTGGTGCTCTATAGGGTAAATGTCTGTTTCTGTGTATCAGGGTAGTTTTTCTGTTTTTATTCTTAAATGTAAACTTTTTCTTCTCCTCTCTTTGCGACGCTCTCAGGGTGTTGTACCAGCAGCAGAACCAGCCAATGGACGCTCTGCAGGCCTACATTTGCGCCGTGCAACTGGACCACAGCCACGCTGCCGCCTGGATGGACCTGGGGACTCTGTACGAGTCCTGCAACCAGCCGCACGACGCCATCAAGTGCTACATCAACGCCACGCGCAGCAAAGGCTGCACCAACACCGCCGCGCTAACCCACCGTATCAAATGTCTCCAGGTGGGTGAAAAGAGCAATAAAAGGCAGGGAGATCCTTCCCTCCCCCCCAATATCTTTGGAAGACGGCTTAATCTGGATTTTTGTGGAACAATGCGATCCGCCGGCTGCTGATTACTTCTCTGAGATGCTCTGAGTGCAGTAGGATTCAGGCCAATGCATGCTACTGAAAGAAACAAACCTCATTTTGCCCGGGAGTGAAAGCTTTGGGATCTTTCAGTGTCTTCTGTACTACCATTTCTTCTCCTTTTTTAAAAATTTCCTTGTAGGGGAACAAACTTAAGTATTCTATATAATATTCTCAGGGAATTGGGTTTAAGATACTGTGGGATTCAGAGATTCTCTTTGTGCATGACATTCCTACAAACTAAATTCAAGTAAGAACCCTTCTGTCCTTTGCTGCCTTCAAATGCTTCCCCAAAAAAAACCCACTGTAAATTGTTCCTACCTACCGATTTTATTTCAAAACTCTGAAATAGTTGTTCTAGGGTTGGACGATGTTTAAAAACACATTTCTATTCCCAATAAAACCATAAAATTGACACCTTTGTTAATTTTTTAAAAGTTAGGCAATGGATTTTTTTGACAGAACAAAAGGAAAGCATTTAATACATTTTAATCAAAACCTGAGGTGACGAATTATGTGATGATTTCCATAATTGTGTAAAACAAAGAGGAGCGGTGTGGAGATCTAACAAACCAGCACCGTATAGTGGGATTTAAAAGTTCCCTGCTCACAAACAGTTGTAGTCCTAGCTATGGCATTTACTCAGATGTTTTCTCTTCTTAAATTCAAATTGTTGTAGAAATCTGGGGGAAGTACTGTTTTATAACGGACTGATTTATTCTGACCTATTAAAAACGATCATCATTTTTCCTCCAAAGGTTCCCATGTTTCCTGCAAACAATGTTTTTTTTTCCTCATTTATTGACCAATTAACCCAATGGAAACGCAGATTGTCTTTTATGTTTAATTTATTGAAACAAATGGGCAGAGATGCATTTACATGGGTTTCATTTTGGATTTGAAGGCAGATTCAAAAGAAAAAGGCCCGATTCTAGCACAGCTCTGATAAAGACCCTGACAGCTGGGGTAGCAGACAGAAAGTTTCCCTCATTTACAATCAGTCGGGGGGGTTTTGACAGTCCCTATATCCCATATATTCATCCTTATTTTTGTCCAAAGAGTGTCATTTTCCTTTGAATGTGCATGAAGGAACGTCACATTTCCACCACGTTTGCCAGCGTAATATCATGTCGCATTAAGACAAGCGGCTCGGCTTGTTTTAATTGATCTGTGACTGTTGCTCTGTGTCATATAAGCACTTTCTTGTGTGGTTAATTCATGATGATGATCCATGCAGCCAGAAATCGTTAAAAAGACCTCTACCTATAATTGCCATTGCTCTGATCATTCCTTGTTTTTTGAGGTCATCACAACTTTGTCCTTTTTTTTTTTTTTTTTTTTTAATTTTTTTTTTTTTAAATTCATTTATTTATTTTTTTTATTTTATTTTTTGTTTTTCACGTCGTTTTCCATTCCCCTAGGCTCAGTTGAGTAACCCCCAGCTCAGTAGCCTACAGGGTAAAAGTAAAATGCTCCCTCTTATTGAGGAGGCATGGAGCCTACCAATCCCAGCTGAGCTAACCTCCAGGCAGGGAGGCCTGAGCAGTGCACCGCAGCAGGTGAGAGACCAGATAGAGCAACTCGCACCTCCCCCCACCCAACCCTCCTTTGCCCTCCCCTCTGCCTCCCACCCACCCTTCCTCCATCTGCCCAGACACAGAACACACCAAGCAGGTCAGCACAGGCGTCGCCGTGCATTTGGATGGGTAACGCTTGAGCTCAACGATGCCTACGTCACTAAATTTCTCATTAGAGCGCACACGTCAACAGAAGCGAAACATTCAGCACAATGATTTCAGTTTGGAACGACGAGGTTTCCAGCCAAGTGTTACCCAACCCTGCATCCCCTCCTCCTCCCTCTCCTCCATCTCTTTTCTGCAGCAGTCACTCGCCTTCACCCATCACGCTCCATTCCAGCAGAATGAAAACCTAACAAAAGCCTTTTAATTCTTTCCTTTTTGCTTTCTCCTCCTTTTTTAAAAATTATTTAAAATCTTTGGCTTTTGAGCATGCTCTGACGTGATTGGTGAGGCCGTGCTGCTGTGGAGGCCTTCCCGTTGACTCTGTCCGTCATCCTCCTCTTCCTCTTTCAAGTAGCTGACCTTAGAAGCAACTGCAGCCGCTCGTAGAGTTCTAGCAACTCCCCCTTACCGTTTCATTGTCACTTCAGTGTTCGGTACACAATCAGTAGATATCAGTAGTTCTGTTTGTGCGTGACCATTGTTGTTTTCTTTAGGTTGTATGAGGCCCGAATGAAGTTGTTCCACTCTTTGAGCTTTTTCATAATTGTCCCATTAGAGCCACTTATTTAGAGATAGAATCAAACAACGTGGTGCAGAGTTACAAAGTGGAAGGAAAATGCTACAGGAAACCCCCCCCCAAAAAAAAAAAAAAAAACTGTCAAGATGGGCAAGGAGAACATTATTTATGAGTTCGAAGTAGGCATGGTTTAATCACTTAGAGTAAAAATATGCTTTAGCTATTACCAGAAATATTTTAATTGAAAATGATTGAAATGCTCAAAAAAAAAAGGAAAAAATTATTACATTGCTGCTGCTGCTGCTGCTGCTGCTAAAATAATGTTTGTGAAATGTATTTCTGGAGAATACAACTGAGCATTTAGTCATAACTTTTTTATATTAATGTGTATATGTATAATTATGTAGATATGAGAACCTGCTGAATTTTTTATAGCAATTGTTATAAAAAGTGGTTATTGAGAATTTTATTGCTGCTATCAGTGCTGCTCCTCATAGAGGGACACTGAAAGCTAAAGTTAGCTAGCTAGCTAGCTAGTCCATCTTAGCTAGCAGGCAAGCCTAGTACTACCAACTGTTAGCTGCTAAAATGCCAACTTTGCTCTTTCTTTTTTTTAAATGTGACCTTAATGAAAAGGATATGGATGTTGTCTTTTAGCTTCTGGGCTATAAATTTCCAAGTGGCTAACCGTTTTTCAGTAAATGGCAACAACAAAGAACTTGGTTTGCTAGTTAGCTTGTGGCTAGAAAACGTTTTTACAAAACAACGGTTATTTTGTTTTTCTTATGGGATGTTATTTACTGTTCCCACAAGGCCTTGAAGCTGTCTTTTCAAGAACAGAAATAGTACCGAGAAGTTTAAAAAATAAAAAGTATTTTCCTTCTACTTTATATTGATCTGCTACTTTGCGTTTGTCTTGCATGACGGTACCAGTGAAACACATTGTGGTTGTAATGTGGTCAGAAGGTGAAAAAAGTTCAATGGGGGTGGATACTTTTGCAAGGCACTGTAGCTCTGCTTTTTCAGTAGCTGTGACTGTGGGAATGACCTTAAAATATTTATTTATTTATTTAACTGAGATTTCAGTGGATCTGATGTGGCTTAAGCCTGATTCTTACTGTAATTTATTTGGACCCGAATTTTTAAAAAGAATGAGGATAAAAAAAAATTGCAGATATTTGTAGAAAAAATACAAACGATGACCTGTCAGCAGCCACATTTGACTCTCTTAATTAACTGTCTAATTTATGAGATGCATCATTCTGCTCAGTCACAGCAGCTTGTTCCTTGCTGTAATTGAAACTTTAGCTCCAGTGACCTAATGGTGTGGAAAAAAGCAGTAGTGCTGAATTTCCAGCCAGGATTTATTTATTTATTCTTTTTTTTTTTTCTTTTTTTTGCTTTAAGCTCAAACTCAAAATCACGGCATTGTTTCTCCCTTCTCTCTTCTTTTCCTTGTTTCCCCCCCAAACCCTCTTATTGCCGCTTTGCGTCTCGATAACAACCACCCATAATTGGGTTTCCACTCTCCCTCCATCTTATTTTTCTACTTTGCTTCGACTTTTGTTTTTTTTCTTTCTTCGTCTCCCTCCTTTGCCTCCTCACATTTGTTTTGCTTCACTTTTGCCTGTGCCCCCTTCCATCCCCTTCTCTCCAGGCCTGTAAGCCCAATCACAGCGCAGAGGGAGGGGGCTCGGGTCAGTCTCTACCCCCTCATGCAGGCGCACTGGGCCAAGCGGAGGACCAGTCGTGCCCGGCCAAGAGGAGAAGAGCCGGCAGTCCTGCCAAGGTAAACATACGACAGCTTTGTGTTCTCCATCCACTGGAAGCATTTGTTTGGTTGGACTCATTGTAATTTTTTTTCCTGCCTCAGAATGACTCATGGCCCAGTAATCCACCACAACAGCCATCACCGAGCTGGTACCTCTCCCCACAGAAATTACAGGTTAGTGAGCATTTTCTACGACCATGAATGACTCAGATTCTCAAACCATACGAAGGAAAAAAAAAAAACTTGTATATAATTAGGAAAAAATTCTGAGATTTTCTTGGAGTTGCATGACTGCATGAACCCAAAATATTTAGTATTTGTTTAGAATGAAATTGACAAAAATATATTGCAAACTGCTGAACCAGAAGTCAAAATTTTCTGATGTGGAGAATGTACAGATATTATAAGTACTTCTAAAGTAAATGTTTTGTGTTCAGATATCTAGAATGTTTTCAAAACTGAAATAGAAAATGTCTGATTTTTTGGGGGATTCTGATTTTGACTGAAGTTTCTAGTTTTGATGCATTCAGTGGATGTGGGGAAGACCATTTCCACTTTTGTTCTGATGTAAAGTTGGTGCAAAATCTGATGGATCTTCTGAGGAACGGATCGTTTAAGCTCAGGCTTTCCGCTGCCTGTTTTGTAGATGCTGGAACAGCTGCGCGGTAACCGGGGCAACCTGAAGCCCCATGAGCTACAGGCGTTGGAGCAGCTGGAGGCTCAGCTCGCAGTAATGCAGCAGCACCAGGTAAACGGTCAAACCACATATTTGGGGGTGGGGGGTAAAGTCATCCCCGAATCTCTGTTTCCAGTTTCACTCAATACCTAAAGTTTTTCTTCTCACAGATGAGGCAGAACGCATCGGGAGCTCCGATTCGTCCCTCCCTCCCTAACGGCCCCTCCGCTAACTCCCTCCCTTCTCCTAACCCCGGCCTCCACCCCACGCGGCCCCACCTGGGCCCACCCCGCCACCTCTGCCCGCCACAGCCGATGGCCAACGGGCCAGTCGGGCGCTTGGACGCCACGGGCGACGGTCGCAACGGCAGCGCTAATAATCAGCCGGGACCCAACGGAGATGTGCCTTACCCGCCAGCCGCCGCAGCACCGCTACCTCACACCTGCACAAGCACGACGCCACAGGACGCGGCGCCGCACCTAAACTCCTCTCAGGTTGGACTTCCTGTCCCATGAAAGCTCTTTAAAAACAAAATGAACCGCTTGACGTGAAAATGTAACGCTTTTTGTTTCTCTTTCAGGGGCTTCAGAAGGAGTGTGTTAAACATGCGACAGGCTCAAGCAGCGAGGGGAACCCCTCTCACCCCCAGACCCCCAACTCCACTAGTCACCCCAACAATCAGGTTGGACATTCCAGTAACGCCCCGTCGCCACGGCAGCCGACTCACAACCACCTCCCCTCCCCGCCGTCGCTCCCTCACTCCTCTACCTCAGGCGGTGCCGCATCCGTTACCAAAGACGGCGACGCCGCTGGCGCCACGTCCCATGGCAACGGGGGCTCAGACGGCGCGGCGCAAACGTCGCTCCCGCCTGCCGGGAGCGAGAAGGCGCAGGCGGACGGACTGGCCAATCACGTTCGCTCCGAAGAGGGAGACAAGGTGGCGGACGGTGGCGAGAAGCAAAGCCTTAGCGCAGACAATCCCAGGCTGTCCGCCCTCCTGGCGGTGGAAAAGGGTGCCGAGGAGAGCGAGGCGCCGTCAAAGGGCACAACATCTGCGGCGACGGGGCTGGAGCCCCAGAAGAAGGTGAACAACATCCACCCGGCCACTCTGCCGTCCGCCTCCCAGCCGCAGGGCAGCTCGGCCGCCTCCTCCCCCATCTCCGCCATGTCTACCGCCACGCCCTCACCCAAATCCTCTGAACACACCCAAACGGGGGGCCAGAGCCCCCCCACAACCACCACCGCCGCCACCGCCACGTCCACCACCGCCACCACCACGCCTGCCATCAACGGCAACAGCAAAGGAGGCATCTCCGAGGACTCGCAAAGCCCGCTTAAGGCCGAGCCTCCCGCCATCACAGGTCTCATAGCAACGCCGCCGCACGGACACAACTCGTCCTCATCCTCGTCTTCGTCTTCTATTTCCATCTATCCCAGCTCCACAGACGTGCTGAAGGCCTGCAGGTGAGAACTCAACTATTGGTGTAAACTTGCTTATCGTTTGCAATAAAGCACAGATGAAACATGTTCAATTTTTTTTGTTTTTTCAAAAGCATTTTGAGATGTTCTGCATATTATGCTTACTTGAATGAATTACCAATATGGGATTCTTACTGATTATCTGCAGCAGCTTGAAATAGATGCTAACTCCTTTCTAAAAGTGACTAAACATTCATCACGTCTTCATGAGCTCTATATCTTTGCTCCATCAGTACAAGGCGCTTGATATTGTCACTAAAAACAAGCTAGAGACCTCATCACAACATGACAAGTTATGAAACTGTCGCCTCATTAAAAAAAATCTGTTCGTCTTTGGTTTTAAAAACCGAAAGTTGCCAGAGTAGAAAGCGGCTCTGATTGGATGAAACCCATAGTGGAGCAACTGGTTTGTTTTGAGCATGTCTCCCCCTGGTGGACTCTCGGTGGAAGTACAATCTCCACAGGGAATCGGTTATGTAACGGGCTCACAGCTGAAGGCCACTGGGTTGTCTTGTTGCCATGCAAACATTGCTCAGTTCAATAGATTCCCTCTAACTGGATCCTTGGAAGACAAAAAGAAAGTTAAAACTTTCTTCTGAGTAAGAATAATTAGATTTTTAAAGAGTGATTCATCCTGGAGTTTTTTTTTTTTTTTCTGTGCGTTTTCAGAAACCTGGGGAAGAACGGCCTTTCCAACAGCAGCATCCTCCTCGATAAGTGCCCCCCACCCCGGCTGCCGCCCCCACCGTCGCCGGCCCTGCCCAAAGACAAGCTCAACCCTCCCACTCCCAGCATCTACGTAAGCAGCTTCTTCTGGATCAAAAAGTAGATTTTTTTTTTTTTTTTTTTGTATTTTCATTGTGTGAAATTCTTTAATTTTTTTTAAAAAATCCAGCTGGAGAACAAAAGGGATGCTTTTTTCCCGCCGCTGCACCAGTTCTGCACAAACCCCTCCAACCCGGTCACCGTCATCAGAGGCCTGGCTGGAGCGCTCAAACTGGGTGAGCACCGCCTTCCCGCTCCCTTTATATTTTTTCACATTTTTGCTCACTTCCGTTCTGTTTGCGTCCAGATCTCGGCTTGTTCTCCACCAAAACGCTGGTGGAAGCCAACCCGGAGCACCCGGTGGAGGTCTGGACTCAGCTGCTGCAGCCCGCCGACGAGAACTGGGACCCGAGCGGCACCAAGAAGATGTGGCGCTGCGAAAGCACCCGCGCTCACACCACCATCGCCAAATACGCGCAGTATCAGGCCGCCTCCTTCCAGGAGTCCCTCAGGGTTGGTCCTGCTTTGAAATCAAACTTCTAAGTCAAAGAGTTCAGCTTTGAGGTTTGTAAGATTGTGTTCTAACGGGTTGATTTCAGGAGGAGAATGAAAAGAAGGCACTAAAGGAACCTTTGGACACTGAGCCATCATCTGCAGAGAGGTATTCAAGAAAAACTGCATCAAGAAAGAAATGTTTAGCGCAATAAAATGCTAAGTGTGTGTTTTTGTTTTTAAGTGCGACACGAAAACGAAGAGGGCCCTTAAAACACATCAAGTTCGGAACCAACATTGACGTCTCTGACGAAAGGAAGTGAGTTTGGAGTTTATTTCTATTCTACGATGGAGTATTAGGACCATTGTAGACAGGAAAAGGAAAAATTTCCTAGACAAAATTTTTGAATTTGAAACAGGTTTTAACAGATCAATCTCAAAATGTCACAATTTTTTGAGAGAAATGTACTTTTCTTCTGTCTACAATATCCCTAACGCGCTGTACTACTTTCTGCTCCGATACTGAAAACAAACGAGCTCTAAACTCTGCTCCGCTGCGCCCCCTGTCAGGTGGAAACAGCAGCTGCAGGAGCTCAGCAAGCTGCCGGCCTTCGCGCGGGTGGTGTCCGCCGGCAACCTGCTGAGCCACGTTGGCCACACCATCCTGGGCATGAACACGGTGCAGCTGTACATGAAGGTTCCCGGCAGCAGGATCCCGGGCCACCAAGAGCACAACGACTTCTGCGCCGTCAACATCAACATCGGGCCTGGCGACTGCGAGTGGTTCGCCGTGCCGGAGGCCTACTGGGGCGTGATGAGCAACTTCTGCGAGAAGTGAGACGAACTCGTCGTCTTTGCGCTTTGCTTTCGCGTGTTTCACGAGTACGTATAGTCAAAGCTTCTTCGCTTCCCTGCAGGAACAACATCAACTTCCTGATGGGATCGTGGTGGCCCAACCTGGAGGACCTGTACGAGTCGGACGTGCCGGTTTACCGCTTCATCCAGCGTCCGGGCGACTTGGTGTGGCTCAACACGGGGACCATCCACTGGGTGCAGGCCATCGGCTGGTGCAACAACATCGGCTGGAACGTCGGACCTCTCACCGGTACGTCTTGCCCATATTTGTCAAAGAACACATTTGTTTTTGTTTTTTTTTGTTTAATTTAGTTTCTGTTTTGTCTCTCACTTTGAGTGTTTGCACAGAATTCGCTTAAGTTTAAAAATGCTGTTTTGCTTTCTATCCCAAAAGAAAATTAAATGTTTCTTCTAAGTAGAGCTGAAACAATTAATTGTGATTTATCAGCTACTGAAATAATCGTCAACTAATTTAGTAACCGATTAATCATTATCCGGAGTGTACAGACTCCCAAAAATGCTCGACATACTCAAAGCAGTAAATACGAAAATATATATGTTTTGCATTTAAAATAAAAATTCTGTTGTTTGTAAATGTGTTTTAGCCAAAACTCCTTAAGTAGTTATATTTACCTTCCCACGGTTCAGATTTACTAACCAGGCGATGCTATGGTACTGCATTTTAGGCAATAAAATGATTATTTCCTTATTCAAAAAGGAATTGAATAATTTTTGTTCAGGAAGACCCGTGAATGTGCCCTCTTTTAACCCCCAATTTACGCTCCTCCTTTCAGCCCACCAATACAAGCTGGCTGTGGAGCGTTACGAGTGGAACAAGCTGCAGAGCGTCAAGTCTATGGTTCCCATGGTGCACCTCTCCTGGAACATGGCGCGGAACATCAAAGTGTCCGACCACAAGCTGTTTGAGATGATCAAGTGAGCCTCAGAGCCCCTTTTAGAGTCCCCCACCCCTACTTGTTTTGTTTTGTTTTTTTTGTTTGGTTTTCTGCGCTGTGGCGCTAACGCGGCGCGTTCCGGTCGCAGGTACTGCTTGCTGCGGACGTTGAAGCAGTGCCAGTGGGTGAAGGAGGCGTTGACGTCGGCCGGGAAGGAGACGGTGCTGAAGCCGAGGACGAGGGACGAGCCGGCGCACTACTGCATCATCTGCGAGGCGAGTATAAAGCTTAGATTCAGCTTTAAAATGTTGCATTACTATTTATAAAAAAAAAAAAAGCATTTCGGTATAAATCATTCCGCACTTAATTATCACATTGACTAATTTGGTTCAACTGAATTAAAAAACCCTTTTTTGTTTGTCTGTTTGTTTACACCAATTAGCATCTCGGCTAATGGATTTAATTAGAGCGAAATGCTTTCAGCAGTTTTTCCCAGACAAACGCTATTAAATTCTCGCTCTAAGTGTTTGTTGTTATTCTCTCCCCGCGCCGTCTGTCCATCCGTCCGTCTAGAAAGAAACAACTTCACCTCGCTCTCCTCCGTTTAACGGTTGAACTCGGAAATGTGACGTTGCAGGTGGAGGTGTTCAACCTGCTGTTCGTGCGCCGTGAGCACCTGTCCAAGAAGCAGTGCCTGGTCCACTGCCAGGACTGCGCCAGGAAGGGCAGCGCGGCGCTCGACGACTTCATGGTGCTGGAGCAGTACAGGATGGAGGACCTGATGCAGGTCTACGACCAGTTCACATTAGTAAGTGGAGGAAGCCTGAAAATTACACCAGCAACAAGCGCTACATTTAGTCACTGAGCAAAAACGCATCAAGCATGTTGATCAGTGTTTCACCTCCTACTAACGAAAGGCAGGTGGGTTTTTGGTCTTGATTTAAAGGAACTCGGCGTTTCGGCTGTTTTGGAGTTTTGTGGAAGTTCCAGATTTGTGGCACATAGAAGCTGGATTCTGCTTCTGCATTTCAGAAAATATTCACATTCATTGCTACAAATATTGTCATTATTATTTCTTCTTGTTTATTTCCCCACTCAACATAATAAATGTACTCGAAATTGAAGGTTTGATTTAATTTTAACATGAAATGACCTAATATTTTAAACCATCTTTTTCCCATTTTGAAGACATTAATTCATAAAAAAAAATCTTTATCATTAGATGCTAAAGTGTGATTGTTTCTGCTCTTCTTCCAGGCCCCTCCTCTTCATTCTTCTTCATCTTGACATTAGGCTCTTCCTGTCTTCGTCTTCTTCTTCTGCTCTGGAGCCATGAAGCCCACCTGCAGGACCCCTTGTTCTCAGATCGGAAACAACGCCTCCACATACGGACCCATTTCTGATATTCAGGAAAAGCTAAGGCCGTCTCCCCGCCCACCCCATCCCCATCCCCACCCAACCCCCACCCCCTCCATCACTGTCGCTTGAGGCTGAGGCGGCTGAGTGTCTGTCTATGCAACCTGTTTGAAGCCAGAAGGGGGCGCCACCTGGCCTGATAACAGGACTTTAAACAACTTTTCTTTTCCTCTCTCTTCTCCTCTCTCTTTCTAAAGACAATGGTTTCATGTTTTACTGGAGGATTTAATCAAATACGGTTGGGAACGTGGAGGCGAGGGATTTTTTTCTTTTTTCTTTCTTTTCTTTTTTTTTTTTTAAAGCGTGGTAAAAATGTTTTTGTAGATACTTGTTAACTGTCACAACTGGCAACACCCACCGTAAAGACTACTGACTTGACAACCTTTTTCCCGCTGTCTCTCTCCGTCTTTATTTCCTTGTTTTTCTTCTGGTAACAGGATGAAATGTTTGGTTTGATTTGTGGAACTCTTCTCCCTCCCTTCTTTCTAAGGAGCACTAGCCTAACTGGTCTGTTATCTTTTTTTTTTTCATGTTTTTATTTTTATTTTTTTTTGTTTTGTTACGGTAGATAGTCGTTTTAAGACTCTTTGGACAGCAAAATCTCCCAAAAAAAAATTTGTAATGTGAAGAGTTGAGGTAATTTCTTTCTCTCTCTTTTTCTTCTGTTTTGCAGCTTTTTACGTTTGTCTTATTTTCAAAACTTTTTTTTTCTTAGGTAAAAAATTAACAAAAATAATTAAAAAAAATACTGTACTAGCCAAGTCACAAAGAAAATGGGTTGCACTTAGACTTATGGAAGTTTAATTTGTGATTTTTTTTTGTTTTATTTTGTTTTTTGTTTCTAATCTTGATGTAAATTTACACTATTTATAAATACATATTTATTGCTTGAAAATATTTGTCGATGGAATGCTGTTATTTTTTTTTTTCCAGAATACCTGCCATTACATTTGAAGGAGTTTTGTCATTTTAACACAACTCCTCTTACATTTTCTATATATAAATATAAATAAATATATATATATATATATATATATAAATAAAGTTGCTTAGCAAGTATTGTACAGAAACAGACATTTAAAATTGTTTTATTGTTTGAAGAATGTTTTATGAGTCAATAAACACAAAGTTGTCAATTTATTCATGCTTTTTTTTTTTTTTATGTATTCATCTGAAAGGTGACTTTAAAGTAGACAGGCCTGAAACCCAGCAGACAATGTAGCTGTAGACGGACACACACAGGATCCTACACTGTATGCCAGGTCCAGAACTAGTCCCAAGTGAGGAGTAACCAAGCGTCTGCGACAGTCCTGAATTCTGGGACCGGATTGGTCGTCAGCAGAGACCCAGTAGCCAGATGTAGCTGCTGCCAGCCCCACAGGATCTACACTGACTACTGAGCAAACGCTGGGCACCCGCTGGCTCCTCCGCTGCTCTGATTGGGCGCCTCGGTCCAGGCGGGGGAGATTTTAATGAGCAGGGAAACGACCTCAAGCTGATGTAAGTCTGGCGAGAAGGGCGTGTGCAGCTCGTAATGATGCAAAAACAACTATTTCTGCCAGTTTTTTTTTTTTTTTCTTACAAAGACACAATCGCAAAAGTTGTGAATACAGATTTCTTTTTTTTTTTTTTTTTGAACAACCAGACACCTATTTCCTACTTGCACCTTCACCTACATATGTCCTGGCAATTTCCTCCCTCAGCAACACGCATGAAAAAGTTATTTGCTGGTGTCGCTTTTTCCAAGTAAGAGTGATACAGATCTGATTTCACACTTCCTGCAACAACCCCGGATGAGGATATTGTTCTTGACTTGTTAAAGCAACCTGACTTTATGCATCTGTAGCGCTATGCTTGCTGAATTTTTGCAAAGCAACGACGGCAGAATTCCCAGGATTTTTTTTTTTTTTTTTTGCCCAAGAAAACTGACATGCGCTTTTTTAGCATCAATATGGAGGATTTGGTAAGTTTTTAACTAATTTAAAAACAAAACATTACATTACTCCAGAAAATACAATTTTCTGGAGTACGTCCTCATTCTTCCAATTTCATTTTTTCAAAAATGGAGAACTCCTCTATTAGTGTTTTTAATAAGGAGACAATGGCTTTCTGCCCAGAATGGCATAATCTGCACAAAAAATATTAGTTACGCCTCATATGAATTGCATTTTGTTCTAATTTCAGCATGTTCAGTGAGTGGGGAGCAGCGCCCCCTGGTGGTCACTGTAAAAAATAAAACCACCTCAGCTGGCTAATGATGCTTATGTTGGTCTACACATGAAAAATAAATTAACCTTTATAAACACTATTTTGACCCAGAAATGCATGTTGATAATGAGCTAACTCTCTCCTCCTTTGCTTTTCAGTGTTTAAAAGGTTTTCTCCAACTCAAAATGGCCGAAGGTGGACGGATGCTGCAGAAGTTCTCCATCTCCTCTCCTGCAGTCAATCGTCTGTCCTGAAAGAGAGAAAAGGTTGGACTTTTTACTGTAAAAGCACACACACAAACACAAAGGAATTAAAAAAGACAAGAGTTATAAAACACTTAAAATCAGCTGAACTTTGCTTGTACTTTCGCAGCTTTTTCTCGAGCGCTTTTGCCTTTCCGCCCACTGCCACTTTCATTCTGGTGGAAGCTCACGGGAACAAAAAGCGAGTGTGGGCTGAGAACTGGTGATTCTAGGAAACGAGGTGGCAGTTTTTTAATGTGAACGTCAGTTAAAGAAGACGAGGGCTTCCTGTCGGCTGTCTGTAACAACAAAGGCAGGAAACATGCCGTTTTTTTAGCTATACAGTGACAACATGTTATATGGGAGGGCAGGAAAGGGGCATCTGGCAGACTGGATGTAGTATTATTTAGAAAGTCGAGTGTTTTCCTTCCCCTTTGTTTGCCTTCTTTCACTATGTTGAGTTTGTTTAAGGTGCTTAATGGCTCTCTCGCCTCAATACGTCTCCTCTCCTTATATATTCCACCTATGTGCTTTGAAATTTGGCAGCGCTCCAGCCGAGTGGTATGTGAACTCCACTTGGCCTGGACCTCGAAACCAGCCCCCCCCCGGCCCCCGCCCCTCTTCGTCGTCAAATCCGAACCGCTTAACAATGTCTCCCTGTGTCGCAGTGGGGATAAAAAAATAAAAAAAACGAGAGAACGAGCGGCAGAGTGATCAATGTCTCCACCCGACCCCCTTTTTCCTTCCTCGCGCCTCCCTTCATCCCTCCTCTGCCTGCTCTGATGTTTCCGCCTTTTTGTGAGAGGCACACAGGTGGCCCTGACTGCTAATTTTAACCGGGGCCAATTGTCTGCCTGCGTTTCCCACAGCTATGTATAGACGGCCGCGGTGAACCAAGTAGGTCAGTGTGCGACTTGCACACATACAGTACGAATGCAAACAAAAGCACGACGCGAGAGGGAGTCGGGGTTCGTGGGGGTTGCGACCTCTTAAAGTCTGTCTCGACTTGTCCAGTCCGCCAGCCCATCACTGTTGACAGTGATTTCCATCCCGATTGGCTGCTGCTGGTAGCCAATGAGAGAGCCAGATGTTGCCCATTCATAAAACTCAGGGTCATTGAAGATAATGTGGTATTAAGACACGTGCGGGGAGCAGGGGAAGGAGAGGAAGTGGCCGCTTTTTTGTTTGCGCAATGCAGTTTCACCACGTCACACATCGCATTATGAAAATGAAATGTAAACCAAAGAATGGGACATTACATAAAAGCAATCGAAACAAATATTTAATCTATAAATGTTTTTATCGTGGCCTCAACAGTCTGCTGACTTGGCTATGCAGCAGATACCCTCAACCAAGAGTTTAGACCACAAAGAGACAAAAGATTATTGCTTTCCGATCACATTCATGGAAAGTTTCGTGGAAGGAAAAACTACTTGGAAAAGTATTTTGTCTGAAGGATGCCGTCAAAGCTGTCAGGGCTTCCATTATGTCAGGTTGATAGCCTCTTTGCCATTCTGCACTGATGCATTTATTCATGCAAAAAAAAGGAAAAAAGCCCCAACTAAGTACTGAGTGCATAAACTGTGTATTTTTCACTAGGCCCACATTTCAGAAGCAGATCTGAATCAGAGTCATGAGCTTCACTAATGTTCATTCTGTTGAATCCAGGTTTTTTTTGCATCTATTTTACCGCTTTTAGTCCAAAAATGTCCAAACTCGGCCAACTGATCCGACTTTAGCCAACTGAACGTGTTCCTCGCTGTCAAACGACATTCCTGTGTGTTTAATAAGGAAGGAATCCGCAGACAAATTCCGATGTTTCCCAAATTCCAGGGCTTAAGTATAGAAATGTGCCACCGTGTCACAGTGCAGCCTTAACAATGGCCTCCAGAAGAATCCAATGATACGAGGTGAATAGATCTCCACTCAGCCTTCTACTGATCAGTTAATCAATAACAGTTTGCAGTTACTTCAGGACCTTGAAGGGAAGTAATTAATCACGCCGCTTTCCGGGGATGTCAGAACGGGTCTGCGCCGTAAAGCCAGCGTGGTTTGATCAGATATGGCCAAAAAAAACTAAGAAAACAAAAAGCATAGCAAAAATCTAAAATAAAACCTGTTTTAGAAGCAAAAAGCAAAAGAAAATGTTGATGCAGTCCATTTTGTAGCAGCTCAAGACAGTATGTTTGCTGTCTGCACAGACAGAAATCGGATTATAAATTATGCAAAACTTTGACGCATCATAGAAGGTTATCTGGGAAGTTTTTTGGGGGGAAGGAGATTTAAAATTTAAAGCTCTACAAGTCTGAAATTCTTAAAATTTGAAATTAATTTTAAGAACGGCCAGCAAGCCTCTCTTTTTCTTCCATCCGACGTGGAAATGTTGGTGCATGTTTTTGTGATGGGCTAGATAGCCAAGTTAACACACAAACACGCACACAAAAAAATAGAGGTGCTACCCGTTGCCATGGTAGCGGCAAGTAATTAGCACAGAGAGAGAAGGACAGAGGAAGAGGGGGAGCACGTTTTTTTTTCCCCCTTCTCTGTTTTTTTTCTTTTCTTGCACGAGTGGGATGTTGGCCTGCTTTCAGGAGGAGGAGGAGGAGGAGGAGGAGTTGGATGAATTAACGCCGCAGGTTTCAGGTGTTGCAGACGACAACAGTCACAGACGAGCTGGATAGCGAAATTGGCACTTTTTCCCTGTTCCTCCTTCCCAAAAGCCTTCATCTCATGTTTACACAGAGAGGAGGTGGAGGGGAGGAGGGGGGTGGATCTGGGTTCAGCTGTTGATCTAGATCATGCTGCTACAGATCCCCCCAAACCCTCCACCCCTCCTCATCGTGTACAAACGGATGTGTCTGTCCATCTGTTGATCATGTGATGCTTTCTTTTTTTTTTTTTTTTTTTTTTTTTTGACAAAGATGATACAAAGACAGAGATATAGGTGATGATTCCCCCCCAAAAGACTGTCAATCTGAAAGTGCAAAGAGACTGTTAAAGGTCCAGGATTCACTTCCTTCATCAGTCTGCTCCAAAAAAAACCAAACACACACACACGCACACACACAAACACTCTTATAAAACAATGCCTTTGTGCATTCGCTCCCTCTCCACTGAAAACGCCCACACACTTTTGGGAGCAGAATTTGCCCCCCTTGCTCATCAAGCGTCGAACGTCTCCCTCCGTCGCCGCGGCTAATGGCAGCCGGGAGCCCACGGGCGCCTATATTGCTAGGAACAATTATGCAGATGTGCGCTAAAACCACTTTGGTGCCATAATCCGACAATCAGTCCATTATTGTAATTGTCGTTACAGGCGAGTGGGCGATTATAGGCTTCGACTGAGACGCCGAAGAACAGGCGGAGCGGCGTTGTTTTTTTTTTTTTTTTCAATGCAAATCTGACGGGGGCCCATTTAATGTGTCAGATGGAAAGTCGCTGCATTTCAGAAGTTCTGCTGGGGCCGGGCAAGGGAATTCAATGAAAAGACGTTCCACAGGAGGCTCATGGCAACTCTGATCCGGAAAGCGCCTTAAATGGATTCCCACGGTGGTGGCAGCATTATGCTTTTCTTCAGCGGAGATGGGGAAACTGACTCAAGTGAGCGGGAAGATGGGATAGTATTTGTTTAAGGCTGTAAAAGGTTAAAGACGACACTAAACATGTAATTAGTGCTAATATGGAGTAGACCAGCTTTTTAAAATGGCCTAATCAAAGTCTAGACCTAAATTAAATAGTTTGTAGCAAGTTTTTTGGGGGATAGCCATCACTTATTTTTCATTGTATTTCTTTAGAGTTAAACGCATGCCACACACACACACACCATATTTTGCTCGAAGCTCAGGTGGGTCAAAGGTCATTCTTGACTCCATCTAATTAGTTTGTGTACAACTGACCGCTCCGTCCACTGGCGAAGCGTCAGCTGAGAGCTTCAGGGTGTCATGTGGCGACACGGGGCAACATGTCAGCAGGAAAATAATAAAAATAAATAAATGAAAAATGTGGTCACCTTAAAGAGGAAGGCGAGGAATGTTTCTCCTCCTCCTTCAGCTCCTCCTTCTCCCCTTCAGTCATGGGTTCTCCACTGGGTAATCGCATACCAAAAAACACAAGAATTTCTGCCTCTCTCCAGGCTGGGACTGCCTCCCTCTCTGCCCCCCTCTGTCTGCATGTTGTTAGCATAGCTTAACGGGGGCAAGCCGGAAGCTGCACACCAGTGATGGTGTTGAGAGTAAAAGCATTTGGTTCAGTCAGAATGGGTTTAGATGGCCGTTTGGCAAAATTAGTTGTCTTTTTTTTTTTCTATTCCTTTCAAAGTTAAATCATGCGATTAAAAAAAATTCAGATTGATTTCCATTTGGTGAATGGAACATATTGTATGTAGGAGATAACAATTGAGCGAGAACCGCTTTTCAGTGTGGAGATTGAGACTGAAAGTTTAATATTTTCAGTGTCAATAAAGTGTAGAAGTGGTGTTGCTCCTCTTTCTTTCTTTCTTTCTTTCTTTCTGTCTTTTTGCTTCCTAATGTTTTGTAGTCCAAAAAAAATAAAAATAAATAAAATCTTGCCGCCATCTTTTCCAAGCCTCCATCTAATTATAGATCGCATCGCCAGCAGATAACAGGAAGGCTAAGTGACAGCAAAGTTGCTCTGTTTTATCCTTTTGGTCATTCTACTTCTGTCTGTTGTGGGACATGTTTTATGGGAAGTGTTTTTTGTCAAAAGTTTAGTGGAAGAAAAAAAACTGTCATAAAACAAATGTGTTCTGTGACATTATCATCTTATATTTATCAGGAAGTGAGAAGAAATGAAGAACATCTCTGAATGGTTGAAGGCTAACAGCTAGCCAGATGGCTCTTACGTCTTAGCTACGCAAAATGATTCAACATTTAAAAAAAATGGTGCTACAATGTATAAGTGAAAATGAAATAACTTGTGATTTAATAGGCCATAGCAGAACATATTTGTATTTAAAATCATTTTTACAAAATCTTTTGTCACCTCTTCTAGTTTGCTGAATTTGGATTGTTATTAGCTGTAACAAATACATACAGCTTTTAATCTGAACTGTTGAATTCAGTTCAATTTTTTTTAAATGTAACTTAAAAGCACGTGCGCCACAAAAGAAAAATCATCTCTTTGTTGGACGCGCACTACTCTTTTATTTCGAAAGGCTTCAACCGGAAGCCTCGTTGTGACCGCGGGCCGCTTGACGGCGGTGGCAGCGCTTCTGAGAGCGGCTTTTCAGAGCGATTCCCAAAGTGCTCCTAATGTGAAAAATACAGAGAAAACGCCGGGCGCATTCCTGAGACAGGCATGCCAAACCGAGACAGACCGAGCTCCGATGGCTGTGTGTGTGTGTGTGTGTGTGTGTGTGTGTGTGTGTGTGTGTGCGCGCGCGCGGGCACGCGCGCGCGAACGCACAAACCGTGCGTCTCTGCGGGGGTGGAGGTCTTGGAGAGACCACACACTTTGCGCATTGCCCCCGCCACACACGCACAGACACACACACACACACAGACACAAAATCGCACTCCAACTAAAGTCACAAACTAACAAAAAAAAGTGAACATAGAATAAAAAAAGCACCTTAAAGTCAACGGTTTTAGGTTAGAAAACTACTTTCAACGCGTTAAAAATAAGAGCTCTCTTTTGGACTCGGGAGGGACTGAATGTGCTCCCTGGAGGTCCCCGCATGGCCAAGGCAAAGCAGAGCCGAGCAGAAGAAGGGGAGCTTCAGCCTCAATGGACCCCCCCCCTCCTCCCCTCCTCGCTTTCGAGCCCGGTGGTAAAATCGGAACCGCGAATCCCGACTGGTTCTCACGCTTTTCAACCCGATCACACGCCAGCGTTGCGCAATCTGCACGAAAAGAAGGAGCGAAGAAGCGGCGAGGGGGGATAAAATTTTTTTAAAAAGTGTGTTAGTTAAACTTCCCCTCGTTTCTCGCACCCCCCCCCCCCACCCCCCCAAAAAGAGGACAACAGCCGACCGAAGATGGAGAAAGTTCCTTCATTCAACCCTCCCCTGGAGATAAAGTGCCCCGTCTGGGAGAAGAAGCGGCTCCACTTACCGTGACTGCGTCTGCTTGGCCGCATGTCCCCACGAGAGTGATGTGTATGTGCGTATCTGTGTGTGTTGTGTGTGTGTGATGTGTGTATGTGTGTGTGCGCACAGGACGCATGCCGACACCAGCGGTCGGAAGCGCAGCGCAACACGTCAACGCGTGTTGCTTCCATATTATGAGAGGGAGGGGGGGATTGTTAAAGCTGCTGCCGGATTTAGGGGTGCACAAACATGGGGTTCGGGGACCTCATGGGGTTCGGGGACCCCTGCAAATACAAATACAACAAAAAAAAAGATTGCTTTAAAAAATTATCTATCTATCTATCTATCTATCTATCTATCTATCTATCTATCTATCTATCTATCTATCTATCTATCTATCTATCTATCTATCTATCTATCTATCTATCTATCTATCTATCTATCTATCTATCTATCTATCTATCTATCTATCTATCTATCTGACAAAGCTTTTAATTTCTTTTAATTTTAATTTCTTTAAATTTCTAATTCACGCATTTGATTCTGCTGTGTCATGATAAAATCAACGACCCCCACTGCCCCCACCGCCTCTCCACAATTCCCCAACCCCCCCCTTTTCAAAACTTTCTACACGCCCCTGTGCAAAACAAAATAGTTCATTAAACTTCAAGAGGTCTCCATTTACCCTGTGTTATTTATCAAATCTTGAACTAAACTAGTTTAAATAATAATAATTAAAAAAAAAAAAGCTTTCAGTTGCTGCATACTCAGGTGGTTCATCTAGTATCTCATCAGGAGCGGATTAGTGCAGAAATGTTGCATATTAAAGCTGTAACCCCTCAACCCTTCGCCACAAACACACACACACACACGCACACACATCAATACGTACAGAGTGTTATTCAGGACGCATCTCTGCGTCCGAGGACATGCCGGGACGTCTTTGTGTGATTTTTTTTTTGTCTTGTTTTGTTTTGTTTTTTCCCCTCCACACCCTGAAACAAATGAATGAACCCGGCAGCAGCAGCAGCAGCGCCGCTTCACTGCTGTTTTTAATTGAACAGATAACAACCCTGAATGGTTTTGTCTGCAGTGGAGAGGCAGCCTGGGAGATTTGTACTCCTGCTGCTGCTGCTGCTGCTGCTGCTGCACTCCTCACACAAATGCCTCGCATCTTCTCTGCAGAGAGGCATGCAGACATCCCAAAATAAATAAATAAATAACTAAAGAGAGAAAGGAAAGATGGAACGTGCAACACATGTAGAAGGACAGAAACACGAAGTGCTTACCAATAAGCTTCATCCAGATTGGTAAACCCAGGGTTTCCCCCCCACCACCAAACAGCTGCTGGGATCTGCCTCTTCATTTCAGGATTTGCATCTTTCTGTCTTTCTATCTTACCACTCCCCCCATCGCCCCCCTGCATCCTTTCTCTGCTCTCCCCTTGTTTCTACTCTGAATCCTTTAAGTCTGATCAATGGGCAGCCGGTGAAGCAAGCTCTGCTGCCTCCACCTCCCTCAGATTTGTGTGTTTGAGAGAGGAGGCTTCCAACCCACACAGCACTCTCCGGAGCTCTCAGCCTCCACAGTTGACCACTCCACAGCGCCCCCCCCCCCCCGCTCCACCACCCCCTCCTTCACCCCCTACGCATCACTTGTGTGCGTCTACACCTACACAGAGTAGTGCCATTAGAACTGAAGTGCACATTTTTCCCTCCACCTGAAGTTGATTCTTTATTTTGAACGCGCGTCTTAGAGGCAAAGCATCCTCCGCAAAAAAAAGAAAAGAAAAAAAAAAGGGGGGGGGGGGGCTCTGAACACCTGTGACTCATGTCTGATCCCACAGAGCAGCTTCTTATAATGGACGTTAGTTAGTGAGCAAGAATAATAATTAAAAAAAAAGAGAAAAAAAGGCCAACTTTGGTGAGCTTATTTTAAACGAGGCGCATTAGAGCAAAGCCGCACTGCAACGCGGTTATAAATAGGGATCTAAATGCATCCTGCAGGAGCAGACAGATGAGGATAAACGCACGGATTCAATTCTAATAACTGACCCCCGGCACCACGCAGGGATTTCAAGCGACAAAGAGGGATGGACTGTGAAAGGGGGCGGGGGGGGGGGGGCAAGGACTCACTTGCAGCTTCAAGATGAAACCGAAATAGCCGTAATGAGCACAGAGTGGCATCATGAGAGGGGCACGGCTGGCTGACAGATGTCATTCAAAAAGCGCGATAATTACCACGCAGACGCAGAGACGTCGCTGAAATAAATGCGAAAACGAGCGTGGAGGTGGTTGCTATTTAGTGGCGGGGAGAGCTTTCCAAGTTCTTGTGCAAAATAATCGCAAAGAAAGGGCGATCACAGTGGAGGGTTTTCGATATATGGACTGTATGGGCGGTTGCCCTGAGTGATATCAGAAAGGGGGTGGAAAGGTACGAGATTAAAAACAGTTTGTTTGGGTCTGACAGAGAAGTTGGTTTGCTCAAGACCCAGACTGACAGAGATGTTGCCCTCAAATAAAATCCAGAAGTCCTTGAACGAAAGTCAATGTCACTTTTATTTATAGTAAGATGACAAAAAAAAGCAATTAGATAAGTTCTGTTTGTTTCACTGTACCATACATACAGTGAAACATATGGTGGCAGCATCATGCTCTGGGGATTTAGGGATGCTGCACAGAGTAAATATACAGGAAAATCTGAAAGTGTTGAGAAACTTCATATCAAAGGATGACCCAGTCAAAGTCCTGACCTAAAATCCAACTGAGAAATCGCGGATGTTCACCCAGCCTGACTGCGCTCGAGACATTTTGCAAAAGAAAAGCACAGGCGGAACATGACCCCTCACTTTTGTCCCGCTGTCAAACTTCCACTTGCAATTGACACTTTTAAGTCAATCTTTCTCATCCTCAGTTTTATTTATTTATTTATTTATTTAGAAGAAACAACAAATGATGGTAATAAATCCTCTCAATTCAAACTAATTCCTGCTGGTCTGTCGCGCTGCCATAATGGAGACAAACGCTTCGTGTGTGGGCTTGACTGGCAGCGCCTGCGTCCTCACCAGACACACGCAGGAGGAGAACCGAGCGTGTCGACAGGTACCGCTCTAATCAATCACAGTGGAAGCCAAGAGAGGGATGCCAACACCTGCGTCAGTCACGAGACACAAGCTCACAAGACGCAGCTCAATAACGTGAGATTTCTCTATTAGGCGACGTGAGCGCAGACGGTGTTAAGTGCTGCTGCATAAAAGTGTTTTATTGGTTGAAAAAGAAAAGGAGATGAACGTGAAAGTCTGCCATGGATATCTGAAGTAAACGACGATTAGAGGTGAAAACATGCTATGCAACAATTTGAAGGAGGTAGAGTGATGAACTGTTGGGAAGCTGTGATAACACACAACTCCCACACTGAGATTCACTTCTCTGACCAATCTGCGAACAAGTAATTGGCTTGAATTTGTGATTCAATAAAATAAATTATGAAAACGTGAAACTTCATCATAAAGTTTTTTTTTTAATTATTATTTCCAACTGAAATGATTGAAGTCCCGCAAGTAATAGAGTTACGGTGGCAAATTACTGCTTTTGTTTCAGTAAGTTGATGAAAAATTATCAAGTGGATGAAAGAGTGGAAACTGTCAGTTATGAAATGATAATCAAATCCTTCCCTCTCTGATAACTCGTCATGAGACTTTGAAATTGCTGTGAAGGAATTTAAGATCATGATGGAACATTTCAGTGGAACAGACTTTGACTAGGCCACTGCAAAACCTTCATTTTGATCAGTGGTTTGATTGGTGGTTTGCTGCTGTTGGTTGGAAATTTAATTTGTGTGTTTTTTTTCCCTTTTTTTATTGGACTGATTTGATGCTTTTCTTTTTGAGGCATCATGTACTTAAGCAAGTAATGTAGTTAATAAGAAATAGTTCACAATAATTTATAAAGCGGTTGATGTGAAACGCAGATTTAAAAACCCACACAAACAGCTCTCCATTCTTTGTGAGGAAAACTTGAAATATCAGTATCCAGTACTTATTTTATCTACTGTAAATTCAGGCTAATCCTGAATGTAATTTCTTTAATATTTTCTCTTACATCTCACAGAAAAACAGTGATATCTCCTTTGTGGTAATTAGATTGGTAATTAGGCTATATGGGCAGTTCCCCAGAGTGGCATTAAATAAGAGGATGGATACCAGATAAAAATATAATGCAATCATCTGCCCGTTTTCCAACTTTTATGAGTGTGAGAATATGGATGTTATTTTATGCTTTATGCAGACTTTCAGTGCATTTTATTTTGCACCAGAATTAAGACGACTTCTTGCATTTTGATCAGTTGTGGTTTCGGCCGAAGGAAAAGCTCGCCCAGGGTGCCATTTATGTAAGACTGGGTAATGCGTTTTCTTCATTCTTCTTCCGTCTGTTTACATTTGGACTGTGGAACTTAAGAATTTCGCTGTTGTCTTCCTCCCCTGCTAGGCTGCCACAATGAAAGCCCTCTGTGGCTCTAATCTCTTCGAAACACAAAGTTTCTCATTTTCTTGAAAAATCCTGATGTAATCATGTGTCCCTTGCTTGTGTGAAGGCACTCATTTTCCGTTGGCTGGTTAGTTCTGTGAGCTGCCTGTCTGAGCGACAGTCATTTACATAGGTAATGGTAGGGGTAGTGCTCAAAAATGTGCGTGGGTGGAAAAGATACAATCCTCTACCAGCATTCAAAACCAACCAGGAGGAGAGAGAGAGCTGCATGCACAGAGGGAAGGAAGACAGAAAAGAAGATGTAGGTATCACGCTCCTGAAGCACTCGGAAATGATGGGTAATTACATTTCAAATTACCAATGGGAGCAAGAGCAAACTCGGTTGCTTTGGTGTGCGGGGAAATTCATCAAGAGTGCTGAAATCAGTGTGCAAGGGGTAATTTCCAGAATTTGTGCGTTCAGGCGATGTTGATTTGCATAGATGGGGGATGAGGGTCAGTTCAGCAGAAAACAAAACAGATGTATTTTGTATCTCATATCGAATAGCTTTAGTCTGGAGATGTTGGATGAAAACCCAAAAGACACAGAGATATTTCAGTCAATGTCTCTCTAAAGAGACATTCATCTTCGTTAAGCCTCACGGGATTATACATAATAATCGCATCGTGTTGCGCAACGTTGGAAATTCAAAAGTTGGGTTTTGAGATTTTGAGCTGCTGTCAAAGCAGACATCTGCAGAGAAATCAAATCTGTCGTCACTCATTGGGTCACTCCAGGTCATTCTGGGTGATCTCAAGGTTCTCCCACGCCAAAAGATATATATATATATATATATATATATATATATATATATATATATATATATATATATATATATATATATATATATATATATATATATATATATATATGTATGTATGTATGTCCTCCTGAAGTTCTTTGGGTCCAGAGTTTGCAGAATTAAACTGCAGCAGAAGACCAAAGCTGTGAGCCAAAGTCGAGAAACTGAGGCTACATTTTGGCTTGTGGACTTAAGGATATATTACCATTTCTTTCTGGGAGAGTACTGACCACCCATATTTGAGTAGGTGCATGAAGCTAGATCAGCTCCCGTCGAGAACTGAAAAAAAAAATCAATGGTTTATTGCTTCAAGTTGAAGATATACCCTGCTTTATCAAGCTAGTTTTCATCAGAGTCTACACAGTTTTTGTTTGACTAAAATGTGACGATGTCCCGTTTTGGAATCATAGATTTGTGGAATCGACAAATTTGTGTCGTGTCAACAGAAACTAAAGTCTCTGAGGTTTCTGAAACCTTGATGGCGATGTTAAGAATAGAAGCAGTTTGGAAGACTGAGGGGAGTCCAACATAGTAGTAGCAAGACTTTGCTAATAAAGTAGCTGTTGAGTGTATAAGACGATGAATCCAACAGTTACTTTCACTTGAGCAATTTGCAAAAGTATGAATGAAGGTTAAAATGTGACAGAAATCTTGTTCTACTAAATTTTCAATGCATCCTGTCAACACCGGACTGTATTCCTGCAGCAGACCTACTTGCATGATTTGACAGAAGGTTAGAGAAATGCCTATGCAATAAACAACAGCTCATGCTTTTTCAAATAGGTGCAAAACCGTATACGTTGGTCTCTGGCTGTGTATCAGCGAGTTGAACTGGGTGTACAGCTCTTATGTACATTTATCTTTTTCCTCCTTCGTATTTGACTCGTCTGACTGTTGCTATGAAATGTGGTGTGGGACAAAAGGAGACCCAGAAACTCTCTGACCTCCTAGAGAGGCCTCTCTCTCTCTCTCTCTCTCTCTCTCTCTCCCTCCCTCCTTCTCTTCTCACCCTATTTGTATCCTTTTCTTTCCTCCTCCATTCAAAGCTTGTTTTTCCCTTTCTGCCTCCCTTGCTTTTTCTCTGTCTCTCACTCCTTCTTTCACTCTGTCAGGCTGCTGTACTTTGATGTGGTGCTGGCCCAGGTACTCTCGCCTGGCCTCCTCCTTCACAAGCACACATACACACACACGCAATTTTTCTCTGAGAACAACACAAGCCAATGCGTGCGCGGCCTGAAACACACAGCCAGGCTCTCTCTCTCACAAACAGGAATGTGTGGGAATCTCCCCTCTGGCTACCTCTGTAACCTGCATCTGAAGCTGGTAAGGGGCCAAGAAGGCAACAGACCCATGAGACTGAATGCAAATAGCGGAGAAGCTAGTAGGTTGCCTGGCTGAGATCAAAGATCCCCTCCGCATAGCTCAACTCTACTAGACATGCATGAACAACACTGGCTTCCACACATGCTTTATGTGTGTGTGTGTGTGTGTGTGTGTGTATTTGTTTTTCTAAGTGTGGGACATGCGTGCACGTGCAAGCTAGCCTGGTGTGTTTGCATGTGGGCAAGCAGGATTGTGGGGGCTGCCGGTGTGACAGCGGTTAGGATTCGTTTTAGCAGCTCTGATACTTTCAAGGAATTTCTGCTTTGGGTAAATGAGTCAGACTGATTATATGATTACTGACCTTGGTGCAAGCAGCTTCAGACGCTAGCAGGTAAATAAATATGATTAGCCAAACTTTTTGCATCCTGTGTTGGTAATGCAGCCAATAGATCTTAGCTTTTGTCGGGGTTTGCAGACTAAAAGGGTGTAAAGTTGTTCTCTGTGTCTGGATAGGAGTGTACCTTGAGATGGACTGTCCTCCATATCCTTACCTTCATGTGTGCACTGTGTCCAACTTATGATGGTTATTTCCAGAAGAATAATGCACTAGACCACAAAGTATCTTAAACTGGTCTCTTGAACGCAACAGTATGTTCACTGTACTCCAATGGTAATCAATGCCATCATTGATGTGCAGCAAACAAATCTACGTTGTGATGCGATCATGTCGATGTAGACCGAAGATGCTTGAAATTAAGTCTCTACTGATACATGTAAAAACATTGTCCTATGTCCAAGTCTTCTGCTATGCCAAACTTGATGTTGCAGTTGATTTGCAGGAGCTGGAAGACCACAGCAACCACCAAAGGCTGTCTGTCCATGTAGAAAGTAGAGGAGTTCACCCTACAAATGGTGGATTGCTGGTTCGATTCCTGTTCTGCTGGTCTTGTTCAGGAGCACCAGTGGTGCAAAATGACTGCTTAGATTTGTCAGACTGCCCAAGGGCGGTCTATTAAAATTGAAATTTTGATGAACTTTGGGGATACAAGAAGTCTGGGCAGCAACCAATTTGTTTATTTAAGGACACACCTTAATTAATATCCAAACAAATATTTGAATTCTAGAGAATTTGCCTTGTGACAATTCTTCGGAAATGGAACCAGTCAAGATAAAACAAGAAACAAGACAGAACATGGCTGGAGGAAATGAATGCCAACAAAAGCTGAAATAGCATAGGTGATTAATTCATCAAAGATCAGAACTTTAAAAAGTTTTGACTGTTAGCCAAGAAACTCAAAAACATCTTAAGCCCCAAGTGGAGATGTAGAAGGCTTGGTTTGTTTTGGTTTTTCACTTGTTCATTCATCATCTTTATCAAAGTGAAAAAGCTTAGGTTAAAAAAAAATGAGCAGAATGAAAACAATCCAGACTATCTTTGGAGGAGATTTTGTTGAAATCAGGAAACTTATTTAAATTTGGCAGCCTGTGACTAAGTACATGTGCCAAAAAAGGGGGGGAGAAAAGTTCTGCTTTTAATTGGATTTAAGTGCACCAAAAGGAAGAATGAGTTCTAGTGCATAAAAGAGAGTTAATTGAAAAGCAGGGTACAATTAAGTTGTGCTGTGATGATAGACTATGAGGACACAGGCACTTAAACTGCAATGCGCGCAAAATCAATTGACGTCAAGAAATATGTCTTGAGATTTTTTAGACTGC
The DNA here is from genome assembly GCF_051168715.1 of Poecilia mexicana. Classification (NCBI taxonomy): domain Eukaryota; kingdom Metazoa; phylum Chordata; class Actinopteri; order Cyprinodontiformes; family Poeciliidae; genus Poecilia; species Poecilia mexicana. The sequence continues at coordinate 28,241,737 of NW_028263371.1, forward strand.
AGTTCAGCAGCTTTTAATAAACACATTCCAGTGGAGTTAAGACAGGTGCAAGCACGGCGAGAACTTTAAATATACAGCCAAAACTATAGCACGGTAGTTTTAATCAAAACATATTAATTTTTTGGGAATGGCCCAGTCAAAGTCCAGACCAAATCTGATTTAAAATTTGTGGCAGGAAATTGACTTCATATGAGTGGTAATTTTGATGTGCTTTGATGTGAGGGTGTTAAATTGGAGTAGTTGTCGGAGCACCAGCAGCGGACTTAAACCAGAATGCAGTGGTTTCATGTTTTGGTTGCATCTTGAATTAGTTTTATAAGCAGCCAGTGGGGAGTTGGCGTCCCCTTGTGTTGAGTAAGGGCACCAGGTTAACTCCCACTTCCTCTCCTTCTACCCCTCCCTATAGCTGAAGGAATTTCCTGGATTTTGATTGGTTTTCAGGAGGCTTGGCTGTTCGTCAATCAGAACCATCTGGTGCCAATTAACTCGAGGCCAGGTGGCTGAGGTACATTTTCACCTCTTAGCCGCTACAAAGAGCGCATCATTAACTTACATTCAACTGGGAAATTAAAAAAATATATAGAAGAGAAAATGGAGCGCTAAGGTAGCGAGTCGCATTTAGGTAGCGACTAAAAGATTTGTGAACGGCTTGTTTAGTTCAACTTCCGGTGCGGCAGGAAGTCGTTTCCACACAGAAGGGTACCAGACGGAGGCTGCACCCTACATGCTCTGCCCCCTACTGTAAATGGTGTTAAGGTAAGGTCACAATTGCTTTATATCAGTGGTTCCCAAACTTTTTCTCCTGGGCCCCACCAGTGGTTTCCAAACTATTTCTACTACTACTTAATGAAGAATGTCACGAGACACACAAGAAATATAAGTTGTGTGCAAATTCTTTTTCTTTTTAAAGACAAAAATAAATTAATTAAATAACTAACTAATATCTGCAAATAACAAATTGAGGCAGAAGGAACAATTTTCAAAATAAGTGTTTCCAATTTAAAATGCATGAAACTAATACTTACAGAAAGCAATGTATTATGTTAAAGAGAGTAAAGAAGTTCCAGTGACAACATTACTGCACATATTGTGTCACTTGACCTTCAAATGGCTCAGCAGATAGAAATACCATCAGAACAGCAAAGCTTGTGAGCAAACAAGAAGTTTCACTTTAACATAAACTACATTTTTGTGTCTGTCTGATGCATTTTTGGTTAAAACGATTGCTCTTCATTACTCAGAGTAGGTAGAATATTTAGGAAGAGTAGCAATACTTCATGATAATATTACTCAATAAAGAGTAAGAATCAAAAAGTATGGCGTAGTGAAATTAACTAGTTACTAGCCACTTTTGCTGTCATCTGACTGGTTTTGATTTGAATTACCTTGTTTTTTTTTTGTCTAATATTTAGTTGCATATAATTTTAGTATAGTATAGTGGTTATGTTGGGGTAGTTGTTTAGTGAATAATAAATGTTGTTTTGGTTGAATATTATAGTAATATATGTCTCTGCTGGACTATCTTGAGCGCAAGACATGAAAACACCAAATTAAATTATAATTATTTTTATTACAGAGCAAAAATGTGTGTGTCCTCGATTTTAAATATATTTTCTCTTTTTTGAGAATGAAAATTTAATTTGATGAAAAACATCCTTTTACAATCACACGTTTTCTCTGCGAAAGCAACAACATAGCCACTGTGTTTTATCATTTTCAACTTAAGACAGGTTCATTTAAGCACTTGTGGTATTAAAAGCTTCCTTTAATCCTTTTTAGTTGTTGGCATTACATGTTGGCATATCGCCAATTTAAACATGGCCAAAAACGATATAAGAACAAACAAAATGATGTACATACAAAGGTTATTGTAGAATATATAAATATTATTAGAGAAATAATAAACAAAATGGCTTTTTTAAATCTTTCACCTCAGATAATATTTGTGGAGTCAGTTGGCTGCAAGCTGTCTCACTCACCATCATGGTGTCTTTAAAATAGCTTACAGCTTTAGGAACCATTTTTAACCCTACAAAATATGTTTATGTTTGGTAAAATTTATTTGCTAATCAGCTTAGATTGGAAAGTTTATTGATGTAGGACTTCAATGGGGAAGTGTGTGTGTGAGTGTGTGTGTGTGTGTGTGCGCGCACGAAGGTGGGGCTGGGCTGAGGGAGACGAATAACCAAAACTTTCAGTCTCTCGCCTGCAGCTGTAACTGTAATACAAGTATGAAGTAGGCTATACAATATTCTAAAGCAGTGGTTCCCAAACTTTTTCTTCTGCGCCCCCCCGGTGGTTTCCAAACATTTTTGCCCCCCCCCCCACTCTATGGATTACAAATTGCTGTCTGGTTGAAACGATGCGTGTGAGGAGGGGAATTCTTAGAAACTCCCTGTCTCTAAGAAGAACGGGTGGGGGAATCGACTTTTTGGGGGGCAAAATGAATGTACGTAGCTGAACATAGACAACATGTAGCCTAGAGGCTACTTGTTAAGCTTAAGGTTCTGTATTGATATTAGCTAGTCATCTTTTAGCTAACATTACCTGCATCCAACAGCTTTACTCAACTCAGTCGGTTAGTTTGGAGGGAAAACTGTGAAAAGTTCTTTGCGTTTTGCTGGTTTGCTGCCGTGATTCTAACACACCTGTGTAGCTCTGCACAGCAGCAGGTCTCCTTCACAGGTGTAAACCCAGCGCGTGTCGTTGCGCTCATGTTGCGTTTAAAGGTGGCTCGGAAAAACAGGTTACGACAGTTAACAACGGATTAAACAGTTTTAACTGCTGATAAAAGTGACAGAGGACACAGATATGGGAAGTGTGGAAGCCCCTACTGTATCAAATTGACATAGGAATAACAGAGAGTTGGCCATTCTAAGGTAAAAACCCAGGGCATTCAGCGTTTATGTTGTTTTTTTTTCCATCCAGACGGCTTCCCGCGCCCCCTCCCACCCCTGCAATGGCACAGTTTGGGAACCTCTGTTCTAAAGTATTTTGTCCTTTTCCTCCCACCACAAAATATTTGCATTTTTGTGTTGATCTTTCACATAAAATCCCACTAATGTACACTAAAGTTTGTGGTTGTAAAGAAAGAAAAGTTATCGTGATCTGAACATGTTTGCACAGCAGTGTGAATAATAATTTTTATAAGGTATAAAAGGATGTTAATCAAGCTGCTACTAGATACTTTCTATACATAGCAGTGAGCAGATGTGCTGAAGTCTCAAGCACCCACAGAGGTAGGGGTAATTATGCAAACATTGTTCTTCTATGTGCAAATGAATGTTTCTGCACTGTCTGAATGTATTAAAAATAAAGTAAACAAACAGTGACAAAGATAATAAGTTTGTGTGTTGTAAGATGTCTGCTCTGAATATGTGAGGAAACTCTGAGACCGGAGGATTCATCTCTACGTTGTGCACATTTTATTCGTACTGGAAACGGGTTTCACAGTCTGTTATTCAGGTTTTATTACATTCAGTAGTTTTAAGAATCTTTTGGACTTCCTAAAAGTGTTGTTTCACCTTCTAAAGTCCCCCAAAAAGTGCTGTCCACCAGTGGATTTCAGGAAGAAAATGACACCAAATAAGCCGTCAGTCTTGTACTTACCTGGCAGTGCGAACGATTCCCTCAGTTTTTTTTTATTTTTTATTTTTTATTTCAAGTGCATAATAAAGCGCTGTGTGTACTTATCTCGTGTACGAGAGGAGTGAAGATGAACACATGGGCCGCGTGGGCGTCTTCTGGCAAAGAGCAGCTACGTTCTCTCCATTTGAACAAAAGGCAAGAAATGCAACATCTTATTCCTGCCAGTTAAATCTCAATGTTAATCTGGAAAAATGTCACAGATTCAGCCGGATTCTGGGTGGCGTTGCTGGTGGAAAAGCGTGACATGTGGTGTTAAAGCGCCAAAGAATTGTAGAAAGGTGAAGATGATACTTTGTCATCGGGTGACTTGCGTGTGTTGAGTCTTATTAAACAGTGAGAAACTCAGAAATCCTTGGCTTATACTCTTTTATTGAAGCTCAACATTGGACTCTGCTTTCATATGCTTTCTTTCCCATGATAGAAGGAGCAAACACAAATTTCTATCTGTGTCGCGCACACACGCACATTGGCAGCAACACACACAAATCCCGGCTATTGAGTGCAACGTGAATCATGCTTCCAGACAATATCTTTGTCAAACACTCTGGCCTTGACGGATAGACGCAGGCAGATTTGCAGAGCCATGGCAACAGTCGAGTGTGAATCCCGCTGATGAGAGGAGAGTGTTTGTGCTTTAGAGAAATTGTTCGGTTAATTCCAACACACAGCCTGCTGCACTTTCAAAAGCTGTCGCTGCGATGTACAAGGTTGGAAAGAAAGTCTTGTTCTGCTTTGTGTTGCACCTAAATGTTTCAGATCAACAAGGAAATGTTAATATCAGACAAAGATGACCTTAAAAAGCAGTTTTGAAAGGATTTTATCTATTAAGTAAAAAATAAGCTCTTCATACCAATGAAAATGTGGAAAAAGTACTTCCTCTCTTGTTAAATCATGAATTAACTACAGTAACTAAATCATTTAAATAGAACCGATCTGACAACATAAAATAGGCTGAACAATCTCAAAAAGCAACACATCATTTCTCAATCTAAGTTAAAGAAGAAATGGGGAAACAATATCTGACATTTTTTAGTGTGCAAAGCCATTTCTATGGTCTGGCAAATCCATTCAACCACAGTGAGAACCGGTGCATACAAGTGGAGAAAACATCGAACATCTGTGAACGTTCCTAGAAGTGCTCAGCCTACCAAATTACTTCAAGAGCAAAACCGACATCCACCTGAAAAACCAAAGCTTCTAGGAAAATATTCTTTTAGTGGTGGGATGTAGTGGTGTAAAACTAAAAGTGTTTCTGAGTAGCCTAGCATGGCAATGTAAGTGTTGGGACTGCTTTTCTCCCTTAGTATCTGTACAACTTACTGAAAGTCATCAGATCATTTGCAAAAGTTCAAACTTGCTTAGATTATGCAGCAGGACAATGACCTGGAAACACACCAATTAAGTGTGCCCCTGAATGGGCTAAAATAAAACAAATTGGAGGTTTTGAAGTGGCCTAATCAAAGTCTAGACCAAATTCTGAACATAAACAGAACCCCTCCTCCCTTGTGTGTCTGAACTCGACTGCAAAGAAGACTGGCCACTTAGGTTGATTTATGTAAATTTTCTCCCCTAATACAACAAACCGAGTCTGAAAAACTGTTCTGAAAGTTGCATTTTATATTTACTTAAATTATATTTGTCAGACAATTAGTTTGATCTGAAACCCATAAGTGTAAAAAGAAAAAAATAGGATGAAATAATTTTCCACAGTGATAAGGTTGAAGTGGGGAAAGAAGATTAATAAATGACATGCATTAAATTTTATTGAACCCCCTGTCCTTCAAAATGAACCAGCTTTATTAACATTTTTCATATTTTATTATGCCAATCAGCAACATGCCTTCAGCTGCAGTTTAATATTCCATATTCTTTCCTCCAATTTCCTCTTCCAAACCCCAAACCGCACGACGGTATATGACAGGGACGGCTTTCTTACTGCGGCCGAAAGAAGCTTTTTGCAGTTGGACAACGCAAAAACATGTCAAAAGAAAATGTAAGCGAAAAAAAAAAAATGGGTGAAATGTCACAGTAAAAAGGCCCACAAACACACGCTCTGAAACCCACTCACTCAGGACAAGAGTCCATAAAAGCTGAGCGTGGGTGAAAGTGGCAGAGAGGAGGAAAAAGGAGGCAGGTGATGAGGAAGAAAAGGTTGCTTTCACATCCTGGTCTGATGCCGAGGCATTCAAACCGCGGTGCATTACCCACAATCGGGGGCGTCTGTGTTTTTTTTTTTTTTTAGAAGCGCACATGGGAGAAGATGCAGGCAGCTGACAACATGTCTGAAAATGAAATGCATTACAGGATCGACGCTGACGACGTCCTTTAGAGAGTCTGGCTGCTTTCATTTGGAAGATTTTCTGCAGAGGCAGAAAATTAAAGTCGTGCAACGTCTGTTATTGTTTTACCTTTAGTCAGGCAAAAACAGATTAAGAACTAATTTTCTACTTAGAACTACGGCGTGGAGAAGGAGGGTAGACTATAACTTAAAACAAAATATAGAAAGACACAAATGTTTTCTTACTTTCCAAACTTGAAATGTTTCTGTATTAGTTTCTTTGTCACTTTATTATTATTTGAACTTTTATATCTGTGTAAATGATTATCAGGGTTCTTAATTGTTCTACTTAAACCTCATCCAAACTTCCTCTTTGTTTCTACACTGGAAATAAGTAAAGTACTGTTGTATCTCTCAGTGGTTTAAAGAAACAATTGAATTATTATTATTATTATTATTATTATTATTATGTAAAATGGGAAATATGCACTTCCTGGATCCACAGATTGTTTCCTGTTTTCCAGGTCTTCAGGAGCTGTCCGACTGATTTGAACCATTTCGATATTCTCACCAGCTAACATGTCAGAGAGGGTAAGCTTTATTTTTTGTTGTTTGTTTTTATGGTCTTTATAGTTGCGTTTCTGTATGGTCAAATATGGTTTGTTTTTCAGAAGGTTTGGTTGAAAAATGACTAAATTTGAACAGTTTTTGACTGTAGATGATTTATTTCAAGTGTCTTTCTCAGGGCACAACATTTTATACAACATACTGCTCAAGTTATTTAACAAAAATATAGTAGATGCACACATTTAAATTTATAATTGATTTTCTTTCATCCACAAACTTTAATTTAGAAATACAGGCTTAAATACATACATACAACCCAACTAATATTTGTATTAAATTAATAAATTGAATAATTCTGTGTTATTTATTATTCCACAAAAGCAACACTTGCAACAAAACAGGCCCACAGTATGATACTGCCAAAATGATACGGGGTCAATACCTTATTTTGAAGTTGAACACAGATTATTAGAGTTACAAGAGTTAAAATGAGAAACAAGCATTTAAAAAGCAGTTGCAGTAAAAACTACTTAGCAAATTTCATAAACTGTTTCTACTATCCAGCTATACCTACATTTTTTATTGTGTGGCTTAGAGAAAATATTAAATTAGCCCAAATTCATCTAAATGAACCAAATAATTGTATTGCCAGCACATCTTGGTGTATAAGCAATGGGTAAAAAGGTTAAAAATAAAAATAAAATAAAAGCTTCATCACGATACCTGAAACAGCAACCATATTGTATCGTGTCTTGTGTGTTGCTGGAGAAAAGCAAGAAATAAGACGATATTCCTTATTTCTGGACAGACCAGTCCACATCATGAGTGGCTTCTAAACGTGCATGTGCTTTCTTCTTTTGTGCGAACTCGGTAAAAGCTGCCCACTACTGAGCTGGCTCTACTTGGATTCATGTGAAATGCATTGTCAGAGTTTGTGGACAAAACTCCATCTCAGGCTTATTTAAAATGAAAAAAGGAGAAAATACTAAGATGAGATGAAAGAGCAAATGGTACCCAAACCTGTGAAGAGATCAGCAGTGCTATGAATAAACATGAACAGCTCAACCCACGCCAAACCCTCCTCGTTACCTCTCCTTAATACACATAAGCATATCAGGGCGAACTGTCTCCTTCCACACATGCACATGAATAAAAATCACTTCAAAATACAGGATATTTTAGAAATTTTTTTCTGTTTAAGCTCAAATTCACGCAGACTTTTTTGTGCACCAACAGCTAAATGATTTTTTTGTATCACTTTAAAATGTAACGCTTAGAAGGAGGTGGGGGGGAAAAAATTGATTTTGTTTTTATCCAACTCTGACTTTCAGGTCATGACATGTGGTTCTTTATCTTTTAAGCCTCAAGGCCAACAAGTTGTTTTGTTTCCTTCCCATTTTTAAAATAAAATCAGAATTTTATCAAGCAGCACTGTTACCACGGCAACGGCTGGAGATCAGTCATATCGGTGGGCGTTGGTGCCCACCGGCGTTCAGTCTAGAGGGCTCTCATTGGCCTCTTCTTTCATCACTCAACCGGGAGTGTGGAGCAGGCGCACACCCCAGGTTTGACCTTTCACCAGCAAAATCGCTCTCTTTCACATCACTTCAGTTGGCTTTGCTCGACTTTGGATTTAGTCAAAACAAACTCCTAATCCCGCTGTTGGCAACTCCGTTCCTCCGCTCATCTGTCTGTTTGTGTCAGAGCTGCCAACCGATGTGAAATGTTCCACCTACGAAAAGGAAAAACCGAAGATTCCCAGCTAACTCCTGCTTTATGCCAAAACCAGTTCAGATGGATATTTAGGATATTTTTTTGTTGTTGTTGTTGTTGGAACACTCCTAGGAGTCCAAGTTCTTCATTTGAGGGAAATATGATCAAAAAACAGATTGTAGATAGAACAATTACACATCTTGGATATGTCAGGCATGAAACAACCAGAAAAAAAAGTCACTAGAAAACATGGCAGAAATTAAAAGAAAGAAAACAATTGATTGTTGTCAAAACGCTTTAGGTTGAAAGACACATATACTTCGATTTTAAAAGAAACGATGAACCAAGTTTGCTTTATATTTCCATCACAAATTTTTGCAGCCACATGAATTTTAAATTGATATGAGTAACAAATTCAGAAAGTGATTCACTTTTAATCTATATGACAAAATGCGAATAAAGGATCTGCAATAAGCTGCAATAAATGTTTGCACATTTGATCCAGTTGCAATGCAGAGCAAAACCTTTAATTTGAAGGTAATCCTGCAAATCTGCAAAGCATGACTTTAAAAAAAAGAGAGATGTAACGGCCCTGCTAAGTTCAAAACCCTGGTACAACTAATTAAGATGCTACAAGATCTGCACCTACAGTAAATACATGAAGTATTCTGCTGCAATGGTGTGATACACCGATAAAGTCCTACAGAAAACTACTGAGAGTTATAACTCCACGAGTCATTTAATCATTGGATACATTTAATTCACCCATCGCTCTTTTTAATTTATAAACTTTTCTCAGGATATTTTCTATGACAGTGCTTGTACAATTTAAGTTGAACTTGCATACGCTATAAGTAATCAAAAAGAGAGTTGGAACATTTAATCAAACCTCATTAGAAACAACTCAGTTATTACTTGTATAATTTATGATGACTGCTGGGATATTTTCTCGCGCGTTTTTTTTTTTTTTTTTGGACCATCATGCCGACTAATGAAGCTGAATTCATGGCCTCTGTGTGTCATGCAGTATACTGAAGATTTCTGCTGCATCGCCACATGAGGCCATAGAATATAAAATGGCACCCAGCTTTCATCATTTGTGGCTTTGCACCCACCTTATACAACTTTTTTTTTTTCTACCTATGATTTGGTTTTATTCAGAAGGAGGATATCAGCTTTCCCTAAAGTAATTTTGATCATGGCTTGTTTCCAGATGAATGTTTTCTAAAAAATAAAAAAAGATTTGCCACAGGGCAAGATATGTAGCTCAGAAACATATGTTTCAGCTTATTGTATTGCACTTTTAGTGCCTGGTTATTGTTTTTTCCTCAAGTGAGAATGCCAAGAAATAAATACCAAGTTATGCTTTTTTCAATTTTGTCAGCACATTGAATTCCAAGCACAGCCTGGTGATATTTGCGCTGTTGGTACCTGTGATCTTTAGTCTCCCACAAGTAAGACTGGGAAATCTATTTAGGAGCTTTTCATGAATGTATTTCCACTCTGCCTGCGTTCCCACGGCGGGGTGGTCGGCTGGTGTCTGGTTTCAGGTAGCTCGGCTGTTAGCAGAACGTGAGCTGGGCAGGAGCACATGGGAGCCCTACCGGGACATTTTGGGATCAGTTAAATTCCCGGCATTCCTCACATAGTCTCTTTGAGGGGAAAGCAAATACTGAGGGGTTTATTGGCCCCACTCTCACACTTCCACCCAGCCTGCAGAGGGGAAACGGACTGAATCAGGGCTTATCACAAGATAACCACAGCACCACGCTGGGCTGGGGTCAGCTCCTTCCAATTTGTTTACTGTAGTTCAGGGGAAGGATTTTCTTTTAGTTTCCTACACAGAATTTTCCTTTGTCACTAAATGCAATTTGGGGGTCGAACTCCTCGATTCAACAGGAAGTTAATCTGTGAGACCAACCTGTTGAAAGAGTTTATATGAGGAGTTTCCTCCTTGTTTACATCTGAAGGGTAATTCATTGGCTGCTGGAATGAATACACTTGACGTCAAACCATCCGTAGATAAAGACGCATGTCCTAATTCAATTCGTTTCAGCTGTGACAGGGTGACACAATAAATCTCACCATGAGTCCATTCCTGCCCCAGAGCTAAGTGACTGGAGAAACTGAAACTTGTGTTTGGACGTTTTCCGCTTCAGGAACTGCTGGAGCTCTTTATTCTTATTTCCAGTTGTTGAACTTGTAACCCCCGAACATAAATAAAGAGGCTTGCATCTGTCACTTGAAGGTCATTGCAGCACTAACCTTCAAATACTCAGGAACTGAAAATTGTCTCTATTCTTTGCTAAGAAAATGTAACCAAGTGTTTCAAATCCTCCATGGTGAACTGTCATCTTTTCTGGGAAGTACAGTGGTGTTCTACAGATTAGGAACCACAGCAGAATAGTGAATTCCCAAATATTTAAGACGTCCTCCAAGAAGGCTTTTAGCTGCTTGTTCTTTATCTCTGCTCTTGGGTGTACAGCCAATCAGGACCAAGAAAAATTAATGGCGCTCCTGGATTGGCTGTACCAATAGTATGTCAACAAGCATTGCAGTTTGGTATTTTAGCTTCCCAAGCTGGATTTTATTCAAATATTCTAGACATGGTTTAGACGTGGACGGGGATTTACTGATGTATTGATGATGTATGTTATGGATTTATGCCTTCTTTGTAGCCTAAACCTTGCAGTTTCATCCGAAAACTGAATACACTTGATGCATCACTAAAGTTGTCTTTGACTTTACTTTGACTTGCCTGTAGTTCATCAGGAAAGTTACTGCTTGAACATCCAATATATCTTTTTTTGAGGTACTGTTGATCCCTGCTTTAGAACTGATTACCAGTTTCTCTTTGGCATGACTCCACAGAACTATAGCGGTAGGTATTGGCTGCCGTATTGACAAAAGGTCAATATGGCAGCCAATATCCACTGCACAAGCCAAGGAACTCTTCAGCTCTCTGCTACAATGTTTAGCTCTGAAAGCTGTCAAAACATGAACTGTACCAGTTCAGTTCTGATGGAAAGCACTTTTTATTCCTGCTTCTAGAAGTAGCTTGAGCTGCTTCAAGTCTCTTTAGCAATTACCCGGCTAGACCTGAGAAACTAAATTTGCTTGCAGTGGTTCTTTGTGTTTCAAGGACTTGCTTTTTATTCTTCTGGTGATTGATGTGAGTCAGTGATCGCAAACAATGCCATTAACGACTAAAACCCACTGGACTGTCACTAAAAATCCTGTGGAGAAAGAAGACCAGGGTTGCCTTAACATGCTCCCAACACTCGAACCGTGGGAGATTGCTGAAATGCAATCAACGACTATTGTTCTGCCCACAAGTAGATGAGGACTCATCATCCAAGTTAGTCACAGTAGCGGTGTGTTCCTGCTGACTAGTGGATGATTTCACTGCTGAATTGGAAGCCATTTAGTTGGGGAAAACACATGCTCTTTATTGGACTCAAATCAAACATTACAGTACTTTAAAAGGTTCAAACGCGTCTTGCTTAGCAAGCAGTGACAGAAAAGGCCTCCTGTCTTTGATGAACATCCTTAGTAGCTTCTAAGACAAACTGTGGGCCCTCTCCAACAACAAGGAGAAAAACATGCACAAGTGATGGTGCCCACCGATCCTAGAATTTATTGACAAGTGATCCAAGGTAAGAGTTGAGTAAAGAGACAAACCATGAATGGCAGACAAAACAAACAAGGTAAATATACAAAAATGAAGGATGAAGGTTTCCCTGCTTTTAAAGGAATTGATAGGAGCCAAACTTTTAACCTATAAACAATATGTCCAGAGAGTTAATCTTACTGTGTGGGGTTTTATTCAAGTACTACACGGAGAGAGAAATTTGTTTGACAATGAAACTTTTACTTACTTCGTTCCTTCCTTCAGGATGTCCTTTATGTGTTCCTTTGCCTTTCCTTTCTTTTCCCCTTCTTGTCCTTCCTTTTTTCTTCCCTTCTTCCTCCTCTCTCTTTATCCACTTCTATCCTTTATTTCTTCTGCCCTCAATAATTTTTGTTTCCTTCCTTCCTTTTATTCTTTTGTGACTTATTCTTTTCTTATTTTCTTTCTCCATATCTTGTTTGTTCTTTCTTTTTCCTTACATTTTCTCATGTCCTTACTTTTTTCCTTCCTTCCTGTCTGTGTGTATTTTGAGGTTCAAAACTTGAGTACTGCTTTCTATAGAAAAACATGGCTTCAATTGATGGTGAAATTTGGAACAGGAAAAATAATATTTTTTCTTATCATCATCTTAAACAAAATAATTCACAATTTAGACTTTACAGTGCCACTACCATTCCATCTTAGTATTTATCATAGGGCTGGGACCTCTGAGAATTTAGTTCTGGAAAGCTTTAGATGGAAAACATAAGAGCAACAGATGTGCTCAGTCGTAAGAAAGTATTTTATGTTATTTAGTGAGAAATGTTCACCTTTTATTTATTTTTTTAATAGAAACTATGGATGGTATGATGAGGGGTATTCTTTTCAATGAAGGCAGACTCATTCATTCATTTCCACTCTGAGGTTTCCTGAAAGGAAAATGTCCCATGCAGCATGTGACAGTGTGCAAGATGGCTTTAGGAATGTGCATGCAGTGCAGTCACACATAACATCTGTGTGTGTGTGTGTGTGTGTGTGTGTGTGTGTGTGTGTGTGTGTGTGTGTGTGCTTGTGGCAGACACACAGTCGCTCAACACATTCATCTGACAGGAAATATCAATCTCCCAGTTTTTTTTTTTTGCTTTAACTTTTAACAACGTGTCACCATGATAAAAGTACTTTTTTTTGCCTTTGGATAAGGAAAAATACCTGCTCTTACTTTGCTTGTTCTCCACCCCCCCTAGTGGTGATAATGTATAAGTATTGAATCTTTATTTTGTCCCTGTCAAGGTTGTTACTATAGCATTTAAAGGACACTGTGCAAAATTCAATAATGCACATATATCAAAGCGTTTGTTTTATTGTTCTTTTGTGGTGATAGTCGGGGAGGAGTCAGAAAAGAAGAAACAAGAAGCACATGTCCCTGAGCTTAGACCTCATTCCGTGAGCCAAGTCTTCTGCTTCAGCCTTTGCTTGGTAACAGAGCCTTTAAAAACAACAACAACAACAACAACAACAACAACAACATATGTGTTGGTTAAAAGTATAGCAGGGAGAATGGCAAGACCTTCATTCAGACCTACAGAGTCTGGCTCCCTCTGGTGGTGAGGAAATATAAACTACCGTATTTTCCAGACTATAAGGCGCACCTATAAGCCTTAAAATTTCTCAAAAATCAGCAGTGCGCCTTATAATCCTGTGCGTCTTATGTGTGCACTGAATTCCAAAATCTGTCCCTGACACAGAGACATAAAGTGTACAGTACGTACGCTGGCAGCGATAAACCAATCAGAGGACATTACGTAATACGTAAAGTACGTACGCCAGAAGAAATAAACCAATCAGAGAATTGTTGTCCGAGTTCTGCAGCATATACCTCCGGTAAAAACCAGACAGGTTTTTGCAAGCATCACTGTCCCTGTTTATCTGCGACTCCATGCGCACCCATCTCACTGCTACTGTAAAAAAGGAAGTGAAGCAAGCTAATTCGGAGTTTGCCGTCATTCCGGGAGGATTAACAAAAGAACTCCAACCGCTGGACATTGGTGTAAACAGGGCGTTCAAAAAGAAGTTGCAAGCGGCGTGGGAGCGATGGATGACAGACTGCGAAGACACGTTTACTGAGACGGGGAGGCCGCCGGGCGAGTTACGGCACCATATGTGGGCTAATGGGTCTGCCTTAACTGTTGTCCGAGCTTTCGCGAAACCCAGCATCATTGCTGAACAGCCACCTGGCAACGAGACTTACTCCGACAATGATGAGAGGGACCCTGGCATGTTTGATGGCGAAATTGCCCAGCTGTTCAATTCAGACACAGAAGAGGAGGACTTTGATGGATTTGTGGAAGAAGAATAAAAAATAACGTGAGTGTATTGTTACACAGTCGAATAAAGTTAAACTAAACTTACTGTTTTGTTTCCGTTACCTTTTTTTTTTTTTTTTTCACCATATGTTTTAGCATGCGCCTTATAGTCCGGAAAATAGGGTAGATGAAACTGTTGAAAGTTGCCTTTTGTGGGTCTGTTTTCATTTTGATAGGTTAGAATATGATCAAAAAGTTAATCAATTTCTGCAATTAAACTCAGAAGGGGAAACTCAGCAGTGGCTGTCGTCCTCCACAAGGAAGGTAAGCTACAAAAGGTTTTGGTTGTACCCAACAATAATAATGAAAAGTTTAATGGAAGGAAAAAGTGTGATTTTAAAAAAAAAGAGCACAAGTGATGGGGTTGACTGCAACCTTAGGAGGATTGTGAAGCTCATTCAGAAATTTGGAGGCATACCCAGGATATTAGCTACAGCTGTTAGATTATTTGTGTTAAGACACTTCTGAACAAACATTTGAAATATATCTGTTCAAATAATTAATCTGTATTTGTTTCACTTTTTGAGTTTGTTAAAACATTTCTTTAGATGCACCTCTTTACTTTCTTATTTGAGCCTTTCCTTTTCCTGACTAATTTGATGCGAAACTTGAATTATTTCCCCTAAAGACTGTAATTCAATTAATTTCAAAAATACTTTTAGACCTGGAGGGAAATTAAATGTTGTTGTAAATCATACAGTTTTCTTCAGAGTTGTTGTTGATGCTATTGGCTTGAAATCTGTTTTACAGCAACTCTGATGAAGCCCCTGACTGTAGACAGTCTCATGAAGACAATGCTCAAGGTTGTCTGCAATTGTCTTGATTTTATAAAGAGTCCTTCTTTGTACAATAATCTGAAGATATTCCAGAGTTATTTCAGAATTAGCCTGTTCTATCACTCTGTCTAGACTTTTTAAGTCCCTGGCTTTGATGCTGCTACTGCAGACTTATAGAATCTTTCTGCAAACTGCAGGATGTAGGCTCCCTCAAGAAGTACACATTCTATACATGTCCTTTTTGTAGATTGCTGCATCATTAAAAATGATTCAGGTTCTACATTATATTTTAACATTACATGTTCACTTGATATGATGTTGGATGAAGAAATCTCAACAACTTCAGTTTTTTTGTATGATAAAAAAAAGACCATCAGACCTTAAGTCGTCCATGACCACTGGAGGGCAGTGTTCATCTTTTTCCATTTTTTGATAATATCCTCCTTTGATTGCTGGAATCACCTTGTCCTCACATGATACATAGAAATCACTCAGAACAGTACAGACTGAGTAACTTTGTCATAGTCTGCTTTTAGTTTACCCCAATCTACCTTTAAAGACATATATACCTTAATGCAGGGCAATCAGGTGTTGCATGGTTTATCACATGAAGCTTTTCTCAAAAGATTTGACTCTTTTAATTACAAAATCAACATTGTCCATGGTGTACCATGACTCTTGCCCGTTGACCGCACCAGCACCACTTGCGACCCCACTAGGGATAAGCGTGTCAGATAATGGATAGCTGGATGGATCTGTTTTGGTTAAATCATTGAGGTTTCCATTCCAAAATGTCAAACAGTCCTCGATGTCGGACGATCTTAAGGCTCAATTGACACCAAGGGGCCCAAACTGTGCCTGATCCGTTTGTACAATGCAGGATGGATCCAGGCTCGCATGTTCACACCAGATTCTGACCTATTATTGCCCGATTATGGCGACCATGTGGCTTCATTTTCCTGTAGTGAAGGTCTTCTGATTCTTGAGGCTCCAACACACTCATGAATAAAACATTATAAGACATCTGAAGCATTTAACTGCTTCGGATGTCTTACAAACCATCTAATTAGTTTGTTTTCATGGTGGATGATACAGGAACAAATCAACGTGTTGGGGTGGTATATCCCTGTTCACTGGCTAGTTGTATTGCTATTGATCAAGTGTATTTAATCAAATGGCCAATAAGAGCTCAGCATCAATCACATTCTGTTTGTAACTGGACACATAGTTAAAAATTGGTTCAAATGTTGGGGTACGTATTATTTTTCATGGTAGGATATAACCCAGAAATCATAATCACCTTTTCCTGTGAGTGGGTGTGTTTCCTTCAGAGCTCCTCAAACAAAATGTAGTTTGAACCCGTCGATCTGTTTGTTTTTGGGTGTTACCTTGTGCAAAATCATAACAAACCCTGAAAAGTTATGATAGCCTCAGAAAACTATGCACCGCTCTATTAACAACTGTATCCACGTAAAAAGCCCAGCCCATCTTCTGCACATTGTAGATTTTTAAACAAACCTGAAGAATTTTTATGTAGACCAAGTTTCTTCCTCACTGTGAAGAACAGACGGCGCAGGCCGGCCATGGTGTTGCTTTGTGGCGAGCCTACATCCCAGAACAATCCAATAAAAGCAGAGTATGAAAACAGGCGGCCGAGGCGACAGCCACAACACTGGAGGCCCCCCAAACTCCAGCCTGGGTGCTGCAGAAAGACCCGGCACAGACCCACAATCATAAAAGTCAAGCTTCTCATATAATAATGTAGACCAAGCGTAAACAAAACAGCACTGGCTCCAGATCTTCTGGATTTTGTCTTTATTGTGAAACAAAAAGATGTAAATTAGAGAGCTGTGTTCTGCCCCAAATTAGAGTTTCAAGAAGCAGTCGCTGTTTTCTCATCTGGCGTAGATAAAGACACGAGGACCAAAGTGGGTCGTTGGTGTATTTGTCAGTTTTGTGGGGATCACTTCCTGTTTGATGCTGGAAGATGTAACATGAATGAATGTAATTAAATCAAACCCCAGCATTTACCATTGATCCTTCTCTAAATCAATATTGTTTGTTACAGGAGCCACAGAGACCCCCAGGGAGGAGTTCTGGCAGTTTCCAATGAAAAATGACAAAATGGGGATTCATACAGAGACACCAGGCTGACGGACTCAAAGACCCGGTCTGGATCCTGCTGTTTACCAGGTCAGTAGTTGGACTTGAGTTGGACGATATGCACAAGATAAATGTTTGTACTGCCATCTATTGAATGTAGCCTGGTGCCAAAAAGATTTCAGTATTTGTTTTCTTGAACATTATTCTTTTTTTCTAATTACTTTGTAGACATGTACACCCTAAAACGATATCAAGTCTTTGTGGCTTAAAAGATGAGACCATGACAAAAAAACTTTTCACCTCTAATGTAATGTATATTCTCATAAATCAAGTAAAAAATGAAAATAATAAACATGTAGCAGCCCATCTAAAAGCCACAACTGCTGACACACAACTTATCAATGGCTAGTTAATGATGACAGTTTTTATTTTGAATTTCAAATGCATCAGATTTTCTTTTTGTACCCTTCTCCTGGCCTACGGCTTCAGCTTGAGGACGCAAACGCCAGAATCTGAACTCTATTTATGGTTATCTCTGTAATAGAAGGCAAGTGTGTGTTGGAGCAGACTGAAACTTGAAACATTTGTTTGATCTGAAACAATCAAGTACCAAAAAGCAAAAATGGAAAAAAAAATCTAAGAGGGGAACCACTTTTTCCTTGTGCAGTATTTTTGTTTACATGTGCATATCTACAAATAATCTTCATATCTTGAAGATTTTAGTTGTTGGATAAGTAGTAATGCATTTGGAACAATCTCCACTCATATCAGCTTCACTTTGTTTCTTAAGTGGTTGCTTAGACTGTGTCGTGCAGGGGTGCCCAAAGTCGGTCCTCGAGGGCCGGCATCCTGCATGTTTTAGTTCTCTCCCCGGTTTAACGCACCTGGATCAAATGATGGCTCATTAGAAGGCCTAAGAGGAACACTGACAAGCTGAAAGGTCGTTACTACCACCAGGAAAGAACTAAAACGTGCAGGATGCCGGCCCTCGAGGACCGATTTTGGACACCCCTGGTGTAGTGCAAATAAAATACTGATTACTGATAATATGTCCACAGAACCCCTTTAAAAAGAAAGAAAAAAAATCCAGGTTGCCCCACTTTTTGTTGGAGAAAAACTGATTTAATAGAATTCAAGTCAAGTTAATTTCATCAAAGAGACATCAGTGACAGCACATTAAACAATGTTACTTGTTAAAAACAAAACAACAGTTGTTCTGTAGGTTTTCTAGCATCAGGACAGCAGACTAATTTGAAACCAGTCCGTGGTTGGACCTTTTTTAAATTAGACTTGTTCCACATCCTTCAGCTTAAGAGTAGATATAACTTTTACATTAAATAACATAACCAATTTGTTGTAGGAGGATTTAAGGAGCTCTGACTTTGATACAAGCTACTCTACTTCCATGTTTTCTGTATTAATGCACGCTCTTTCTCTCTGAATAGTTTCTGCGCAGCCTTGCTTTTGGGCTTGTTCGTGCAGTTTCTTCATGTGCGCTTAATTTCATTGTTTTGGTCTCACAGTCTGGAACAGCTGCAAATTGTTAGGGTAAGCCTTGCATTAGCGGAGCCTCAGTAAGGGAGGAGAGAGTGGGGGAGCTGAGGGGTCATTAGGGTGCGGTGAGGTAAATCTCAAACAAAGTACCAACAAAAACAATCGATAGTCACAGCCTATCCTATATTATCACCTCCATCCCTCTGGGTTCTCCCACATGTCCTTATGACTACACTGAACCTCCATAAATGGCTTGTTTCGGCTGTGACTAATTGCTGGGCTGCACTTAAACCCCACCATATAAATTGTCCCAGCATAATTTTTCAGCCATACTCCTCCAGAAACCGCTGAAGTTTACACACACATACGGGGAATAACCTTTGAACTTTGAGGCTTTTGTTAAAATAGGAATAAATCTTTGGGCATAATATCTCTAAGATTTGTTGAGTGTGTAAAAAAGACGAGTTTGTTTCTAAGGCTGGATTATGACAGGGAAGCGTGCTGCAGAGTTTCCGTAGTAAGGAATCTCTCCGGGCCTGGCTCCAGCCATCTGCTTCTCCAAACGGCTTGAAACAAAGATAGCGATCACCCAGCGTCCAGGCTGAAGGGTTTCGTTTTCGGGGAGGACCAGTGAGCGAGGAGATAGGCTTTGACGGCAGAAACAGCCAGGATGTGATGTTCTGTTCTCTGAAAACGGCAAACTGGGTCAGATCGGCTCGCTCTGTTCATTGTCTTCACCCCTTGACTGAGCAACTCTTGATCTGGAAAGAGATAAACCATACTGAGATGTCTATGGTTACAGGCCAGCTTAGGAAGTTTAATTGGTGTGAACAGTACAGAGAACTTTCCTCTCTCCTCTTGCTGGTGTGTGTGTGTGTGTGAATGTGAGTGTGTTTGTCACGATTTTCACAGCCTGACTGCTTATCAGGCTCTGTGCAGGTACAACCAAAACAACAGTTTCAAATATTCAATGACCATATTTTCAATTTTTTGTACAAATATTTATTGCAGTTTGCCAAAGTTAAAAGAAGCAGTGCTATAAATTTATTTTCTCAACTTGTAGCAAAGCTTTTCCTGAGAGAACTGTTAATATAATCAGGTATTTGGATTTGTTTCCCATTATAATTGAAGTTATTAAAAAAACAATTACAGGGTTTAGTTTTTACTAAAGGTCATGACATTCCTGTCAGCAGCTCATACTTGCTAGAGTGGGGTGTTTAAGACTCTTAAATGTGACCAAACCATTGTTGTTAGGGTTGATTGTTTTATGGAGTAGTGTCCAGACTTTTTGCCTTATAGGCTGACATTTCAATTGGAAATTAAAAACAAAAAATCTGTTTTTATTGTTTTTTTCTGTACTTTTTGATTCGCAACAATTAACTGAAAATGGAAGATTTTAATGAAAAATAGAAAGTATTTTGATTTTTGTAGAAAAGGGATCTGTAAATCAAGCTGTTGACTTTTTTGAAGGATAAGTATATATTTTCTGACATTTTTGGGTCGATTTTTGAAGTATTTCTTCAAAAATGCTTTTTGCCACTAGTTAACTTCCTGTTCTTGTCAGATTTGTACCTTCCCATAATGGCAGTCAGGGGCTTCACAGTCTGCACTTTGGAAACCAGTACTTTAATCAGAAACAGTGGCAGGACCATTGTTGCTGCCAATGAAAAGAAGTCACAAAATAATGGAAATTTCTCCACTTACTGTTAGTTTCAAAATGATACACTGCAGCTTTGGAAAAACTCAGAGTGTTGCACTTCTGTCTGGTATTATTACCAAGCATAACTGGATCCAAGGTGCGTTCTGAGTCACGGTAATCACAGCAGCGCCACTGCTTTGCTGTACAGCCGCTGTGGAAAGTCCAAGTTAACAAATTCCAGTCAGGGTGGTGAGGCTCGACAAAAAGATTGGCAAGTATGGCTCAAGAGTTATTGGTGCTTGCCAAGCAAACATAGCTGACCTACAATTGTGTGTGAAGTTTACACATTTCCAACAATGTCACATTGTGAAAGAACCAAAAATCCTGACCTAAAATTGACAGTGCAACTTTGATCCAGGAATCAGAAGGAAACGCCAGTGGATGAACAAGGCAGGGTTTATTTTGTTTGTTTTTTTAACACCTGTACCTTGGTTGATATCTTGTCCCCATTCAACCTCATCAACACCTTTTTGAACAAATTGTGTTTCAAATAGTTCAGATTGTTCGAGGTCAGGCTATTGATGAAGCTAATTAGAACTGCACGCCCATTGGCAACATCTTAGTTCCTGCATCACCGCAAATCCTTTAATGGGTTTCCTTCAAATCTCCCACATCCTCAGGTGAACTGGCAGGATTTGTACCTTCATGTCAGGCCGCGTACACTCCCAACATTATTTTTTCAAATTCTTTGTGTGCAGCAATGTCGGCATCCTTTAAATCAAAAAAAAAAAAGAGAGAGAGTTTAAGTGACCATGACAGGCTAATTCTCTTTACTTCATACAAGTTTATGTTATGAACTAATTTGCATTTTGGCAAACCCTGTTTACCTTAAGAGGATTGTTTTTCTTTTAAAAAGTAATTATTTGCAAAGCTAAACAGAGGCAGAGACAAGTTGTCTGAAATTTTTCCCTGAGCAAATTTCTGTGTAATTTTTGTGCACAAAATGAAACAGGAAGTTCAAAAAAGAACACAAAACCTGACATACAATTATAAAACAGAGGTGGTTACTCTGTTGGGACACCTAAACTTCCCAGGTCTCAACCATGTAGTTGTTGCTTTAAGAATTAGGAGCTAGTCCTGCATAGAAAAAGGTTGAAATGAGCCAGAGCCAAGCACTATGCGACGACATCAGTCCAACAAAGTTCGACTAATTCGGCTGTGTTAGTGTAGCTAAAGGAGGGACAGGAGGGACAGGCGGTCCACCAGTGGATGAGTGCGCCTCCTGCTCTATGCCCAGAATAAAGCATTCTCAGAATAATGGCTTCATTCATTCATTTTTTCCCCTTCACACACACTGACACTTGGTCTGTTTTGATTTGTGGTGTTGCTGCATCATGGAAATTCGGACACGGATATTTCTGAAAATGACCGCGAATTACTTGATTGGTGAAATTTCCCTACTGGGTATTGTGCTGTCATTACAGAAATTCATGCTTCTAGTGGAATAAATGCGATTCTGAGAAACTATTTTTAGGAAATGTTCCACCTAGAAGAGATCTTCAGTTATATTATCCCTCTCCTGCATTCATCTATATAAGCATATTGCTATGTGAGTTGTCAAGCATATATTCAGTCAGACAGTAATGATTCTTTTCAGGTGTGCTCTGGAAACTTTGGCCTGGATCAGCAGGACTTTTCAGGAGAAGTTTGTTTTTCCCCTCTTTGGCTCAGTGTGGTCATGTTCTTTTCCACCTCATTTCCCAGTAGCCGGCTACCCTTTGCTTCAGATTAGTGGGTGAGCTCTAAGCCTTTGTCTTCATGTGTGCATCAGCTTGTTCAGCATCTTGTTATCCATCTGTGTGTCTAGACAAGATTATGGTCTTTGGCTGCTTTGCTACTGCAATACTCAAAACAAAACGTGCAGAGGTGATTTGAATACTTTCTTGCTTCAGTACACTTCCAAGGGTGAGGATAGTTCGTTTATGTGAAAGGTGTCCATGTGTGAAATTTGCTTTAAGATTAATGATCGACATGTTGGTTTTAGTCATGACGTCTGAAGCAGGGTGCTTTCTTTCCACTGTCGCCCCATACTTAGTGGGATCCTATCTGGTCTTGTTTAAATAACTTTCTACTGGTTCACATTTAATAACTATTAGAATTTAACTGTTTTGTTTTATAATTTAGATAATAATAGTTGTGTGAAGTTTTACGTCAAATTATATATTTCTTACAGTTTGTTTCGTCAGATCATCATTGAAGAAGATTTTTAGCCCCATTCTTCTTTGGTGCTTTGTTTTATTTCGCCCGTCCTTCTGGTGTTTTTTAATGTAATTATTCATTTAATATTTTATTTAAAAATTGCCTCTTGTATTATGTTGGCACATGTCTGGTACTCTGAAACCTGTAACTACTTGAAAAGGCAATAAATGGAGAAACTCTGTAAAGGGTCTAATACTTTTCCACAGCAATGTAGGTGTCTAATTTTGGAAAACAAAGATAAAATAAAGGTAGTACCTGACAGTAGTGTGTGAAAAGTGTGTGTGAGGGATACCATGTTTATTCAGCACTAACCACACTCTTGGTTTCTTGCCAATTGGGTCAGTCAGGCTCCTGAAAAATATACAGAGCTGTACAGCAAGAAAAGCCAAAAGAAGGAGAAGAAGAAGAAGAAAAGAGGAGTGAGCGGCGCTGTGTTTACTCACCCACCTCATTCCACTTAAAACCTCTTCACGTTTTACAGAATTGGAAAAGGAGGTTACGGGCCACAACAAGGCTGTGGTAGAAAAACAGTTGTACATTGCTGAGGTAGGCACTTTTTGGGGAAATGATTCCTGTATGTATGGATGTGTAAGGGGATTTACTGTGTGGCTGTGAGCGCGGGGGGAGCCTGGGAGAGCGCACACGCTCACATCTAACCACTACCAGACCTGCTCCAGATGTGGCACAGTGTGAAGCAGCTGGGTATGTTCTGGCGCCTTAGAGTAAGTCCGGTTCGTGTTTGCACAAAGAACACCATGAGAACACTCCTGAGGGTCCCTGTACATGTGACCTGAACCCAAAGCTTTATGCATGTACAGAACGTCTAGGCATCGTTTTGGTTTTCAGTTTTCCGCTTGGTAGGTTAGAGGCACACGGCCCCGTTTAAACCTCTCAGATTGCTCAATAATCTGGCAGTCATTACCTTGACAAAGGGAGTATGAGGAGGCCCTGAAGTTAAGAGTGTACACAGTTCAACAGCTTATACAGTTAGAGGTTTTTCAGGATAGGAGCCTGGTTTGATTGGACTGAATGAGTGAAGACGAAAAACATTCACATCAGGAGGTTTGGCTTCCTGTCAGAAAAGCCATACCTAAACTTCTGAAACCCTCGAGCTCCCGATGGTGAGCTAAGATGTCTTGTAATGTTGCTGCTGCAGTAGAAAGGGAAATCAGACTAAACCTCTCCTATTTCAGGCTAATTAGGAATTATTTCTATTTGCTAAACAGGAGATACGTTAAGCTGTGATTTGGGTGAGATGAGTTGTTGTTTTTGCTGGGTCCTCCAGACAGAATTTCTGGCTGATGTCGTGAGATCTTGCTTCAATATTTCCAAAATACACATGATTCTGCCACCTCCATACTTCACAGCTGGTGTTCTCAGGCTTACGAGGTTTCTCATTTTGCTCCAGACGTAACAACTTTTACAAGCAATTGAACTTGATCAAAACACTGAAAATGTCTCCAAAAATGACATCTTTGTCCCAGAGTCGATCTGTAATCTTGTTTTAAGGTGATGGCTTCTTCCTCTCTGAGTGGCTTTCATCTCACGTCTGGACAGTATTAGTTTCACTGTGGGCAATTAGTCTCATACACAGCATCTTCACTGTTCTTTTTGCTGTTTTTTCTGGACTTGATACACAGACATTCATAATGTTTATTCTTGTGTAAATTATTTTTGAACAGATAAACCATTAAGCATCTGGAAATCGTACCCAAAGGTCCAAAACTCTATTTGGTAATTTCTTCTGGGGTTTTTCCCCTTGATTTCACACAAAGGAGGAGTACATTTGAGATGTTTTCCAGATTGAGCCAGTGTCACAGTGTATGTAAACATCTGGTTTCAACTGTATGTTGGAACCCATAAAGAACCGCTGGTGGTTCAGTTCATTTGACATCTGTTTCTGTTAAAAGATCGCCAAAGCATAAGCGTAATAAGCCATCCACAGACTAATTTTGACTGAGTTTGCTGTTTTTCTTCCCTCAACATTACAAACCTCACCAAGCCCTTGCCTGTTGAGTTTTACATTGAGTCCGCCCATAAAACAAGCTCCAGATATCTGTCTTCCACTCGAAGAGAAAACCCACTTCCATCCTAATATCTATTGACGTGTTTTGACTGTTAAACAATAAACACGATCAGAAACAGACATGTGTTTAGACTTGAGCCTGATGGCTTTCAACACGATTCCAGCAAAATGAAATATGATTTGCAAAAAACAAAATGTCAAGGGATGCTCGCAACTTTCTATAAAGAAAATGGAAACCAGCCGTAAAGCTTTCGGATTTATTCAAAGATCGCCGCTGGATGATTTGTCTGGATTTGAGAGTTTGAGAGGTTTCCCTACTGGTCCTTCAACACAAAGCACAGCAAAAAACTGAATCAACAAAGCAGCTCTGATTCTACAGAGCCTTGTGATTTTGCACTCGTGTCCCTGAACGTCTCATCTCACCACTTTGTTCTGCAACCACAAACTTGGGTTAAATTCAGTGGGATTTCATGTAATAGACCAACCCAAGGAATTGCATAGTTACAAAATGGAGGGTTTTCAATGAATACACACATTTTCAAAAGTTCAGGTGGGGACATGTTGATATGAGGCCTAAATTTGGCTTTAATTGAAGAATTGTTGGAAGAAAGTCCTCAGACGTCAACTACTCATTTTTATATAACCGATCCTCTTTAAACTCAAGACATGGTTATAAAAGAAAAAAATCCCTGTAACTTGGCTTTAGTCACTTAAATCTGCCACCACTGCATGTGATTGGCTGATTCGATTTTTGTCTTCATAAGACAATTGAACAGGTATATGTAAATGCTTTCAGTGAGTGTATACGATGTGTTTGAGGTATAAACTATTTGGTAATTTGGGATTGTGTTTTTTTTTTATTTATTTAAAAAAAATAACTGTATATTACCAACCAGCGGATGTTTACTGTCACTCCTGACAACGCCGTGATCACAGATTCAATCTTATCAACATGGACGGACATGAAACCCTCAAAATTTCAAAAATCACGTTGGGCAAAATGCTGAACTCCAAGTTTGGAGTTTGGGGTTTGTCCCACTGCTGCTCACGTCAACAAACAAACCACTGCTCTCTCACACACAGATTGACAACGAAGCTGAAGCCGACTTTGAAAACAAAGCGTTGTCCTCCAGCGAACAATTGATTCCATCTGGATCGAGACGCTGCAACGTGTCACCGACGGGAGTTTTGAAACGTGACGCTGACACAATGCTTTATGGAACATGTGGAGCCATGTTAAGCAGGAGTCAGTTTCTCCTCTGCTTCTTTATTGGGTACACAGCGAAAACAAGAGCAGGGCGATTTGACATTGATTTGAAGGAGGGAGTTGAGGTTACTGGACACATCTGTTGATAAAACCAACAGCTGGAATATTTGACGAATGGAAGCTTTTGTCTGTGAGGGATGTCTAAACACTTGCTGTAGCCATGGTACTGAAAAGCTGTCGGGACAACAGTCTCTGGACGTTTTATACTGAATGTACGTGATAGTGCCCCCCGTATAAAACACTACTGAACTGGACATTTTAATGTTTTTATGACTGACTGCTTCTGACTTGCAGGAGATCATATTTTAGCCACTGTGGTTTGGTTTAAGGTTGGGGTTGGAGTGGATTTTACATTTAGGGCTTAAAGCTCTCAGGGGTCTGTGAGCCTGTTGCACTAAATCATTATGTGACACAAATATATGCATAGGTGTCCAACATGCATTTGTAATTCTAATCAAGCTGTCAGACAACATTATAGGTGGTCATTTTACCTACACACACTGGCCATTTTATTAGGTACACCCTTATGAATTGCTTGTTGCAACATGAGGTGAATCAACCAATCGTATATGAGCAACTTAATGAAAGTCATCCAAATGTTAACAGGCTGAACTAAATGTTATTGTGATAAAGATGATTCATTGTGAGATTGAACGTTGAAGTTGATAACTCTCTAATTACCACGCACAAAAAAATCCTTTGTTTTGTTGTAAATATCCTTTAAAACAGTCAAATTTAAATAGTCTACCATTTTAACCCAGTTCAACTTCTCTGATCTCAAGTACTAGAAATTGCAACATTTTCAGTCATATTTGAAACAGAAGGGATTAAAAAGCCATTAAACTTTGAACATAATCATTATTGTGTTTTTCATATCTAATCTCTAAACAAAAAATTTAGAGCTTTTAGCAAAGTTTCTGCCAAGCTGCGTTGCTATGGATTAACTTGAAGTGTTTTGTAAAAACTACTTTCAAAATCTTTCTCTTAATGTTTTTTTTTATTTTTAATTCATACAGATCAAAGAAAAACAAACCCATTCCCTGTGCCTTTTCTGGACTAAGAATGAAACCTATTTGAACTTGTGCCCATCCTTTTGCATTTTATTATATACTGTACTATTTGGCCTATTTCACGTGGCAGTGAAGCATTACGGTCTGTGGGCGTCTGAGCTTGTTTTTATGTGTTTTTATTTATATATACTTCACAGTTTTGTGCGCTGGTAGTCCTTGCCAAGCTTCCCAAACAGCCTCCTGGGTAACCTAAAACTAAGCTCTGACAAAACATCATTAAGCACAATAAAATCATGACCTACTTTTTACACAATCATAGATGGAGACAACCTCTGAAAACAGACAGGGTGTCTCGGAGGATTAATGCAAACATATACACACAATCTGTTCCCCTCTGTCTGCGGTGTGTAAACCTCTCCAGGGAAACGTAGTGCTGTAGGTACTGTTGAATCCACTCCTCAGATCACAGCCCAGCTGCATTTCTTATTTGTTTCCCAATTTCTCCTTCTCTTCTTCCACATTACACTTTGAGTGGCGCACATTCGCTGCTCTGATACACCAATACTAACACATTACGATTTGGCACAGTGTTGACTCCCCCTTAGGATAGTTGCAGATTACATTAGTGCTGTGATGTTTATTGCTATAGTCTGCTAAACCTATTCAAGACAGTGGTCAGGAACTAACTAACTAACTAATGAACATCGCTGCAGACCCCACACATCCTGGACACAAGCTCATTCAATTGTCAGGCTAGTTTGACTGTCTAATTTAGAAGTTCTGATGCATAACTTTTAACATTCTTTGCAAAATGTTTGGAAGCAGGACAAAAAGAAAAGGCTGCAACAGATGACATCAAGAAATTAACAAAAAAAAAGAGAGAATAGCTTAAGGTGGTGTATAGTGCAAAAGACGCATTAGGCACATCAAATTGGTTTGGTCCAATTTCTTGCTTGGATAGAAGCTCAGAGTTTTGGACTTTTGATAAAACACCGACCTGCTCCTATGCAGTGGACATACGTGGGGCGACCACAACCAATTAGGAGTGTTGATAGGTAACCAAAGAGCTGAGTGAGTTCATATAGTCAACTGATTATAGGGAATCTAGAACAGTTCACAGGTGTGAGATTTTATTTCATCATAGCTGAAGGAAATTGTCTGTTGGGACTGCTGATGCTGTGGGTCACCATGGGGAAAAGCCATCTGCAAAGCCAATTAGCCTCAAAGCACACCATGGAGCAGACCAGCCCTCCAGTCAGGGGAAAACTTTCCTGGCGTCAGAGTGATAGTGAGGATTTATTTCCAGCATCAAAATGCAGAACAATTGGTTGGCACATATTAGAAGGGAGAAAAGGATTTTAAAAAAACCCTTAACCCCCCAAATACATGTGATCTGGTTTGTATTTTTCAATTTTGGTGACACTAAAATGTGGCGCAAACATATAATCTCTCTGACATGAATAATTTCTCCTCTCAAAAGATGTTTAGTGTGGATTCAAGCAGGAGGTATTCATCCACTGAGATACACAGAAACTTAAACAATGATGACAAATAGAAAGCGTCTTGAACAAACACTTCAGAGTTTAATCTACTTCAATAAATTATTGATAAATTACTGGGTGCAGAAAACTAGCATACTGTATTTAGCTGTAAATAAGTCATTAAAAATTGTGCTTTTTATGGTAGAACAAAAAACAAGAACTCCATTCTCACCACTTTTAATTCTTTGATTTTCTGTTATCCATGCATGTAAGTTTAACTAAAATCTTACATCTAAACTGATATTCTGTAGTCTGTCAAGTTGCAACAGTACCTCATGCGTTGACATCAACAAGCTTCTAGGTGAATTCTAGCTGGCTGTGAGTCAGACTTAATTCAAATGGAAAAACTAATTAGAAGCTAAAATATTTCTAATCAAATATTAGAATGTGCAGAATGCATAGTTGTTATAAATCAAACGTGGCTGGACTTCAGGTTCAGCCATGTTTCTCCCCTTCCACAGACGTCGGTTTGGCTTTGAGCCATCGTGAAAAGAAAGTTTATAGGAACACAAAACATTTTTGTGCACCAGTTTCTCTTTCTATTTTTGCACTTGTGCAAAACAGTCAGTAAAATGCATCCATCTGTGGAGCTTGAAGAAAGAGCTCCATTAATTAGCCTGACAGGTAATGTTTTATTTTATTCACTGTAAAATGCAAAAAGTCTCGTCTCTGGCTTTTCTTGGACAGCCTACTGTACAACCATGAATGTTGATTTATAGGAATTTGGCACAGAGAGGTGGTGGTGAATCATTGCACAAACACACCAAGGCCTTATTGGGTCCAGACACTGTGGCTAATCAAAGTCAAAACCGTAACCTGTTCTGAAGTGTACGGAGCCAGACACCTGCAGAATGGCACACTTTACCAATACCAAGATGTCAAAAGGAAAACAAACACAAAATGGACTGGGAGACATTGGGCCACACACATACACACCCCTGCTGACCCACAAACGCAGATATGCCACACATAGTTCTCCCCCCTTCCCCATTGCACTCATGCATGAAGTCTTATAGG
The DNA here is from genome assembly GCF_051168715.1 of Poecilia mexicana. Lineage (NCBI taxonomy): Eukaryota > Metazoa > Chordata > Actinopteri > Cyprinodontiformes > Poeciliidae > Poecilia > Poecilia mexicana. The sequence goes on from NW_028263371.1 coordinate 28,271,048, forward strand.
ACACATGGAGATCCACTGTTTTGACAACAATCGCAGCGTGATTTTCGGGGCATGGATTCGACTTTTGATCTTTTTTGACTCTTTTCTTCTCTATCAGCACTCTCATGTGATTCAGATAAAACTTTCTGTTAAACTGTTTTACCATTCAGGCTTCTGGACTAAAACTATATTTTCCAAGATCAGCACCTGTATTAATAACCAATATTACCATCCAAACCAGTCTGACTGTGAAAATGCAAACTAATAACTAATGATTATACATTCTAGAGGATTTTTGCTTTCATGTTGTCAGACAGACTCTATTTCAGTGATTTCTTGAATCTGCTGATCTTGAATTCCCCCAGTTATGACTGAGATTAGAGGAGATGACCTCAGATTTCCATAGAACATGGTTAATTAGGTAATTTTCATTGTAACATGGGTGGCAATTACTTTATCAAACACCATTAGGCTGGTTGGGATATTGTGTATTACATGATGTAAAAATAAGGATTTCATAAATCTGGAAAATGTTTAGTAATCCCCAGCAAGGATTAGAAAGCTCACATGTGAAATGGCTTCAGGTACATATCAACAGACTTTATGTGGGATACTATAATGTGCTTCAGTTCGAAGGCTGGGTGGCCGTGCTCAACAATGAAAGTTACCCTCCAGCGACGACTTAAACTCATTCTGACTACAATAAAAGTCCTATATGCAGCTGTTTTATGTAAACTTCTGCATCATTATTGACCGTTTAATATCTTCGCCACATGTTCCACATTGCATCTTATTCAGCGATGTCGTAAACCATGCTCCACGTGTGCAAATCAAGGACTTTAGCTTCACTTCTTTCAAACTGGGAGAACTATATTTTCACAGACAACATTAAGACTCTATTACTGTGCACCGATCCATGAAGAGTCAGTCTAATGAAACTAAAATACAGTAAAAGCGGTCTTTAATGAATGAGAGTGTTGCAGCTCAATGTGTGTGGTACTTTTACCTTGCATGTGCTCTACGATTGTACCATAACTTGTTAAAGGAATCATCTCCCTGCTCAGCTAATTCTTTAATGTGTTTCAGATGTGCTGCATAATAACTCACTGGCCCTTTATAAGCTCTGTTTGAAGAGAACCGGATGCTGATTCTGCATGTTTGAATGATTTGATCCAAGACAATGGACTTAAAACAGAAGAGCTATGCACACAATATGTGATACCTAGAACTATTTTATATTCATAGAAAGATGTGTGGTAACTTTTGCAGTTGTGCCAACTTTTCATCTGGTTTCTAATTCTGCCTGAGCTTTAAAATCAATTACACTGGCAGTTTGCTAGCTAGTTTGCCAATAGCTAGCTTTCAACCTTATACTACCACAACAAATCACCGTTATTACTGATGCTTCTAAAGTGCAGTTAAAGACTTTTTGCAGGCACTTTAAAGAAAGGATTGGTAATTCAGACTACTTTGAATCAAATTAAACACAAAAATATGCTTAAATGTCACTGTTTGTTTCTTTTTTACACTTTCCAGTAGATTTATTTTGCCTTTAAAGGTCCTTATTTCTTCATAGGATAAATTTGACAAGTTTTAGTGCATATTGACATGTTGGCATCACACAGTTACTCCTGATTTATCAACTGGACATACATGATGTTAATCTGCTGTTCTACTACGAAATACTATGGTGGATTGAGATTTAGAGAATGAAGCAGTCTCCAAACAGTGAACTTGTAATTATTCAGATGATATGACTTTTGCCTGGGCCACCGTTTTTAAGCACAACCAGACCTGTGTGGCATTCAGTACTTAACAGGCAACATACGGGTGTTAAATTCTCCTAGAATGTGCAAGCCCCTTGGCTTATCCGGTCCAACCTTGGAGCCCTGCTGGAGTTTACTTTCTTGCAGGTATCTATGTCAAAATGTTGAGTGCAGACCTTTCAGGTCCTGCAGTAAATAGGCTATAAAAACCATAGGAAGAGGAAGGGAAAAAAGGAATAGCCTTGCTATCCAGTGCCAAAACAGCTGAGTACGCCTCCAATATCCCCACCCAGCGCATCCTCCACATGAAGCACCCCCACCCCCAGAACTGCCAACAAATGGGTCAGGAAGCGAGTTAATTAGTAGAGTAGAAATGTGGTTCAGTAAAAAGCGTTGTATCATCGAGGTGTAACTCCGGCTGCCCTTTATCGTCACCCCACCTAGGAGTAGTCGAGCCTTTTCCTGCTAACAAAAAGTAGGATTTACAAAGCCAAAAAGGAAGCTACTGACAGCTGTTCCTCTCATCACCTTTGACTGATGGGTGAAAGTGACCTTCCTCCTCCTCCTCCTCAATGCCGTCATGAATCAAACTTGAGCTCTTTGACTCAGGGAAAGTGCATTTGAGTGTGTGTGCATGTGAGTGTAGGTGGGGTGTATCATATTTTCATAATGTGTGTGCGTGTGTGTGCTGTCTGTATTTTGTATCATCATCATCATCATCTCTTACAGCTACTAGACTCCTGGGTTGCATCAAGGATAATTACCACCAGGTTGATTGTTGTGGAGGAGTTATAACTTCATGTCCCGTCCAAGTTTTGAGGCTCAAATTACAACTACACAAGAGACCCTCTTTCTGAACCTATCAGAACTTAAAAGGGCAGCAGTTCCCTTTGTTTTGGATTAGTGCAACTTGAGAAGTCTTGAAGAACCTCATTTCTGTGTGGACCATTTGATTCCCAAGCCTACTTGGTTGCTGGCTCTTTATTTTCAGAAAATAAAGAGCTTTGCCAGAACAGAAAATTTCCTCGGGATATGAGTTGTAACAAGTAAAATGCTGAGGCTGCAGACTGGACTCCTCCGTACTGTCACTCTTCATATAAAATGAGTGGCCGCTTGGTGCAAGAAACCAGCCTTTTTAGTGAGTTGAGTGACATTAAGCAACAGGTGGCTCTTTCTTAGCTTCCCGGTTGTTACGGAGTTGCTGTTTCCCAGCGGTGCCACTCTCTCTGACATCACTTACGGAACAGAATGTGCAGCAGAGCTGGCGTAGAGCCCTCTGCCATATAGCACATGCCAGGAAGGTGGAGGGCTGTCAACGCATTGGCTGGTTTGGGCCTGCTGGAGTAACATGCCACACAGCAGACGCAGAGAACCCAAAGGTTTTCCTTGCGATGTTATCTTGTATCAGCACTTGGAGCATGACGAAGTTATCTTGGTGCATTAGGTCACCGATTAGATGATCAAAGTTGAAACTGAGGTCATTGCCTTTAGTGGAGTTACCTGCTGGGTTGTTGTTGTTATTGTCAACAAAGATCCTAATCTGTTACTTTTCATGGCTTCATTGTTTGCTTTTGGCACAGATAAGCACCACATGGATGCTATTTCTGCCTCTATCTCAATGGATTTACTCGTTTTCAGCTGCAAGGGCAAGCAGAACAATGTCGAAGAGCTTTGTGCCTGAGGACAAACAATAACTTTGAGATGTCCTCAGTGTCATTTGGATAGGCTAATATTTGTTATTAAACTTTTATGTGATCAAAAACATTTTTGCAATGATGTAAAACTTGTTGGCTGTAAAGAAAAACAGTACAGTTATATTACAAAACCATTTTTTTCCTCAGAGTAAGCTCACAAACTTTCATGTATGTTACATTGGTAAATATATAAATTTTTGGTTAGATCCCATTGCTAGAGTTTAACATGATGTTACATCATCTTTTGCAGCTTTAACAGAGTGGCCCGCAATGTTCAGGAATATTTATGAGAATTTTTGACCTTTATTTCCAGAAGTAGTTTTTGAGGTCAGACACTGATGTTGGATAAGAAAGACTGGCACTCACATTCACCTCTCTAATTTACTTCAAAGATGTTCTTTTACGTTGGAGTCAGGACTCTATGGAGGCCAGTGAAATTTCTTTCTCAGCCATGTATTTATGGCTTTGTGTGAGCCCCATAAATAATGATGCACAGTCATGTTGGAACAAGAAAGAGCCATTCCAAAATTGTTCCCACAAAGACGGGAGCATGAAATCATCAACAACTTCTTGATATGCTAAAGCATAGTCTCCTAGAAAACAACCCAAAGCAAAATCCTGCTGGATGCAGTGGATTTGGCAATCTAAGGACTTAATGCAACGACTAAGCTAACACTATGACTAACTCTCCCAGCAGGACAGTGACCCAGGATTGCCCATCCTCTTCTGCTTGCCCCATACAGAAAACCAACTTGGGAACACAATGAAAAAAGCTTATGAAAAGTCAGCGTGTCAGCTGTTAGCTTTGGCACAAATTAAATTTCCTATTGCCTTTTTATAAAGAGTTTAAATCTCTGCCACCGCAAATGTTGACTGTCTGCAAAACTGGCCATCCATTAGCATAAGCGCTATAAAAGCTTTCGGTTCATGTTACTATCTGGATCTCAAAGGTGTTGATGGAACACCGCGCTCAAATTGTGGCGCTTTTCTCTTTGAAATTTCAGTTTTAATCATTAACAACACCGACATGTTCCCCATTTTAGGTCATTCCTTTGGAAATTCTTAAATCTCAGCTCTGGCACATCTTGAGCTCTTAAACAAAGAGCAGCCAAACTTTTCACTTTCAATGAAATATTGCTGTTTTATGTTTTTAAAAGAATAAAAAAAGAGAGGAACATTTAAGAAGTGTCGGATATTAGTCTTTTAGGGAGAGAGCCTTTGATCAGCAGATTTTTGCCTTTACTAATAAAACACTAATCATCTGGAGCAAGTTCTAATTTAAAGAGAAGGCTGACCCATTTTGGGGACGTATTATTTACTGTCTGAAAGTTGAGCTCCAGATCAGACGCTTTCAGGGCCCAGAGAGGAAATTAATATCTCTTAGTATAAATTTAACTTCTTAAGCTCTATTGTCTGTTCGTTTCAGCTCTATTTTTACTCGGTCCTTTTCTATTTTCATTCCTACATTGTTAATTAATCAACCTTATCAGAAGCCCAATGCTGACCGCCGGAAAACAGAGTTAAGTTTGTCATGGGGTGACAATGATACGGGAGGACAACATGTTGCCTTGTTTCAATGCCAAAGGAAGTCTGACGTCATGTTTCCTCCCCAAACACACCCTGACTTCCTTTCGTTTCTCACACGGTATTGACTAATTCCTGCATGTGATTCAGGAAGTTGGATGCCGTAAGTATGAGAAGCATGAAAGCCCTGTGAGCCGTCAGGTGGAGGCTGAACTGACCCTTGGGCACGAGTTGTCCTGACCAGGGGTGTGCCAGGAACCAGGAAATTAATTCACACAAAGAAGCTATAAAATATATAAAAGGGATGTGCATAAGTTCCTGACTCTTTACAGGAAATGCGAGAACTGGACTGTGACTCAGCAACCGGCCTTTAAGGTTAAAATAATTTCGAGAAAAGCACCACCCACCATGCCGTCCTAGTCACTCTCTGAGGTAATATTGTACCTACACTATCAGAGGAACAGGATACAGAAAATCTAATATTGCTCAGTGTTTGTGCAGAAATAAACACTGAAGCAGTACTGGTAATAACCTCCTTACAGATTTCTTCTGCCTTGGCTGTTTTGACGCTCTTAAATGTTTCAGATCATGAAACCAAGTTTAGTTTGTGACAAAGATAACATAAGCAAATGCTGAACGCTGTTAAGATGTATTTAACTATTTAGCACAGTGCAGTGTGAAAGTGAACCACACCAGCTGAAAATGTAAGAAATGTTGCAATTTTGATCCCCATTCAAATCAACCAGATAATCAGAGGTGGAAACAAACTTAAAGCTTCTCCATCCCCCTGTGATTCTGCATCCACCCCCCACAAAATACTTCACAAAGCAAGGTAACACACTCTGTGGGAGAGAGTGAAGTGTCAGTGTACTTACCTTTAATCCACTGCGAGGTGAGCAGCTCTGAAGACGGGCTTTTATAGTAATCCTGTTGTATTAAATAGAATTTCATTAAGACCTCAGGATGATATGAACTTCTGAGAACGCGGCTTAATACTGTATGTCTCCTTAAAACATTAGAGGGGCATCATTCAAAGGATTATGCTGGAGTATCTCTTTCACGAGGAAATTGCAGTTCATTCGATAACCTTATCTCCCTTATGAATGCCTTTTTAAGGAATTGTTCCTCCGGTGACATTCACTTTGATTTCCACGACTTCAAAGCGAAGACGTGGAATTCGGCAGCAGGCTCTGTGGCTGCCGAGTCTAGATGGAGTGAAAGCCGATCAGTTTGCTGTAGGAGATTTGGTTAGTTAAGGAAATTAACCCACCGAGGAGTTCCCTTGATCTGCTGCTGCCTCTGCTTTAGCCTGTAATGAGCCTTGGCAACATGAGAGTTTTGTGTCAGTGCAGGAGACAGACTGCTGAGTTCTGCTCAGTCTCGCTTGCGTTAATGTGACTGCCACGTCTGTCTTAGTCAAAACTCTCATGAAATCTTGAAGGAGTTCTCTCTTGACATAGACTCTGGAGACGGGTATCCCTGGCTGGAGATGGGAAGATAAGAAGGATGATGCATAGAAATATTTTTAAGAGAAACAGACCTTCATCTGCCTTTTCTGCCAGATCAAGACCCGCTCCCTCTGTGGTGCAGATAACAGCCTAACCTACTAAGTTACGGTCAATAGGTCACCATCCTGTTAGTGACTGATGATGAGGCATAAACTACCCACAGGATTTGGAAAAAAACATTCCTTATTCTGATTATATCCACAAGGCAAAGAAAGCTCTGCACAGACACAAACTGTTTTACTGAGCCTTGATGTGAAACAACTCGGCCAGACCAGGAGCTCATTTCAGCCCAAGTAGACGAATCAATCTTCATCAGTGTGGCATAAACGGTGGAAGACTTGCAAGAGGAGGGAACCACATATCTGGAGAAGATCACCTTCTCCGGGGAATCACTCTCTCATAAATGAGTCGATAATGTGCTCAGCTCAGCTCCAAGAGGAGGTCGTTGAGTTCATGAAGTTGAAGAAAACGGCAATCAGGTTTGCCACATTTATGGTGACCACAACTAAACAGATGGAAAGCGGGTCAGCTGGCCAAGTTCCATCACGTTCAGACCGGATTTTCCCGGCTGGGAGTTGAGCAGGAGAAAGAGAACTCCTCTTGAACCGTGAAGGAAATGCCGAATTGGATTTTTGCTGAGTCAAATTTAAGAGCGCTCAGTTATTTATTTATTTTTTTCATAACAAAATCCCTGCTCTTCACAAATCAAGGCAGACAGCGAGATCTACAATCTGTTGTACTTGGGATTCTACTCTGTAAACATGTTGGCTTGACCACAGCAAGACCCCTGCAGTGTTGCACAGTTTTTCATTGCAGTTATGGAGTTTAAAAGTAAAAGTGGCATTTAGGTGTTTGGATTTTTTTTAAAGATGTGAATATACAGTAAAGTAAAATATACAGTTTCTTGTGAGGCACATGAAACATTGCTTGAAATTTCTTTTATATTAAAGGGCCAACATAGGTAAATATATTTTATTTTCAGATTTTGTGGGTTAATACAATATTTATTTCATAAAATAGAAATAAATAGCCTTTTGGAGGGCACAAAAACCAATCTTGAGTGTAATTTAACTCAATGGAAGTTTAGCAAAGCAGTGAAAGGGCCTTCATTTGGCAACAAAATGCTTATTAGGGTAACAGATGTCCATGAGCTCCAACATGGAAACCAATATCTACACACAAATAGACATAAAACATAGCGGGCAGCTTTAGCGGCTCCTGATGCCTGCTCAGCTCGTCAGTGCGTCCATGTGATGACGGGTTTTCCCAAAGGAAGGAAGTTCAACCTGCTGCTCGGCTTCCTGGACCTTTTTGCTGCATCTCAGTCAGCGGGAGCGTCAGAAATACGGATTTGTGCGAATCGTACCCAAACTGCTCCAAATTGAATCTAAGCAGTCGTCGTCTCCTTCACGACATTACTCTGAGCATATTTCACCTCTTGTCATTGGTTGCGTCTCAGCCAGAAACTTGTGTCACCACACAAGTTTCCTCTCACTAAAACAAGGATGAGTGGTTTTGTCACATTGTAAAGTCATCAGAAGGTGGGCGACGCAGCAGGGACTTGTCCGCAGGCTTCCTTGTCTGGCTTGTTATGAGTCTAACAGTCACCCTCTGGTCGGAGCGGTACGGAGTAACAGAGAGGAAAGGAAAGTTAGACGGAGAGAATGAATGGGCAGACTAAAATTTAAGAGGAGTAGTTGTATTAAAAAAGCTGGTTTGCATAAGGAGCAGCTATGGCTCCCATTTGGGTGATTGACACTAGCTTCATGGTGAAAGATCCTTTTTATCCCAACTTTTATGTAAAAGAAAAAAAAACTGCCTTTGAGCAACTTATCCAAATCAAAGTGCCTAAAGTGGCAACAAACTTCATTACCATAAAATAAAAAGTCTTCATGTTTCCAGATAATGAGCCAGCGGTAAAAAACCCCCCAGTGAATTTAGGTTTTTTATGTTACTTGTCCACACGAAGTTGAATGAAACAATTAGGACTTTTGCACGGAGCCGTGTGTTTGCAGATGCCATGTGTAATCTTTTATTTTGGGTGTGGAGTGTGTTTGGAGCTTTCATGGTATTAGTGGTTATTGTGGTGATGTTAACTGGTGAGTAGCGCCTCGCTGCCGTTGGTGTGAAACCGAGCATTGTTCAAGAAAGCAGCAGCAGCGGCTGGAGTTGTATTTTCTGCATGTACAGTAGATCTGGTATGAATTGTGAAAGTCAAACATGAAAGCATCAAGATAACCGATTGGAGAAGCATTAAAACAATCTGGGAAACATTCTTCTCGACTCTTTATAAATGAGCTTCACAGAGATTATGGTGCTTTTTCAAACCCCATGTCTAAATTTTCCTCCTTCACATTTGTCATGGTAAACCACCAATTTCAACGCATTTTATTATGTTAAAGATCACAAGCAGTGAAAAAATATTTGTAAAATAATATTGTGCTCTTATACTCCATTGCAACCAATGCAGAATAATTCAAAAGGGTTAAAATTTCTGACATTTTAGCTCAATCTAAAGAAATAGGAAGTGATGCCAAAGACAGCTCTGATTATTTTACATGCCATGTAAAATAAGACTAAAGTGGAAAGAAGGATGCTAGCACTGGATGTCCTTGAATTTGTTTGAAGTCGAAAGCAAGCTGACAATTAGGAGGGATATTTAATACATTAATATGAAACCCTCATAATACCAGTTGTCTTGTTTAGATGTTCTTCCGCATGTCAGCAGGGGGCAGTGTGGTTTCATCCCTTACACTCAGTCTGTTCTTTTTAGCAACTCTGATACTGAGCTTTCCTTGATAGTTCCTTCAGGAGCAAGACCCTGCTGTTTATGCCAGAATGTCAGAATGATGATGCGTTCAGAGAAATATCCATAAATGTAGAAACTCTGACTGAAAATAGTGATTTGAGAAAGCCGGTGTTTGGCTAACGCAGACGGCAATAATCTGAAACCTTTCTGCCTGCATGCAGGCAGAAACAAACAAACCCCTTAAAGCAAGTCATGAAAACAGCCTTAAAAACAAGATGGCCAATGAAGATGGATATGAAAAGGTTTGAACACCAGTTGGCTTTAATGGGATCCCCATAGTATTTCCACCAGTTTGAAATACACAGAGGTAGAGGAGGCAGTGGGCTGCTGGTGGTTTCGATGTATACACTGTGTCCACATTTTCCCGGGGCCTCTTCCAAGAACTCCACAGAGAACAAGAAGGAGGAGTGTGTGCGTGTGCGTGTGTGTGTTCCAGGTGTGTGAAGGAGGGGGGTCTAAGCTAAGAGGAGACAGAGTCAGTGCTAGGAGAGACATTTAAGATGATCGCAGAATGAAAACAGTGAAAACAAAAGGTTGTTTAAAAAACTGTTGAGAAATTTTGAACAGAGCTAATTAGACAAATAATCAATTCAGTGCAGATAAATGTGTTTATGTCCATTGAGGCATCAAACAGATTGATGAATGATCAAACGACATTCCTGTTTAATAGTTTACTACCAAGAGTGTGAATATTTAGTCAAGTCAAATAGAGAAGGATCAAGTTAGCCAAAGCTTTTTTAGTAGTCTTGTTAAACAGAAAAGCATGAAAATGCAATAGTTTCTGAAAAACAAATCTAAGATATTGGTACTACAACACCTTGTCCACATATTCATTTAGGATTGCTTTAATCTATGAGCCCTCTGTATGGTTTGTTGTTTCACAGTATAGAGAAAACAGGTTTTGTTTGGCTCATTATCAGCTGGAAGGTTTCTGAAAACCTTTTCTCATAATAGTTCCGTCTATGGGAGTAGACTAAAATATGCTAAAGGAATTTCAAAAAGTCACTAAACGCAGTTATACATGACTTTACATCATGGATGTGCAGCTGATAAATCTGCAGTAACTACACAACATTATCATGTCAGTATGAATACCTTTGACGCTTCATTGCTGCTAAGGCAGTTTGAAGACAAAATGGAGACCTGCACTAGCAAGATGTATCTAATAAAGTGGCTGGTGTGTATATGTTAAAGGAAAAACAATGTATGAATTTAAACACAAATGAATATTGATAGCTGAGGGCTGTTCGGAGCGTTCTTCCAGATGAACACTGTTAATACCAAACCACAGTGTCTGTTATATAGATAATTGAGTCCATAAGTGAAATAAAATGTAACAATAACAGAGACCTACATCTGTTAACTGGTGTGTGGAGACGTAATCCTTATCCCATAGGAGTTTGATCCATAAATCCGGGGAATAACAGTAATCAGACAGGTTGGGGGCTCTTACTTCTGTTGACGTGGGCAGGCCCTGCTGTGAAGGGACCCCAAGGCCTCATGGGAAAACCCTTTTGACGTCAAAGTGCGTTCCAAGCCCACAGATGGAGTGTTTTTGTACGAGATGCCTGGTCTCGGCTTACAATAAAGAAGGGGAAATTGCAACCACAGAGTTAAGAAGAGGGGAGGATAAACCCAGTCTGGACGTCTCACACTATTTCCCTCCCACTGTATGTGGTGAAGCGCCACGGTCGTCCCCCTTACCTTTAAGGAAAATAATTTACTGTTAATCTTCATCGTAAGTGCTTCATTCTTCCCAGTCACATGTTCTGCAGATGAGCTTGGTGTTTTGGGGTTTAACCCAATCTCTAAATTATATTTTGCATTAGACACTATGGACAAACTATTTATTGCTTTTTTTTCATAGCACTACTTGTTCCTCCAGGTGGATGTACGCAGAAGTTGGTTGATCTCAGTGGTGACACCTCCAGCTGTTTCTGCTGACATGTGGTGTTGAAGCTTCGACCAAATGCGTAGGGTGTAAATCCAGCTGTTTGGCTGTTGCCTCATCTCCCCATCTGTTCCTATTGTAAAACACACACACACACACACACACACACACACACACACACACACACACACACACACACACACACACACACACACACACACACAAAAACAGATGGAGCTGAGTAAAACTAGCACCCACTACTTGCACACACAGATTAAGACACACTTGCATGTATGTCTTACACTTATCTGTTCCATGGGACATATCTTTGATTACACACTGTACACCACAGTCAGCCACAAACAGTCACTTTGGTGTCTAAGAAGGTCAGAAGGTGCAATTTAGAGGAAAAATAGATGTGCAGCCACATGTAATAAAAGTTAGATGATGCTGAACTATCCTGCCTTTAACAACAACATTGTGAAGTTTCATAAAAAACATATTAGATCAAATAAATATGTCACAGTGAATTAAATTTAGACTTATGACTAAATTAGGGATGTGCCGATCAGGTTTTTTCCTCCCGATACCGATCACCCATGAGGGCCGATACACCGATACCGATCACCGATACCGATCACATAATTATTATTATCATAAACACTACTGGTTACATTATGTGGAAAAAGGAACCATGAATTCACCTTAATTTAGACAAAAACTTGTTTTTAATAACTTTTTCCAAGTTATTAAAAACAACTTAATAACTGTTAAGTTATTAACAGTTATTAATAACTTAACAAACTTAACAAAGAAAACAAAGTTTTCTTTGTTTAGAAGAAAACTAAACAAAACAGGCATTGTGCAAATTGTACTGCTATTGATAATACTATCTTTAACAGACTGATAACATATGAAGGCTCTGAAGAGGGTAAATAATACAAAGAGCCAAAATAAAACCTCTCAACATTGCCAAGAAGTTCAAGTATAAAACTTAACATTCAAAGGCAAAAACAGGTTCCATTACAATAAACAATCCAGAGTTACTGAATGAAAACTTCCTGTTAGCATGGCGGCTAGCTGATTACTGCTAGCTCTGATTGGCTGTTTCTGACTGAGCGGTGTAATTATGCAGAACAGGGAGGAGATCGATTATTTTTTCAGAGATTATCTGTCTCATGTTAGGACAGCGAAAGTTTTAATACATATGTAAAATTTATTTTTTAAGTTAGATGCTGCAGCTTTAAGCAGAGGTTCGGTGTGAGAGTCACTACCAGGTGGAGCAGAAGCGACGCTCCGTCTGTCAAATATTACTACCTGTAGCGTAGCAGCGGTTCAACAGCGAGAGCAGAACCAGCGTCTTACATCGCAGCTCGAAGACTTAAATAATTTCGCGGGTTATTTATTTAGCTTTCTGACCGTCATGCTAATCCGGGTGAGTGTTTGTAGCTGTGCGCTACTTTACCTGCTATCTGATCCTCCGTATGTCTTTTTTACTGCAGTGAGCCTCGATGTAGCCAAACTCCGTCAAGTATGGCATTGTTTTTATGTCGTATTAGATTCGTTGTGTTGATGCATTTTGACCTGCTTCAATTTTCCGCCGCAACACGCAAACTTCCCCATTCACTCAGTGCGTTGTAGTTCCACATCGCTTAGGATTTGTTGCTGCGCGTTTGCGCAGAGTGAAAGAAAGAGGAGACCAGCTGCACAGGCAGGTTGGAAATGAGAAGCAGGTGATCGGTATCGGTAAAAGAGACAATGATCGCCGATCACCGATCATGCACTTTTTCACGAAAATCCGCCCGATTGTGATCGGTGACCGATCGATTGGCACACCTCTAGACTAAATCAATAAGACGATACAGGATTAAGAGTTCAAATGTTTCAAGTGAGGTTATGGTGAAATGTTAAAGGCAGCGATAACTTCTCTGCAGTAAATAACTCTAATGGTGCCTTCATTTTACATAAAAGCAGGTCTGTTGGACCAGGAGCATGAAGTTAACCCCTAGAACCCGACGGACCCACCGGTGGGTCCAGCTGCCGGGACCTCGGCTCGCTCTGTAAACAAAGGCTCCACGTGCCTTTAAATTTTTTTTTATTTTTTATTATCCGCTAAAAGAGGCTTTGATCTTTCAAAAACTATTCCGCATAAAGGTTTTGCCCAAAATGTTTTAAGTTTAAATTTATTTATACCCCCTGAGGGTGTAGTCCAAAAGGAACAATTAACTCTAATCTCAAAAACATCATTGTGATTTACACATACTGAACTCCCAGTGTTTGCAAGTGTTAGGGTCCACAGACACCAAATAAATTCCCAAACACATGAAACCTGCCCAAGAAAGGCTTATAGCTGCTTACTTTAACAATATCTACAGTTTGCCTTATCTCCGCTTAATGTACAGCCAATCAGTGCGAAGAAAACGAATGGCGCTCCTGGATTGGCTGCTTTGCAAACATCAGCCAATAAAACCAGTCAAGTAGTTTTTCACTGAGGTATTTCAGCTGGAGTTGCATTTTCTCCTGAGTGTTTAAGATATCTGCTCTATGAAAAAAATCCACAAATAGGCACATATTTAGTGGATAATGAACTGCCACAAGTTTATTTCGACTAAATAAATATGCAGCTCTTAACACCACAAGAAGCTTAGCAAGGCCATGTCTCTAATTTCAAACCAGTAAATAAATAAAAAAAACCCTGACTTGTTACATAAAATGAAGTAACAAAACAAAGGATTGCTGCAACCTTTGATATCTTACTAGTAGTAGCATCCACTATCAATCCTACACAACCTCCAGGAGTAATGTGAACATTAAGTGAAGAGACATCAACTCAAAAATCTGAACTGCTCCTTTAAAAACATATTTTTAGCTACATACCCTGCAGAATCACACTTCGAAGTGATTGCTGGATATGATGATCAGGCACTCAGCTTGGCTGCCTTTTATTTACATTTTTATGCCCGTTTTATTCTTATAACAATAAAATTGAGACCTGCAAAGAGCGAAGCCATCTGTTACAGCAAGTAGCAAAGGCCTGTTTTCTACCTGCTGCCCATATTCTCGCTGGCATGTGTTTGTTTTTCTTGCACCCGCTCCAACTCCGCTGAATGAAATGTTATGGCCCCCCTTGTTTATTTTGTAGCACTTTTTCAGGAATGTGCAGAAACAATTGCCATTTTCAAATTTGCCAAAATAACATTTGGCTTCTTTGGGGTTGGGGGGTCAAGGTGGATTTTGTACTTTATGTTTTTTTCCACAGACAAATGTGATTTGGAATGTGTTGAAGTTTTCATCTGCAAAATCTCCACTTTCTGTGTGCAGTGCAGGGATGGAGAGAGGTCCGATTCAATAGGTGAGCCTGTGCTAAAATAAACACACCTTTTTACAATAGACCCCCTCACTAGTGCTGTCTGGCAGGGAAAACTGTTAGTATAGCTGAGGCTCAGGAAGTGCTTCTCATGTGTCATGGGGGTTAATTGTGTTTTTGTGTTATCTTAGAAACGAGACCCCCCGTAAACCCCTTTGAATTTCCTCCCAATGCCTCATCGTCTGGTGCTATACACCTGGACAAACACAACAATATGAAAAAAATTAATTATATTTAGACACATAGTGTAGTGTATCACTGGCTATGTCATTCAAAGGTTACAACGTTGCTACATATTTCAGCTGGTGAACTAAAAATCTTTAGATTCTATCTAAACTGAGCCTCATTACATTTCTTTTTTTCCCCCTCTTCTAATGTTCCAAAGTGGGAATGTTCTCCAGCCATAATGACAACCTCTGTGTGTGGTGTGTTAGGACAGCCGTTGCAGAGGGGGAAATTGCTGCCCTTGCACCTTACATTCTTGGACCTGGCTGTTGGGGAGGTGGGCCTCGCCTCGGGACTCTGTGGCTTACAGGAAAGGAAACGCGGCCTCGACAGTCGGCGTCGCCGGCCGAGTTGCGTGAAGAAAAGTGTTATTCTGAGCTTGTGTGCAAAGGCAGTGAGCAGAGTTTGATGAATAGCACAAAGAGATGAACAATTTGCACTAATTGCTGACTGGCGCTCATCGAGATCTTGGCTTGTAGTCTAGAGAAAACTTTTGAGTTCAAGCCTTTTGCATTACTTTCCTGCCCAAAATTTAACTCAGAAAATGAGAAATAATGTAATAGACAGCATAAAATAATTTCATTTTCATGCTTTCCAGTTTGATTGTTTGGTTTTTGACATTTATTTACCAAAGGAACATTTTATGCCAACTATTTACCAATTCATATCTACCTAAAACGCATTGTACCCATTTTGACAACCAACAATTAAAAGTAATTTACTGTAACAAAACCTGGTGTTTAATGGCTCTAAACATAAGATAATTTATTTGGAAAATATTAAATAATGCCATCTTCATTATAATATTTTTGCATCATCTGTTAGCTTCATCTGTAAATGCAGCAAACCTTAAATGCTCCGGTTTCACCGGCCGTTGAAAGCTTAACTTTGTGAACGTCATTCTTCGCATGAGGAGAGAGCACTACCTTCCTCTTTCCAAGACGGAGCATGTGGAGATAAAATATGTGACTTGGACAGCATGCAGGAGATGTGCAGAGTGTTTAAAAGAGCCAGAATAGGAGCCAACAATCTGTTAGGTTCTAGACTGGGGGATAGCTCCAGGATGTACAGACAACCAAGGTACACCACAAGCACTGGAGCACACGACTTAAATGAGTCGTAAAAATGCAGAATGTGGAAAATCATTCCTCTTAGTTCATCTACTCTGTCACTGACTCTCACAGTTCTTGTACTTTGTAGGCCGACGTAATCTTTGGGCTCCCTCTGCCTCGTTTGTTCATGTTCAATCTCAAACTGTGGTTTAGCGGCACCGTTGTCTTCCTTGGCAACTGCAGCGGCTCCATCTCTGATCCCTTAGCTCTCCATGTCTTGACTGTAACTTGGATTGTGTGCTGACGTAGAGAGGAGTGAGACTTGCAACGTTGCCGTTATCCTTTCACCACCCAAAGCCAAACGATTGCATAACTGTGTTTACACGTGATAGCAGAACAGCTCTTCCCTGACTGTGATGAGCTTCTTGGTTCTGATGTCATAGTCACGCTTGTTTACATAGTTTCATGCAGGAAAGGGTGCCACTTATCCTTTTTCACTCTTGCCTTGATAACTCAATTGGTCTCATTGAGGTTTGATGACTAATCTGTGGGATTAGGCGAGCAAATTAATGTCATTGATCTGCTCTGTGTTTACCCCTCGGTGATAACTCGCCATCTGTTGTGCTCCTCTCTGAATCGAGTAACTTTTGCTCTGTGTTTTTCCAAAGTAAGAGTTTATCCTCCTTTCTCACTCTGGATCCACCTGGGACACATTTTGGTTCCCTTTTCCAAATGCCTCGCATAATTTCAAGCATGAGAAGGAATGGGGCTCTCTGCCCAGCGCTACATCTTGCGCCGCGTATCAAACCTATCATAACAAGCCCGTAAATTTGGTTTTGTGTTGCATAACAGTCTATTAAAAAGCACATTTGACACTTTAGTGAAGCTGCGTAAGAATATTACATGGCTGAGCTGCAACTTAATGGAATAATGAGGCGTATATTCATATAGACTCAGCAGATTGGTAGTAGTCACCTTCTTTTTCCTGGTACATGTGAGAGTTATAAAGCCAACTTGACTGTAGCTGTCTTTGGGAATTGCTGGCCCCTGATTAACCGTAGCAGTGTTAGACGAAGGCCCTCCTGGGCTTCAGTTGTGTTGAGCACTGCAAATTCAAGTAAACCTCTTTTTGAGTAGCTTAGCGATGCATTTAATGCTGGTAAACTACACTGCTCAAAAAAATAAAGGGAACACTCAAATAACACATCCTTGATCTGAATGAATGAAATATTCTCATTGAATACTTTGTTCTGTACAAAGTTGAATGTGCTGACAACAAAATCACACAAAAATCATCAATGGAAGTCAAATTTATTAACCAATGGAGGCCTGGATTTGGAGCCACACACAAAATTAAAGTGAAATGTTCCCTTTATTTTTTTGAGCAGTATATATTAACAAAACATACCTAGAACTGTTTCTGACCATTTGACTGGCAGGTGCTAAAAGCTTTAATCTCGTCTATCCGTGCCTAGAGATCAATAGCATCAACTACGATTTTAATATCCACCAGCTGTGGCGTTTGCTAGTTTTGGATGAGCAGAAGAAAAGAGGAATACGAAGGCCCCAGAACTTGAGGTTCTTGGCAAAAAGCGCAACAATGTCATGTATCTAATGATGAACTGAGGGAGCTTCTTCTTTTGCTGAATGCAGCGGGTTACGTAAGGAGTGACCACATCTCAACAAGCTTCTGCTAATCTTGGCAAAACATCTATGATCTGGGAGGCCAAGCAAAAGGACATGTCATAATTTGTTCGTGTTTGAGGGAAACATCAACTCCATAAAACTTCAACATGTCTTTGACTTATTACATTTGCTGAAGAAATTAGCGTACCTGTTCTTGGTAAAGTCCACGTTTTTAGTCACCAGTCAGAATTATGCTGACACAAAACAAACAAAACAAGATACCTTTAACTGGGACTATTTAATATTTACAAGCAGTGTGGCTGTAGGTTTCTGATCATTTTGTACTTTTGCCGTTTTGTAGTTGTGGTTGTTTTGCATCCAATTTTAAAATCCTCCACCTCAAGTATCAACTATGCATCATCTTTTACCACATTGAGGGATACTTTGTACTCGCTTTGACAGTTGAGGATTTAATAGGGCTTATTCCCAAAGTACAAACACAAACGATAAATTTGACTTCAGTTCCACTTTCCTCTTAGTAAGAACATTTTAAAAAAATAGACATGTTGTACAAATGTACATATTTACAAAAAGAGCTAAGCATGTAGATTTACAGAAAGCTGAATATTTTTCACATTTGTATTTGATTTTTACTAGCAATGTATTTTTTTCATATAGTTAAACATGTTCCCACTAGAAAGAAGCAGAAATTGAAAAAGTATTATGAAGTTCAGTTTTGAGTTTACTGAGCTTCTGAGCTCCTACTTGCTCACAAATACCGAAGGAAGCTTTTCCATTCACTTTTTGGCCAGCCGTGTTATATTTATGATCTATGTGACCAAGTACTCACCCTTATGAGCAAACGATTACAGGGAACAATCCATCTTGAAAAGGCTCAGCATTGTCTTTCCGTCTAAAATTATGTAAGAGTTATAAAGGGATTTTAGTATTTTAGTAAAATGTAAAAAAAAAAAAAATACCTCATCAACATCAATTTCTCTTGTTTATCGGGAACAGACTGAAATGTATTTTCTGTGAAAATGACTGAAAAATGAGGATGTGATGTTGATGTTCTTTTTCCAGATTAAATATTACATCAGTTCCTCTTAATTGCTCCTCTAACATTAAGTTTTCTGCTGTAGACAAAAAAAAAATCTTCAAAACATATGTCAGTTTCCAAAACAAACAATCACCATCAACTAGAGATCATATGTTTCATTTTCCTTTTTGACTGTTCACAGCCCTGTAGCTTAATATATTATTTATTAATGCTGGAATTTGCAGATTGTGTTAAGTTTTAAGACTTTTGAGCTATTTGTCTCCATTTAAGGCCATTCAAAAAGTACAATGTTCACCACTGGAACTGAAGCAATGATATTCATTTTGATTTAGAAATCACAATAGTTGGATAAAAAAAAAAAAGCCCGACAGTCCTATAAAGAAATCCCAAACGAACAAGAAAAACACAGAAACTAAGACTGGTGATACAGTGCCAATAAAAGTAATAACATAAAAATGGGTACACAAAATAAAGTATTGGAAACAGATCCTGTTTACATTCAGCGATCTCCCATTTCAAGTCCTGTTTTTATTTGCGAACATGATCAGTCTCTCATTCTGTAGAGCGTTTGTGGACGCCGTGCCTAGCAGCCTCCTTTGTTTGGTTTCAATATAAATGATTTACCTTCGCCTACCTGCCCTGCAGACCTTGCCTGCTTTTCAGTCCTCTGCTTCACAAAAGTTCCCAACAGCTGGTTAAAGTTTATTTCATCTCATTTCGTGCCACTATTTAGCCAGACAGCACAAATTTGAGTGATTTACATCGGTAGTATATTTATTTAGAAAGCAGACAGGCTCAAAGAGAACTCAGATCTTTACAATAAATACAATGTTGGCACTGTTGTTGGTCCGTTATTCACTTTCTTCACATGAAGTTCACAAAATAGCTTCACACATTGTGAATTGGCACAAAACAAAGGCTTAGAATTAAGAAATTAATAAAAATTACCACATATAAAACTGTACTGGGACTAAAATCAAGTTTTATTGTCATACATCAATCAACATCTGTCATGCTTGAATTGCTCTGGAAAGAGCAGAACTGCAAAAGGTATAATAAATACTCTGTGCTAAACTCTGAATTTGTTTACTAAAGCTGTTTATTCTATGGATCCAAAATAAAAATGATTCACCCAGTATAGATTACATAATTATATCTGTCATAATCATTCTTTATTGACCAATATTAGGGATATTCTCTCTTTTTCTTTTTTTTAGAAAAGCAACCAAATCATTCTGTATTTTATATTATTATCGAACTTTGGTGGAAGCTTATTAATATCAAAAGTATGAGAGAAATTATAACCTTTATTATTTTTTAGAAAGGTAAATGATTCTGAAGATTGTTTGCTGAACTTTTGTGTAGGTTTTTCTTATTTAAAAAACAACTTTAAAAAAATAGACATTTTTAATTTCTCTTTTGTAAATTTCACATTAGTTTGAGTGATATTTGCAGATTTAATTACTCATTTCTGTCTCCCTTTACGGAGATGTCGTTGATGAATAACTTTACTATAGACCATTTCCCCCCATTAAATCACAGCCTCATTTGTAGCATTTGCCATACATTCGTGGAGATCCTACTTTGGAAAACAAAACAAGGAAAGTAGTTTTCAGCATCCAACAGCTTATTGCAGTCACTCATTATCTTTATGATCTTCGAGACAAAAATTGCTTTAGAGAAGTGTGCTTTTTCATGACTAATGTGCTTCCATACATGCATAATGCTCTCATTATGTCGAAAATTTTACTTTGTGAATCAAGCAGCCCTGCTGTGCAGACCTGAGGCTTTCAGGTTCAAATGATAACGTAAGCAACTACGCACTACTGTTTAATAACGGTTCCTCTTCAGCTTATTTGTTGGTTGCTTTGTGTGTCACACTGGAGTAATCCTTTAGTATTTTGTGGCATGTGAAGTTACTCATTCTCACACTCGTTGTTCATTGTTTGCCTAGTCCCCGCTGTGCCCTCCAGTGGTTTATGAGACCATTTCTCAGGAAAAGTCAGCATTCTAATGGAGTCACTTAACCACTCTGCTGTTTGGAGGTAAACACGGTGAGAGGCAGAGGGATAGCAATATTTACGGTGTTTCTGAGGAATTTCTTTAATTAAGAGTCGAAACATACATGCAATAATGTCTTTCTGAGAAAAGAAAACTGTTAAATCTGGTACTCATTAGGAGAAAATGAAAAAATGGGAACATTTATCTGAAAAAAAGTTCATCCACCAACCGTTCCAGTGACATAATACCAGATGGATTCCTGTCATACACCAGAATTGTAAAACGCTTGTAAAAAGGAATTACCCATCCTCCCATCAACTTTCGGTGCGATGACTACTCAACCACAACTTCCCATAATGATTTCACCGGTGACATCAGTTTGAATCTCATCATACCTGCATGGTGCCCTTCGTTTGTCAGAAGTGGCCCATTACAGGAACAAGAGCGGATTATCCAAGTAGTGGCTCATTGGGAAACAAAAGAGGAAGCAATGAGGTCTGACTAATATTGAACTGGGCAGTTTCAACTCCCTAGTTAGCAAAGGAGGGCAGTATGACTCTCCCAGTCATTGTTTCACACTTTCCGGAGGTGAATGTGGTCAGAAACACTCTGTCACCTAGAGACCACAAACACTGGAAATTGAGATCAGTTGAGTTCATGTCTACAGTTATTTTTCACTAACATCTTAACTGGTACAGCTGGTCATCCCAAAGTAAAATTTGAATGAAGTAATGGCTCAACGTCTCAGTCCTCAGCTATTGCCCATGTTCTTGTTTTGTGTCAAGATTATCAAAATAACCTATTTATGCCAGAATAATGTAGAAAATTACTTGCAGCTTTCTTCACAGTAACAAGTTCACACATATTTCCTCAGTATTTAGTAAGATTGCCTTTTACACTTCATAAATTGGGTCAGTTGTTTGTCATGTCTTAGTGGACCATTACTCCTGA